>NW_026706840.1:2400000-3600000 GCF_024137745.1 Phymastichus coffea | reverse complement strand
ATTTAGCTGGACTGTCGCAAATAATTCCATGAATTTTTACATTATATAATTTTTTGTCATATACAAATCCATTACTAACAACATTTATCATTTCATCAACGAACATTTTTAAAAAAAAATTTGAATCTTCAGGTTTACTAACCCCAAAATAACATCCAATCAAAAATACCATTTTTAGTTCAGTATCTTTACAAAATATCGGCCATAAGCCTTTTTCAGAAGAACTTCCTATGGGAGCACCATCAATGTTGATAAATAGTTGTATAGTGTTAAAATTATCCTTACGAGATAACCGACGAATGATTATTTTAGTTAAACAAGATTTTAAACTTATATGGCAGTATTGCCCAGGAGGCATATCTATAACAATACTAATTTTTGGAGTTTTCAATAATGTACGTGGATCTTTGTGAAATAAGGTAGCTGTATATTTATTCAGTATAAATAATAATACTTTTAAAGCGTTATGATTTATTCTAAAAGAAATTGCCCACTCTGTTATTTCTTTTCTAAAATTGTCATCTTTCCTAACTTTAGGATCGATCAATAAATCCCAATCCATCTCTAGTTCAGCATCACAGTCAGAAATGCTATCTGCATCACTATCACTGTAACGATAGTCGTCAGATAAACCGGATTCATCATATAAATAATCAATATCTTTATTAAAGTCTAAAAATGGATTTGTAAATTGTAGATTAGGTTCATTATTAATAGCCTGATCAATCGAACCAGTATCTAATACAGGTAATTCTTGCAACTCTAAAGAGGAAGACAATATATCTGTGGAGGTAGAAACTTCATTTGCACTTTGTGATAAGGGCTCTCTTTGTATCGCGCTATCTTGCTCGAGTAAAGCAGACTCGGATAAAATAGAATCTTGCAATGATTTAGAAAAAGTCGCTGACTCATTGTCGGTTTTAAATGTATTTTTTAAAATCTCTTTCAATTCACTGTCTGTTGATCTTTTTACTAATCTCCGAATATGTCGATTACTTTTAGGAGTTTCACCTTCTTTCAATCTTGGCATTTTTCTAATTTTATAGATAAATATTATTACAACATATAAGTCAATTAATTTTATTCAAATGTAATAAATTGTTCTAAGCTTGCTGGACATTTATAATTCTAACATAATAAACTTACTATGAAAGTTCTAGTGCTTGAGAATGTAAGCATGTATTCACTTATTAGATTTGCGACGGGGGAGAGGGAGGGGAAAAATAACAGACGGTATTTCTCCGGTCTCGCACTGTCGCCAGCGGCGCGCAGTCAGCCGAGACAACGTGTGCAGCTTTATTTTTATTAAGTTGGGCGCCAGCTACCGTGCTCTCGCGTTAGGAGAGCGTGGTAGCGCTGCAACGTTGGCTGGATCTCGGCTCGGTGGTCCTGCTGGTCGCTGTGAGGTCGGGTGTTTCCCCGTTGCCTCCCTCCTCGTCGCCGTCGGTGTTCTTGCGCGCGTGGCCGGCTATCACCTGTGAAGAATGAAGCGGGGGCGCGAAGTCCTAGGCGACGATTCGGTCGAATCTAGATCGTATCGAGCGAAGGGGAAAGAAGGGGGGCAACGGGTGGTTTTCAAGGCCACCCACGGCTGCGGCTCGTTCGGCTAGCTAGAAGATTCGGGGCATGGCGGCTCTTAACCCAGAAGCGGGTACATCGAGGGGGGGGGGGGCGTCGCAGGGGCGCCCCGGTTGACGGCTAGTGGTCCAGGGGATGATAGCTCCTTCCTTGGACTGGTGGCGTAGTGGCTGCGACGGTGGCTATCGGCTAGGCGGTGATCAGGGCAGTCGCGTACGCGCTTACCAATCTCAAACCGACCGCGAAAGCTACGGGGGATGGGGCGATCAAGTGGGTATAATCAATAATAAATCAGGCTTAAGGGTAACTCAAGTTTATTAATCGAAAGAATTTCCCAGGTCAGCCCAGCGATCTACCTGTTGCTATGGTCAGCCTGGTTTAAGTTACTGGGGACGCGAGTGGCGTACTACGGCGCGAAGTCGGCTTAGACGAACAATAACTCGGTTGAATGTTTCGGGCTTCAGATACTATTCGGACACACAACGTCGGTTTATTTATTCGCGGCGAAAATTCCAGCTCGTTCGAAAACAATTGCTCTCAGGAATTCGGTCGGTCACGTGAAGGTTAACTACTGTTCGCGGTGTTGACGATACTTGTAGCGACGATCGCGAACAAAATAAGGGCGAATATGTATCCGAATTCTACCGGTCGAATGAAGGTCTAACACGACTCGCGCGATGTTTAGATCGACTCAGAAAGGAATTCAAAGACGCGCACTAAGGAAAACTCGTTTCAAGGATGATAGCAACACGGCGACTCGAAACTATACCCGAAAGGTCGGTGGCGAAAACATGTACAGCAACGGCAACGGGCGCGCGAAGGTCATACGGGATTCCGCGTGCGAACATTCGGCGGTCATGCGACTATTTCAGGTGCGGGACAAAGGAACGACGTAATAAAGAAAAACTCGGAGACAACGGCAAACGTTTCGGTTACAAGGCGTAATGCGCGCGAAGGTCATGCGGCACTCCCGAAAACGCGAGCGTTCGACAACTTCACCTCGCGGACAATGGTAATGCAACGGCTAGATAAAAATTCTCGGAGGTCGGCAATGGAGGTGCGCTAGCGTTATTATCTCGGAAGGCGAAGGTCGTACGGCACTCCCGAAAACGCGGCGGTCAGCAATGCGCGGCAATTTCGTTTTCATTGATCATGCAAAATCAGTGGCAAAGAGGTTTACTTACTCCGATAAAGTCTATGTACAATCACGGTTGCGGCTAAGGTCGCCAAGGCCGCTGTAGCGGCCGCTACTATGGTTATCTGTTTGGCCGTTGTTGTCGTTAAGCCGCTATTACTATCGGCGGGCCCGTTGATGCTATTCTAACACCTTTCTCTCACTATCTGCTTTTTCTCTCACTATCTGCTTTTTCTCTCACTATCTGCTTTTTCTCTCACTATCTGCTTTACTGTTTTCACTTTCACTATTCTGCCTATTTCTTTTACTATTCTCTTTTCCCTACTTCTTCCACTATCTCTTTTGCTGTTTTCACTTTCACTATTCTGCCTATTTCTTTCACTATTCTCTATTGTACTTGTTCACTTTCTGGGTGCCGCGCAACGGCGAGGCTCGGCGGACTGATCTCCGTCGAGGCTTAACGGTCACTGGCGCGCCGTTTTTCGGCGACGCGCCGCTTCTCCTAGCTTACTTCCCCTTCGTTGTTGCCGATTGGCTAGCTTGTTGCTAAGCCAGGTCTCAGCGCCGTCTATATTAATGTTTTTTACCCGCGCAATTTATTTATTGGTCGGTCCTTCGCGCCTAATTTGCCTACTGGTCGCGAAGATAGCGTCGGTTTTCCCTCATTAGTTCGACCACCCCTAAGCTGATAACGATTGGTCAGTCAACTAGCGTCGCTTGTCTATCCTCTTCTATCTACCGCTCGTTGGTCTTACCGATTCCCCTCGCTCGCTTCCGATCGGTCTAGCATCGGCGGTCTCGCTTGCTCTCACGCGCTCGGTCGCTCCTACTTCTAGTCTAGCTATGCCTGCCTAACTAACGGGGGCTTGCGATCAGCTGATCGCGGCTGGAGACTTTAGGGGCTTCTAGCTCCCCGGGGGGTTGTCGGATCGGGTCGTGAGTGCGCGAGGGGTTGTACGCGAGCGTAAGGGTCGTGCGAATCGGTCAGGGGGACTTCTAGAGGTCATAGTTCGCGAGATCCGGGAGTGCGTGGGCGGGTATATGGTAATAGGCGCTTGGCCGCGCGTTTCTAGTGGGAGCGGGGCTAGCATAAGGCAGCGTGATTTTTGTGTGATGACGCATCATCACCGATTTTCGAAATAATGAAAATAATGGCATGCACTGAAAGAATAATAAAGATTTAATTTAATACTTCGTACTTTGAAAATCTCCCCCCTCTCCCTCCTCCCGGCGCGGAACATCAAAGCTATACCAATCCACTCTAGTTAAAGAAGTAAAAATTTAATTACTTTTGTACTAACTTTTATACTGTAGATTATCAAGCTGAACACTCAATCAGCATACGAAAAATTATCAACAAATCCAAGTCAAGTTTCTTTTTTGTACAGTGTTTGCTTAACAGAATTACTGAAACTTATAGCTAAACTGGATCTACAAATCAATGTGAATAATAGGCATTGAATTGTATATAAATTTGAAAAACACAAAAGTTACAAATGTGTACAAAGATAAATTCAAAGAATAATAAAAAGTTAAAGCAAAAAGTATTAGAAAGAAGGTAAAGGCACTGATGGATAATTTATAAAATTACAAACAATTATTATAAAGAAAATATGAATATTTACCTCACAATTTGGAGACAGCGTTATAAAAAATTTTTCTCAATCAACGTAATCTATGAAAGGGACCTTGCAATCTCTCAGCAATTTAATATTTATAACATTTAAACATAAGTAAATAAAACTAAATAAAGTGGCAAATTTTGAGAAATAAAAAACGGTTTTATAGAAAAAGAGAAGTAGGACATTAAAAAGAAGTATACAGAGAGTATATTAATCATTAGAAAAATACAAATAACCGTTTACCTCAATATACAAATACAAATTGGAGACAGCGCAAAAGAAAATTTTTCTCATCCGCTGCACAGCCGAGAGAGACCTTGGTGTTGTGGAAGTCAGCAATTGAAGCAGAAATTAATGGCTTTAACACCTGTAGAATAAACGTTGTTTAAAATCTTGTAATTTAAATAAACAAAACTAAATAAAGTTGATAAGTTTTTAAGCAAACGTGAAAAAATATTTAAAAGAAAAAGCCAGATGATAAAAAATGTATAGAGAAAGTATACAAAGTATTTCATATAAAAATACATTTTAGTAATCTAAACAACAATATATAGCAGTTTATATATTGTCTATATGTAACTAATAATAACTTTATCATGAAATTATGTCGTTCATTAAAAAACATTTTAAAATAATTAATACAATTTGTTGTATATTAATCTTATAAAATTTGTAGGTTAAAATGAAAACTTAGAAAATGGTATAACAAATCATAACTTTCATAAATAAACTTTTTATAAATCTAAATAAATTAAATATATAAATGATTTTATATATTAATTACGCATAAAATTGAAGTAAAGATATAAAAAAAAGGTGCCGTTCACAGCTTATACAAATATACGTTAGAATTTTAATGACAAGATAGAATATGAAGTTATATAATTTATAGATAAAATATAATAATTATATATATATATATGGATTAATTACCTGATTTTATGAATTTGTCATGCAAACTCTTAATTACAGAGCAACTATAAATGACACAACGAGCACGGTATTGGTAAGAAAAGGTTGCGGCACGTGTAAAAAAAGCCGGTTCTGGTATCCTGCATATTGCGCATGACGCATGCGCTTCATTCTCTCCTTAGTTTAATACTTCTGACTTGACGTTGATTTATTTCACTGTATACGGGTAAAAATCACCCTCCTAAGTTACCGACTTCGTACAAATTTAAATTTATATCACTGAAAACTTTGAATTATATTAATATTAAATTGTTTAACGTCTACCAATTTTAGGCTTAAGCGTCAGCAGAGTAGCGTATTCTTCTGGCAATGCCAGAGCAGCCACTTACCTTTGCAATGGAGAGCCTAGTAAATTTATGATTCAAACTATATATATATATATATATATCAGAATTATTTAATATCTATGTGAATATGAATGAATAAATGTAATATTATAATAATTATTTTATAAAAATTTTTAGAACAATATATATATTCGAAAAATTATTATGAAAAAGATGTGTAATAATAATAATATTTCTTGGATTAACTGTATGTTAATCCGTGAATTAATTTGTATATTTGTAAAAAATTATATCACAAATTAATTTATAAATAATTTTAAGTTATTTTCTGAAATAATTCAGATGCATCAAACCTTCGCATTTTCATATAATTCAAAAATTAAATTTAAATGAATTCAGAATCGTTTGTTGCGTTAGTTTCGAGATTAAAACCTATAATATTTCTTGGATTATTGGTACGTTAATTTGTAAATTAATTAGTGCATTTTTACAAAAATCATATCAAGAATTAATTTAGAAATAATTTTGAATTATTTTCTGAAATAATTCGGGTGAATCGAAATTTTGCATTTTCATTTAATTCAAAAATTAATTCAGAATTAATTCAGAATCATTCCTTCCGTTAATTTCGAAATTAAAACCTATAATATTTCTTTGATTATCGGTACGTTAATTCGTAAATTAATTAGTGCATTTGTACAAAAATCATATCACGAATTAATTCAGAAATAATTTTGAATTATTTTCTGAAATAATTTGGGTGAATCGAAATTTTGCATTTTCATATAATTTAAGAATTAATTTTAAATGAATTCAGAATCATTTGTTGCGTTAGTTTCGAGATTAAAACCTATAATATTTCTTGGATTAATTCAACATTAATGAATGATTTAATTTATGTATTTTTACAAAAATCATATCACGAAATAATTTTTGAAATAGTTTTAAATTATTTCAAGATATTATTTTAGTTTTATTTTGTAAATTAATTCATGATTCCTTTCAAAATCCTTTCTAAATTAATTCATGTATTAATTTGTTTATTTTTACAGGAATCATTACCTGAATTATTTTTAATAGAATTTTAGAATATTTCTTTGTAATATTTCATGTATTAATTAAGAAATAATTTTCTTTTCTTAGAAAATTATTTTTATATTAATTCTTTGCGTTAATTCAAGAATTAATTCTGTGAATTAATTCATGCTCTGTGGGAGTAGGAAATAATTCCACTATTTTTCTCCTGATTATCATGAAATCTGCTCCATTTAGCGGTCTGAAAAATTAATTTATATTTACTTAAATGATTGTATATAGTTTGTATATATAACTGTAAAGCAAATGAATTAGAAAAATTGTTTTTAGGTTATGTGTCATTACCTGTCACATAACCTGAGAACATCACACATTAACAAGTGAACGAGCTTTTTTCTCCTTGCCAGTGTTAAGCGTTGCTTACTCAAATACCACTTAATGATATTCCTTCCTTCAAAAGTTTCTGTTAGAATTTGTTCGATATCTAGATTTTCAGTGACAAAAATCTTATTAACTTTGTTTACTGTACTCGGCTTATTCGTTCTAGTAAGCGACGAATTCTTGCGTGAGTGGTCTATATCTTCAAACAGAGTAGCTTCATTTAGAGATGAATTTGTAGAGCTATCTACTGATTTTCTGGTATCATTCTGATTGCTTAAATCTTGCAGCGGAGTAGTGACATTGCATATTGAACGCGCCGAACTGTCATGAAACTTTGATGTATACTGTATTTCATTTTCAGAAACTGATGCAGAATTCTAAAAAATTGTTATAGGAATTCATATGAGACAATATGGATGAAAAACAAATTCAGCATAAACAGAATATACGCTTTTACAAGTCGCTAATCACGTAGTAAAATATTAAAAATAACCTATATTGTATAGAGGTTATTGTATTTTGAAAAGGCAATGTAATAGATATAATACTTTGCATACTTACAGATTTTTTTGCAAAATATTCTTGATGTTGTTTCCAAAAATGTTCAACTTTATTTAGCGGAAAAATATTTCTTAGGAAAGTGTAAGATATATTTTTTGTACTGACAAATCTAGTTCGATTGACCTAACGCTATGTAGCAATGATTTGGCCCTGCTACTCAACTGGGAAGCGCTTGACTATCTGTACGGAAGCGATCACTACCCTCTCGTTACAACAATATTCTCCAACAAAAACCCAGATCCAGCTATCAAAATCAATCGTTGGAAATACTATAAAGCTGACTGGAATAAATACCAAGAAGTCGTTAACTCCAAAATTAACGTGCTTGAATCATTAATCAGCGAACCCAATAGCAATAGCAATATTAATATAAACCTCATCATAGAAAAATTCAAAGAAACCATCATCTACGCAGCAAACGAAAGCATACCCACAAGTACCCAGAAAATCCTTAAGTATAACACACCTTGGTGGAACGAAAAGTGCGAAATCGCTATCAAAAATTCAAAACGAGCATTTAACATTTGGAAGAGAAATAAAACACTAGAAGATCAAATCGAACACAGAAGATTAAAAGCAATAGCCAAGAAAACAATAAAAGTCAGCAAAAATTAATCGTGGTTGGAGTTCTTGAGATCCATGAATCTTCAAACACCTCTAAACGAAATCTGGAAGAAAATCAAATCTATCGAAGGTAAAAGATACCATCAAACAATAATACTAAAAGAAAATAATTCTATAGTAAATGATCCATACGCAATATCCAATAAATTGGCAGAATCATTTGCAAAAAACTCAAGCGACGGAAATCTCACGAAAGAATTCCTATCCTTCAAAAAACTTCAAACACCAACAGAAATTTCTCAAGACGACAACAGTGACAACATGATAAACCGCCCAATTTCCATCAATGAATTAATAGAGGTACTTGAAAACAGCAAAAATACAATCCCTGGGCCCGACTCAATACCTAACATATTTCTCAAACATCTCCCACCGAGAGCCATAAACTACCTATTAGGAATTTATAATCTAATATGGATAAGAAATATGTTTCCTAAGGAATGGAAACAAGCTACTGTTATACCAATACTAAAACCTAACAAATGCAAGCACTATAAAAACAGCTACAGGCCAATAGCATTAACATGCTGCATGTGTAAATTACTCGAAAAAATTATAAATAAAAGACTCAAACAATTTCTTGAAACTAAAAACATTTTGGAAAACTGCCAGAGTGGATTCAGAGAAAAATGCAGCACATCGGACTGTCTGGCCACACTTGAATCCAATATATGCGAAGCATTTGCAGTTCAGCAACATGTATTAGCGGTTTGCCTAGACATGAATAAAGCCTACGACTTACTCTGGCGTCAAAGAATCCTCAAAATTTTAGTAAAGCTCAAAATTACAGGACACATGTACTACTTTATCAAAAACTTTCTAACTAATAGGTCCATCAGGGTACGCATTCTTAACATACTGTCGAAAGCGGTTAAGATCGAAAATGGAGTCCCACAAGGGTCCGTAATCAACGTGACTCTATTTCTTATAGCATTAAACGACATCTTCCAACTCATACAAGCTCCTATCAAATGCTCAGCCTTCGCTGATGATATTACATTACTGTTACAAGGTAAAAATATAAAAACTACTACCAAACTCATGCAAAAAGTATTAAATAAACTAATCGGTTTCTCTGACACTACCGGATTTCAATTCTCACCTTTAAAATGTCAAGCGATACTGTTCGAGAACTACGGAAATCACAATAAGGATATTCAACTATTCATTGGCAACGAACCCATCCAAGCCGTCGATGAAGTCAAAATTCTAGGCGTCATCTTTGACAAACGACTATCGTGGAAACCATACACCATAGAGCTAAAGAACCAGTGCATAAGACGGATTAATACCTTGAAATGCCTATCTGCAAGAAACTGGGGTGCAAGTCAACAGATACTGACCAACACTTACAAAGCACTGATCCAATCAAAAATAGACTACGGCTGCATAGCGTACGAATCTGCCAGTGAAAGCACCCTAAACAAATTAAATGTTATTCTACACGAAAGCATGAGAATAGCTACCGGAGCATTCAGAACTAGTCCGATACACAGTATCCTCAGTGAAAGTAAAATGCTTCCATTATCCTTGAGAAGGAAAAAGCTGGTCCTCAACTACGCAATCAAAATCCTCCATTCACCAAACAATCAAGCGCACTACCTCCTCACAAAAAACATTAACATGTATGACGACAATAAACCACGACAAAGAAAACCCTTTTATTATCGAGCAAGAAAATATCTCAATGACTATCAACTAAGTTACAACGATTTTCTTCCATACATCACCACACACACGGATCAAACAACCAAGCAGAGAGATGACAAGAATGATAAAAATAACCCCTGTAATCAAACTAAACTTCCTCCATACCCACTTCACATATACACAGGAATCACCTTATTACCGAACAGCATCGGAGCCGCCGCTATCTTACCCTCACAAGAGAAAATTCTATTAAAACTGCCAAAACATTATGGAACTCAACACTCACAGGAAATCCTAATTCTACACATTTTATGTAACAACGCCTTTACTGATAGAACAGTAATTTTTACGACCTCCGAAGACTTATTAAACCAGCTGAAACTGGAATACTCACAGAATATATTCATCCAACATATTCAGAACAAATTAACAACCCTCAAAGGAACTGTTGAATTAAAAAGGGACTCCAACAATACTTCGATCACCCAAGAATCAGCCCTAATGGCCTGCCAACTAAATTATCTGATTCAGTGCAAAATAAATAAAAGCATTGGCCTCCAAATAATTAGAAACGAGATAAACAAAGAAATAAACAACAGATGGATTAACGAATCTAACCAATGTTCATTACGAAAAATAAAAAATCAAGTCTTCCAATCCAATCCAACAAACCACTTCAATAGAAGAGATCAAATCGTCATCACCCGACTCAGAATAGGACACACATCTTTAACACACCAGCACTTACTGACAAAAGAAGAACCACCTAAATGCGAAAAATGCCAAACAAGATTGAATATCGAACACATACTTCTACACTGCCCGGAATATGAAAATGAAAGACAAATACTAAAGTTATCAAGTGAAATAAGAACTCTACTTAATGATGTTCAGCAAAGCCAAAAAGTAATCCAATTTAAAAAAAAAACAAAACTATCGAACCTTCTATAGCGAAATTACATGTGTAACATTATTTTATATTCAATATTTTTTTTTTTATAAACATCTCATGTAAATAACTAATGTACCAATGTCGCTAATACCCACATAGGGGGATGCGACATTATAAATAAATAAATAAATAAAAAAAAATAAATAAAATAAAAATGAAATTTTTATTTTCTCCTATATTTATTAATATCGTCTCTCCACTATTCCGAACATAGAACTTTTATTTGAATGTTAGTTTTCATTATATTCACCTAGGTGGCTGTTTGTTACTCGCAAGTGGCTAGGAAATCGTCCGATTAGTATATATAAGGACATTTTAGACTCTAGAATAAAGCGAATCATGGCGAATTGTGAGTCATCGTTGCGAAAATATACTAACTTGTATTAGCGATTTGCGTGCGAATTAAATTACCTGCGTTAACCAATAACATATAAATTATAATTTGTAATCCCTAAAATATGCTAATAATGTATAAAAATAGAATATCTTTCTAAAGTAAATAAGGTACATGTAATAATTGTAATTGAAGAGGAAAATGCAGAAAAAATTTTTATGAGATTTTTCGTTTTCTATGTTGATTCAATCTATAAAATGGCAATTGATGTAACATTTGCCTGTGTAAAATTGACATAACGGATAATCTTGAATTAACAACAAAGTAGTAATCAATTTAACATCCTCACGCCTGTAGATTTGAAATAACGTATGATCTTGACTTAACATCAGTGTAGTCAATTTAATAGATTCGCGTCTCTAGAATTGACATCGAGATATTTTTAAGTTAACAGTGGATCTGCTATTGTCGTATTTCAACAGCGAGAAATTTGTTGTTACAACAAATTTTTTTTTTCAGTGTAGCCAATGTTTCAAAACGATCCTTTGTAATTTTTGAATGAATAATAAATTTAATAAGTTTATATTATCTTGTATGTTTCGCGTGTTATAATATATACGTGCGTACGTGCGTGAATGTGCGTGCGCGCGCGTGTGTGTGTTATTGCTTAAAAAGAAAATTCATTTAAAATTCTATATATATTTACTTACACAAATTTTTGTAAACAATCATTTTCACTAATATCTCTCAGCAATCTATCCTTTTCTCTGGCAAGAACTAATCTGGTGAGCTTTGATCTTGTCGTTCTTTTTAGAAGAATTTGTTTTTCGGTGTACACCATGCGCTTTAAGATGGCTTTTCCATCGCTATTTTTTTTAAGTATTGTGGCGGGGAATTTCGAGGGTCTTAACTACGTTACCGTGTGCCTTCCGCCACAAGGCTAGTTAGGCTCTTTATTTCCGGTTATTTAGGGCGCCAGACCGCCGTTTGACTAGGGCGATCGTCAGGGATAGGGCCTAAGGGTCGTTGCGTATCCCGGTTTGCTTTCACGGCGACTGCGCAGGGAGGGCAAACGGATGGGTACTCGCGATCTCCTCTACTCCAGGCCTCGGTGTCCAACAATTCGTTTCCTATTTGTCTCCTCGCTTATGATATGCCGGCAGCTCAGATAATGACTCCTTATTTCAGGTCGGAAGTCCGTTCGAATTCGCGCGTATGTTACCTAACGTGGGAACCGAAAATATAACAAATCAGTATTACCCGATTATAACCGTTCACGGCTGAAAATAATCAGCATGCAAATAAGGCAGGGTAACAAGAAGCAAAAATTTTTATATACAACAATTAATCACTTTTATTGACTTATTTCATTATTCATACGCATGTGGTCTGATTAATTAGGGTCAGTATGATTCTGCGTAATTATACGTAATAGCAAGGACACGAAATAATAGAAAAGCTAATGTTCTCCCGGTCAGTCTTTGATTGACGAAAATTGCGGAATGGTTAGCGCGAATAATTGGATCACTGATTTTATTCGTCTAAGCCTATCATTCGCAATAAACTACTATTTTGGCGAAAGTTTAGCGCGAATAATTTAATCACGGATTTTCTTTGTCTGATCCTATCACTCGCAATAACTAATTTTTTTGGCGAAAGGTTAGCGCGAATAATTTAATCACTGGTTTTCTTCGTCTGATCCTAACACTCGCGTTCGATTCTACGAAATGGCGGAAAGGTCAGCGCGAATCACTCGAAACAATAAGCACCGGCATCGACGGATCCACGCGTCGCGACGACCTCCTGCACCGAGAAATCCACTCGCGCACTCCGCGATTATTACTAATGAGTGGCACTTTGCCTACTTACGGTTTTCCTGCTGAAAATTCGGCGAGCGAAATTAGCGTGAAAAAAAATGTGCTAGCGCAATTAATCCTGCTTAACGAGAAGTATGCTGGCGCAATCACTCCTTCTGGCTAGAAGAACAGCGGCAAAATGGACGAGAATTGGCTTTTCGCGGTCAAAGATCGCTTTTCTTCTCCTCTTTCCGAGAAGAAATACTATTATTGGTCGGTATGGTAATTCGGATATCGGTAGCGCCCTCCGAATATTTCATCATTGGTCCGTATGTAAATTAGAAAGATACAGCGCCTTCCTTGATTCTCCTACTTTCGTCGTTATTTACCCTCTCTCACCCCCCCCCCCCACTAAGTTAGCTAGCATTAATTGATGGGAAAGATCTACCCCTACTCTTATCTATTTTTCTATGTGGACGGAATTCAAATTTTATTCTAATTCGCTTATTGGTCGTGACGTCACCAGCGAATTTCGTCAGAAGTTCGAATTCTGTCGGTTAATTTATCGATTAAATTTATCGAAGTATTTGTCGCTCGCTATTATAATAAAGGGTGTGTCGGTCGCATGCGAATTTTTATAATTCGGTATTTCTTTCATGTTCATTTTTAATTTTAATTTTAGTTAGTTGCGAATAAATATTTAATGTTAGTCATCTCAATTGTATTTACATATAATTCTCTTCATCATTTCGTGTATTTCATATAATCTATCTCGCTCGCTCTTATTTAGTCCATTTCGCTCGCTCTGTCTCGCTCGCTCGCTCTTAGTTTGTCTCGCTCGCTCTTATTTAGTCTATCTCGCTCGTTCTGTTTCAGTCTGTCTCGCTCGCTCATGCTAAGTTTGTCTCGGCGCTTCAAAATGGCCGCTCGGTCTCTCGCGTGTACATCTCGTGTTCTCGTAACGGTTGTTGAAGCGCCTCCTGGGGCGTTCCCGTGTCGGTCAAGTGACGTGTCCCCGGGTATTTTTGTGTGTTTACCGTTGTGAGTGTGTGCGGCGCTCAGGATGTCGCCGATGGTGTTCGGCAGCCCGACACAGCTGATTGCCGGCTGTCACTTCATCGGCGATTTTCTGCTCGCCCCAGGTGTGTCAGTGCTCTGTGAGTGTTGGTGTTGGTACCTGGGAGTGTAACGGATCTGCATGTGTCATCAACATGCATTTCCGTTGCATTTCCCAGTGAAGTTTTTCCGTTTTTCTTTCGCTGGTCGGCAACACGTGGTCGTGAATGAGTGTGTGCGTGCGCTCTCTTATTCCGTGGTGCGCTCCTTTTTTTTTGAGTGTCCGTCGGATCGCGTTCGTCGAGCTTATTTCGCCAATATCTCCGGTTTTGTTGTTCGGGCGTGAAAAAGGTTAATTGTTTATTTTAGGGCGCGTTTGTTTTCATTTTGCGCAACTGGTTACGGGGCGGCAAGGGACGGGATTGGCTTTCCTGAGATGTTGCAAATAATGCAAAACTCAGGAAAAGCCTTGTAATGTACCACATTACAGTATTTAAGCAAGCCCTGAAAAAGAAATAAAGGTTCAGTAAATATTTCTTCAGCATTTAAATCAAATGTATGTGCTGTGTTTGGGACAATTATTTCCTCCTCCTCCTTATTTTGCACATTTAGTGATGGTTGGTTATTGTTATCAACATTTTCATTCTGTTCAATAGCTTCAATTTCCAGCTGAAAAACATAACCTATATTATTATATAAAGATGTACATAAATTTTCGTTGCAACTTTTTATTCTTTACCTCGCCGTTCTTTTCATTTTCCATTATTACTATATTTATTAAAAATCAGTACACTACTGCAAAATGTAATAAAGGGATACTTTAATGATACAGTCAAGATGAAAAGATTAGAATACTTCATGCACCCTGTTGAAAAAATTTGCCGAAAATTTGTTTTAAAATTTTGGCCAAAAATTCCAGGCAAGAATTTTGGTCGAAAATTCCAGGCAAAAATTTTGGTCGAAAATTCCAGGCAAAAATTTAGACCAACAATATCAGACCAAATTATCGCAAGAAAGACTTTTGAGCAAACAAAGATGATTTGGTGTTTTCATCTCAATAAATGGAGACTAGAACAAGAAACCACGTGGATTATTTGAACATTTAATAATAATCACAGCAAAGTATAATAACATTTTTATAAGTATTTACTAGATAAGTATAATCACGAGCTTGAAAACGAAGTATTAAAAAAATTTTAGCCAATAATTTTGGTCGAAAATTTTGGGCAAAAATTTCCGGCAAAAATTTTAGCTAAAAATTCCAGGCAAAAATTTAGACTAATAATATCAAACAAAATTATCGCAAGAATGACTTTTGAGCAAACAAACATGTTTTGGTGTTTCCATCTAAATAAATAAAAAAAGAAATCATATTGATTCAGTTGAAACAATTTAACAATTTTTATCACGAACTCAAAAACGAAGAATCATAACTAGATGGCAAGTATTTTTTCGTAAAAATGAAATAATTACAAGATGTAACGGAATAAAAACGGTTAATTAAGGTCCTCCAGATCGCTACATAGCTTATTAAATTACATAAAGTAAATATGGCGGAGAAACGTAGTGAATTCTAAAAAATTATCAGCGATAGATATTGATACCTTGCTCATACGCTTAAGCAGTTCTTGACGATTCCTTACAGTATTTTTGTCTAAAAAATTTACAACTTTTACAGTGGATCAGGATGTAATTGACGCCATAAAAACAAATAAAAACTCGCTTTGAACCAAAAAATATTTTCGTGAGCTTTGAAATTTTCTCTTGATCAGAATACTGTATGGTCTCGTCTAGAACTGTTTAAGCGTGAGTAAGGTGTCAATATTTATTGTCAAATCTAATTGTGGTGCAAATTTGACACTGCGCATATGAATTGCTCACTATCATTTGTTATATATACACAAATTTTTGAAATTGTTGCGGTTTCTATTGCAGAAATATTATTAGAAATTCCTACGATTCGTTTGATTGGCAACGAGTTATCAACATCGAATACATCAATTATTTTACATAATGCATACTCTAACTCAGTATCTTCGTCGTAAATGAAGTCTCTTAATTGTACATGAGTCCCATTATTTGATATAGCATAAGAATTGTTTGATCTAATTCTTTTTCTCCTTGATGTCGTGTATAGACAACCATCTTTTACCATTTTGGTAAAAGTTATACTGTATCTTGATAAATGTAGTTGTGTGACCCATTTATTTTTAGATTTGGTGGATGCGCCAAAGTATATAGCGTGATTTGATCTTGAAAATACTGCGTTTTTATCATCCAAATAATCAATATAAGCACGAAGTGGACTGTACGGTTGATTTTGTAAATGCTGACGCAAGATGATTTCACTTTGGCTCATACTGATAGATCGACACAATTGTAATAAGACACCTTTTGCAGCGTGAATTTTTTTCAACAATTTCCCATTTCCATTTTCAAAACAGTAACCACTGTGAGCGAAAGATGGGCCCCAGTCGACAATACTCTGAGTAACATGTTGAATCTGGTGGACATTGTATGTCATACTTTGAGGCGAATATAAAACTTCCATTCGTCCCATGAATTCTAAAAAAAGCTCGTGAGCTCGTTGTAATTCCGCTGCAGTTATGTTTTCTGTGTTGATGATATGATATGCTTCTACAAAGAGTGTCCAATGCTCTACATATGGTTGCATGCGAGGAAACTGAGACAAGATTGGAATACTGTAGATGCAGATCCAGTTATGCCATTCTATTCCTTTCCACCAACTTCGGTCTTTTATTCCTCTTGACAAGCGTGTAATTTGATTGGGAGCTTTTATTTGCATTAACAACCTATCAACTATCTTGATTTCATCAGCTGACAGTGAAAACGGAAAATTAATTGTATCAAACCAATACCCGGTTATTTGTTTTCCAATACCCTCATCTGCGAAGTGCAGATCATCAGGAACAAAACCATTCACAACATTAAAGCTTTTAAGGTTAATTAAACACGATGGCCTTTTTACGCCGAAAACCGGAACGTTAGAGTCTATACTAAGTTGAATGTGTTGTATCATGTCTAATTCGGTTCTCCTTGGAGGAAGTTCGTCTAACAAGACATATTTCACACAACCGCCACGAAGAGTTGGTACATACACACCTGGATGCAAGCACCACGAACAACCGAAGTAACCATTGTACTGAACAATGCCCTGCATGGGAGCTCGGGCACCGGAATCGACACAACAGCATAATGTATGTATCTTCATGTTTTGCATGGTATCGTTCACTTTGACTTGGATTCCGATGGTAGATAATCTGTGCATCATTTCTACGCATGGTTGAAGGAACACATTCATATCTGGCTTGACTTTACCGAACCACAAACCACAAGTCACTGTTTTTGAAGTTCTAACATTATAAGGAAGTTCATTGATAATCATTTGGACAGGCCAAATTGAATACTGAGAGCTTTCAAAAACAGGAGCTCCGTCACTGTTGAATGTGGCTGTAACAAAGTTCTTTCTTTCGTTAGGTGGTAAGGATCTCACAAATTCTTTGTAAAAGTTTCCATCACAAAAGTCGCTGATTGTATCATATTGCTGAAATCTTTTTTGTATAACAGAATAAACATGCTCCCAGTTTTGAAAAATCAAGTTGCTGCAATCATTTGCCACATCGAAAACTACGAAAAAATTGTTAGAGCAAGGACTTTTCAAATATATAACCTTCCGACAAACGTGACACAACATTTCCCGATCCTGTCTATTAAACTGACCAACATAACTGTAACAATTTATATCCGAGCAAACAGCATGGTATTCAACACCTTTAGATGAATTGAAAATTTTATCGACAAGGTATCTACTTTCCGGTAAAAGTTTAGTCTGTAATATACTATTGACGTATTTGAATAGATCGGCTAAACCAGTCTGACACAACTCATTTTTAAACCCAAATTTTAAACCTCCTAACATCAATTCAGCCTTATTTACGGTCACTGTTAACGTCACGTTCTCATCGCTACATAAAATGTTACGCAGTCTTGCAAACGGTTCTTCTTCTTCAGTTTCTGTATCGCCGTTGTGTTCTTCATTTCTATATTCTCTATACATTCTATCCTCTTCTTCGGAATCATCGTCTTCAGTTTCTAAATTTGAATCGTCTGTTCCAGTTTCACTCTAATGAAGAGAATAAATGTTTTATCATTCGGTGTAAAAGTAATTTGATACAGTACATAGAAAGTATATTCCGCCAAGTCGTAAACTTTTGCGTACCCAAACCAGGGCAAAAATGTGTCTTTGCTAGAGCACCCTGAATTTTTTTTTCTTTTCATTTGTCAGAAATAGAGATGAAACATATTCGTAAAAATTATAAAAGTTCGCATGAACAATATTTTTTCAGCATTTTCCATTTTTTTATTCGAATTTTTTTTAAACTGCTCGAAAATTGTTCTTATTTCAAATGCTTACTTTTCTACTTCCAAGATTGCTGGAACTTTTTTTTTAGAAAAGATTTTGTTGAAAAAATATCAATCCCGCCAAAATATATCATCAAGTTACTAAAAATTAGAATGACTTTATTTGCGAAATAAGTTGATTATCATATAAAAGTACCGAAAAAAGTGAATATAAAGTTTTCTCATGTTCGTGAGTATTTTTGATCTCTATATACCCTAAATAAAAGAGGAAAAACTTCCGGGAGGCCTAGCAAAGAAAAAATTTTTGCGTCGATTTTGGGTCCGCAAAAAATGTAATTTTTCCATAGATTTACTCATATACTCTCTGACAGACAGAAACACAGCAAGGTATCAAAAATTAATGTTTTTATATTCACGTAAAAAAAATTACAGGTAGTTTTACCTCTTGTGGTAATTCTTGATTTACAACATCCATGTTTTCACTGTCGGTAATTGATCCATTATGAGAATCAGATGACGGAGCATTGTTGGATGTTGATGTTGAGTAGGTTGAGGTTGAAACTTGACCACTATGATGAGTAATTGTAGATTCTCCAGACGTAGATGTGTTTGAAAACCGAGCTGGTGTACGATTATATTCCTATACGTATTAAATCAATTGATAAGTTTTTAAAAGTTTCTGTATGATGATTATAACTGTTTGATGAAAATTGTTCATTGATATTCGCCTGGATATCCACCTAGGAATCAATAAATGATTCAAGCCTTTATTTACACAGCGTTTTTGCAAGCAAATAGGAATATCCAGGTAGAAATCAATGAACACTTGCAATCGAAAAAAAAAATCATTTTAAGTTGTTCCTTGCAATGTTGCAAGAAAAACAATCGAATCAATGATCTTCTTAAATAAATTACAGTCCACTACAACCATTTCTATTGCATTCATCACCACAACTATTTATAATTCTATTTTCATTTCTCATCAAGCCCCATGTTAACTTTTCATTGGAATGGATAGACGTGAATAAACCTCGTTTATTCCCAGTCTTCAAATTAAAATCCAAATCCACATCTTCATGTTTTTCACAAAAGTATCTTCCACAGTAAAACTAATCATTACTATTATTAAAACATTCTAGTTTAAGTGTGTAAAAAAAAATTTTTAAAATCCCTTATTGCAAGTTATAACCGGGTAGTATGCATCGAAATTTTATGAAAATTTGGAGCAAAATCTTTTTGAAATACATGAATTCATGAAAATATTCAATACTCACCCTAAACAACCTATCCTCATCTTCATTACTACTAGGTTCATAATTTTGAGCACGCAATCTTTTGTTGTGTCGCCATTCTGTGGTTCTGGATCTTCTCATTTTGAACTTATAATTATCCTGATACACGTACGTCTGGATAATACGTCAGATGAAATTATGATATCTGTAAAATTCAAAACGAAACATCTCTTTAAATCAAACGTCTATAGGCAGCCAATGATCATCGAAAATCTAAATGCTCGATACTTTATTTACCTGTTAGATGATGCAACTTCCCACTTGATTTTTCCGTGCCGGCTGGCTCAATGGTCACTCACCGTTTGTTACTGATGTGACAGTTTATAAATATTTCATACTAATGGAAATTGATATGATCGGTACTTTTCTCTCCTTGTAGTGAAAAATATCATTTGTCACGTTAATGTTATAAGGCCATCCGCTCAGAGAGTTGTTGATTTTGCGTTTGATTTTTCGGCAGTTGCGCAACCTAGCCTAACCCACTCGACATAGCTGACGCGATCCGGCAACGTGAACACTGATCCAGCTATACAAGACATTCAAATTCTTGTCTGCATCGATTTTTTTTTAACAAGCGCGCACTGAGTCAGAATGTTTGAATAAATCAAAATATAACATTAATATCGAATAGGAATAGAAGGTTATGCGGGTACGAACGATAAATTAATAACGAGAGAATTAATATTTCAAGATTAGAGTTCAATTCTCATTATTGGTTTTTTAGCCTCGTTTCATTCTTTTCTATATATATATATATATATATATATATATATATATATATATTCGTAGTTCGTTGACTCAAGTTATCAGAACAAATGGTAGATAGTTACTTGAATTTTGAAATAAGGCAGAGCCATCTAACCCAAGATAGAAGTTGCTTGGCAACCAAACATTTTTTTTTCATCAAAAAGGTGTTTTAAAGTGATCATCTCTTTTGATTTCTCACTCTTCAAACTTCTTTTGGTGATTTTGTGAAAGAAGACAAGTTTAATTTATTCCTGCGATTTATGTAGGTATGTATAACTTAAATGAATAAATAAAATGTACCTACATATTTCATATCATTTTGTGAAATACACACTTTTTTAAATTATCAGCGATTTGACATTGTGTTTGAAATTCATGATGATTCTTAAATTTTGAAGATACCTTCTTCTAATTGTCCTTGTGTAATGATACAGGTTCATCAGCCATGGCAGAAGGAGAAAGTGAGAAAATCCTGGCATCCGTACGTTACTATGGAGATGAGACAAATACAGTTGCTATAGTTGATCCAGCCTTAATACTTGATTATGCATCGATTGAAACATTTAACTTTAATGTTCCACATCTTATTCATCGAATCAAAAATGGTGAAAGAATTACTGAGCCAGTACAAGTGTTTGCTATATCAGGTGAAGAAATATGCATTTATAAATATTCATCATATCAACATTAGATGTGCTTCAGAGGAATTGAATATATCTTAAGTTCAATATTTGTTTTGTTACTTTATATTCTGAATGATAAGTTCTGCCTTCACATTTCACACAGATAATGTAAATGAACTCATTCACCCTACAAAGAGGAGAGTTTTTGACAAGAGAAGAAAGAGTGATGTGATGTATGAGATTTTGGAAAAACAAAAAACAATGATCGAAACGAAAACCAAAAAATCAATCCCTAGCAATGACGACGAGCTCATAGATGAAGCATCAATCATCACAACATCTTCTCAGTCTGGAAATTCAAAAAACATTCATGAGTTGAAGGCAATAGAGAAGGTACTGTTTTATTTAGAATTCAATTTTAATTCAATTCAATTTAGAAATATTTCTAATCTAAAAAATTGTATGAATGTTGATTTTCAAAATATTTTTATAGAAAATAAAAGAAAATGCACGAGCATTTTCAAAATCATCAGAAAGTGAAATTCTTAAAAAAAAAATAGAAAACTTAAAAAAGAACAAATTAGTCTATTCAGATGATGGTACTGACCTAGAAAAGAAACAAAAAGAGATCAATGATCTACACATGTCCATCGAACTAAAAAATGGAGAGTTTGAACAATTAAAAAAAAACCAGCAAGAATTAGAAGCAAAGATAGCAAAATATGAAGAAGATTCTAAGTTTTGGCGAAGCAATTATGAAAAGAACCAAGAATTTATGGAAGAAAGCAAGAAACTTATTGAAACTTTGCAGAATGAGCGTCAGAATACTGCTCCAGAAACTATTTATAAATCTCATGGTAAGAATATTTACTTTCAACCTTAATACAATACGAACAATAAATATATAAAACATACATTGTTTTTTTTTATTTACAGAAACATTACGCCAAAAGAGACCACCACTGAATTCTAAAACTGCTTTAAATCTTCATGGTGATCACTCGCCCGATACATCTGCTATGGATAGTCACGGTGATTACTCGTTTCAAGATTTTCCAGGACACTTTGAGGATAATGAAGAGGAATACAGTCTTGGAATACTGGAATCAAGTCGTGGTGGAAAAATGTCAACAAATGAAAGTCTTGGATCTGGCTCAGCCAAAGGTATCAATTACTAAAACATATACATAAGCACGTCCATCCTACTATCAGTCTGTAGTACTATTTCTCTTTCTCTCTTCAAAATAACTCATATGAAAATACGACGGGCTCCCGTACTATAATTCTCAGCCAATCCATCGCGAATAAACAGGCTTCGCTTTCTTCGGGGTCTCTATTGTATAACTGACTTCTTCCAACAAATATTTTTTTATAGATTATAACGAGCGGCCAGACCCTCGTTATGTCTCTCTCTCCCTATACATAATTATAATTATTCTTATGTATATAATTGTCTTATAATTATCCCACATGTATGGCAGCCAAAGGTAAGTCAGAGAGAGCGCTAATAGAGGGCGAGCTAGAGAGAGAATTCGGGAGGCCGGCGCGACGCGCGCGAGTAGAAGAGTTCGGAGAGGCGCGCGATAAAGACCTCGCTCTTGTACCGGCGACGACGAAGCACGTGCTCGTGTGACGAGCGGCTATACTTGTGCTTGCGACCTTTTGTTACTCGACTTTTCGCGACTAACTCTTGTGACTGACATTTTTCTGACGTTCGGTTGCCTGCGAGTACGCGAGTGTCCACTCGGTGTGAGATATCGGTGCCGAGATTGCCCCTAGTGCCTTTGGCGGGCTAGTTCCTGCGACCGCGCGTGCGAGCCCTTAAGGCCGCCCGCTTCTTGACTGCACCCGAGCTGTACACTGCGCGTCATCGCGAGCCACGTGCGAGGCTGAGGATATCGCCTGCAGGGCTAACGCCGAGACGTTATTGTAAGTACCTTCTCGAATACATGTTTCTCTCGCTAGCTTTTCGCCGCTCTCTCTCCCGCTTACGCTGCGTATTAATTTTGTATTACTCTCCGTAGTAAACTCGATGTTATTTGTATATCTGTTTCCTTCTTTTGCGCTTCCTTTTACCTATCGTAATCAATCCCGCTCCGTCCGGCTTTCGCACCTAAATTTCGTAATTATTCCAAAGCGCCCATAGGACTACACGACGCTCTCCGCGGGCCAAGGTAACAGACGCTGCACCACGACGTTCCTGTTGCCGCTGGGCTAGGCTTTGCGCAGCCTATTACGAGGCCCACACCGAGCTGTTTATTCCCCTCGTAATTTATATAACGAGTGACCCGCGCTGGGTCAAAACCCCGTTATATTATGGCGCCCAACAACACATGGGTTTAATAGCTTTGCGAAAAATCCGAAATCCGAATTATAATTGTATAGCGAAAGCGCGTGTTCGTAGAATCCACCGAGGAATGCGACGCGCGCGACGAGAGAAAAATTGTTTACGTTTAGAAGCTAGCCACAGCGCACAACCAAAACAAGGCGCTCGGTTTTCAGCACCTTAAAATTTTATCATAGCGTGCGAGCGAGAGTCGTAATTCGTCGTATTTAGAAACGTATGCGTACAAGCGTAACAACTTTTATTTTCCGCTGTGCGTGCTGGCAACATTCGGGCGTATTTGCTTAAAAATTGTTACGCGACCTACAATTAAAATCCATTAATTCAGAATATTCCAAAACTATTGTTTTTCGTTATCAGTTTTATAAAAATTAAAAATGGCCGAAAAAGATATAACCGACTTAACAATTATAAAAGAAAAAATTGACAATCACATTAAAGATTGGATTAACAGTTTTCCAAGTGATAGAATAGATAACGTTTTGGAAAATCTTGAACTCGTGGTAGACGGCACAATGTATGAACGCGCGAACCGCTTATATAGACGACTGCAAGGTGACTATGAAGAAAAAGACTTCATACAAACCATAGACGCGTAGGACCACGAAACGATAACACGGCGTAATAACCTCTGTCTCACTTTTATAAAATCAGACGCGCTACCGCGAGAATTGCGTGAAGATCTCGTTAACGCCGTTAATCAAGACATAGAAGAAGACATGATAAATAGCCAAGAAACAGAAGAAACGAATAACGGCGACATGTCTCTCACAACAACAGCTAACACACACGAGACACTCATGCGAGACGCGGTACGAACATACACACCGATGTTCGCGGTAATTACGAGCGCCCACGTGCCGACATCGCAGTCAACACCGCCGTGCACAGTATCAGCAGCAAACGTAGGCTCAAGCGAACAACGCCATGCCAACACGAACACAACATGCGCGCACGAGGCATCGATACCTACAATAGGCAACCCAAGTACGATAAATTATCGGGAAGACCTCATATGGGTTAATCTGCCTTGCGGTGAACCTAAACAAATGCCACGCTTAGCAGCCGAGGAGCTAAAACGAGCAGTGATAGCGGAACGTTCACAGGCTCAACAAATTCTCGATCTCCAAAATTGTTTAGAAGCTATGTCGAACGAACACGACAAGCTTATAAGACAAAATGAAGATCTGAAGACCACGAACAATAACCTCCTCGCCAGACTACAAGCAGCTGAAGCAAGAGTTCATCAACAAAACGAGCGCACACGGTTTAACGCGACGCGCGTCGATAAAGCAGTCAACTTTCGCGACACATACAGCCTCATCGATCCGGACTTCGATCTAACTATAACCAGCCCGAACGTAAATCCCCATGCACGAATCTTCTGCTCGACAACGAAGCAGCAGACAACACAATACGCGACAGGGCCAACAGTATATTCAGCCGCACCAGTTAGACCGGCCGACAGGATGCAAGCGGCCACGCGATTAAAGGAAGCTGAGTTTCCCAACGCGATCCCTCACATCCCCGCAAGCTCGAGCTGGGGAAGGGGGGTCACATCTTCAAGTCGTCCGCTCTCGCAAGCGACGGGCGCGCAACAAACGGCCGCTGCGCAAGCCCAAATCCCTTCGAGCTTCGGTGTCCCCAATTGGCGATCGAGCCCACTTCTCGCAACCTCCCGTTCGATGAGTTCAACCAGGAATTTAGGGAAAACCATCAGGGAATGGAAGATTTCCTTCGCGGGAGACGGCACCATCAGCATCGAGGAATTTTTAGAGCGCGTTGAAGAAAACTGCTGCCTAGACCGAATAGCGGAAGACGAGCTTTTAGACTCGTTGTCCACCCTGTTTCGCGGATCTGCGCTTCGATGGTACCGCTTGCTACGGCCCACATGGTCGTCGTATGAACAATTCAGAGACGCCGCGCTATCCGCCTATAGTAAATCCAGGAAGTACAACCGTAACCTATCGGTTGAAGCACACCTGAGGACACAGGGCCCCGATGAACCGGTCCGCGATTACCTTGCAGCGCTGAATACTATTTTTAGCCGCTTCGAAAGGCCGTGGAGTGTCGCAGACCAGGTCAACTTGGCAATCGATAATATGTTGCCTAAACTGAAGAAAGAGTTGAAAAAGACTCAGAACTACTTCGCGTCGTTACCGCAGTTGTTAGCCAAAGCCATGGAAGTGGAGATCGCGGAGTCCGACGAACACTGGAAAGCTCCCCCCTCCGCAGAACAGAGCATGCTACCCGACGCGGCGTACCAGCCTAGAGCCAAAGCGCCGGCGAGGGCTAAAGCGAGCATCGCGTCTGTTGTAGAAAAGTCTTCTTTCTCTGAGGCTGACTTCGAAAAATCTTTCCAAAAGTTTTTCGATAAAAAGTGGCAGCAACTTGCGGCGGCTAAGAAAGGGCTTCCCGTTCCCCTTAAGGACGCAGTACAAGAATCGACCACCGTCGGCTCCCCGAAAGATGGCAAACCTCCGGCCTACCCGCGTCAACGCGAGGGAAGACGGAGCGGGGCAAACGGCCGTGGCCGCCCGGCAAGAAACGGTCGGGCCCAAGTCATCACTCCCAAGTCGGATAAAAATAAGGGCAAGCCTCCCGGCCCCGATGCTGAGAGATTACTCTGTTGGGACTGCAGCTGGCCTGGGTACACCAAAGCCACCTGTTCCGAGTGCTCAAAAACCGAGGCACCAAAAAACGTGGAGAGGAACGTGTAGATGAGGTCCCTACCGTTCCGATAGCGACCCGGACCTTCGCTGCAGATGCCCCCGCGGGAGAAGCGCCAACGCGTTCCGATAGTTTTGCGACGAGCGCGTTGGTAGAGAAGTATCCCAGATGGTGGCTGACGCTTAGCATCGGTCCATTTACCTGCAGGGCTCTGTACGACACTGGAGCTTCGCGCACCGTTCTGAGTCCCATCGCCCTTCAGATTGCTGCCGCGATGAACAAGCGCGTCAACATATATGTTGGGCCCGGCGCGAAAGCAGTCGATGGTCACTATGTCCCTATCATCGGTAACGTACAGTTACCCTTTACGATAGGTGGTGTTACCCACTCGATCGACGTACTCATTTTGAGCGAGGCTGATGCTGATTGCACCCTCGGAAGTGACTTCGTTCGAGCCTTTTCCGCGTGTTTGGATCCCGAGACCAACACGATAAGGATTAAAGGTTGCGATCAGGAAGTCCCAACCACCGTCTCCTCACTTCGTGCGGAGGAGGCGATGTCGCTGGCGGCCTTGGGTATCGAAGAGATCTCGAAGGAGCAGCGACAAGAAATCGATCGAGTGATGGATGACCTCCTGCCCGAACCTTCCTGCGAGCAGCTTGGCTGTACCGGATGGATCGAGCACGACATCGACATCGGCAGCGCGCGCCCAATTAAACAGAAATATTACCCGGTGTCGCATAAGATCGAAGAGGAGATGCACATGCAAGTGCATAAAATGCTGCAGATGGGAATTATTCGTAAATCCCGCAGCGAGTGGTCTAGCCCGGTGGTGATGATTCGGAAACCCGACGGCGAATACCGATTTTGTGTGGACTATCGGAAGGTGAATAGCGTTACTCGCGTGAGCGCATATCCGCTGCCCTTCATGGACGCGATATTGCGAAAGCTCCAGCACGCCAGATTCGTGAGCGCAATTGACCTCGCGAGCGGATTTTGGCAGGTCCCTCTTTCGGAGAGGGCCATCCCGATAACTGCTTTCACCGTCCCAGGACTCGGGCTATTCGAATTTATTCGGATGCCCTTCGGATTGGCTGGTGCCCCGGCAACATTTCAGATGTTGGCCGACAGGCTCATCTCGCCCGAGATGGAGCCTTATGCCTTCGCGTATCTTGACGACGTGATCATCGCTACTGAAACGTTCTCAGAGCACGTCCGCTGGCTCACGCATATTCTAAAAAGAATACGTGATGCTAGCCTTACGATCAATCGCAAGAAATCCAGGATTTGCATGACCGAGGTGCGTTATCTCGGCGTGCTAGTAAATCGCGATGGCACGCGCCCCGATCCAGAACGAGTCGCACCGATACTCGAGTACCCAGCCCCGAAAAATCTTCGTGCTTTGCGCAGATTCTTAGGCATGGCCTCGTGGTATCGAAAATTTCTAAACGATTACGCCACAATTTGTGAGCCGCTTAACGCGCTCACCCGCAAGGACGCCAAATTTGAATGGCAGGAGGCGCAACGACAAGCTTTCGAGCAAGTCAAAGCCCTTTTGGCAACGGCCCCTGTCCTAGCCAGGCCCAATTTCACTGCGCCGTTCATCATCGAATGTGACGTGAGCGATACCGGCCTTGGAAGCGTTCTGCTGCAGCGTATCGACGGCGAAGATCGAGTTCTGTGTTTCGCGAGCCGCGCCTTGACGGCTTGCGAACGCCGCTTGTCGGTTACCGAGCGTGAGTGCCTCGCTGTCGTGTGGTCGACCGAAAAGTTCCGACCCTACGTGGAGGGGTACCACTTTACAGTTGTAACCGACCACCAGAGCCTTAAATGGCTCACTAATCTGAAACACCCAAACGGTAAGCTTGGTCGCTGGTCCCTCGCGTTGCAATCGTATGATTTCGATATTATACATCACAGGGGTAAGGACAACGTCGTGCCTGACGCGCTTTCACGCATGTTTGAGGCCGACGAAGACGAGCTCGCGGCTACCGCTTCGTTGACACTCGACGAGAGCATCAACGACCCGTGGTACCGCAAGAGGATGCAGGAGGTCCTCGAGCGGCCCACGGATAACCCCTATTGGAAGGTTTTGGGCGGCCGGTTATATATTTATAAGCCCGACCCCGTTGTCGACGACCTCTTCGGAACCGATGACGACGCTTGGAAGCTCGTTGTCCCAAAGGAAGACCGGGCACGAGTCTTATCTGAATGCCACGAGGAGCCGACGGCAGGGCATCTTGGCCGCTACAAAACCCACAAGCGCGCGAGCCTCCGCTATTATTGGCCAAAAATCCATCACGACGTAGGATATTACGTCAAGAATTGCCAAATCTGCCAGCAGGTCAAAGCCTTACAAGCCACACCAGCAGGATTGATGGGACGACACCTCGTCACGCGACCGTGGGAAATCGTGTCCGGCGATACCATGGGCCCTTTCCCGCGATCCGCGCAGGGCTACGAGCACTTGCTTGTCTTTCTCGATCTCTTCACCCGTTGGATCGAATGTGTCCCTCTCCGTAAGATTACTGGGAAAATCATCCGATACCAGCTGAAAGAACGTGTGTTTCTGCGTTTCGGGATCCCTAAAAAGTTCTTGTCTGACAACGGTACTCCGTTCAAGAATAAAGTTGTCGACGACTTTCTGGACTCGTTCGGCGTGATACACGCGACATGCGCCCCGTACTCGCCCAAGAGCAACCCGACCGAACGCGTAAATCGCACGCTCAAAACAATGATTCGAGCGTTTATCGAGGAAAAGCACTCAACGTGGGATGCGCACATAGCCTGAGTTCGCGTTTGCCTACAACACGGCAATACACGAAGCGGTGCGCACGAGCCCCGCTTTTCTAAATTACGGACGCCATCCCGAGCTGCCAAACTCGAAGAAACGAGAGGAAGAACGCGCCGTGGCTCGGAACCTCGAGACGGCCGCGGTCGCCGACTGGCACGCTCGAATGAACAAGCTTGACGACTTCCGAGCCGTTGCACTGCAACACTCGCGAGAAGCCCAAGATAGACAGGAGATGTACTACAACGCTAAGCATCGCGACGTCAGGTATAGCGTCGGTGATAGAGTCTGGGCGAAGAATCGTATGCTGTCCTCCGCCGCTAACCAGACGACCGCGAAACTCAGCCCGAAATACGCGGGTCCGTTCATCGTTACCGCACGCCTCGGTCCCAACTCATACCAATTCCAGAACGAAGAAGGTTGTGACTTGGTAAAGTCACCGTTTGCGACTTGCGCCCGTGTTTCGATGGAGCCCAGTGCCCAGATGATGCAGCTGACAGTCCTCCCCTTGAAGGAAACGAAAACGACGAGACGATGTCGTTGAAAGGAATTTTCTCGCCCGATTGCACGCAAGAAAGCGACGAGCGCGATACCTCGAACAACGAAGTTTCGGTCACGAAGGTTATAGGGCCAGAGGCCTCAGCAGCTCACGACAGGACCTTGCGCAAGGCGAAATACCGACCGCTCCAAGGAGAAGGGGTCGTCCTCGCAAGCAGAAAATGCATGCTCCCGTCGACGTATCCCCTCGGCGCTTGCGTTCCAGGAACTAACACCCTACGACTTTGCTTGCTTCCTCATTTTCCTTCTGCTTATCTCACCTCCTATGCTAATAAAACTCTGTTACTGCTTCAAAGCTTCCTGCCTCCCTAGCAGACGCTATCGCTTGATGCAGCTAATCGAGCTCGTTTTCTTGCTTAACATTACGTATGCTTCGCCCTGTAGAGGATGCTGACCAACGCCGAAATAGCTCCCCTCGCCGTATGGATGGAAGAAGTGCTGCATGATGCATTCACGGCGGCCGTAGCTATTGCATCGCGCCGAAAAGCTGCGCCGTCGACGCGCAGGGACGCCACTCCGGCTCCAGCCCTGGCCTACTCCAACGTGGTAGAGGATATCCCAGCCAACAAGTCACGGGCCTCGTCAGATGATGACAGCGACGCTAGCTCCGCGGAAACTACCCTGAACTTCCCCCAGAGGATGCTACGCAGGCCGAGACAGCCAGAGGGCAATGCAGGCCGTAAAGGTGAGGATTCACCGGACCGCAAACCGAAGCACGCCAACGAGTCTCCTTGTTCCGCCATGGCGGCCGCCGAACGCTTGGATCCTGCGGCAGCGCGGCTACGGCCCCAAGGAATGCGACGTCGCTACGAGCCTCAAGGCCAAGGTAGATCAGGCCCCTGCAGCGGAAGAGCCACCCACCCTCGAGGATGAATGGAAAGCCCTCCAGGCTCACTTCACCGCCTGCAGAAAGACGCGGCTCGCCGCGGAAAAAGAGGAGGAAAAGGCCTACCGAGATGGACTCGCCTTCATCGACCATCATGGGTCCCGCGGTCTCGCTATCGTGGGAACCTACGCGGCCAGACTGCAGGAGGCCATAGAGCTCAAGGCCTACCTCCAGGAGGCGATCCCCGAATGGCGGAAGGAACGCGAGGCTCGCAAACAGCGCGAGGAGACGCGGCAACGCTTACGAGAGGAGCAACGTCGAGTCCAGGAGCACCTCGAGACGGTGAAACGGCAGCTCGCAGCCTTGGGCGACCCACCGACGTCCCACTCCCGTCGAGCTTCCAACCAGGCCATCCCGAACGACCGGACGCGCCGCACGCCAGGCTATTTTGCCCTGCAAGGAGCCGCGGGAGACGAGCCGTGCAACCGCTGGGCCCCGTCCCGACCTCTTCGGCAAGCGGGCTTGCTCCACTTGCGGCCTCACAGGAGTACCTCGAACCTTAGACTGCCCGAACTGGTCGAGGCACGAGCTTTGGAGGAGCGACGGACAGCAGCCGTACTCGTACAGCACGGTCGAAACGCGTCAACGCAGGGAAGCCTTCCTTCGAGATCGAGAAGAGTCGTCGGTCACCCACGCGGACGACGGCGACAGACGAGGTGTATCCGAGCACTAGGTCTAAACCTAAGCGCTACGACCATCCTCGCGACCTCGCCCTCGAGTTTTCCCCTCAAGAATCAGGCATTGACGCCCATGTTTTCTTTTCTTTTCTCTTCTCGTTTTCTTTTGTCACACGTTACTATTAGATTTGCGATCCGCGCGAGTAGAGAGAGTCGCGGTAAGCTACGTTCCACCTAGAGTTTCTAGTGTATAGATAAATAAAACATATTTTTTTACCACTACGATGTCTTGATTTTTCTTTATCAATTAATTTTCCTTGCTTGGTGGAGAGAGACAGATTTTTCGACCTGGTACGCCCTGCTACCCAGTCTGGGGAAGGGGTATATAACGAGCGGCCAGACCCTCGTTATGTCTCTCTCTCCCTATACATAATTATAATTATTCTTATGTATATAATTGTCTTATAATTATCCCACATGTATGGCAGCCAAAGGTAAGTCAGAGAGAGCGCTAATAGAGGGCGAGCTAGAGAGAGAATTCGGGAGGCCGGCGCGACGCGCGCGAGTAGAAGAGTTCGGAGAGGCGCGCGATAAAGACCTCGCTCTTGTACCGGCGACGACGAAGCACGTGCTCGTGTGACGAGCGGCTATACTTGTGCTTGCGACCTTTTGTTACTCGACTTTTCGCGACTAACTCTTGTGACTGACATTTTTCTGACGTTCGGTTGCCTGCGAGTACGCGAGTGTCCACTCGGTGTGAGATATCGGTGCCGAGATTGCCCCTAGTGCCTTTGGCGGGCTAGTTCCTGCGACCGCGCGTGCGAGCCCTTAAGGCCGCCCGCTTCTTGACTGCACCCGAGCTGTACACTGCGCGTCATCGCGAGCCACGTGCGAGGCTGAGGATATCGCCTGCAGGGCTAACGCCGAGACGTTATTGTAAGTACCTTCTCGAATACATGTTTCTCTCGCTAGCTTTTCGCCGCTCTCTCTCCCGCTTACGCTGCGTATTAATTTTGTATTACTCTCCGTAGTAAACTCGATGTTATTTGTATATCTGTTTCCTTCTTTTGCGCTTCCTTTTACCTATCGTAATCAATCCCGCTCCGTCCGGCTTTCGCACCTAAATTTCGTGATTATTCCAAAGCGCCCATAGGACTACACGATGCTCTCCGCGGGCCAAGGTAACAGACGCTGCACCACGACGTTCCTGTTGCCGCTGGGCTAGGCTTTGCGCAGCCTATTACGAGGCCCACACCGAGCTGTTTATTCCCCTCGTAATTTATATAACGAGTGACCCGCGCTGGGTCAAAACCCCGTTATAAGATGAAGAGAATTTTCAGTACGATAAAAAAAAGGAGAGGAGTAGAAATGAGATAAACCACAAGAGAGTAAAGGAACCCCGAGAAAAAGCCATTAAGAAAAAACGGACGGCTGGAAGTGAAGGATTCGATGACATGAGCGATATCGAAGAAGAGTGTGAAAAAAAATCTCGTAAGTGATTTGAAACGAGAGCATGACTACGCTCGGTCAAACCCTTACTCGAGTCTATAGTCTGCCCTCTCTCTCTCTTTCTCTCTCTCTCTCTCTCTCTCTCTCTCACTGATTATTCAATAATTCGAAAATGGCAGGTCCGAAGAAGTTCAAGAAGCGATTTGTACGAACAAAAAAGTACGCAAACTTCCACAGTTCATCAGATTCTGAATGTAATGAGAAGAGAACTTTCACGCGGGGCAGTGATGACGAGAATAAACCGGAAAATCTACGGCAATCAGAGAATCATCAAAATTACAAGTCGTATTATGCAGAAACTGGAAAGAAGGTAACAACGATAATATTACGTACAAACAAATTTCTGTCCCCCCCCCCTTATCATATACCTTCCAGGTAGAACTGGCATGTGAGTAGGGTGCGGATTCACTTCGGAAATAGTTTGTAATTCATACGGCAAGCTAGTGCATGGAAGTTTCAATTATGTCGACGACGCACTAATTTTGAAACTTTAGAAAAACGTATTGTCCGCTTTACTATTTACCATGAATTAAACTCTGCGACGTTGTTTTGTGAGTAATTCTCACGAACTCGCTTGCAGTTTTAATTGCAAACTATTTCCGAACAGTTTCTGCAGCCTATCCGAGTGCCATTTTTTTCTGAAAAGTATATTAAAGGGGGGGGGGGGGATTATTTTTATCTGTTTTTTTTTATTATATAGAGACACATGTACCACCTTATGTGTGACATAAGTATTAAATACAAGACGTGGGATACGCTGAAAAAAATTTTTGACATGAAAGAGTGGATCAGAGTATTAGTCCACGCGATGTTCAAGGAAGAAGATCTAATAGGGAAGACGTTTAATCTTGCAGGATGCAAGATCGATCGTTTACCAGGGATAACCCGATCAGAATTTAAGCGGGAGGAAAAAGCTGCTATAAGACGTAAATATTTTCGTATCACAAAGGCACTGGAATATTGATATATATATAGCAGCTACAGCGGTTTGAATGCGGTACTTTTTTAAAAAAATGCAATTTTCAACCCGAAATAAAAAAACACCGTTTTAATTTGTTTTTCAATTCGAATTTTTTTTTCTGGTAGTGTTTGACTAGTATATACTCATCGCAAAGTATCGCTAATGGTTTTTTTATTCTCATCGAGAAATTTTTTTTTTTTAAATTGAAAAATTCTATTTTTTGAAAAAACCGCTGAAAAAACAACAAAAAATGTATCATGATTTATTTTGCAATTAACAAAGAAAAATCATGTATGAATCACGTTTTTTTTCAATTGCAAAATAAACAATGATACATTTTTTTATTGCAAAACTGTTTTTTTCAAATGATCGATTTCAATTGTAGAAACATTTTTTTGCCGATGCGACCAAGTCGTGAAACGGAGGCGAGAAGCAGAAATGCACAAAAATAATTGGAAATCTTACATAAGCGAACATATCAACTCGCTGTTTATGAAAGAAAAGGCAGAACGTAAGTTTTTTTCATAGATTAATGTAAAAGAATATTGGTAAATATATGAGCATATCTTCAGAACTTTTCATATTGCAAAAAAAAAAAAAATTATTAAAAAATGCGAGCACTGTTACGAGATTTGGAGGATACTTTTAGTCGCTTATCAAGATGATGTTTTAATAATCGTTAATCATTTTAGGGTCTGCGCGTAAAAATTATGACGTCATCATTATAGAAAAATTTTTTTTTATTCTAACCTTACTAATAATTGTCAATACACGCTTAAATTAATTGTGAATGCAGTGACAGGTGAAAGATAACAGGAAACACAAGTAACTTTGTTGATTTAACATGAAATATAATAATTTATTATAATAAACGTAGATATAACGTAAACAAACATTACTACTAATCAATCGTCAATACATGCTTATATTATTTGTGAACGCAGTAACACGAAGAAAATAACAGGAATCACAAGTACCTTTGTTTATTACCTTTATTTATTACCTTAGTTTCTTTTCTTTATTTTTAGATTGAGCGACCTTTCTTTTTTTTGTAACTTTTTTGACTGGTTTCTGTGTGGTTGCATTGGAGATATTAGTGAATCTGTCTGGATTTAGAGAAAAATGAGCACAGGGTGGTCGTAATGCACATGAAGAACATGAGAGATAATTTAAAAATAACGTTTCTTTTTTCTCAGCGCTCCAAATAAGTTGATGTATTTTACTCGAGTTTGGAGCTGGTTTTAATTCATTAATTAATAAATTATCCATTTTAATTACGTCACTATCTTCAATTAAGTACATGTGCACTTTTGATTTTTTTTCTGATGTGATGATATTGATCATGTCTTGTGCAGAAGTAACATCCTTGCCACAAGACACTGCTCTATCACATAAATTTTTGACTGTTCCACCAGTACCATCAGCAACACTTTTGCCATGACCAGCTGTGGTAAAATTCCATGTTGCATGTATCAACAATAGGATTTGGCAATGCAAAATAAAAAAATAAAAATTTGTTTTATTCTTATATTGCGTTGATGGACCATCACTTTGAAAATGGATTGTTTGAACTTTTGGAACATAACTTTTAATAAGTTTCAATACCGGTTGCATGTGAGCCCACACTGCAGCAGCATCATGGCGAAGACATTCCGACACTGTACAAAACGTAGCACACTCAATTTTATTAGACTGACTATTCTTGTAATAAAAAGCACCGGTATGGAGGGAAACTTGTTTCTTAGATGCATCAAAATGTGCACTCTGTATTTCACCTGAACTTTTACAATAATAGTTTTGTGAAAAATCAACTACACATAACACTTCGTTGGCTTTCAAATTATTCTTCAATGAATCAAGTGCTTTATACTGATGACTGGTGTCGTACACGTGCTTCAAATACCCTGGTGTCTGTAAATTCAATTCATTTACAATATCTGAAAGAGAGCATTCTATCCTACATTTCTGAATGATTTTCACGCGATAATCCAGATTTTTTGCACCCTTTCTCTCGACAGTATTAGTCTGCCATTGGTAATAGAAACATGCTTCATCTTCACTCGGCATAGAAATAGTCTTATTTTTACAACGTTCGCATTCTCTATACATACAGATTTTTGAAGAAGAGTCGCAAGTTACTAAAGCAGTGAATTCGCTGGTACGAGCGGAAGATAATATTTTGCACTGTGTCAATTTTTTTAGTATTAAACTGAAGTTTTCATGCGTTTTACAGAGAGTTGTATCGCGATCAGTAATTTTTCGTTGAACAAACCAAAAAGGTTTTAAAACATAGAAAAATGATCTTGAAATATTTATTGATGTTTGCAAGCAGAATCTTTTGTGCAAATTATCTACAGTACCTTGCAAGTACCTTTTTCTTTCCGTAACTCCATCTTTTGTTATGGTATCCTTTGCTCCTGGTGCGATAATTGAGTTTTCGTCTTTTTCAAGAAATTTCTGAATTACATGGGTAAGAAACTTTCTTCTTTTTGTGCGTTTTTCATTTTTTCTCGTTAAATTCATCCGATCATTCTCCAAGTGCTTTCTTTGCATATAAGTACTCACAAGGCCTGATGTTTTTTGCATGCATTTGTACTTTTTAACAATTTTCCCCGACAAAGTTTGAGCAAACATTGACTTTTCTTTTTCACCAAACAACTTTTTTTTATTTTCGCGCAATTGTTCGAATATAACTTCAGATTCTAACAATTTACTTTCTATCGCTTTAGTCCCCTTTTTCATAGTTTTACGCACTCTTTTTTTCACATCAGATACTTCATTTCCAATTAGTTTGTTCAATTTTTTGTCTCGCCGGTAACACTTATTTTGCAAACGCAAAATAAGGTTATCCTTTTTTTTCAATTTTGAAATTAATTTCTTATTATCTCGCCTCAATTTGGCTTCTCTTCTCAAAGCACTTTGTAATCGGGATTGTAGCCTAATATTTTGCTTAGGATGGCTTAATGTTACTGGTTTTTCTACTAAATTATCACAATCAACCGATTCCATGAACTCCAAATTGAGTGAAATTCCACTTTCATCTACAGATTCATTCGGATCAGGCAAGAATAGTAATGAATCAGAGCTTGTTGCACGCGCCGTATCCTGCGAAGTTAATTCCCGTTGCTCCGTTCGCCGATTTGTCAAATATGAGATTTTTAATGCTGACCTTGGACGTAATTCGAGTGACTTTTGTTGTATTTTTGTTTGAGAATGACTTTTATTAATGCTGTCTGGATCAAGCTGATGTATAACCCGACGTTGATCAATTCTACGTTTTCGCGTTTCAGCATCACGTGCCCTTTTTTCTCGCATTTGATCGCGTTTTTTCTCATTTCGTGTTTGTGCCGCTGAGTTCATGTTTAATCAAATAGAAATCCAATATAATTTGAAAAAAAAACACACATTACATTACAGCGATGCGAAGCAGCAGTCGAAAAATTAATGACATCTTGGTTTACGTTGACACTGACTACTCGTTATTATCACATTTTTATTGAAACACACTAGTCTGAAAAATTATTGATTGTTCACAATGACAAGTTACAGTTAGACACTATACGTAATTATATCTTGCAGGTATAAAGTTGCCAGATTTTTTGAAAAGTACACAGCACCGGTCGCAAGTTCACTGCTCGACTGACAACACTAACGCGTTCCAATTTTGCTCACGCGCTTTGTTTACATGTTTCGGTATCAACGCGATCGAACGATACAAAAGTATTTATTTTGATGAGAAAAACACTAGGAAATATTCGAATGAAATATCGAAATTTAGAATATCGAATTATCGGATGTCGAAATATCGAATACGAAATTCGAATTTATCATCTCTCAAACGTATCAAAAAGTGTTTTGTACTGTTGAAATGCCATTGTTTGTTCTTCTCAAGGAAAGCTGTTTTACTTTTCAAAATTGAAAATATTCGAAAGCATTTTTTTTTCTTATAAGTGCATGGAAATTCAACGCGCATTTTCCTGTAGATTAGGTACAACAAATACTTCAATTTACGCTTGATATAATATGAAAATATTGATTTCTTCTCTTGTGCTACCAAAAAAATCAATTTTGTGCAACTGTTTACGATTTAAACCATCATTTTGTAGTGGCTGCCATGCACACGCTATTGATAGCACATTCATCGAACCATGCGCAAAGTATTTGTTTTTGTATTGGTTTATTGGTAGATTAGTTGTTTAGTTGTTATATGAATGCGCGTACGCATAAATCTCATAACTATGATAAAAAATGAAAAATAAGATATTTTAACATCGCATAATCATATTCTAATAACTTTCAAATGGGCATAGGCACATGCACCAACCATTAAATACAGTTGAACTGAAGTAATGGCTAACTGAAAAATCAAAAGCCATAACGAAATATGAATGCGCGTCTGAAAAAAGTCAATAAGAATCGAAAATTTTTGGAAAACTCACACTTGTTTTTTGCGTTTTTTATTTAAAAAAAATTTTTAATATGTTCATTAAACACGTAATAGCATATTTAACTATGCCATAAGGTTGCTGTATTGTTGTAAATACCAGAAAAAAAAGCAGGGGTGGATAACGATATTTATGATAATTTTACACGATATTATATTCCTTCTCGCAGGGAGTTAAAAGTTTTGAAGATATGCTCATATGTATAATATAATGTAATAAATCTTCCAGGTGCAAAAATTGAGAAAAAGCAAAAAATTAAAGCAAAAGCTACAAAGGAACCTCAAGAACAATTTAGTCTGTCCTCCGACGATTCATAAAACGTTTTGTTTGCTCAAAAGTCATTCTTGCGATAATTTTGTTTGATATTATTAGTCTAAATTTTCGACCAAAATTATTGGCTAAAAGTTTTTTAATATTTCGTTTTCAAGCTCGTGATTATACTTATCTAGTAAATACTCATAAAAATGTTATTATACTTTGCTGTGATTATTATTAAATGTTCAAATAATCCACGTGGTTTCTTGTTCTAGTCCCCATTTATTGAGATGAAAACACCAAATCATCTTTGTTTGCTCAAAAGTCTTTCTTGCGATAATTTGGTCTGATATTGTTGGTCTAAATTTTTGCCTGGAATTTTCGACCAAAATTCTTGCCTGGAATTTTTGGCCAAAATTTTGAAACAAATTGTCGACCGAAATTTTTGGCCAAAATTATTGGGCAAAAATTTTCGGCAAATTTTTTCAACAGGGCAGGTCTAAATAATGATTAATTTGGAATAGTAATAAAGCCATCAACATTATTAGTTTCAATTACAACTCGACTAAGACACTGTAAATTTATTAATTTATATACTTACGCTCAATTGTTTATTAGTTGAACTTCACCGACGAAGCTGACACTTACAGGAACTTGCATGTCATGACAAGAAACACTGACCTATTCTGATATACGCACGTGTATATAGCATAGCGACGTATAGCCTATACAGCACAATGACGTCACCGATCGTTTTGATAATTACTATGTTGCATACAAAAATTATTTAAACCTTTATAATATTTACTATAATTGTAACAACATGTACTATTATTTATGTAAAAATTATTAAAACCCATTGTGAATATCGTTTCAGTATTTTCTTATTTTTATAATTAAACTTTTTACTAAAACCATAGTAATTTCTATTAATGATTATAATAATTTTTAATATGTATTCAATAAAAATTATTATTGGCTTAGGAATAATTTTCGCAAATATATTAAATTTTACTATAATTGTAGAAAATTTTAATATTTTCTCAGCGTATGTTTGTAATTAATCAACAAAAAATTAATATCCAAGTGGCAAGCTTCGTGGTTACAGACTGGAAAGGACCGATTACCATATCAGCAGTATACTGCCCTCCAAACCACGTAATAGAAAAAAATGATTTCAATTTTTTCTTTAGCTCCTTGGGTCACAGATCTAGAACAGGCGGCGACTTTAACGCCAAGCACCGGTGGTGGGGTTCCAGGTCTGTCACGCCAACTCCAAGAGGTAAACAGCTGTACAAAGCAATCAAGAATAATGTCTACACCCCTATTTCGATAGGTGAACCAACCTACTGGTCGACAGGCCTTAACAAACTTCCAGATCTTATCAACTTTGCGATAGTAAAAGGAATCAACTTCTACTCGAGGTCAAATCCAGCCTAGAACTATCATCTTACCACTCTCCGGTAATTATAACATTAAATACTAAAATAAAAAGAAATCAACAATCACTAAAAACTATTGACTGGACTAACTACAAGCAATACATTAAGGACAACATTAACTGTAACATACCGCTGAAAACTAATAGTGACATAGATAATAGCATAGAGAAATTTAACTCACTGATTAAAATAGCCTACAATAAGATTACAACTACATCAAAGACAATGAGTTTCACACACCAAATTATATCATCAAAAAGATCCGAGAAAAGAGAAAGCTCAGAAAAAATTGGCAAATTACTTGACACCCTGCAAATAAATCAAGATTAAATAGTCAAAGAACCAATTGAAACTTATACTACTAACTAAAAAAAATAAAAAAGTTCAAGAATAACCAATTTTGCACCTACTGCCTGCACAGAATACTTATTATGGAAAGCTACTCGAAAACTCAGGAATTCACTGGAGTTCATTCCTCCTATACGACAGCCATCAGGTAACTGGGCGAAGAGCAACAAGGAGAAGGCTCAACTTTTGCAAATCATCTTAGCAAAGTATTTACACCAAATGAAAGATGTATATCTGAAATAGAGGAAAGGCAACTACTAAGCAGACCAAGTACGGAATTGAACAATCAAACCCCAGGCGTTAAACTAAAAGAAGTCTCAATGCTTGTAAACAGAATAAAACACAAAAAATCCCTAGGAATTGATAGTATAACAGTAAAAATAATCAAAGAACTATTAATTAAAGCAATGACGCGCATCACAATCATCTTTAACTCATATCTTCAACTATGCTATTTTCCAGAGATATGGAAAGTGGCTGAAATAATAGTCATTTCTAAACCGAGGAAAAATCTCGAACAAATAACTATATACAGATCTATCAGCCTACTGCCAATTCTGTCGAAAATCTTTGAGAAGGTTATTCTCGCCAGAACGAGCTTGATAATAGAAGAGAAAAACCTGATACCAGATCACTAATTCAGATTTCGACGCAAGCATTTTACAATAGAGCAAATTAACCGCCTAGTGACTCAGATAAGAAAGGCGCCGAAGGACAAGAAGTACTGCACAGCAGTGTTTTGAACATCTAGCAGGCATTCGACAGGGTATGGCAGGAGGGTCTGTTATACAAAATCAAGACAGGATTTCCCACGAACTTGGAAAAGTTACTGAAATCTTACCTGGAGAACAGATTCTTCAGCGTAAAAATTGCAGAACAAACTACAGAAAAACATCCAATCAAGGCTGGTGTTCCACAAGGAAGTGTACTGGGTCCTGTGCTCTATACAATATTCATTGCAGATATTCCAGAAACAAATGAAATCACGTCAAGAACGTAAGCAGACGACACAGCATTATTAACCACACACGAGGACTGTGCGGAAGCATCTATTATTCATCAGAAACATTTATGCAAGATTCAAACTTAGATGAAGAACTGAAGAATAAAAGTGAATGAGGACAAATTTTATCATGTTACGCTTACATTAAAAAGAAGCACCTGTCCGCCAGTATCATTAAATAATAAAATCATCCTCCAAAGTGACAATGCAAAATACCTAGGCATACACATTGATCGTTGGTTAAACTGGAAGAAACACATATGGACTAAAAGTAAACAGCTTACCCTTAGACTAAGTAAGTTGTACGGGATCATAGGTAGGAAATCGAAATTAGCTCTTGAAAATAAAATACTTGTATACAAGTCAATTTTTAAACCAGTCTGGGCATATGGAATCCAACTATGGGGAACATCTTTTAACTCAAATATAGAGATACTAGAGAGATTCTAATCTAAGGCCTTGAGGGCATTAGTCGATGCACCGTGGTTTTTATCAATAATGAAATATTCTGAGGGCGCTACCGATATCCAAATTAGCATATCGGCCAATAATAGGATTTCTTCTCGAAAAGAGGAGAGGAAGAGTGATCTTTGACCGCAAAAAGCCGATTCTCGTCCATTTTGCCGCTATTCTTCAAGCTTGAAGGAGTGATCTGTGCCAGACATCTTCCTTTACAATTTTCGCTCGTACAGTCCTCAGCAGAAAATCGTATGTAGGCAAAGTGCCACTCACTAATAGTAATTGCGGAGTGCGGGCGTGAATTTCTCAGTCTAATAGATCGTCGCGACGCGTGGATCTATCGACGCCGATATATTTTAGTGCTTTGAGTAATTCATGCTGACCATTCCGCCATTTCTCCGAATGGACGGGAGTAGCAAAGAGTAATCGAAAAGTATATCAGTGTTTTAGATAATTCGTGCTGACTTTTCGTTATCTCTCCGAATTAAACGTCAGTGTTCGAATTTATCGTGAGTGTTAGAATTAAGCGAAACGAGTATTAGTGCTTAGATAATTCGCGCTGACCATTTGCCGTTATTCGAATTTAACGTGAGTACTAGAATTGAGCGAAAAGAATATTAGTGCTTTAGCCCATTTGCGCTGACCTTTCGCCGTTTATTGGAATTAATGTGAGTGATTAAATCAATCGGTAGAAAATTGGTACAGATCTGACTTCGCCACAGTCAAGCCGACCAGAGCTAAGCTTGCGGCGATAGATGAACCTGTAAAAAAGAACAGACCAGACAATACAAACAAGACAAGTTTAGACAAGAATTACACTCTTGCTGCAAAACCCTCAAAGGGCACTGCAGAAATAAACAGAGCTTAACGAGTTCGACATAAGAAACAGTATTTACACGAAAAAGAATTTTCCGATGACATTGAAAAAGACAACTCATAATCAACAACGGAAAATAGTACGACCAGACAGAATGAGTGAGGAACATAAAGTGAAAAGAAATACAAAAGTAAGAGAACCTCACAAAAGTTATTCACATCGACCATCTAGCTCCTTCAGTTCATCAAGGGAAACTCATAGTGATAAGGATAACCACAGACGAGCTAGACAATCAGAAAGAAGAAGGCGCGTAAATAAATATTTAGACTCGTACAGTGAAGACGATACATCTGACGACAGTGGTTACTCTAGAGCGACACAACGATCAGACCACTCAGACCGTAGCCGATCACGAAATATCCGTCGACATAGAAAAACTAAAAACTATCGCTCTCGATCACGCTCACGGTAGCAATCCAGATACAGAAATAGACATACAGGCTACCAATATCCTTGTGAACAATGGCGAGAACCGACCCGATACTACTCTGACACTGAAAGCTCGGACTCATCTTTAGAAACAGAATATGAGACGAGACACCGTTCGCACAGGTTAAGAGAACGTGACTATGATACTGCCCGACGAGACCTCCGTAATATTAAATTACTAGAAAACCGTAAAATAAGGTTTATTGGCACAGACGGACCTGAAGAGTTTATTAGCCAAATCGAAAACCAGAAAAGGCGTGTTAGAATGTCAGGTGATGACTTGTTGCAAGCAATAACGGCTGTGTTCTCCGAAGAGATTAATTCATGGTACCGAGGAATATCAAAGAAAATCTATTCGTGTCGAGACCTGAAAAGAGCCTTACGGGACCACTACGGCAGACGAATGACTGATGATGACATCGAGGAAGAACTCAGATGCCGAACATAAAACGAAGGCGAATCAATAACAGATTACCTGAACGCCTTCCGATATATAGCTAGCCATTTTAAACATCCTATTTCCCTGCAACAACAAATAAAGATCGCTAGACGAGGACTTCTTCCGGTATACCGGAAATACATATCAGACAAACGGATAGAGAGATTCAGTGATCTGACGTATCATAGCCAAAAATGGGAAGATTTGGAATATGGAAAACACTCAAAACAGTAATGAAAAAGACAATAAGGTAAAATAAAACAAAATGGTATACAACAACAGATCAAACAGGGTGTCACGAGAGCAAGCGTTGCGCTTGTTCTCAAATTTTCCCAAATTCCCCTCTTTCTCGGCAAAGCACGGTGACCAGCGTTGAAGCCGCTACGCTGGTGACAGAGAGTACAGAGGTGTTAGAGAGAGAGAGAAATAGTCGGGGGCGTGTGTGCCCTACGTAAGATTAGGCAGGTTAGCGTTTCGAACCAATTAGCGCATTAGTCGCGCGCCGCCTAATAAGTAGGTCAAGTGGGGAGAGAAAATATCGACGAAGAAGCTGTAGATCGCGAGGAAAAACGAGCGACACAGAGGGTAGTAAGTCGAGTAGAGAGTCAGAAGGTTTTCCGAGTCGATCGGAGCAAGACGATGGACGGCCAGCGGTGAAAAAGTCAGAAGTTCAGCCGAGGACAAAGGGCCGAGAAGAAACCGAGAGGAGAAGACGACTTGGTCTTGCATCTACTCGGGACGCTACCTAGGAAGCCGACAGGAGTTGCCCAGCGACGACCTGCAATACCGTGCGCAGGGCGCAGCCGGGACTCCAGTTCCAGCATCAAAGGACAAGTTTGCAAATTAATCTCTCTCTCTTTCTCTCTCTCTATGCAACGACGGCATTGTGCGTAATTTCAAATATTAGGTGGGTAGCAATGCGTCCACACGCCGGCTACCTACCCTAATTACGGTCGGGTAATAAATCGCTGAAAGAGAAATCGTCCAGGCGATCCCTCGCCGGGCGACTTTCCCTTTTAGCTAAATAGCCTAAGTCGAAATACCAACCGACCCAACGATTGATCCCCCGCTCCAAACCTGCTTCAATTGCTGGCAGACCGACCACAATTTTGGGGGCTGTCCACGTCCTACAGAAGGACAGTTTTGCGGAAATTGTGGACAGCGGGTAGTCGAGGTTTTCGACTACCCGAGGTGTGCCAACACATACCATCGTCGGTACAGTCCCTCGGGCTCGAATAACCCGGTGGTGACAACCATCACTCCACCGAGAACTCGACCGACCCCTAGCCGCCGGAGAGGATGGGATGAAGTGGACATACCAGCGTTCACTTCATCCGAGTCCGGTTGGGATCCCCATCATCGGAACCCCGGACAGGAGCCCCACCATCGAGACCAGGCAACCCAGCTGAGATCATGCCCTCGGGAGACGGAGGACCCTCCACCGTCATACCAGGATGTAACCCGAGGCCGAGCTCAATACGACGAGGACTCAGAGCGGAAGAGGCTAATCGCTAGTACTGGGGCTAAGCCCCGCACCAGACCCCCCGCTTCATCTGCCAGACCATCGGCGGGGAGCCGGCGAGGGATCTATTACGGAGGTCCCACAACATCAGGACCTCCGAGGATGAGGCCGACGTCGACCTGCGCCTGAGAGAGCTTCAACAGCTCCAGCGCGACCTCCAGGAGATGGAGGATATGGAGAGGCGCAATCGCTCCCGCAGATGTGGGTAACAATACCTGGCCAACGTCGACCATTACCATTTTTTTAACTTTTTTGTTTTGTTTTTTTTTGTTTTGGCCTTGACAATAAATGCCAGGACCAAGCCCTGGCTTAAAATGACTGACCTGCTTTTTATTTGTATAACATGACCTTCTCTGACCAACCTTTACCGACCTCGCAAGGATTTAATGAACCAAAATAGAAGGAAGGATGCAGCCAAGCAAACCAAGCAGGTGCAGGACTGCGACCATAGCAGACCATGGAACCAAAGAGGGAAGCCCCCAACAGGTAAGAATTCCGGATAACTAACGCGAGCTGAAGACGCGGCGGTAAAATAAAGGGGAATGGAGCAAACGAGCGGTACACGAGGTAGTGTACCGGCTTACAGGGGGGTTCTGTAATGCGGTACATTACAAGGCTTTGCCTGAGAGTGTTGCAATATTTGCAACACCTCACGAAAACCATCCGCGTCCTTTGCCGCCCCGTAACCAGCCGTATAATACTAACCTATACGCGCCCTAATGCAAGCACTCATTGTTTTTTATATCCATTCAGATAAACCGGAGAAATCGACGAAACAAGTTGACGAACGCGATCCGACGGATGCTCGAAAAATGGAACGCACTATATGAAAAAATAGAGCGCACGCACACACTCACGATCACGTGTTGCCGACTGGAGAGAAAACACGGAAAACTTGACTGGAAAATGCAGCGAAAATGCATGTTGATGACACATGCAGGTCCGTTACACTCCCAGACACTAACACTGACACCTGGAGAACGCTAGCACACCTGGGGCAAGCAAACAATCGCCGATGAAGCGGCAGCCGGTAAACAGCTGTATCAAGATGCTGCGCACCATCGGCGACATCCTGAAAGCCACACTCATATACACTGCTGCTGATCACTAGTGGCACCCGGAGACACAAGCACATACACCACATAACTAAAAAGGGAGCTCCCCAGGAGGCGCTTCAAAGACCGGTACCGAGACACGAGGTGCACGCGCGATAGAGCGGGCGGCTATTTTGAAGCGCTGAGTTAGACTAAACATGAGCGAGCGAGACAGACTGAGCAAGAGCGAGTGAGACCGACTGAGCGAGAGCGAGAGAGACAGACTAAGTGAGAGCGAGCGAGACAGACTAAACGAGAGCGAGCGAGATAGACCATATGAATCGAGCGAACTGATAAATATTATATGTTTAAATGTAAATCCGATGATGAGGGTGCTACGAATAAAACCGACTTTAATTATTTTATTATTTACAATTAATTTAAAGATGTAACTGAAGTATGAAATATTGAAAATACATAATTAGAAAAATTTGTATGCGATCGTTACAACCCTTTTTATGTAATGATAAGCGACAAACAATCCGACAAATTAAATTGACAAATTGACTGACAAAATTCGAACTTCTAACGAAATTCGCTGGTAACGTCACGACCAATAAGCGCATTAAAATAAAATTTGATTTCCATCCACATCGAAAAATAGATAAGAGTAGGGGTAGATCTGTCTCATCAATCTATGCTAGCCGACTTAGTAGGGGGTAAGAGAGGGTAAATAGCAACGAAAGTAGGAGATAAAATGAGGCTGCTGTATCTTTCTAATTTACATACTGACCAATGATAAAATATTCGGATGGCGCTACGGATATCCGAATTAGCATATCGGCCAATAATAGGATTTCTTCTTGGAAAGAGGAGAAGAAGGGTGATATTTGACCGCGAAAGGCCGATTCTCGTCCATTTTGCAGCTATTCTTCAAGCCTGAAGGAGTAATCTGTGCCAGACATCTTCCTTTACAATTTTCGCTTGTAGAATCCTCAGCAGAAAATCGTAAGTAGGCAAAGTGCCACTCACTAATAATAATTGCGGAGTGTGAGTGTTTAAACTGTAGTTTAAATGTTACGATTATTAATGTTATTAACAATGAATTATACTCCGGACGGGCAAGCTGAAGGCGCCGAGGAGATAATACGTGACAGTAAATAAGTTCGGAATTAGGGATGGATGATTTCGTGTTATAAATGATAAGTCCTAATTATACAATATAACTTTAATGAAATTATTACAGTGAGGAATACTCATCCGGCATAAAAACCCCAGTCGTGAGTGGGGAAAAGCCATCGAGATCCTATAGAATACTTACAGAGTTTTTTACTATTATAAATAAAAACTACGCCACTAATACAAAATTGAAAGAGAGAGAGAGAGAGATTGGATACGCTTACAATAGATTACCTGAGGCTCGCGGAGCCTGTACAGTTCGCACGGTGAATGGCCATTCAGAGTAAAAATGTGTGTTCGCTTACAGTCGACGCCAACATAGGTAGAGGGAGGGAAGGTGCTACCACACACACACACACACATCGGCGCACCGCAGCCCCAACGTCTTGGGCACACAAAAACTGCGATGTCGCCTAGTTTGCCGACTGATGGGCAGGAAGGAACTGGTAGCACCCCGGAGACTTGAGGGTGTCTTCCACTGACGCAGTCAGTCCCCTTGAAATGCGTCACTGGGATCACGAGACACTAGCGAGTCAGTCGCACCCCAACACACTCACACACCTGAGCGCGCACGGTTTCCTTTCTTGGCTCGGTGTCGTAGACATGCACTTGCGGCAGAAAGAGGACTTGTCGCGTATAACCCCTTTGAGTGATGCGAGATGCACGTTAGAGAGCAGAGTGTCGACCGTAGCTGTCTGGTTTCCGGAAGGAACAGAACTCAGAACTATCCGAAGACGCGAGAATAAATAGGCGGAAAATTCTCCCTACTCTTGAGGTCCGCCCGAGGGGAGCCAAACAGAGAGGGACTTGCGATTGCGAGGATGGAAGAGTCCGTGCGACATTTGATTACCTGCGGCCGCCGGCCGCGAACTCTCTTTTTTTTATTGACGCGCGCGGCCTCGAGATCATTGGTCATCGAGCACGTCTGGGTTTTCCCCAGACGTGCTAAGACGAGAGTATTACCGGATTAGTGAAGTTCATTTTCACCTAAAAAAAAACTAAGAAGCCTAATAACTGCATTTGGACATGCGGTGCGCAGATGTGGGAAATACGCGCTGCAATTGGCGATATGTAATAAACAACAGATGCGCGCATATTTCCGACTGTAAACGTCACCGAACGCGGAAGTCGATGATTTATTGCCCTTGCGTCGTTCCTTATATTCTGTTGTCGGTTGCTTTCTCTCTTTTTTTTTTTTAATCTCGGAGCGCAAATGGCGCGAACAGTGAGCGTGAATTTCTCGGTCTAATAGATCGTCGCGACGCGTGGATCCGTCGACGCCAATATATTTTAGTGCTTTGAGTAATTCGAGCTGACCATTCCGCCATTTCTCCGAATTGACGAGAGTAGTAAAGAGTAATCCAAAATTATATCAGTGTTTTAGATAACTCGTACTGACCTTTCGTTATCTCCCCGAATTAAACGTGAGTGTTAGAATTAAGCGGACAGAATATCAGTGTTTTAGAATTCGCGTTGACCATTCGCCGTTATTCGAATTTATCGTGAGTGTTAGAATTAAGCGAAATGAATATTAGTACTTTAGCCCATTCGCGCTGACCTTTCGCCGTTTATTTGAATTAACGTGAGTGATTAAACCAATCGGTAGAAAATTGGTGCTTGAGTTAAGTCGCGTCACCATTTATCCGTTTATTTGAATTTAACATGAGTGCTAGATCTAATCGAAAGGTATTTTAGTGCTTTAACTACGTTGCGCTTACCATTTCGCAATTTTTTTTTAATTGAGTAAATGTTATGATCACACGAAGAGAATTCTAGTCTCAGTTGAGTCGCGCTGACCTCTTTGCTGTTTCTTCCAGTGTCGTGAATGTTAGAAGAGAGTAACAGGATTTAGATAGTGGACTAGGGGATCACGGTTTCCAAGGCAGACATCGACAGGATAGACCGTTACAGATATAACTCGTCGGAACGTGTAGATCCGTACTACTGCGTGTAGAGTTGTGTCGAGTTATACTGACTATCCGCTTATTAGACCGCCTTTGTACCCATAGTTTGAAATAAATGCAATTAAGAGTGATCAATTTTTATAATTTTGCGCCTTGCTACCCTCCCTTCCCTGCGTGCTGATTATTTTCAGCCGCGGACGGTTATAATCGGAAAGTATTTGTTCACCATTTTCGGTTCCAACGCTAGACAACATACGCGCGAATTCGAACGAATCTCCGACCCGAGGTAAAGAGTCACCACCTGAGCTGCCGGAATTTTACAGACGAGAGGACGGAAGGAAAAACAAATTGTTGGACACTAACGGCCTGAATCAGAATAAATAGCGGGTCAACGTACACCTGCCCACACTGCGCAGTCGCATTGTGAACAAACGAGAATACATCGCCTATCCCCGACCATCGCCCTAATCACATACGGCGGTCTGGCGCCCTAATAATTAATCGGGGAAAAAGGGCCAATTAGGCCTTATGGCGGAAGAGCTTTGAGAGTGCGGCTAAGACCCTCAGAAATTCCCCGCCACTCGGGTTATTCATAATGCTTCGGAGGAAAAAATAATAATAAAAGAATATAACAAAAAAAAACATATAAGGCTTTAGCTTATTGGACTACCAATAAGATAAAATATATGTACAGGAACTAATTATTTTACATTTTTTTGTATAAAAAAAAAAAGAAGTTGGAAAATTGTACACCCGACTGTGTTGTGTATATTGTCGCGTAATCCGCGCTTTTAACATTCATGCCTCAGAGCGCTGTCGCGCCTCTTGATTTTTTATCTGTTTTTATGAATGATTGGTTCAGGTTAATAGATTTGATTTTAAACTACTAAATCATAGCATTCATAACCCTAAATCTGTGTTTGTTCAGAGGCAAATGACTTGAGACCTTGGCCTGCAGGATAAGAAAACCTTGTGACCTATAATTTTCTTGCAAAGCATTAAGTATATTAAAAGTATTTGGTTTTTATTTTCTTTGTCTAACCACTTTTCAAACTACTCTATGAAACTGTTGACGAAATGTCAGTTTTGTCAGTATATAAACGTCATAACAAATTATTTTAAAATATTAGAAATTTATTATCTCAAATTGTCATAAAAAATGAGACAGACATTATTTATCAAGATATTACAATAGGCCAAGAGCCTGAATTTTTAGAAAAATTTATGTTAGCTTAATTTTTTATATGAATCGCAATTAAATATAATATATTCTTTTTACCACTTATTATTTTTTAGTATTTCTGCAAAATAATTTAAGCAGTTAGCACAAACTACTGTGGATTTATTTTCTGGCGAAAATAGTCTCACATAATATACACCTTACACCAAAGTAAATAAAAGAAAAATTAATCCAACTGGAAAGTTATTTCAGCACTGTAAGTATACTAGGAGAAAACTATAAAAAATAGGGTTATTATATAAGAAGTACGAAGACAATATTGTAGCAGTTATATCATTATTGCTATTATCAAACGAGTTTATGTATATAACGAATATATCACATTTTTATATTGATTATTTATATTAAAAATTATTATTATTAAATATTAACGAACTTTAACAAATTATTCAAATTCATTTTACTCAGATGAAGTTTCCGAAGATATAATCTGGCTGTCTCACAATATTGAAACTCAAGATGATCTTCAAACTAAATGAAAATAGACATTTTATCATAGGCAAAAATTGCTAAAAGATGACAAATTTCCTATTCATGACTACTATGCACTAACAAAAAAATGTAGGCAAAACAATGTACCCGGAACAATAAATACGTTCAACCCACCCAGGAGTGTTAAATTGACTGAAAACTGTATCGAAACAATTGCTTGCTTATTGAAACAAGAGAGCGTTCGTTGAAATAATAAATATTTTAGTTAATTTATTATTTTTACGAATGTTGAAGTAAGAAATGGGAAGTTCATTGAGTGAACGAAAAAAATTATTGCAATAACAGGTTTTTCTATTGAAACAACAATGTTATAGTTGGAATAATAAGTATTCTAGATTAATTTATCAAATGTCAATGTCGAAATAATTAATACAACCGTAATTGATTTAATATACGACTATTTCTTCAAATTAATAATAAATTTGTTGAAATAACAAATTAATACGTCATTGTAACAGAATTTTTTATTGAAGCAACGCATGAAACAGAGGCAACTGTTTAAAAATGTTGAGTAACACAATGTCGTATTTAATATCTACTTTAATAATCAATTTCACGATGGAATTACTTTTTTAACTTAGTTAATTAATTCAGAGTTAATTAATTTAGAGATTGGCAGATTCTTATGATGATTCAAATGTACAATGAGTGTTTCCACCATTTTCACCCATTCCTCCTTCAGTGTGTACTTTCAAGGATGAACTCTATAAAAACAACAAATAATGAAAGAAAACCTGATCTCGGATTTAAAGAAAGATTACAAAGAATATTATTTACCAAATGGTTGATGAGGTCTTTGGTTTGTAGAATGTATGAAAGAGGGATTGTAACCTCTTGGTGTGATGACATATTATTTGATAAAGAGTGTTGAAGTGTAGCTGCATCTGAGGTTGACATATGGTGAAGCGTATCAGTTGGAATAGATTTATTATGATGGTTTTTAGGATTAGCGTCTTCTTGAGAATGGATTATTTCTCTCATAACCTCTTCAAATCGCTGAATATTTCTCTCTGATTCTGAAATTGGATCAAAAGGTCATTTTTAATAGAAAATAAAAGAAAGTATTAAAGTGTGAGTGCAACGAGGAAAGTTTATATAAGAATAGTTTTGTGTTAATCATTTACCTTGATTATTATTGTTGTTGGATTTATTTAGAGATGTATCTCTTGAAGCACTGAAATCTTCTTCAGAAAATACATTGGGATTGAAGGGGTATATCCCACATTTTTTGAATGCATTGACTGCGGTTTCCATCTTAGCTGCTTGTAGAAAAGCTTTTCCAAACAAGCCATACAGATTCTTTAAGGTCGCCTTCTGACCTTGGCGTTGGAAGTTGGCCACTTCTTTGCCAAAACAGCAGTTCAGGGGGCCGTTGAAAGAAACATCTTTAGGATTTTGGTTTGGCCTAAGGAGAGATAATGGGTGATAGGTGCGATCGTTGAAAATAAGTATTAAAACACACTGGTACGGTATAAATATTATTGTATTATTGAGTTGGAAATGAGTGTGCTATGCGCAGGCGAGCACTACAGGATATCGCGAGATATGCGCGCGCGTACAGAGTGAATATAGCGAGGCGAGGAGTTGGCGATACTCACTCGTCGAGACGTCGCGTCCCTCTGGTCATTCGCGGGGGTGCATGGATGCACCACCTAGCCAGGCTTTTGCTTCTCACTCTCTTCGAGAACACTCAATGCTTTTACTCGTCGGAGAGGGAAAAGAGAAAGCGGAAATCTGGTACAAAAAAGGCCCAGCCGAAAAGGTTCGGCTGTTTGCACTACGTGCTCCATGAACTGATCGCTTGCCGGACATCATAAAAAATAAATCGTAAATCAACTGAGATATTGATTTACGATTTATCGGAAAAACTAAGAGAAGGGTTGAGGAACATGTGCGGTGCAGATTTTGGAAAAGTCTGCGACCCCACAGTACCCCCTTCCCAGTGATGAAGTCACGAAAAGAAAATACTAATAGTGATGCTGAATGCGTGACAATGAACGATTATCATAATACTGTAATATTAATTGAACCCAGCTTGATAGCGCTCTGGGAAACGTACACGTCGTGTGGATCTTCGGATAGCTGGTCGTTGTCCGTTGTTTTCATGAGCTGCCGGTGGCTGTTGTTGTTGCTGCTGAGGAGCTGGCTCTTGTTGCTGCTGTTGTTGGGGCTGTGCCTGGCGATGACGTATTAACAGAAACTCGTCTTCCTCGTCGTTTTGATGTGCGTTCTCTGGAGCATCTCCGAGGACAAATGCTGGCTTGAGTCTATCGATAGAAACGTTGGCTGTGTGACCGTTGAGCTGCAGCTTAAACGTTTTATCCGATCGAGTCAGCACGCGGAATGGTCCATCGTAAGGCATTTGGAGTGAAGACCTCACAGCGTCGCGGCGAAATAAAACGGACTTGCACGTTGCCAGATCCTTGAAAATAAAGGTTTTCTGCTCGTCGTGTGATTTTTCCGGGACTGGTCGTATCTTCGCGAAGTAGTTGCGCAACTCCGTCACGAAAGAAGCTGGGTCATCGTTGTTAGCTTTTGATGCAACGAGCAGTTCCCCGGGAAGGCGAAGTGGCTGTCCGTACAGTAAGTCGGCTGCTGTGGCTGCGGCGTCCTCACGCCATGCGGCGCGTATACCGAGAAGCACAGTTGGGAGAGCGCGAGTCCAGCTGTCGTTCTCGTGGCAACGAATCGCAGCTTTTAGTTGCCTGTGAACGCGCTCGATCATGCCATTCGCTGCGGGATGATAGGCAGATATACGCAGGTGGGTCGTACCTGTCAAACGGCTAAGCGCATTGAACAGGTATGACTCGAATTGTCGGCCTTGGTCTGTTGTCACTCGAAGCGGCGTGCCAAAGCGACAAATCCAGCCGTTGTAGAAGGCTCTTGCGACGGTCTCGGCCTCCTGGTCCGGCATCGGGAAAGCTTCTGGCCAGCGAGAAAACCGGTCGATGCAGGTTAGGCAGTATCTCTGTCCCTCTGACGGCGGCAGCACGATGATGTCGATGTGTATGTGTTCGAACCTGGAAGAAGGATGTACAAAGCTGCCGATGGGTGAGTGCACGTGACGTGTCACTTTGGAGCGTTGGCACTGTATACATGCCCGCGTCCAAGTGCGACAGTCGGTGTTAATCGATGGCCAGACGTAGCGCTTCGCCACTTCCTTGGTAGTTGCCTTTATGCCTGGGTGTTAGAGCCTATGCACGGTGTCGAAGGCAATTCGTCGGAAGGCTGGTGGCATGTAAGAACGGGCTATTGCAGTGGAGTAGTCGCAAATCAACTCAGCATCGCTCCCTGGTAAGCGCATTCCTTTAAGTTGAAGAGAAGTCTTGGAAGCTTGCAAGCTCTTGAGCTCTGCGTCTACTTTCTGTGCTTGCGCTACAGCCGTATAGTCGAGCGTTGCTGCTACTTCTTCAATCCTTGAGAGTGCATCAGCTACGACGTTGTCTTTGCCAGAGATATGCCTGATGTCCGTAGTAAATTGATCTATGAAATCCAACTGACGACTTATCCGAGGTGAAGCTTTTTCGAGTTTTTGATGGAAAGCAAAGGTAAGCGGCTTGTGGTCAGTATATATGGTGAAATCGCGTGCTTCTACCATGTGGCGAAAGTACTTGACTGCAAGATAGCCAGCAAGGAGCTCTCTATCGAAGGTGCTGTACTTGGCTTAAGCAGGGCAGAACTTTTTCGAAAAGAAACCCAACGGCTTTCAGACACCGTTAACTTTCTGCTTGAGAGCTGCTCCTGCGCTGAAGTCCGATGCGTCGCTGAAAATCGCAAGCTCCGCGTTCGTTTTCGGGTAAGCCAGTAGTGCTGCTTGCGCTAGGTCTTGTTTGAGCTTCTCGAAGCTCGAGATTGCCTTAGGTGTCCAAGTGAGCTTGGCCTTGCCCTTTATATTGTCGACGAGCAAGTTGTTGAGTGAAGCTTGAGTTTCAGTGGTGTTTTGAAGAGTGGTCCTGAAGAAGTTGACCATGCCGAGGAATCGGCGTAGCTCCTCTGCTGTTGTTGGAAGTGGAAAGTCCTGCACCTCCTTGGCTCTTTCAGGAGGTGGAGTAACTCCTTGGCTAGTGACGCGATACCCTAGAAAAATGACCTCGGCCTTTCCCAGAACACATTTTTTCGTGTTCATGACGATGTCGTAATCGTTGAGGCGCTTGAAGACGATGCGCAGATGCTGCAGGTGTTCTTCCTCATTGGCAGAAGCGATTAAAATGTCGTCCAGGTATGAGTGCGCGAAGTCCAAACCTCGAAGTACTTCGTCAACGAAACGCTGGCAGGTTTGCGCTGCGTTACGAAGTCCAAAGGTCATGAAAAGAGGGTCGAAAAGGCCAAATGGAGCGATGATTGCAGCTTTCTCGACGTGCTCTTCGGCTATTGGTATTTGGTTAAACGCCCGCACCAAGTCAATTTTGCTGAAAATCTGCTTGCCGCGAAGCTGCATAGCAAAGTCGCTAATGTGCCGAACTGGATATCGGTCTGGGATAGTGCGCGCATTGAGAGCACGATAGTCGCCGCATGGTCTCCACTTCTTTTCATCCTTGGGTACCATGTGAAGTGGGGATGCCCAGCTGCTCGAGGATGGTCTCATGACGCCGCGCTGAACCATTTCGTCAAATAAGTCGCTTGCTGCTCTATAGCAATCGTGTGCAAGTCGGCGCTGTCTACTCCAGACAGGTGGGCCTGGGGTAGTCATGATGTAGTGCTTCGTGTCGTGCTTGATAACTGGTGCTCGACCGTCGGGGCGTGTGATGTCTGGAAATTCGGCGAGCAATTTGTCATATTTCGTAGCACCTGTGGAGACGATGAATTTGATCGTTGGTGTGTCACACGTAAACAAACGTCCTTGTGAGGTCGCTTCGTCTTCCTGTCTATAAGCTGGTTCTCTTGCAAATCGACGATCAGGCCGTAGTGTGCGAGAAAGTCGGCACCAATGATTGGCTTTGTGACTTCCGCAATCACGAATTTCCAGTTAAAGTCGCGCCGCAGTGCGAAGTTGGGCGAAAGCTCTGCTGTACCATAAGTATGTATGACAGAGCCATTCGCAGCGGAAAGCTCGTAAGTTGACCTTGTAAGCTTGGGCGAAAACATTGAGCGCGGAAGTACAGAGATGTCTGAGCCCGTGTCGATCAAAAAACATTTGTTTGTCCTCCTGTCTGTTAGAAATAGTCGGCGCGAGGAGGTGGCTGCTCGCCGCAGCTATTACTCGGCCTTGAAGTTTGGGTGCATCTTGCAGTTGCCGGAGCACTTCTTTGCTTTGCTACCGAACGTATGATGGTACCAGCACATATCACTGGGCTTTGGAGTGTGTGCGCGTGAGCGAGAGTGAGAGCGCGATCTTGAGCGGCCGTTCTGTGGATTGTTATGACCATTTGAGGCACGGAGAGAGTACACCTCTAGACGCAGAGCGCGAATCTCATCTTGAAAAATGAGACTCATCTGAGACAACTTTAGCGAGAGAAGTCCCTCTAATGTGCTGCTGTTGAGCTCAGATACTTGTGCTTGCACTTGCGCCTGCTTGGCTGACTCGTAAACCTTATCAGCGAGTATCGAAAGCTGGTCTAGGGTGGCCTCACTTTGCGATGCGAGGATGCCGTGTATGTGTGTAGGCAAACGACGAAGCCACAAGGTGCGCACGAACGGATCATTGACCGCGTCGCCCGCGAGATCACGCAAATGCCGAAAAAATGCAGAAAGTTTGCGATCGCCCATTACCTCGTTTTCCAGTAGCTGTATCGTCTTCTCCTCCTGCGATTTACAGAGTCTTTCGATGAGCTTGGTCTTCAGCGTGGTGTACGGATTTTCGACCGGTGGGCTCAGAATGATGTCCTTGACTTCCTGTGCGGCTTGCAGGGAAAGAGATCCAACGACGTAGCTGAATTTCATGTTTTCAGCAGTGATAGACGACGCTTGAAAACTCTGCTCAACCATACCGAATCATAGTTGAGTGTCATTTGGTATAAACGTTGGCAGGCGTAAGCCTACGCGATAAATATGAGCATTGTCCGCGGCGGCTGTTGCGGCGGCTGTTGCGGCGGTGACTCCTGCAGTCGCCTGCGGGTTTACTCCGTTCGGTAACATAACGCACAATGGTCGATCACACACAAAAATCACTAAACCAGGTTACAATGTCAGTTCTCACACACGATGCGAGTCCGTTGATCACGTCGGGGTCACCACTTTAGGATTTTGGTTTGGCATAAGGAGAGATAATGGATGATAGGTGCGATCGTTGAAAATAAGTATTAAAACACACTGGTACGGTATAAATATTATTGTATTATTGAGTTGGAAATGAGTGTGCTATGCGCAGGCGAGCACTACAGGATATCGCGAGATATGCGCGCGCGTACAGAGTGAGTATAGCGAGGCGAGGAGTTGGCGATACTCACTCGTCGAGACGTCGCGTCCCTCTGGTCATTCGCGGGGGTGCATGGATGCACGACCTAGCCAGGCTTTTGCTTCTCACTCTCTTCAAGAACACTCAATGCTTTTACTCGTCGGAGAGGGGAAAGAGAAAGTGGAAATCTGGTACAAAAAAGGCCCAGTCGAAAAGGTTCGGCTGTTTGCATTACGTGCTCCATGAACTGATCGCTTGCCGGACATCATAAAAAATAAATCGTAAATCAACTGAGATATTGATTTACGATTTATCGGAAAAACTAAGAGAAGGGTTGAGGAACATGTGCGGTGCAGATTTTGGAAAAGTCTGCGACCCCACACATCCAATGGTTGCATCTTGTGCGTGCAATGAGGAGGGAAGCAGAGAATAACGACACCATGCTGATTTGCTAACTCGATAACTTTCAAGTGTTTAATATGAGTTGCATGACCATCTAATAAGAGAAGAACTGGATTATCTAGACTTGCTTGAGAGAATTGTATAAACTTCTCAAACCACCTTATGAAAATATCACTCTGCATATAACCACTTTTATAAAACTCAGCCCACGCTCCAGGAGGTGCATCACGTAGCAGATCTAAATTTTTTTTGACTCTTGGAAATATCAACATAGGAGGCATATAAACACCAGCTGCAGACATACATATCTCAGCGGTGACTGATTATCCCCGTTCACAGGCAGTAAGCCCTCCAACTTGTCTTCGTCCTTTTTGAGCCACTACTTTATTGATGACTTTGGAACAACTGATATCCCAGTTTCATCAACATTATATATCCTATCAGGTGTGAATTGATTTTTATTGTAAATATTTTCCAATAATTTGAAAAATTCCTGAACTGCAGTTTCGTTGAATCCATGAGCTCTTGCTGAGGAAGTGTGCTCAGCTTTCCTGAATGACATTCCATGTCTTTTCATAAACGATTCAAGCCAATCTTTACAAGCCAGTTGTTTTTCTCTATTAAATTGATGAGGAATCTGCATTTTTTCTGCAAATTGATAAGTTAGTATTCTCACATCTTGCCCATTGAGACCCATTAGTCTGGTCTCCATCTCTTTTATGATACGAACAAGAGCTTCTTCTTGTTCATAAGTGAAGGTGCGATGGAATCCACCAGATGAAATATTTTTTGATTGATCTGGAGCATCATTAGATTCCTTTTTCAATTTCTTTTGAAGTGTTGATCTGGGTATACCAAAATCAAGGGCAGCACTCTTGCAAGATTTTCCAGAAAGCACATCTTGAATAGCCAATTGAAGTTCACCTTCGGTCCATTTTTTTCTATTAAGTTTTCTCTTATAATATCTAACCATGACTAAGTAGGCTTAACTGTAACATAATAATTTATCATAGGTAGGTATATCATATCGTCATTTCATGATTTCGCGTGTCGATGTCCAAAACAATATGAGGTACTTACACTCTTTGTTGCGATCGAATACAATGAAAAATTATAAACTAACTTAATAGCTAAATGAAAAAACGGTAAGCTCACTTTTTCCTACATGACTGTACTTAACTACCTAGTCTGCAGTGCAACTGTAGAGGTTAGGTAGGCCGAACCAAACAACTGGCCACTGCGTCGCGCATGTGCCCCCCGTGCCCCATCACCGGTGCTACTCGTGCCCCATTTTGACATCATTTTTAATTATTAATTGAATCAATTTCATAACATTTCGAATAAAATAAAAAATTGAGCTTGAAACTTGAACATTCAAGGTACATTATGCATTAATTTCTATTTGAAAAAGCTATTATTTTCGGTTAGTTTCGATCGATTGAAAAATGAAGCCAACCTTTTTTTGGAACTCCATTTTTCAAATACGTCAAATTAATTGTTAAACTTCTTTTCTGATAAAGTAAGCTCATGTTAAAGTAGTAGGGGCATTACTGAAGAGCTTTTCATTTTAATCAGATTTTTACACGTTGCCTATAAATAAATTATCCGAGTGCCAAGCTTACCCGCCCTACCACGCTTGCCCCTCCTTCCCCTAAATAAGCTATCGAGAAGCTTGTACTATCTCACATAATGAATGTAAAATAGTTTTATGTTATTTAGGTTTAAGATGATTTACATCACTGGAAATTTTTAAAGTATTCGATTAATTCTTTGGTTTAGTATGCACGTGGTGCAATTTAAAATGGCGGAACAATGAACCTTTTTAATTATTCAACGATCGGCAGGGGGCAAATTTATGATTTTGTTATTATGCCTTCGGTGGCTTAACTTTGACACTCACTTGTTAAATAGGGTGCGCAATTCGTTTATTTGCGTCTTTGTAGTCACTCGCGATACCGTGATTCTAAGATAAGACTAGAAAGGCCGAACTTAGTTGTTCCCGGATCTCAAGCAGGAAGTAGACTGACTGTTTTTTGGCGGTTGCATGCATGTGCTTCGCTTATCATCGAGATAGCCGGAAGCCCCACATGTCGCCATCTAACGTGTGCATAACTACTCTCCGTTAAGATTGAACAAGCGCCACGAGTATGAGTTACGCCGTAACAGTTAATAATAAAGCTTTACTTCAAATTATACCAGCATTATCATCTAATAAGTTAATAATTGCATGTGATACAATAATATTCAAGAATGTAATTGGGTTTTGATAATATTTTCTAGCAATTGTCAACAAATACTTTATACTAAAATTAATATATTTCCAGTCGCTTTCGATCACTCAACGAGTGTAGACGTGTTTATAATCGCTCTCTCAGTGTTGACAATCAGAAGCAATACACGCGTTATAGTGCTGCGGAGCTCGGACATGTGTCCCCTTCACGGCGGCGAGTGACTAGGTGCCGTGCAATGGCCGATACTTCAGAGGGAAGACTCCCTCTGAGAGGTGATCCGACTACAATCAAAACCATCCCTACCTTTACTACTAAAGAACCTATAGAATCTAGCTACTCTACGACCACGCAGAAAAACTTATGTCCCAAAGGCAATCAAGCTATCATCTTAGACTGCGTAGAAGTATTAACGCTGACCGATTACACGTGTGCTGTCGGCGCCATCGTACAACCGAAAAATATACTCTTCGCATCAAGAATTTCCAACAACCGTATTTGTACACTACCGTCCATAAAGATTTGCCATCCCCTTGCTGAAATCATCAAAACTTTAGAGTTTTATGGCTCAGTTTCTATAAGAGCTAGAAAATCCTTGCCAAGACCTTTCAAATGTTGTAAAACATAATTGATTTTATTTGTTTTTTGTACAACTTGTGACGTCATAAACAAATTGTTTTTTTTTAATTTTTTCACATCAACTTCGACCCCGATTTATTTATATAACGGATTCTACGATGGAAAAATTGTATAAACCATTCGATAGAGCTTTCAAAAAGCTACAAAATCTATATCCGGAAAATTTTTTTACCTTTATTTTTTATGAGCTATATGGTGTTTTATACAAAAACAAAGATTTTCAAAAAATGGGCTGTATTTTTTTTATTTTCAACTCTAAAGAAAAATCTCTCAGAAGAAAAAATGTAGTATTTTGCAAGAGCTATCAAATGCGCCACTCAGAATTATAAAAAAAAAAATTTTTTTTTTCACGTTTTTTAGAATTGAAATTTTTCTAGAAAAAAAACTGAAATTACATATATTTAATAAAATTAGTAAGTAACTAGTATTTATAACCGTATGGGCTTACAAACAATGATAACAAGATACATTTATTGAACCATAATTTATTACTTACTCAGAATAGATTAACATAATTTGGTTACAATTTTTCTACAAAATTTATTTATTACAACGTTTTAATAATAATAATAAAATTTTGGAAATTTCATTATTACTTTTATTCACTTTATGCAAGGCTACTATCTCAGATCGCTCTTCAATGTTTAAGTTTCTTTATTTCGTCATTTTTAATGAACAAAAAATACATGCATAATTTACTGACTAGATTGGACACATTGATATTTCACTCATTAAAGCTGATAAGAGACTGAATTTCCATACGTATTTTCTGCTATATGTATACATTCATGAAAGTCAAGTAAATCAAACCACGTAAACACTCAGTCATTATCACAGTGATTATCGGTGAGCACAATACTGTAGAAAGTCATTAAAAATAAAAACAATGCAAATTCCTCTGTTACAACGTCGAATACAATAAATGTATCTTGTTATCATTGTTTGTAAGCCCATTCAGTTATAAATACTAGTTACTTACTAATTTTATTAAATATATGTAATTTCAGTTTTTTTTCTAGAAAAATTTCTATTCTAAAAAACGTGAAAAAAAAATTTTTTTTTTTAATTCTGAGTAGCGCATTTGATAGCTCTTGCAAAATACTACATTTTTTCTTCTGAAAGTTTTTTCTTTAAAGTTGAAAATAAAAAAAATACAGCCCATTTTTTGAAAATCTTTGTTTTTGTATAAAACACCATAACTCATCATATCAACTCAACATATAGCTCATAAAAAATAAAGGTAAAAAAATTTTCCGGATATGGATTTTGTAGCTTTTTGAAAGCTCTATGGAATGGCTTATACAGTTTTTCCATCGTAGAATCCGTTATATAAATAAATCGGGGTCGAAGTTGATGTGAAAAAATTAAAAAACAACAATTTGTTTATGACGTCACAAGTTGTACAAAAAACAAATAAAATCAATTATGTTTTACAACATTTGAAAGGTCTTGGCAAGACTTTTCAAATGAGATCCCGCAGGATTTTCTAGCTCTTATAGAAACTGAGCCATAAAACTCTAAAGTTTTGATGATTTCAGCAAGGGGATGGCAAATCTTTATGGACGGTAGTGTATATATCTAGTAAACCAAGAACTAGCTAAAGAAATTACAGTCAGTCATGAGTACATAGAAATACAACAATAACAAGTTCCCATCAGACCTCTTGTCTCCAATTTGAAAAAAGTTACGTTCTCTAACGTCTCACCAAGCATTCCTTGCTACGTATTCGAAAATATATTGGACGAATTGCAAGTTAAAAGAGGCTCAGCAGTTAACTATATCAAAGCAAACATTAACAAGGATACCTACAAACATGTCGGCAGCTTCCGGCGTCAAGTCTACATCAACTCCGACAATGTTAAAAAAATACCTGAAATTTTCAAGCTAAACCATGATGGTCTCAACTACTACATATACACCAGTACAGATACAAGGTGTGATCAAAAAGTAAGGTGAATTTTTATTTTTCTCAAAAAATATTTATTTATTCATCAATTTTTATTTTATCTCCTTCAAAGTAATCCCCCTCGGATATAATGCACTTGTGCCAACGCTTTTTCCAATCCTCAAAGCATTTCAAAAAATCATTTTTTGTGATCTTGTTTAGTTCATCCTTCGATGCCGTCTTTATCTCCTCAATCGTGGCAAAACGCCGTCCTTTCATGAGCCTCTTCAGTTTTGGGAACAAGAAGAAGTCACAGGGGGCCAGATCTGGGGAATACGGTGCTTGTGGCATCGTTACTGTGTTGGTTTTAGCCAAAAATTCGCGCACAAGCAACGATGTGTGAGCAGGGGCGTTATCATGGTGCAAAAGCCAATTTTTATTTTTCCACAAATTCGGACGTTTCTGGCGGATTGCTTCGCGTAAATTGCGCATAACTTGCAGGTAATATTCCTTATTTACTGTTCTACCCTGTGGCAAGAACTCATGATGCACCACGCCCCTGCAGTCAAAGAAAACTGTAAGCAAAACCTTTACATTTGATCGAACTTGGCGTGCTTTTTTTGGTCTTGGTGATCCAGAATGCCTCCACTGGGACGATTGAGTCTTAGTCTCGACGTCATAACCGTGTACCCATGTTTCGTCACCTGTTATAACCCTGTTGAGTAAATCTGGATCATCGTTGACGTCATTCAGTAGCTCTTGGGCGATGCTCATGCAACGTTTCTTTTGGTCGAAATTGAGCAATTTTGGAACAAACTTCGCTGACACACGTCTCATGTCTAAAACACTCGTCAAAATTGATTGGCACGAACCAAATGAGATGCCAATATCATCAGCAATTTCTCTAATGGTAATTCGACAATTTCCCAACACTATTTTCTTCACTTCTTCAACATTCTCATCAGTTGTTTATGTGCTGGGGCGTCCAGAACGAGGTTCATCGTCGGTGTCTTCTCGGCCTTCTTGGAAGAGTTTATACCACTTGTAAAATTTTTTTCGCTTAAAGTAGACTCACCGTATGCCACTTTCAGCATTTCAAGTGTTTTGGAACATTTGATTCCATTTTTCACACAAAATTTAATGCAAACTCTTTGATCCATGTTTTTAGACAGCAGCAAATCGTGGAGCACGCAAAACACTTCTAACCTTGATGCCTCTCACAAACAAACCAAACATACTACAAAGCTGAAATTTGGAACGTATGTTCTAGACGAGTGTACCGACATAACCAAATAAAAAAGTCGAAGATCGAACGGACGTAGCCTGCTAAATTTCAAAATTCACCTTACTTTTTGATTACACCTCGTATATCAAATGTTTTCTGTGTAATATCGAGGGTCATATAGCGAAAAACTGCGACACCGCTATCAGACGAGACACTACCACTACCGCTAAACCAAACATAAACACTACCGATGTAAGCAATGAATCAACACTTCAAGCTGATTCCAAAGACTCTCAGTCAATGGAACTCAACAAACAGAACGAAAATACCAACGCAATGAAAAGATCTTCGCCGTCTTCCTCAAGCAGCTCCGATGTAACGAAAATCGATGCCGACCCAACCAACCAAGACGAATTTAAAATAGTTCCTAGCAGAAGATCCAAAGGCAATACAACAACAAAAATAATTATAGATAACTACACATAAAATAATCCAAAAAACTTCGTAAGTCATGAAACCGACGAACTTGATACTAAACTTCTCCCAATAAAAGAATATCTAGACTCAGATAATACACTATTGAACTATACCCAATTTAAAAGCCTACTCAAAAACACAAAAGGAATTAAATACCCAACTAACATTACATTAGAATACAATATACCGACGATATGAAAAATCTAATTGAATTTATTAACACTGATGTTTACCCCAATGTTAGGGATACAAGTATCACATCACGATGCACACGTCTAATTAACAAACTAACTGATCAGATCAACAGAGAAAATAATTCACTTTATTCCACTCCGAATAATTACGACATGGAAACTTAATAATACTAAAATGGCGAAAATACTACAATGGAACTTGAACGGACTGTACAACAATTACGAATTTCTACAACAAGTTACATAGGAAAAAGATCCCAATATCATATGCATTCAAGAAACCAATTTGAAAAGCAATCAAACTGCCAAACTTAAAAAATTTTAATTCCTCGGAAAAAATAGATCAGATTGTAAGAAAGCTAGCGGAGGCGTCAGTATATTTACCAGCAAAAATATTCTCAGCAATGACATAAAATTAGACACACCATTAGATGCTGTAGCCGTTAAAGTATTCATAAACAGCAAAACCTTCGCGATGTGCAATATTTACCTAAGTAATAGAGAACCAATCAATCTGAACGAACTCAATATGCTAATAGAACAAATCCCTAAACCATTTATTTTAGTTGAAGATTTTAACAGTCCGCTATGGGGGTCCTATAAATATGACAACAGAGACCAAGTTATAGAAGAAATGATATTTAATCAAAACCTTATTCCACTAAATGACGGATCTCCTACACGTATCAACTCGACCAGCGGTAACGAAAATGCAATAGACTTAAGCTTCTGTAGCGACGATTTTGCCAAAACAACTGACTGGGAATTAAGCGACTGCCCATACGGTAGTGATCACTATCCAATATTCATCTCAATAGATCAAACGAAGGAACCAGCCCCCCAACCACCAAGATGGATTTACAAAACAGCTAATTGGCCAAAATTCCAAGAATAAATGACCGAAAAAATGGATAATTTCGATACATACCTCAATAATTCTATACAAAGTAATAAAATAGATATAAAAAAGATAGTCACTGAATTCACCAATAATATAATCGAATCTACAAACAATAGTATTCCCACAGCTAAAAACACAACAATAAAAAATAAAAACGCCCCATGATGGAACGAAGAATGCGAGAAAGCTATTAAAAACTACAAAAAAGCCTTATACAAAATGAAAAAACACAAAACGACAGAAAATCGAATAGAATTCAAAAGGTTAAAAGCCATAGAAAAACACATAACAAAAGAAAACAAAAAGAAGTCATGGCTAAATTTTCTTAAAACCATCGATAAACAATCATCCTTCCAACTGTAACGGTCCTATCGATGAGCTAGTTGATTATGTTACTGAATCACTGCAACCCGTCAAACGCATGCATCTGTTTACTCAAATCAGCACATTAAACGGTGCCACTTCACCGATTATTTAATTGTATTAGTACAAGAGTCTAATTTTATAACCAAAATAAGGAGCGTGACGTCACAAAGTAATAGATATAGTTATAATGATTTTTGTTATTTAAGAAAAATATGTTAATTAGAGATAATTTTGATATAACAAAGCATCTCTTATATAGATTTTAGTACGTAGATTTAAAACATAGTAATACGAATTGCGTTTAATTATTAAATAATAATGAATTTTAATATGCAAAGTTAATTTATTTATTACACTAAAAATATGAATTATTAGAAAAATGTAAATAGTCCATATGCAAAATGAATAAGAAAAGAACATGAGTAAGAATTGGTTTCATTAATCACAGCTTAATAATAACTGTTATTAATAAATAAACAATTAATAATTTATTTAAACAATAAGTTGTACATAGAACGAAAGCGTTAATTTTATACTTAATAATGACAACTTTATAATTTATAAATCTTAGATAATTAATCTAATAATTGCGTTATAAGATTATAGAAAAAACCGTTAAAAATATGAAAATTTGTTATAATTCAAATGTTATTAACTAATTTGAATATTTCTTTTTAAAAAATACTTCTAAAATTAATAAACTATGTTATTAAAATTAATAAACTAAAGTTATGTAAAAATTTAATAATTTTCTATTGTAAATATTGTAATATTAATATTACAAGCGATAATTGTAAATTACACTAAATCAACAAATAACGAATTCTGTAAAGTTCACATGTGTTGAAAACTCATTATTAACCCATTAACGTCCAAAATGTCAATATTTCTTGCACGTTTTCAAAGTGATTTTTTCCTATGTAATTGGCGTTGAAAAAATTCTTGAACCACATATTCTGATGTAAAATTGCATGCTCTTTCAGAATCCGTTGCCAGAATCATGATAAAACTCACAGGAAAAGAGATATGCTCGATTGAAACATAAAAAACACCTAAATTTTCGAAAAAAAAAAATTTTTAGGATTTTTTTTCGAAGTGTTACGGTGAAGGTATCACCTTGCAACCGTGATCAAAGGTGATCGTGGGATTTGAAGTTTAACAGGAAATTTTTTTATTTACCTTGAACCATCGCTTCTTTACAAAATGGCGGAAAAAACGAATTTTTTTTTTTTTCAATCTTCATCAACTTTTTTCTCAAAATCTATGGTCTTTAGAAAAAAATTCATAAAAACAAAAATGCCTTAGAATCGCTCGAGGAACATTCTCAAATTTTTTCAGAATTTTTTGAGACAATTTTTGATTTTCCGGGAAACTTGGGAAATGGAATTTTCAAAAATGTCTCCAAAAATTCTGAAAAAATTTTAGGATGTTTCTCGAGTGATTCTAAGATATTTTTGTTCTTATGAATTTTTTTCTAAAGTCCATAGATTTCGAGAAAAAAATTGATAAAGTTGAAAAAATAAAAATTCGTTTCCGCCGCTATGTTCACTTTATCAATTTTTTTCTCGAAATCTATGGACTTTAGAAAAAAATTCATAAGAACAAAAATGTCTTAGAATCACTCGAGAAACATCTTAAAATTTTTTCAGAATTTTTGGAGACATTTTTGAAAATTCCATTTCCCAAGTTTCCCGAAAAATCAAAAATTGTCTCAAAAAATTCTGAAAAAATTTGAGAATTTTCCTCGAGCGATTCTAAGGCATTTTTGTTTTTATGAATTTTTTTCTAAAGACCATAGATTTTGAGAAAAAAGTTGATAAAGATTGACAAAAAAAAAATTCGTTTTTTCCGCCATTTTGTAAAAAAGCGATGGTTCAAGGTAAACAAAAAAATTCCCTGTTAAACTTCAAATCCCATGATCACCTTTGATCACGGTCGCAAGGTGATATCTTCACCGTAACACTTTGAAAAAAAATCCTAAAAATTTTTTTTTTCGAAAATTTAGGTGTTTTTTATGTTTCAATCGAGCATATCTCTTTTCCTATGAGTTTTATCATGATTCTGGCAACAGATTCTGAAAGAGCATGCAATTTTACATCAGAATATGTGGTTCAAGAATTTTTTCAATGCCAATTACATAGGAAAAAATCACTTTGAAAACGTGCAAGAAATTTTGACATTTTGGACGTTAATGGGTTAATGTTTATTTATTTGTAAATTAAGAAAACTCATTTCTCAAAATTCGCGAATGTTTCTTGAATATTCGAAAACTTCTCGAAGAAAACGCTCCTGCGAAAATAGGCGGGAAAATTTGTGTATAAATACGCCCACTATTGCACAAGCTGGCATTCACTTCTAGCCTTGCAAAGTGAGCGCATGAGTCTGAATAAACTTGGCTGATATCTAAGTTCTTTCTCTCATTGTGATTAACTGAGCAAGACTTTTCCTTCCATATAATTCGAGCTCAACTTATAGAACATCTCGCGCTATAAGAAACTTGGGCCGAATTATATCCTATCCAAGGAAGACTTTAGCTCTGCTTATGGGACAATTCGCACCATAAGAAACTAGAGCATAGTCTGACTTTCCTGGAAACCACATTCATATTCGCATATATTTGATTTTTCAATTTATTATTAGCTTATATTTGATTTATCTATTTATTTTATTGACAAGTAGAGTAGATTTATTAGAAACGAATTCTTACTCATTAGCGCAACTAGATACGAGAGTACGAATTATTTATAAGTGATACGAACATCACACAATAAATGATAAACAAAATTAAATCTATCGAAGGACGTAACACATGGCAAAAAACGACCCTTAAAGAAAAAAATGTAATAATCGACCACCCTACGATGGTGGCAAATGTAATGGCCCAAAAATTCGCCGATAATTTTAGCAATACATACTATCACGCAGAATTTCTGCAACACAAAACCAACACAGAAAAAACTACACTAGATGAACCGATAAATAACCAAGGAAATTTCGATCCCAATCCCAATCTCACTGAAAGAATTAACAACAGCATTGCAAAACTGCAATAAGTCAAGTTAAATAAGAATACTAGGATTACTCTTCGATAACAAACTATCATGAAAAAGACACATTGACTACCTCAAAAGCCAATATATTTCCCGTATAAATATACTCAAGGTTCTATCGGCAAAAAACTGGGGCTCTTCTCAAAAAGTTATATGCAATACATACAAAGCGCTAATATAATCGAAAATCGACTACGGCTGCATAGTCTATAACTCAGCGCAATAATACATATTAAAAAAACTTGATCCTATCGTCAATAAAAGTATGAAAATCGCAGTAGGTGCATACCCCACAAGTCCCACCAATAGCATATTAATCGAAAGCAACATGCTTCCACTACAGATTAAAAGGGCCAAACTTACACTTAATTATGCCGCTCGCACTATCAACTCACCTAACAACCAAACCCATAAACTGATTAACAAAATTACCAAATTAACAGAAAACACAACAAAAAACAAGCCGATCTACGACAGAGTGAGACTATATCTACAAAACAATAATTTAGAGTTCAACCAACTCTACACTTTTAGAATCAACTTCAATATTCTACAGACAAGAAACTGCCACCCGAACGAGCTCAACGAAAATAACACCCCCATAGAAGAAATTCAATATAAATACCCAGACCATAACTATATCTATACGGCAATATACAGAGAAAAAGAATACATCGGCACAGCTGCAAACTTACCTAATGGAGAGAAAATTATACTCAATCTTCCATCCTGGTACAGTGATATATCAGTAATAAACAACTTAATTCTAGAAATTATTAAAAATTATAGCAACTCCCAAAAAACCTGCATTCTACTCAACCATGTGTACAAACCAAACTTTAACAATAAGAATAATTTAAATCACCAAGTCCTCATTGAAATGAACAAAGTTAAAGATTGCCTCATTATCGTCTATACATCTTCAACATGAGAAAAATTCCAAGATATGTTAATATGTGGAAAAAAAGCTAAATTTTTTAAATATGGAAACTCTTTCTACAATCCCAAAATCCAAGATATTAAAAAACTCATATCACAAAAGTGCAAACACATGGAACACAATATGGAAAACACAGTCTTAACACAGCCATCTAGGTAAACTCAAAATCGAATTTCATGACCTTAATCCAACAATAAATTTCAACTGAAGAGACCAACTACTCATATCCAGACTACGCATAGGACGCACAGCGCTAACTCACCAATACATTTTTAATAAGGACCCACCACTAGACTGTGAAGAATGTAACAAGAAGTTGACCATCACGCATTTATTAATCGAATGCCTAAAGTACAATAATGAACGGAAAAAGTGCAAAATAAAGAACAATATCAAATATAACCTAAACGAAAAATCGTAATGTAATAGAGTTATCCAATTCATAGACGCAATTAACATTAGGGATTTATTATAACGTTTTATGCCTATATTAAGAAAAATCATTGTAAAATAAATGTCGCTGATACCTGGCAAGAGGATGCGACAATAAATAAATAAATATAAAAAATGTATATATATATTTCCAATTATTTTACTTGCAGATAACGCTGATGCAGCAATTTTTCATTTATTTCCATACTTGATAGAAGCGACTAAAAAAAAACACAAAATGAAACCGTTAAATTGACAAATAAGAAACAAAGGCAATCATTTTTTGTAAATAAATAGTAGTTTTCTTTATTTTGTATATTTTTTTCACTCTAACCTTAAATTTAAATAATTAGGGAAGTACCAAAATTATAATTTAATTTTCAGACAGCATCTGATGTACAACCGGTTATAAATCGATTAAGAGAACAATTAAGAATAGCTAATCTGACATTATAACCTACACCGATTCTTGTTGGCCCTTTAGTAGCAATAAATGCTGCTTACGTCAGCGTGAACCAGTCTCTATATAAAGTTGATACAACTTTATAGGCTTTTGATCTATATGTTTTAAGGTTACTGTTACAGTCGGCTGCATTTATCCACAAAGAGCTTCGTCGTTTAGGCTATTTTTACAGAAAGCGTTTTACGATATAGAATTAAAAACAGATATCTGTAATAGGTCTATTAATGCATTGGTAGGCGAAGTAACACGTATCATCGAGACTTATGATAAAAATTTATCTTATTTTTATTCTTATAATAGTTACTTGTTTTGTTTGTATTAAACATTTTATTAACAATGAAGAATTTTTCAAACACATGAAATACACATATCGACGTAGTAAATATTTTACTCGTATAGGAGATTGTGGTAGTCAATGAAAGTTTCGAATCATTTAGATAACATTTTCAACTAAAACATAGTTATAATTCGAAAGATTTAGACTTAATGAAGGCTTTCGTAGTAATAAACAAAAGTCATAATTTTACAAGTAGTGCAAATTGTAAAAGTAACTTTAATGGTGACTTTACCAACAATTGTGAGAAACAATACGAATTTATTAATAATTGTAATCACGTTAATATTATAGACTGGAGTAACAGTATCAATCTGGTATTATCAAATGATTAAAAAAAATGTTCCTATTAATATTAACCATACTGGTAATAGTATTAATGATTTTAATTTTAATTTTAATAACGTTACTATAAACAATTTTCATAGCTTATGTAATGGTTCAGTCGATGATAGTCGTTCTGATTCTGCAAATTTTATTTCCAATGTAAATTCAAATTCGAGTAATATCAATGAATGTAATGCTTTTCAGAGTTTTGAGAAATTGATTGGTATAAGTTCAGTTTCAATGCAAAGTAAAACAAGAAAGATAGTCTTGAATCAAGATTGTGATGCTGCGAATATTATTTGCAATATAACTTCTAATTTAACTAATTTTAGTGATTGTAATGCTGCGAATTTTATTTGCAATATAACGTCTAATTTAACTAATTTTAGTGATTGTAATGCTGCGAATATTATTTGCAATATAACTTCTAATTCAACTAATTTTAATGATTGTAATGCTGCTCATAGTAATTCAAGTTCATATTATATGTAACATAATGGTTGTTGTGAAAACAAAAAAGTAGAATTGAATCAGGAAACTATTTCTCGCTAAGCTGTACAGTTACCCTGATGTAAGTCGTACCAAAGTGCAAATAATCTTTAAAGAAACAAGTCAACTAGTTAATAGCGTAACTAATAAGATAAAAGTCGATTTAATCAAGTCTCTGACGTCCGTGGAACAAAATTTACTAAGTAATATAATTGAAACAAATTTTGAAAAAAATACATGCCAAATCGATCGATTGTTGAGCGAAAGACGTTGAATTCGTACTTTTGAAGTTCTGAACGCATTTATTAGTCTGCAATCTTATTTACTTGAGGAAAGACAGGAGTATATTATTAAAAATGAAATTAAAACCTTACATATAGTTCGCGTAACAGCCGAATTTATTTCACTGAGAATGGTTTTACAGTTTTTTTTTTGAATTTTCAGGTATTTTCAATAAAACATGGGAATATATGAATTTTTTATTAGATAATAAAGAAATTATTTATAATTTCATTCAAGAATTACAATGGACGTATATTTGCACTAATTTTAATGATAAAATTGTTTTACCTTTACTTTAATATTTTGATGACTATACGAAACCAACAACCCGCTATGCAGTCATAGAGGTATTGAAAATGTGGTGCAATCTATATATGGGTGAAATTCAAAAAATTGTAAATACATGTTTTTGGGCCTCAAGTTTTTTATGGAAACTATATCCACATGTCTACTTGATATAGTTCGTTAACAACAACCCTAAACAACTTGTTCAGATACTAAAACATTATTTAAAACACTAATTTTGGTCTGCGTGACCGAAAAACAAGCAAAAATGTCCTCGTGTCACGCGTCGTGGGCGCAGAAGTATTTGTTTTTCAAAGAAAATTGTATTCAAATAAATATTTATTAAAAATCTACTACTATGATTTTTGAAGGTCTTACAACAAGGAATCGAATGGTGGGGTGCATAAATGCAATAACTTAATAAATAGTGTTTAAAATTAAGCTTAAAGTTATATTTTTTTTGTCCTCGTGTCACGCTTTCGACATTTTATGGTATAAATATTTAAGAAGTCAAAAATTCAATGCTAAATGATTTCAAATATTAACATTTGTTTATTTTCTATCAATTGTAGGGGTTATTGGTATGATAAGTTGTATGTTAGGTGAAAAAATACACTTAAATAAGATCGTAAAAAAACGTACCTTTTCTCATGTCCTCGTATCACGCTTACTTTTTTTACGAAAAAAAAATATTATCGCGATCGAGTAGCGGGGAAAAGAAAGTACACGCCAAGAGCTTGAAAATGACTATAAAGTATATATTATTATTATATGTATCGATTACAAAGTAACAGCATTGAATAAAAAAAAGAAATATAAATGTCCTCGTGTCACGCTTTTAAAGTTTAGTATTTCAAGAACTGTTTGATGAATTTGAAATAATTGAACGGCATTTTAAAGGCGACAGCAAATACTGCAATTTTATGTATTTCAATATTACATAGTATATTTTATAATTTTTTAACTATTTATTTATGGTAAAAATTTCTAAGTAAAAAATTGTAACTGCAAAAAAATAAAGTAAAAAGTATTAAAAATATTTTAAAATGCAGAAAATAATAGTATTTACCCGTACCTTTCGAATGCCGTCGGATTTCTTTAAATTCATCAAGTCGTTCCTGAGATATTTAAGTTTAATCTTGAAACTCTAAAAAAAAAGATATTAAAAAACTTTTTTTTTTAAATTCAAAAATAGCTCGCCCATTCTTGTTTTCTTTTTATTTATGATATATATAAACATATAAAAAGATGTAAAGTAAAATTAAAAAAAATTCTTTTTCATTTTTAAAAAATGTCATTTTAGCAATTTTTTGAATTTTACCCATATCTATACCCTGTCTTCCTCCAGAAATGCAAACCAAGCTTTAAAATATTTTTCTATTTGTTTTATTCAATACTCTTGATCATTCAGTTTTCACAAACAAAAATATTATTCAAATAATTATCAACGAGTTAAATTTTTTCGAATAAAGTGGAATTATAATCAACACTCCGAACGGTTCAAAGTATGTATATTTTGTTTTATCCATAATTTTAGAAGATAAATTAGATTTAAACCAAATTTTGGGCTTTACAACTGGTTTCAATTCAATAATATTTTGCAGATTTTGTTATATTAATAAAAACAGCATGCAAAGTACTTTCAATGAGATAAAATTTTATATCCGAACTTCAATTATAAGAGATGTACTAAAAAATTATAAAAGAACTTCGGGGGTAGTAGAAAGGTGTTTTTCGTATTCTGAAAAATTATCACATAACAAAAAATTTGTTTGTAGACATGATGCACAATCACCTAGAAGGTGTAGCTCAATACGATTTAGGACTCTTTTTATACCAGTTCATGTACGTTCACAAATATTTTACTCCCCCAGAGCTAAATATATTAATCCAAAGATTTAATTACGGTCAATATAAAAATAGATCTCCAAAATTTAGCGTAGAACATATAAAAAAGAAACGTCTTATAATGTCTGCAGCAAAAATGCTATGTCTTTTTCGTCATATATGTTCCATAATTGGACATTTCATTCTAGACACTAATGAAGAATTGCAATTGTTAATACAATTATGTAATCTAACAACTACTTGTATGCTGCGACTTATCTGCGACGAACACTGAAGAAATGTTTCGCTGTAAAGTATTTGATTGTTTGTACAATTTAACTGAAAAATTCCCTGTTATTACACTATTCTAGGATATTTTCGTTAGTGGGTCCTCTATGCAAAATATGATCTATGCGATACAAAAGTAAAAAATAGAGAAGGAAAAATAACTGCTAAAGCATCTTATAGTAGAGTAAATATTTGTCATACCATAGCAATGAAACACCAGTTACAATTCAATTATTATTTACTAGCAGAAATCAATTCAAAATTTTATGAAACCAAACTTTTAATGAACACAAAGATTCAAAATATTCCTGAATTTATTGCAATTTAACATTTGCTTCCGGATGCTACTAGGTTTTCTAAAAAAGTAGTTTGTAGAAAAAAAATTAATTTTGAAGGAAACAATATAATTATTAATAGCATTATCATGATTCCACAAGAAAATGGACCAACATTTTTTTATATACAAAATATTATTATTGATGACGAAAAAGTATTTGTTATATTGCAGTAACTTATAGATGTAAGTCTCAATAACAGTCTCGTATTAGCTATCGTTAAAGTCAGACGTGTCTTTCTGAGCGCTTCGGCAGGTGATACAAGTGTTTGTATGGTATACGAGGTGTGTTCAAAAAGTAAGGTGACTTTTCAAATTTCACGGGCAACGTACTTTCGATTATCGATTTTTTTGTTTTTTTATGTTCCCGAACATCTGTACCAAGTTTCAAGTGTATAGCATTTTTTGTTTGGTTGTGAGAGGCGTAAAGTTTATAAGTGTTTTGCGTGCTCGGCGATTTCTTGCTATCGAAAAATATGGATCAAAGGATTTGCATCAAATTTTGTGTAAAAAATAAAATAAAGTGCTCCGAAACACTTGAAATGTTGACGGTGGCATACGGTGAAACTGTTCTGAGTAAAAAAAATATTTACACGTGGTACAAATTCTTCCAAGATGGCCGGGAAGATGCCAATGACGAGCCTCGCTCTGGACGCCCAAACACGTCAACAACTAATGAAAACGTTCAAGCAGTGAAGAAAATTGTTCTGGAAAATCGTCGAATCACTAGAGAAGTTGCTGAGAATGTTGGTATATCGCTTGGCTCGTGTCATGAAATTTTTTCTAACGTTTTGGGCATGAGACGTGTGTCAGCGAAGTTTGTTTCGAAATTGCTAAATTTTGACCAAAAGAACCGTCGCATGAGCATTGCTCAAGAACTGTTGAATGACGTCAACGACGACCCAGATTTACTTAAAAGGGTCATAACTGGTGACGAATCATGGGTATATGGTTATGATATCGAAACCAAAGTCCAATCGTCCCAATGGAAGAGCCCAGATGAGCCAAGACCGAAAAAAGCACACCAAGTTCGATCAAATGTCAAAGTTTTGCTCACTGTTTTCTTCGATTACCATGGCGTGGTGCATCAGGAGTTCTTACCATATGGACGTACGGTCAATAAACAGTATTATCTTGAAGTTATGCACCGTTTGCGAGAAGCAATACGAAGAAAACGCCCAGAATTGTGAAAAAACAATTCATGGCTTTTGCATCACGATAATGCCCCTGCTTACTCATCTTTGCTTGTGAGAGATTTTTTTACCAAAAACAACACCACGATCATGCCTCAGCCACCATATTCACCGGATTTGGCCCCATGTGACTTTTTCTTGTTCCCAAAACTAAAGAGACCTATGAAAGGACGGAGATTTGCAACGATTGGAGAGATAAAGACTGCATCGCTGGAAGAGCTCAAGGCTATACCGAAAAGTGCTTATGACTCGGCTTATGAGAAGTGCTTTGAGGATTGGAAAAACCGTTTGCATAAGTGTATTGTATCTGAGGGGGATTACTTTGAAGGGGACAACATAAATATTGATAAATAAATAAATATTTTTTCTTAAAAATACAAAGTCACCTTACTTTTTGAACACACCTCGTACACCGTAGCTAGTCCGCGGTGTACTCATTCCATAACTACCTATTTTCAATTTAATACCAAATGAAAAAGTTTTATAAAATGAACATGATTGAATGTAAAATTCATAATGCTAACGAAAATGTTTCTCAAGCTACTGACGGTGATAAAAGTACCATAGGTTCACAAATAAACAAGCCATTAGAAAATTCATTTGCAAAAGTGCTATAGTGCAATATGTTTCCGAAAAAAAATCAGGCAATTGTTATAGATGCCATCGAAGAAATAGAGATAAAAACCTATTTTAAAGCCGTAGCTATACTAAGACTGTACCGACAAATATTGTCGCTGCCTTCAAAATATCATAGAACCGATTCTGCTGCTACTTTAATGATCCCAAACTAGTAGATCAACTAACAAAAGAAGACAATAACGTATTAAAACAGAATATAAACAGAATATAAAGAAAAAGAAACTGTTCCGTCAAAGGGCCCCTCCGGCTGATCTGGACAAAACTATAACAGAAGCAGTCGATAAAGTTCCATCCGATCTCGCTAATAACTTCCCACTAACAGCCGATGAACTAACGAAGTTTTTGGCACAAAATATAGTCACAAGTACAATGAAATACACGGATTAGTAAAAAATTACACTATCAGCAATATCGATGCAATCGTTGTTATGCTAAAGGAAGTGCACAAAAAAGTTTCATGTAGCAAGATCAAGGCACGAATTACTCGCATCTCGAAGCATTTACTAAACAAGGACTTCAACGACTAAACTGACATGGACCACGACGAATATAATTACTCGTAGACCTCTGACAACCAAGAAGACGAAGACACTGACACATCGATTACAAACTAAACGGTAGTGTACACGAATTAAAGATAAGAAAAGAAAAACATTTTCTTATAAGTGAATTAATAATTAATATAAAATATGAAAGCGCTCGGGAGCAATTGTACTTACCGTATTAAAATACGTATTTTATATTGGAATTCCCGTAGTGTATGTAATAAGATTGAGGAAATATAAAAAATTATACAAAATATTAATAATCCCATTTGCGTTGAATCATGGCGCAAAAATTATATTAAATTCAATTTTACTGGCTTTAACACGTTAGGCAAAGATAGAAAGCACAATAAAGCAGATGGTATTGTATTTATTATTCGTAAGACCTATATAATTATGCTGAGATTAAAAATTTACAAAATATTAATAATGACACTGAGATTTGTGGAATTGAAATAATGAACCTCAAAGAATCATTTTCTATCGTAGCATGCTACAAACCATCCGATATTAACTTAAATGATAATGGGTACTATCATAGACAATACCAAAATAAACGACAAATGTATCTTAATAGGAGACTTCAATACTCATAATCAGGCGTAGTACTGCTCCGAAACTGATATAGATAGGGAAAAATTATTAGAACAAACCAAAAATTACGATATATACCTACATAATAATGACATTGTCACTCGAGCCAAAATCAATAACCATAAAAATACTAGAAGCAATATCGATTTTGTTTTTTCAACAAAAAACATCTCACACCTTTTAAATGTTCAAGCGACCCATTAGCATCTGACCATTACTCTATTCACATAGACTACGACGTAAATAAATGCTGCTACTACTAGAAAACCTTTAAGCTTCAATCACAACGTACAAACTAGTCGCTGTTTAATGAATTACTTAATAACGATTATGAAAAATGTTTGCTTCTGAGCTATGACGCCCTTCCTTCAATAGAGAAATATAAATTCTTCACTGGTACAATTAAAAAATCTGTTGAAAAAAACACCCCTAAAAAAAACGTACAGCAAAACAGAACATAGAAGCCCGGTTGCTTGGTGGGACATTGAGTGTGATAGGGCCAAGTGACTAAGACTGGCCGCATACAAGAGGTGGATGTTCACTAACAAAATTACCGATTACATTGAATTTAAAAGATTAAGAGCCCTTGCTAAAAGAACTTTCAAAAGCAAACGTAAAGATCACTTTAAACAATTCACTGAAACGATTAATTTTAAAGTAAATTTAAAGTACACATGGAATACTGCAAAAAATTTAAAAAACAAATGGGATAGAATAAATTCTCAAAGTCACGATGCTTACCTACTTCAAAACGATAACATTGAGACTGCTATTGATAGCCTTTGCCCAGCCTGGATAGTAACTGATCCGAACTACCTACCCATTCCACAAGCCACGGATAATAATTTTTTCAATAGTCACTTTACGTACTCTGAATTTAACGTAACATTATGTTCTACAGGCAATAAATCGTCACCTGATACGAACGGCAACAATTATGAACTATTACATAACTTGCTATTTAAATACCACTTCCTACTCCTTAATACACTAAACAATATGTATGATAATGAAGTATAACCATACAGTTGGATTGACACATACGTACACTTTGTTGAAAAACCTAATGGAAACGGTCTACGTCCTCTTGCTCTGATATATTGTATTTGCAAGATTTTTGAACTGATGCTCTCCTTCAAAATTCGATTTTGGGTTGAACCAAACAAAATAATACCGGGCAATCAAACTGTCTTTAGGAAAGGCATGTCATTCGCTGATAATTAAATTACATTTAAACTAAACACTGAACATGCCATTAACAATGAAAAACATGTACTGGCAGTATTTCTCGACGTAAGCAAGGCATTTAATGACGTCCTAAGTGACGTCCTCATTTCAATACTTGCAAAAAATGGTCTTTCTGTCAAAGTTTTAAAGTTCATTAAATTTCTAACCTACCACAGATTCCTATTTACTGAAAATAATCTTACAAATCCTAAATACTGCTATAAAGAAGTCCCTCAAGGGGGGGGGGGCTGCTCAATCCATTGTTGTACATAATATATGTTGCCGGTTTGTTCATTGACATAGACACTGAAATCACAGGCCTTGAGTTTGCTGATAATTTAGTAATGTACACTGTCTCTGATGACTTGAAAAAAGCCAAAGAAAACATTGAGAATACACTAACACCTATTATTCATAGACTGAAAGCTCTACGCCTAGATATATCTCCAAAAAAAACAAACTTGATGCATTTTAATAAATTAGGTTACCACCCCGGTGATAGAGATTTAAAAATACTCGACACTACTATTACTTCTGCTAATCATGTTAAATTTCTAGGCCTTTACTTAGACCACGAGCTGAACTTTGACAGACAAATCAGTTATGTTATTGAAAAAACATGCAGATCAATGAACATTATTACATTTCTGAGAGGAATCACCTGGGGAGCTCATCCTAGCACATTACTCACATTTTTTAAAGCTATGTTAAAGCAATCATTGATTATGCCTTGTTTACATATTATTCAACTCAAAAGATAAAAAAAAACTAGAAAATATACAGTTTATGGCGATAAGATTGATTCTGGGTGCTAGGAAGAGCACCACTCCCACAAATATACTACTTGACGAAACGAAAATCATGATGATTAAACATAGAACTACAATGTTATGTGAAAATTACTTATTGAAAGCCTACAGTAGTGAAGGATTGCTAGTTAGGAAAACAATTGACAAACTTACGCCGCAAATAATTACTGACCGTAAGAAAAAAGTTAATGTTCTTAATCACAGTATTAAATGCATATTTAGTAAAGCATCACATTCATGTAGATAAGTTTTCCAGTTTGTATAGTTATGACTATAATATTGTTACGAATGTGATTTTTAATATTTTTTAATGCTTTTAATGTTGTAAAGTTCTAAGTCTGTGTTGTTGTGTATTTTATTTATTATACGCGAACGTAACAATATTATGAAAATTCAAGTACAAACTAATTTCGAGAATGTGTCATGCGAACTAATAATAAAATAATATAGTTATCTCCTGTAGCTAAGAACATATGTTATACACGCGTATTCGTTGCACACGCGGGCCGACTGAAGTAGAAGACATAAGAAAGGCCGAAACAAACAAACTGTACGCGGTAAATACATGATAGACCAGAAATGAAATAGAACATAAACAGCTGCAAACCTAAATAAACAATTAAGCGATATGACTCTCTTGGTTCCCAGGATATACTTATTCCTGAAGGAAGTGGTAGGGACTTATCTTAAGTTTGTGAGCCCCCGAGAGGGACAAGCGCAGGCAGTCCTGTACACGATCTCGCCTTGTAAAGACATCTCTCTGGAGCTCTGTCACTTTATAATAAAAGTATTATTATATAACTGCCGACTTCGACGCCTAGATTCCTGCAAGTACCCACACGCGCCTTATAACTCGACTATCGCTACCGCAGCGTGTAAAACTTGCCGTGACATTCATCAAAATTGGATGACATTTGGTGGCAGCAAGGGTGGAATAAAGAAAAAACGGTTAGAAAAAAAAACTACCAGTAGTATAATCGGACCGTTTAGTCAAGAGGCAGCATAGAGATCGCTCGACTCCGGATCATCACTCAGTTTCCAGAGAAGAGGACATTCCGAACGCACATTCTCGGCTGATATTGACTGGTGCAGCAGTTCTCAGAGAAGCAGCCGACATCGTTCATCAGCCTACACGCACAAATCGTTGCCGATTCAGGAGTCTCGCAGTTGCCAGGGGAGCAGCTCAACTTCAGCGCACGTTGTGCTCACGGATATATTCAGTGCTACCGTTTTTACGGCCCAACAGGGAGGTCCAAAGGACTCAAGGTACGCAAAAATAAATTTTAATAAGTTCAAAAAGTAAAGAACTTATTGCGCCGCGTTATATTTTGTAAACTGAAGTCTATGATTGAGATATTACAGAGAAAGTTGGCCCCACTTTTTCTGTCGTATCAGTGAGGTTATTTACCTTTCAATCATAAACGCAGTCGTAATTAATAAGCTTTCACACGCGTACATTCACATCACTACACTCGCGCTTGAAAAATAGGTTAGACTTATATGCTAGGTCGCGATACTTTTTGTAACTATCGAACTGTCGATAACGAGAGTACAGACTCTGACAAAACTTCCGGAACACAATCCTTAACAGACGTAACTGACCACTCACACGATAATCAGCGACATTCAAACATTTACTTACGACCTTCAAAAATGGATGCTCTTAGTAAATTCACGAAGAAAATAAGCTCAAGCGAAGATATTACCGAATCAGATAAAGAATCACAGCTGAGGAAGGAGCTTTTGTTACAACGTGAAAAAAATGAACGACAGCAGGTGCAAATTGACAATCTATCGAAACAACTCAACGAGCTTATGCAAAGTATACGGAAGGATGAAGTAATAATACCGGCAGCGCGAAGACAGCAGGGAAATTCAGCAGTTGAGCCGCCTTTGCCTTCAAATAATATTTCCACGGGGCAAGATACGTCCACGCGACTACGTTTACACAGGAATGCTTCGATGGGAAGATCATCAATTTATTCGTGAATTGTTGACTGAAATAAGGGAGTACGACGGATCAACTGACGTATCTGCATTTATAGATCAAATTATAAGAACAAGTAGGCAATTAGACTCTGATCCAACAATTTCTGCACTAATTAGGAAAGTTTGTGCATCAAAATTAAAAGGAAGAGCCCAGCAGGTAGTAGAAAGACACCAGGTAACCACTGCCGTGCAACTGAAAGAATGCTTAGAAACACACTTTGGCAAGTTAGAGCTTGAATACGATCAACTGTCTGAAATCAGAAATGCTATGAGGCAAAAATCCGGCGAGCCTGTAAAAAATTATGTATATCGCTATAATAATATAAACATGCGAATATAAGTTGCGATAGACGGAGAAGGTGGCGATTATAAAGAAATGCATCGCGTTTATGAGTCCAACAAAGCGATAGAAAAATTCGTACGCGGATTATACCCAGAGGGATTACGACTCGCCGTCCAACAAAAAAATCCGCACACTCTTCCTATAGCATATCAACAAGCCATGTATGAAGAACAACGGAGAAATGAAGATGATAGGCTACGCGCTAAAAATCGTATCGATGCTACGTACGAATACGCCGATCAAAGAAAAGAGCGAGAGAAAAGGGAAAGTCGGCCTAAAGACAGGTATGCGCGCCCAAATAAACACTACTCCAAAGATAGATACGACTCAGCACCAAGGGAAAGATATTATAGTGATAAAAGGGAAGATAATCATCATAGTAGATCACGAGAACAGTCAACAGACCGCTACCAATCTCGCGATAGAACGCCTCCAAAGGTTACGTTCGAGAAACATGATAGGCCTCCAAAGCCCACGTGCTCATACTATGGAGTATATGGCCATGATAAATCTAATTGTTATAGATTAAAAAATGCACAAGGCAAAAATTTTCCGAGACCAGCCTCAAGTCAACACTTGATGAAAGAAGAGAACGCCTCATGGACCGAGGACGACCCGCCACAATGCTTTTGGAACGACATGCAGACGCAATATATCCCTCAAATGGACGACACTGGCATCTATGGCTTAAGCCAACAGGCACAAGAAGACGAATATTAAAATTTTTAGTAGACACCGGAGCAGGCCTCTCAATAATCAAAGACTCAGTACTGGATAAAAAAACTTGTAATCCCATTAAACAGCCGATGCATGAGAGAAAAACAATTCAAATAGTGAATGGACCACATACAATGTACGGCCAATGCAAACTCAAAACTTTCGGAAAGGACTTTATTTACAATGTAGCTGCAGACTCTTTTCCGCTTGACGCCGACGGACTTTTAGGCAGAGATTGGCTCAAAAACTATCAGGCTATAATAAATACTACAGACGAAATAATAGAAATCAAAGACGAACACAAAAACATATTAAGTTTTAAGTTTAATAGAGAACTCACACCGCTTCAACCTGGAATAAATATTCTTACTGTCAAAATTAATGAGCCGGACGGAGATTATATCATTACAGATCAAAAAAACATAGTGACGCCTGCAATTTATAACGTAAGGGATGGAAAAGCGAAATTAAGTTGCATAAATAATTCAGAGAAACAAGTCAATATATACACTGACTTACACATAGAACAATTCAAAGAAAACATTTCAATATTAAACAATAACATTCCTAACGACCAGAGGAAAGCGCTTCTACAACAGTTCTATTCTCAAGAAAGTAATATCTATGCAACGCAGGATAGGGACAAACTTATTACTGAAAATACACGGGTTTCACACCTGCCGCAAGAACAAGCCAATGCTATCTTAACACTTGTTAGAGCTTTCTCGGATATATTTCAACTTGAAGGAGATGCCGCCCCTTCACTCGATGACGTATATCACCGAATAGATTTAACTACAGCTCAGCCTATCAGTTCAAAACTATATCGACACCCGATGGCATTGCATAAAGAAATTGATAAACAAATCACGGACCTTGAAGAAAGAGGAGTAATAGTGAAGTCAAATTCGCCCTTCCTTTCGCCCGTATGGTGTGTACCTAAGAAAATGGATGCCTCAGGGGTACAGAAGTATAGAGTAGTAATTGACTTTCGGAAATTAAATGAATACACACTCCACGACAACTATCCGCTACCCTCAATAGATGAAATCTTAGATCAATTAGGAGAAACAAGATACTTTAGCGCGTTTGACCTTTTTAGCGGTTTTTATCAGATCCCTGTATTACCAGAGCACCGCGAACGAACAGCATTCAGCACCCACAAAGGACATTGGGAATTTAAACAGATGCCAATGGGACTCAAAAATGCACCCGCGACCTTTCAGCGCATAATGAATTTAAAATTGCAAGGATTAATTGGCACAATATGCTTTGTATATCTAGACGATATCATAGTATATTCAAAAACATTTGAAGAGCACCTGCAAAATTTACAAACTTTATTTCAACGACTGAGGAAGACAAAATTAAAACTACAACCAGATAAATGCGAATACGTAAAGGCAGAATTAGAATACCTTGGACACTTAATTACAAAAGAAGGAGTTTTACCGAACCCAAGTAAGATAGACTGTATAAGGAACTACAAACAACCCGTTAATCAAAAGGAAGTACGCCAGCTATTAGGTCTATGCGGATATTATAGAAAATTCATCAAAAACTACGGTAAAATAATCGTACCTTTAAATAAGCTCATGTGTAAGGACCAAAAGTTTGAATTTACTCATGAATGCCAAGAGGCCTTCAAAACATTGAAAGAAAAATTAACCTCAGCGCCTATATTACGTTACCCAAACCTCGAAGAATTATTTATACTCACAACCGATGCAAGTAACGAAGGACTCGGAGCAATATTAAGTCAAGGAGATTACAAAAAGGGAAAAGATTTACCTTGTGCATACGCATCACGAGCACTTAATAGCGCAGAGAAAAACAACTCGACCACTGAGAAAGAATTGCTCGGAGCCGTCTGGGCTATAAGGCATTTTAGACACTTTTTATATGGAAAGCCATATTTAAACTACTTCTTAAAATAGCTGACTTTCAGCTAATGGTTGAATATAAAAAGGGTAGATTAAATACTAACGCCGACGCACTTAGCCGAGTATTTTGCACTGAAACTCTTTGCAGCATTGTATGGACGCGAGACAGTTACCCTGCTCTCACTATCACAAAGTACAAATGGCAATCGACGCCAGCAACAAAATTATTGAAGGAGTCGACCGAAAAGGGGACTAAAGCGTTAGAATTTAGTGAAGATTTTACCCTACAGGAAGTTGAGAACTCGATCAGTCACCTAAGAATGGTAGCAACATCAAACGGCATTAATCGGCTCTACATAAAAAGGAAACATCGTTATGAAAAACCAGTTGATGCAAACAAAACTATCAAGTCTGCTCCCCTAGCTGACCCGGATATAGCTAGTGAGCAACCTAAGACTACGGCAAGACCATTATCGCCAATAACAAACGATGTTGAAGATTCAGATCTGCCTTTAAAACAACGACTACCTCGCCAGCGAGGAAGGCCAAAAATGAAGTCGCAAGTTATTATGAATAATAAATGTAAAGGAGACGTAATTTTGGAACCTTCTGAAGAGCTTATAACTAATCCACTGCCCGTAGTAATAGACATTCTTAATAAACTCAAAGCTGATGAAACTCTAGAATTCAGAAAAATCGATCACAGTACATCTCAAAAATTAATTCAGAAATTTGCTGAAATGGCCAACAAAATGAGGCGGCCAACTCTCTACATTAAAAGCACAGAGCAGCAACACGTAAATAATGAAGCTACACAAAAAACACTACTAGGTAGGGCACACGGTGAAACACACTGGAAGCAAGATAAAATGACAATTGAGCTTAGAAAATACTGTTGGGAAACAAAAACAGAGGATATAAGAAATTGGATCGATTCGTGTGAACATTGTCGTAATGAGGAGATAAAGAAACGATTCCGAGCGCCAGGCACACTCATTGAAGCACCCTCAGATATCAACGAAATCTGGTACATAGACCATGCGCAACCAAAGAAATATTTATATTTATTTGTAATCGAAGCACTATCAAGATATGTAAAGGTCATAATTCTAAATAGTTTCGATGAAACCACAGATGCCCTTAAAAACCTATTCTGTGAATGGGGGACGCCTAAAAAAATAATATCCGATAACGGCTCAACATTTCATTCAAAGTCATTTCAAAAGCTATTAGAACAATATGGAGTAAGCCACTATCCAGTTACGCCTCTACACCCTCAATTGAATGGAATTTGCGAGAGAGTTATTGGCACACTCAAAAATAAAGTTACTCGAGCGCTAGAAAACAACCGATCACACATACCTACAGTAATGAGCTACAACAATACAATACACCCAAGCACAGGATTTTCACCTTACGAACTCTTTTATGCCCGTGCACCACGTGAAATGATAACCGGTCCTCTGCTACGAGATATTATCGAAGGAAGATTCCACAAAGCCAATCGAGATAAAATCACCGCAAAAGTAAAGATCGATAAAAGTAAACAGAGAAATAAAAAATTAGTGGACTCACGACAAGCATTAAAATTTAAACCAGAATTACAGCAACAAGTGATGTTCAAGTTAGGGAACGAATATCAAGGGCCGGGAACAATACTTACAATAAATCGAAATGCTAATACCACACAGATATTATATAATAATGCTTTATTCAGACGACATTTCAATCAATTAAAGCCATTGCCTGACGTTTTTATTTCAGATGAGGGAACTCTTAGTGCTACTCAACATATTCATTAATGTACAAGGAAAAATCAGTATAACACATCAATCTGTACCATTGCTGAGACAGAATTTCGGCACTGCTTTTCTTTACGAAGATACTTGGACCATAGTCAATCATATTAACTTGACTGTACTCCTACTTAACGGAAGAGAAATTGAACAGCATTTAGATCTCATAACTACCACGTGTAGTGGCTACAAGTGTCAAGCTAAAGATTTCATTGCACACCAGAAACGCCGATTACGCAGTCTAACGCAGAAGTTATCGCTTTTTCAGCCACACCCTGTAGAAGCCAAAAACAGAAAAAAAAGAGGCTTATTTAACTTTGTCGGATCAGTCAACAAATTTCTTTTTGGTACAATGGACGCAAATGACGCAGAGTACTATAATCAAGAAATCGACAAACTATATAACCATACAGGGAAAGCCCTGCTAGCAGTAAGAAATCAAACAATATTTATGCAGGATACTTTTAATGAATTTTCAAAAGAATTTCATACATTCAAGAATAACGAGCAGGAATTGTTAAATTGGAGTAGGAAAATGAAATCTGTATTTACAGACTATCAGGCAAACACAATGATACATCTATCACTTGAAGAAATCGACGTAGCGATTGAAGAATACGATAATTATATTACAGAGTTATTTACGGCTATAAACATTGCTCGAAACGGCTTATTATCACCAGCACTTATGAAGCCAGAAACACTCATACAAGGTCTACGTGAAGCATATGAACAAAATGTATATATCGACATACTTTTACCACCTCACATAAATAATTATTTCTCTATTATACAGTCCATGACATTTTCATCATACATATCCAAAGCAGGACTTACAATAGTTACTAAATACCCCATTGCACATGCAGATCCTTATGAAATTCTAAAGTTACGAGTACTACCTTTTGAAAGTCGCTTAAACGTACTTGGATTGTTCGATGTAACACAGCAATACATACTCGTATCAAAGGATAACACTAAATACACGGCTATTGATGACGTTAACACATGCTCACGCAATGATCAAGGAAGACTATGCTCAATTCAGTTCTTTCCAAAACGCCTGCAGTCACTAGATAATTGTGAAAGACTTCTCTTTGACGATGTAACGAAATGCCCGCCAAAGTACTTTGCATTATCGCAACCCTTCATACAAAGATTAAACAACACCAGCTTTTACATACTACCTACCGCTGTGATGCAGTTTAGTCTCTTCTGTCGTTCTTATATAAAGGATTTACAAATAGAGCAACCAACTGTTGTACAACTATCTGACGGATGTTTTCTTACTAATGTTGATTACAGACTTGAAATCACACATGACGTACGTACTCACACTGAAAGCTACCCAAAAATAGACATTCCATCACTTCCACAAAATACCTCATCCGTGATTCCTACATTAACCTTACAAACGCACCACTTAGAGAATTTACACACAAAAGCGTCAAATTTAAAACAAATAGAGGAGGAGCTTGAATTATTATCAAAGGAACAACGTCATCACTCCTATATCGCTACCGCCGTAGATTACCTGCACTACGCTGGATACATTGCGCTCGCACTTATAGCAATTTATATTAGTTATAAGATAGGGTTGTTTAGTGCCATAGCTGTATTTTTACGATATATTTTTAGACGTCTTACAGGACATTGTTGTTGTCATAATCGTGCATCCACTTCAGATATAGTTACCTACACTCGTTGCTCTAACGTTAAAGCTGTTGTCGATCCGATTAATAATGATATTGTCTGTAACTCTTTTATGTTGCACAAAGTGCCACTCAAAGTGCCACAAACCCATAGGTTGCGAACATATTGTGAGATTCTTGAGGACAAGAATCAGCTTAAGGAAGGGATTGTCATGCGAACTAATAATAAAATAATATAGTTATCTCCTGTAGCTAAGAACATATGTTATACACGCGTATTCGTTACACACGCGGGCCGACTGAAGTAGAAGACATAAGAAAGGCCGAAACAAACAAACTGTACGCGGTAAATACATGATAGACCAGAAATGAAATAGAACATAAACAGCTGCAAACCTAAATAAACAATTAAGCGATATGACTCTCTTGGTTCCCAGGATATACTTATTCCTGAAGGAAGTGGTAGGGACTTATCTTAAGTTTGTGAGCCCCCGAGAGGGACAAGCGCAGGCAGTCCTGTACACGATCTCGCCTTGTAAAGACATCTCTCTGGAGCTCTGTCACTTTATAATAAAAGTATTATTATATAACTGCCGACTTCGACGCCTAGATTCCTGCAAGTACCCACACGCGCCTTATAACTCGACTATCGCTGCCGCAGCGTGTAAAACTTGCCGTGACATTCATCAAAATTGGATGACAAATGGGCTGAAAATACAGAAAGACAGTAAGCCAAAATTTTTATTTCAACAATTATTTCCTAACAATAACTCGATCAAAGTCTTCACCGATGCTAGCGAAAGCACGTCAAGTCCTTCAGTCGGCACAGCATGTGTGTGCCTGGATAACCTTGAAATTATTACAAATAGTTCAAACAAAAAAGCCTCCATTTTTACAGCCAAATTAATAGCTATCCCTGACGCCATGGATATTGCCTTGACCTTTCCGGATAGAAATATTGAGATCTTTACTGAGCCGCTAAATGCAGTGTATGCACTTAGAAATCCAAAAAATAAGGTGGATATGGATTACGTAATTTTTGAAATACTCAAAAAGTAATGTAAGTTCATCAAAAATAGACTACGCGACAATACTGTCACGATCTACTGGATCTCGACACACGCAAGCATAGAGAGCAACGAGCTGGCGGACACGCACGCTAAGATAGCTGCTGATCAACCACCGACGATACTTGAAATACCGTAGACTGACCATAAACAATTCATAAAATCTGTAAGCATAAATAAGACTACGAGGTTAATTGAAGAACCAGGATTAACCAAGGGTACTTACTATTTTCAAAATTATCACACACAACCGATTAAGCTATGGTTTGAATACTCCAGCCTCAGCAGAGATTATATTGTAATTACTTGTAGGAGCAAAAATAATCATAATAGCCTCAATGAATCACTTTACAAAATCAACGATGTAAATGATCTTAGTTGCGATTGCGGACACGAGATTCAAAATCTCAATCACATTGTTTGGCAATGTAGAAAATATGAAACTGAGAAAAAACATGCTTAATAAAAAAAGTAAAATTCAAGAATTCCCACTTTTCAAAATAAGAGTACTGCTTCGAAAGCCTAATAGCGTCACCATGGACATTGTTCACAAGTTCATTAAAAAGTGTAAAATAACTATTTAAACAAAGACTGTAATATAACTAACAATACTCTGTAATATATGTGTGGGTGTGTGTGTGTGTGTGTGTGTGTGTGTGTGTGTGTATACCTATGCGATTATACATAACATTATTTGTAACCTATATATTTATCAAAATAAGATCAATATGAAAATTTATTATAATTATATTGTAATAAGCTAAGTAACATTCGAATACAATTGTTAATAAAGCTTGAAATTAAAAAAAAAAAGAAAAAGTCTCAATATTCATAAACGGAAATTTTTAGATATAACACATGTTAATTGTAATAAATAATGTATTTATTAATAATTCTAAAAGCAATTTTTAATTACAAAATATTCACCTTTTTACAAAAATTTCACAACCATATACATCTTTTTCTCTTAGAAACATACCAGTTCAATTTAAATGAATCAATTTCATATACTTAGACTTACATTTATAAGTTACTACGATATAACAAATATGATAAAATGTCTGTTTCTATTTGGTTTGAAGATCATCTTTAGTTTCAATATAGTTAGACAGCAGCTAGATTACATCTTCGGTAACTTTATCTGAGTAAAATGAATTTGAATAATTTGTTAAAGTTTGTTAATATTTGATAATAATAATTTTTAATATAAATAATTAATATGAAAATGATATATTCGTTATAGACATAAACTCATTCTCGATACTCCGTGCGCAAAACGTGTCTTTCCCGCACGCTCGGCAGAAAACGTGCGTTGAAAATCGCACTTTCCACACGCCGTACCGAAAAATACGATACGGCACATGTTCGGGAAAGAGTTTCTCGTCTCGTGTGGCGTTTACGCCCGAGCGAAGCAAGGAATAAAAACAAGAATCTACTTTCCCACACTTGTATCGTAATGTACAATTGATAATAGCAATGATGGTATAACTGCTACAATATTGACTTCTTGCTTTTTACATAATGACCCTATTTTTTTGAGTTTCCTCCTAGTATACTCATAGTGTTCAAATAACGTTCCAGTCGGATTAATTTTTCTTTCATTCACTTTGGTATAAGGTGTATTATAGTATATGAGACTATTTTTGCCAGGAAATAAATCCACAACAGTTTGTGCTAACTGTTTAAATTATTTTGTAGTAATACTAAAAAATAATAAGCGGTAAAAAGAATATATTATATTTAATTGTGATTCATATACAAAATTAAGCTAACATAAATTTTTGTAAAAAATCAGGCTCTTGATAAACAATGTTTTTCTCATTTTATGACCATTCAAGATAATAAATTTCTACTATTTTTAAATAATTTGTTATGACGTTTGTATACTGACAAAACTAACATTCCGTTAACAGTTTCATTGAACAGTTTGAAAAGTGGCTAGACAAAGTAAATAAAAACCAAATGTACTCTTAATATACGTAATGTTTTGTAAGAAAATTATAGCTCACAAGGTTTTCTTGTCCTGCAGACCAAGGTCTCATATTATTTGCCTTTGAATAAAAACAGATTTAGGGTTATGAATACTATTATTTAGTAGTTTAAAACCAAATCTAACACTCACCATTGCAGTTCTGTAAATAAAAAAGACAAAGTCATGCATGAAGTTACATATGAACAATGGTAAAGGTTATGTGATGCTAAATATTTCCATAATTATGCAAGCGACGTAACAAATACTATTCATCAAACATTTATGCATGCGTTCGTTTATTGTAACTATTCCTATAATCACTACATTTATCAAAATGATGTACTTACCTTCTAATTCAATCCAAAAGCTAAAAAAATCACTGGTTTAACAGCATGCAGTATGCTTCTCGATAATAATCGTCAGCCATAATCGTTAGCAAACAGCGAATTCTGAATGGTCACGTAACTCTCGACCGCAACAGAGAGATAGAAAAATTTACGGTGATAGAACTGTAAAAATTCTAGACAATCGTTGTAATTTTTATAGGATTTTCTCTATAAACATTAAGGATCGTAAAAGTTACAGTTCAGCACCGTAAAATTAATTGTGATAACTAATAATTATTATGCGTATTTCCTTATAGAAATCTATAATGATACAGTCTAGAAGTCTCTACTTTACGGGGATGTCACTGTAATTTTTCCAAGGATTGTTTTCTCCGTGTGTATATGAATATTTACAGAGGCTAATAAGGTAGATATCTAGATATCTGTTTAGTTTTTCTTTTTAGTTTTAGTTTTTGAATGGTGTGTGTACTACGTATACATATATCTGATAAGTTTTACACATACACATGTGTAAAACGCGTTTATTATCATGAAATATATGTAAGAATTGTAATCCATGTAAGCATGAAAAAGCCTGTAGATATGGAACTTGGGTCATCATTCTTTATATACGTAGAAATTATAGTTGGTTATGTAATTTTACTTTGAATTAAAATAAAATTAATGTTATAAAAAGTCGACCATATCGGAACATTCAGAATGGAATTCACTAGAATTAAAACCGGATATCACTAGAATTTAAATGTATACGTCTATATCAGAAGGATCCCTGGAACCTCCTTAAGGAGGCTCCAGCGCGGAAAGTTAATATATCAGTAATAGTGATTTCGATAGATTAGATTGCGCTAAATTCAATGATATACTCATTTACCCCGGTAGCCGTGGAAAATTTTAAGATATGTATTTCATTTTAAAGTTTATACATTTAACATGTCCTCGTATGGAACCCACCGCGGAAAAGATTTAAAATTGATTCGTTACTAACCTTAAATGAGTAATTATAAAATAGAAAAGTAATATTCTTATAGATTAAGACTTCAGATTTCATATGATATGTTTAAAAGTATAGGTATCCGTAGAAAACATCAAAATATTTGTAAAAATTGTTGAAAAAATTTATTAGACCCTCGGATATCCGGTGATTGAATGACAGCCGTATTTGTTTTGTTGTTAAAGAAAGTCGCGCGAGTTTGAATTATACGAAATGTGCTACATATTCGCAATTAAAAGTTTTCATGACTTGCGGCTGAATATTTCGGTAATTTCAAATTTAATAAATAACACAGCTTGTGACTGCGCGATACGCAATTAGATTACGTTAGATATAAATAAACATTTCGTATTACCCATATGCAGTATCAACAAAAGCTAGTTGCTGATTGGCTTATTACAAAAAAAGATCACTTTAGAGACTATTAAATTTATAAATAAAGTCTGTTATGTTATTGGCTACTTTTGAACAAATACTATTTCAAAAATAGTTATAAGATTTTTTATACTAAATATATACTCCGTTGTACAACTTTATTTGTTTAAGCTGTTTTGACTTTTGCTGTAGTCACTGGAGCCTCCTTAAGCTCTAACAACCTGCAACCGCACATGGCGAAATCCACTAAAAAAATCGGTGCATAATTACAGGCAAATTTCTTATTCAAAAAATACTTAAATATTTATTAATTTTCAAAATTGATCATTTGCACTTAGTTGATTAGAATTATGGTTTTATTGTTATATTATTGTTAAATGGAAAATAAAGTTGCAGCTAATTTTTCAAATGTTCCCCGACGTTTATCATCGTTGTGTAGCATACAGAATAAGAAAAAGTTTATTCGGAAATGCTAGATTAAAAAAAAATTTCAATTTTCAATATCTACGAAATGCATATTTTGGCGGATTTTGTCGCATAACCTTCACGTGCAATTAATATTTTTTTGTAATTTGATTTCACTGGTTTTTTATTTACTATTTCACATGAGTTACTAACTTATTCTAAGAAAATAAGTTGAAAATACCGAATAAATTAGAAAACGTGTAGAAATCGTTGATAATGTTTAGTGCATCGCTTTAAAACGTTGCACCGCGTTGAATTTTATATTCTAACAGCTGAAGGAATGTATACTAAATAAAACAAATAAGGGTTGCATCCCTTATGGTGAGAACTGCATGTACTAGTTCCGTATTTACTTGAGAAGTGAAATGAAATTTATTTCATTATAAAATATTAATTAGAACTTGATTTAAATTACAACATTCATTTTTGAGGGTTGACTTTGAGGGAGGATTTCACCCCCTCAAAGTATTTTTCCGTCGATAAAAAACATGTGTTAGTTATTTTTCTGATATACAACATATTAAAAGAATATTGAAATTGGTAAGGTCGGGTTGTTATTTTAATATAAAATAGTTAATATTAGAGTAGTTATTAAAGTAGTAGTTAATAAAGAGTAGTTATTGTAATATAAATATTGAAATTGATGAAAAATATGTTGCGAGCGAATCCACTGAAAAATGTATTGCTATTGCGAGCGATTTGAATGAGAGACTTGAAATTATCGTTGATGATTACGAACCAAATCATAAGAAATTTTCTATTGATAGACGACATTGAAAAATATGAAACATTAGAAGAAATGTCATTTTTTTATGAAAGTGAATCGGATAATTCGTATAGAAACGATTCCGATAAAGATTTTTGTTTTGATGAGCATAAAAATTCTTCAAATACTAGTCTATATAGCGAATTAGTTTTGAATTACAGTGCAACAGTTATAAATCTTATCATTCCGAGAAGGTATGTTAATATTATTGGAGATTTTCAAACTTTTTTGAATGGATTACTAACTATTATTCAAGAAAACATTCATTTTAATAAAATATATAATTCAAAACACATGATTGATAAGTTTTTAAATTATCTGAAGATTGTACTAACTGAATATAAACGGCATTCATTATTTTAAGAAAGAAAAAGTATATTGAGCCTATAAATTACAATATTGGCGAACGAAAATAGTATCTAACAATTAACTCACAGCCAAAATCAATACATGTTTTCGTGAATACATAGTTTATACTTAATTTAACACATGATAAAATCATTACTAATATAATACATTGCTTGTATTGCAAAGAAAGATATAGAACATTTGAAAATAAAATTGTACTGCTTTTAATGTTTGTCGATGATTACGAAAATAATAATCCTTTCGTATCGTACAAAGGTTTATAAAAAACTGGCGCTGTGTATATGAACAGACTTAGTTTGCCACCGCAATACCAAGTGAAAATTATAAAAACATTTTTCTTCTTATTTGATTCAATACGCTTGACAGACAAGTTTTCAAAAATAAAATAGTACTCACTTGTGCAGTTGAAAAATTGAATTTCCTTCTTTATTATTAAAGGATCGATATTAAGTTATTTCGTAATATTGAACATATTTATTTTGAATTTATTTTATGGCGTTAATTTTTTATGACTTAATTTATATAAGGTAGTTATTTACATTTAAAACCTTAAATGCAAATATTCATGGGTTTAATTATAGTCCAGAACATAATGTAAATAAACTACCACAATTAGATGAGAAGTCGATCAAAAAAAATTATCTTGTCATATCGGCTATAGAAATTTATCAATTAGTTATTAATTTGAATTTAATTATTGGTGTTTTTATACCAAGCAATTGTAAACACCGTGTTAAATATATTTACTGTTAATATCAGTTATAATAATAACATCAAGTACTAAATTACACGCTCAAACATCTGACTTTGGTAACTAATATTTATGAATATGTGAAAATATTAACATTGTATCCTGGACATATAAAACTAAAGCATCATTCCCTTGTTCAATATCCGTAATTTATTTAATTGTTTGACCTTTCGTGGAAGCTTTACTGCCTCCGATATAAAAACAAGAGAGTAAATGCGTTTTAAGAAACATATGTAGTCGTGTGAATATTAAAAAGTCGATAGCTATTAAACATTAATTGAGCTTAAATTACAAGTACATTGTACAAGAAAGCGCCGGGGTAAAATAAACTAAGATAAGGTAAGCGATGGTGTTATCACGAAAATGATATTATAACTAGATTGTTTTTATCGTGTACTAAAAACTTGACTATAAATAAAGTATTTTTTTAAATATTTATGTTTTCTGTTTTAATTTTTTATAATACCTTGACAACAAAAAATACGCTGCCAACTACATTATTCGATAGAAGATAAACGGATAAGCTTTTGAAAATCATTCGGATCGGAGTTCTTTCAAAAATATATAATTATTATTATAAATTTTTAAAAGAAAAAATAATCTCGGATCTTCGAGATCTAATGTTAATTTTCTGACCTTAGTTAGAAATATTCATACTACGACGATTAATGAGTAGTACTTGTAGATGGCGTGCCAATTCTCGCGAGTGACGGAGTTAGACTCCGATAATTATAGATTAAAAAATGTGTTAATTAATAAGAGAGAATCAGGCCAGTAAATAAATTTACTCCTAATTTTTCAGTAACATTTTATCAGCAATTTTGCTGACCTCATCTGCGTAATCACTTAAGATATCGCACTATATTTAGATTAGAGAATGTCTCTCATTGCCAATCTTAACTGAATTAACTCAGATTACTATATAAAAAAATATCAGTCCAAGTATGCATATAAAAATGCGTACGATCAAGCGGAACACAGGCGAGTTATGATAGGTTAGGTTGCAAAATTGTAAGCGTACTATAATTAGTAATATAGCACACTCTCAATATTTATTCAATCAACATTGTAGTTGCAGTTGAAGATGAAAATAACCTGTTCTAACGGTCTCAAGCAGAAAAATTATTGTCGAAGGAGTAAAAATTGTTATCGAACATATTAAATTTTACTTGCAAATTTTATTACACCATTTCTCTCAGTGTATTCATAATCTAGAACAATGATATAATGATGGGCAATGATAGGAAGCGATGATAGATTTAGTATGAGTAAAAAGCAATGGTTACAGAAATTGGAAGAAATACATGTATAAAATGAAGTAGTATACAGATATGGATAGGCGTGAGTAGGGCGGTGGGTGCGTTCATTGGACGGAGCAGAGACCTCCAAGGGGCGGTTCTCATCATCGCAGGGGCCGCGACAGCGTCGGCAACACAGCAACGCACGCGCGTCATTAACAGAGAGAGAGAGAGAGAGAGAGATAGAGAGAGTAAGAGAGAGAGAGAGAGAGAGTAAGAGAGAGAGAGAGAGAAAGTGAGACAGAATGATATTTATATGTATGTATATATGTATAGAGGAAGAGAGAGAGAAAGAGAGAAAGAGCGGGAGTGAAACGAAGAATGGGAGAAGAGGGACGAGTGGGGACGACCGGTGAGGTTGCCCAGCGCGCGCAGTCAGCACACCGGTTCATACCGCGATCGCGAGCGCACGCCTAGCCAGCAGCGTGGCAACACCTATACCAGCAGAAACAAGCAGCCGCTTATATACACGCTTGTCTGGTAGAAACAGCATACGCGCCCTTCCCCTTTCAACACACGGAGCACGTGTAGCCGCGCGGGCGCGCAAACGCAAACGCGCGTGTGAATCCGTGTATACACCAGTGTGACCCACATTTGACAATTGCCGAATTGCGTCCGCATATATGACAATTTTACGGATGTGATCCTGCTCAGCTACAACCGCTCGGTAGAGTGAATGTTCCAGACTTCAAAGTTCGCGCCATTAGGCGAACCCAACAATCCTGTCGACGAATCCAGGTTAGTCCTACATTCTTCTTTGCATACATCATCCGCAGTTCTGCCGGCTTCATTGCGTACACACATACGCGCGCGCACGCTATATATATATATATATATGCGCGTGTATATATGTATATATATGTGTGTGTGTATATATATATATATAACGCGCACGCGTGTGTGCTTGTATGAAACTTGCTTACATATATTTTTGACTTATAATAGAACGGGCATACTGACTTGTATCTTCCCTCGACTCTTATCACCCGACGCTCGTTCGAGATTATCTGTCAACAGTTTTATATCTAATGAGGAAAAAATTCTCTCGATATCGGTACTTTCCGCCTAACACGCCGTTATCCTACTTGTGCACTTTTATTGCTCCAATTTAAAGCTGTACTTTCGACTGTTTTTCATAAGACATAAATTTCAGCATGCATTTACAAAATTAATTTGCGTGTTATTTGCCCAAAGTTCATTAGTTACCAAAACTATTTTGAATGGTTACATATACAAGTAAATTACCTTCTTGAGCACTTTTATTCATCAGGACTAAAAGAATATCACTGTTCTAACCAATAATAAAATTTAAAAATCATAAATCTATTGTAATGATTCTGAATAAGATATAGAACCATAATATCGACATTGTTAACAATCACCCATACGTGTAATTTAGCTAAGTTAAATAATTCATCTTATTTTTGATCCATTATGTTAAAATGTATTTATTAAAATTTATAATTAATATACCGTTTTTGCTAAGACAATAAAATCGAGAAATTGCCATCAAAATATCCTTATTTTTAATTAAGTAATAATTACCTGCATTTAATATTATTATTGTTACTTCAAAACCTACGTTCATGTGAAATGTCGCAGGGGTACACTAGATACCTGTAGACAATAGTCTTGATTACCTATAGTCATGAGTATGTAGGCTATATAATATATAGACGGTGAAATAAAATAAGCTTCCTGGAATTCTAAAATTGCAAAATTTTTCTGCAATCCTATGTCTTCCAGGCACATTTTTTTTTATTTAGGTCATATAAAAGGTATCCATGAGTATTGGAAATATTGCTACGTCTGAAAACTTGTGCAAGCTAAATGCTCAATTTTTAAATACTTATTCCTCAGGTTCTAATGAACCCTCACAAGTTTCTAAACAGATAATATATTAGTAGACCTTTAAGCAAGTACAAGTTTTGTTGAAAAAATTATCCGATAAAAAGTTGATAATAAATAACTAACCGCTAAAATTTATCAATTTTTTAAATTCTCGAAATTCGTTATTTACGCTCAATCATTTGGAGTTAAGGCTGCTAATATCTAACGTATCCCCTCCTCCACATAGACTGCCGTTAATACCTATAAATCCTAGAAGCTGTTTCGAAATCAATTTTGTAGTCGTAAGCAATTAAAAATTTTCATTTGACATTTTTATTATGACTATGAAGCGGCAATTCTGAACATTTTTTTTTATATTAGATCATAGCCGTTTCGTAATTGTAATAAAAATGTCAAATGAAAATTTTTAATTGCTTGCAGCTACACAATTGATTTCGAAACATTTTCTAGGTTCTATAAATATCAGCAGCAGCCTATTTTCGAATGTAAGTTTTACTTTTATTAAAAAGTATGTGGAGCAGGGAAGGAGATTTCATTAACTGTACAAGGATCATCAAAATTCATAGACATAAGTATTTTCAATTATTTATTTTTGTTTATAATTCATGGGGTATTGAACCATTGATATTTGTCTTTAGTAGTTTTGTAAATTATATGAATTCTTTTATGAGGTAAATTGATAGATTCGTATATTAGACGCATGACACAAGTAGCTGTGGGCTGATTGAGGTATTCGATATATTATTCGATATTGTTAGAGACGGTCAAAATCCTAACCTTTACATAGGCAACTGAACGGTCAATATCAAGAGCTATTAGTCCGGGGGCTGGATACGTTACCGTATAAAATAAAAATCTTAAGACTAAACGATCTTTATTCTTGTTTATTTTAACCCCCTGAATTCGAACCTTCATATAGATTTTTTAAAAAAAGGGTAGAAATTTGTTAAAAATGCAATTGTTTAAACATTGTATTAAAAAAATGGTTTTTTGATTCGATTAAATTTTTTTCAGATAATATGGTATTCTATGAAGAAAAGGGTTCATATAATTTTTTTATAAACTGCATCGTTCAAAAGTTATAAATTTTTAAAGGTTGAAAATTTGACGTTTTTGACTAACTTTCGACATTAATAACTTTTAACTTATTGAATATTTCTGAAATCTAAAAAAAACCATCTTATTCTATCAACCTTCCTCTACAAATTTATATAGATCAACTTTAATCCAAATCTCTTAAAGACGCATTTTTAGGTAATTGACTAGATTTTTGGATACTCTGATATGTATACGTACTGTATTTACAATGCATACATTTGTTATTCCAGTACACTGTACTCAAATTTGCTATTTGCTATATCATATTTATAAGAGCTTAATTTAAATAATTATTGGTATAGTTATGCTATAATTATTAATTTTATGAAAATGATTTTTATTTAATTATTATTATAGCTTTATAATTATAAAAATATTAATTATTTTTTAAAAGTATGAAACATGAATCGCTAAAGCATTATGCTTATTTTATATTAAATTGGAATAGATCATTCAAATTATATGCCGTTATTTGTCTCGAAATATAAATTAATTTATGACAAAATATCCGTTACATATTCTTGTGTTACATTATTTAGATAATTATCTGTGAGTAAATAAATAAAAGATAAAAAAAATGCATACGATTGACTCCTTCTATCTACGCGCTTATTATGCATCGAAAAAACCGTCTTGTTAATCACTTTAAAGTATATCTTCGAGAGACCGGGATTAAAATTGAACAATATAAATTAGGAAAGGAAGGTTGAAAGAATAAGATGGTTTCTTCAGTTTTACAAAATATTAAACAGGTTAAAAGTTATTAATGTTGAATATTAATAAATAATGTCAAATTTTCGACCTTTAAAAATTTATAACTTTTTGAACAATGCATTTTACGGAAAAATTACAAGTGACCTTTTATTCGAAAAATGTTCCATATTATTTAAATAAAAATTTTGTCGGCTCGAATAACCATTTTTTCTTATATTATTTAAACGATTGCATTTTAAACAAATTTCTATCCTGTTGTTAAAAAATTGATATGCGGGTGCGGATTCAGGGGGCTAAAATCCAGAAGAGTTTTTAATCTTGAGATTTTTATTTCATACGGAAAAGTACCCAGCTCCTGGACTATATCACTTACTTTAATAAGCTTACTGATTTGATTTTTGTTTTGGACTAATATTAGTAGGTAACGGATATCGAGATTACCGGCCAAGGAATCCAACCGGACGAAGAAACGCAGTGAGAGATCGACGAAATTCGAGAAAATCAGCGCGTGATTGGTAAGGATATCATAACTCATTAATAATTCTGCGCAATTTAGTTTTTGTTAATAAAAAAATTCCAAAAGTTAAACACTCCTAAATAAGTAGAAATTGAATCCGTCCCCGTAAGAAATAATTTATACATAAAATTATAATAAATAGAAATTATCAGTTAGTAACATTTGCTAACAGTCATCTATAATTTATAACCGTTTATAAACATCAGATTTTTAATACGTATAACAATTATAAAGATATTTTTTTTGTTAAAAAATTGTTATTAAATAACAACAATTATTTTTCCGGTTACTAACGGTTATTTACATTTTTTATTCACCAAAACAAATTTATTTTGCGAAAAAATAAATGCATATAACTATAAATAACTACAAATCACAGTTTCACCAATTATCTATTGGAATAAAAAATTAGTAACTATTATTTGCAGTTAATTGTAATTATTAATTTGAGGATACCAGACACGAAAAAAGTACTTATAGGCGAAAATGATAATAACAATATATAAGTGTTTAAAATAATTCTTAACTATCAAATATGATAACTAACTATTTATTACAGTTATTAAAAATTATTTACTTTTTTTAAATTGATTTAAAAACCGTTCGTAACTGCTATTAATATAGTACATAGCAAACTTTTTTATGATAAAAAAGTGCATTTCCGACATTATCTATAACTGTACATAATTATTACTAACAAAAAAAATATATTAATATGTCATACGTGTCTAAAATCTAACGTTTATAAGCTATTTTAAATTGCAAATAACTGCGTGCAAAAGTTTTACACAAAAATTATTTCTAACAGAGGTGTAGCGTTTTAATACGGGTTTTATAGAAATGAATATGTTAAATCGTTAACAAATCACGCATAATTTTCTATTTAATCAAAATATCATTATAAAAATTCGTTAAAGATTCGATATTATTTTTCATTACAGGGATATATAAATTTGATAAAGATCAGTTGGTAATATAGAAGTACACTTTTAGGGGACAATACTCTCTTAAGAAGAATTGCGATCTTATGATAAGAGCTATATTAATAGAAATGGGTTATTTTCTGAAATAACCGTCAAAGTTAACTATTTGTTAGAGATGGATTTTTTAGTAAATGGTAAAATTACTTAAAATTATTGGTTATTGAAAATATAAATTATTCCTATCAGTATAGCTCTTACACTAGAATTTTGAGAAGGTATTGTCTATGTTAAAAAGTTGACATTGCTGGATATTTAAAAAATGATCCATGCATATGAATACACTCCTTTTTATAGCGTAGTACTTCTTGAGTTGACATTACCTACTAATCTTTCAGGAACAGGTATCGCTGTAATAAAAAATAATATTTATCCTTTAACGGAAAGTTATACTGCAATTTTGATTAGATACAGCTATTGCGCGTGATTTTTGTTAATGATTCAACCTATTTATTTCTATAAAAACCGTATTAAAACGCTATGCAGATTCATTTTCTATTAATGACTACTAGTGATCAATACAGATAATTTAACTTCAAGAATTTTTTTATTAATAAAAATTAAAATGCGCAGAATTATTATTAAATGTTGCTATTTTTGCCAATCAACCGCAGTTTTTCCATAATTTTTTCGGGTTGATTTTGTCGAATTTCTACAGAGTTTCTTCATCCGATTCCATATAATTGATAACATGGACTAACTTAATATATGCTACTCACAACCTATCGTAGAAATACATGAGAAGAATTTTTATAGTCAAGAAAAAATTAGTAACATTATCGACATTTCTTTCGCGAATAACTTTTTCAAAACTGCATCGATCGAACTGAAACTTTTTTCGGGTGACAGGTAATATTTTAGACTTTTGATTTGACTTGCGAAAATGTATATTTTTACAAAATATGTATAACGATTGTTAAAAATAATGTTGGCTTGCCCTGGAATTTGAAAGAAATGAAGGTCTAAATTGTTAGCCGCTTAGATTGACCGGTATAGGATGTCATTTTAACTGTTACGTTTATTAAGAGATATCTAAAATTATATAAATTTCTAAAGATACACTGCCGTCCATATTTATTTGCCCACCCAGAGAAAAAATTACATAAAATTAAAAGTTTTGTTACTAAGGAAGTATTCACCCTATCGAAGCCTCCGGGAGCTCATTTTGTAGGTTCTGGCGAGTACTTTAAGATACATGTCCTCCCGAATCGATTAATAATTTTTTTCCATGTTTTATCAAGACATAAAGGTAAGTAAAAAATCAAAAATTTTTTGCCCACTTTTAAGTCCGAACATTTTTATGGGAAAAATTTCCACGATAAATCTAAAAGGAGTATTTCGAAGCTTGTTCGAAGAGCTTTCGAATGCGAGGTAGCAGGATGTTTTTTCATAATTAGCTTAAAAGTTACAGACGTTTGAAAGAAAAAAAAACACTTTTTTTCGAGAATTATTATTTTGGTACCATCTACTCGCATGGAAAAACTTTACTCGGAAAAAACGTGTAATTTGTAGCGTAGAATCAACCTAAATTTTCTCAGATTTATTTCGTAAAATTTTTTTTCCTACATTTTGGAGTCGATTATTGTACGACTTTGTGGTATTCCATGAATGAAAAAATCGTTATTTTTATTTTCTACGGTTTTTCAATTCTTTGAAACCGAAAGCAATCTAGGAATTTTCATAAATACATCAACAACGTCGAATTCTTTCGGAATCATAAAAATAAGATAGACTCTAAGAATTGGTCACTTCACTTCAAGCGTAATTCAGCTTTGTTTATAAACATACGATGACACCGTGATACTCTAGGTAAACTCAGTTAATAAACTGCCAGTTCATTCATACAATCTCTTTAGTCGCCAGCATGGGAAAAACTGCGAATTTATCAATAGAGAGCCGTAGTGAGATCGTGGCTCTTCACAAAATCGGAAAGAGCAATAGGGATATAGCTAAAACGCTCAAGTTATCACGGCGTACGGTTGATTATAACGTAAAAAAGTTTTTAAAATTTGGCACAGTGACCACAAGAAAAAATGCAGGCAGACCGAGGAAAACGACGAAGAAACAAGATGATAATATAGTTCACTTGAGTACTCGAAATCGCCGCCTAACAGCTGTAGAATTATCATCAGAAGTAAGTAAAAGTATTGGTAAATCGATTAGTGTCACTACAGTCAAACGAAGGCTCGCAGAAAAAGGGCTTCATGGAAGAATAGCAGTCAAAAAACCACTTTTAAGAAAAGTAAATGTGGCTAAGAGATTGAAATGGGCCAAAGAGCATAAGGATTGGACTGTGAACGATTGGAGGAAAGTATTGTGGAGTGACGAATCGAAATTTGAAGTTTTTGGTTCAAAAAGAAAAGTTTATGTTAGGAGGCGCAAGAATGAGAGTCATTCTCGGGAGTGCATTGTACCTTCTGTCAAACACGGTGGAGGATCTGTGATGGTTTGGGGATGTTTTGGAGGGTCCAGAGTAGGGGATTGCATCCGAATTGAAGGAATATTAAATAAAGAAAAATACAAAAGTATACTTCAAAGGAACGTAGTGCCTTCTGGAAGACGTCTGCTCGGTCCCAATTTTATTTTCCAACAGGACAATGATCCGAAACATACCTCGAACATTTGTAAAAATTATTTGGAGAGCTTGCAGAACCGGCAAATACTACAAGTCATGACATGGCCTCCTCAATCACCTGATCTGAATCCTATTGAATTATTATGGGAAGAACTCGACCGAGCAGTACGGAAAATTTGCCCTACGTCTAGAGAACATTTATGGACGATCCTGCAAGAAGAATGGAAAAAGATTCCAGCTTCCACCTTGGAAAATTTGATCCTGAGAATGCCAAGAATCTGCAAAGCAGTTATCAAGAACAAAGGTTGGCATTTTGATGAAAAAAACATTTAATTACAGTATTATAATTTTATAGTTCAATCAAATTCAAATAGATAATTTTTTGTGAGATTCTCATACTGTTATGTTATTAGGAGTGACTTGACTGTTTAGATGTTTCTCTTAATATTTATATATACATATATATATTATTATTATTACTATTATTATTATTACTACCAAGAAACATGAATTTCTAAAGCTATCAAAACGTATGGATTGATAATTTATTTATTTATTATATTTATTTCGATAATGGACTAATAAAAAGTGAATATTTGATATTTTCTATACTATTGATTTTTTTATTGTTCCTTGTTAAGAAAATGATCATTTCAATCTATAATAAAGTATTCCAGTTATTACAGAATACCACAAAGTCGTACAATAATCGACTCCAAAATGTAGGAAAAAAAATTTTACGAAATAAATCTGAGAAAATTTAGGTTGATTCTACGCTACAAATTACACGTTTTTTCCGAGTAAAGTTTTTCCATGCGAGTAGATGGTACCAAAATAATAATTCTCGAAAAAAAGTGTTTTTTTTTCTTTCAAACGTCTGTAACTTTTAAGCTAATTATGAAAAAACATCCTGCTACCTCGCATTCGAAAGCTCTTCGAACAAGCTTCGAAATACTCCTTTTAGATTTATCGTGGAAATTTTTCCCATAAAAATGTTCGGACTTAAAAGTGGGCAAAAAATTTTTGATTTTTTACTTACCTTTATGTCTTGATAAAACATGGAAAAAAATTATTAATCGATTCGGGAGGACATGTATCTTAAAGTACTCGCCAGAACCTACAAAATGAGCTCCCGGAGGCTTCGATAGGGTGAATACTTCCTTAGTAACAAAACTTTTAATTTTATGTAATTTTTTCTCTGGGTGGGCAAATAAATATGGACGGTAGTGTATATTTTGTAATGTAGAATACAATGAATCTATGTATTTTATGATGGTACTTTAATTAAAGTCGTTAAAACCGCACGTTTAGCTATGCCTAAATTTAAAAGTTAATTGAACTACAATTAGTTACTTATTTTCTACCAGGACAAACATTTTTTTGACATATATTTAATCTTAAATTACAATTAAGAGGCTTAAATTCAAGTATACGTACATTAGATACTTGCAATCCTAATTTCAACTCATTGAACGCGTATAACGAATTTCAATAATTTAATAAAATGGTAAATTTTTGAGCGATTATTAATTTATTATAAGCTTTTCATAGGATAATTTGTTTCATTAATATTTTATTTGTTTTAAGGTCTACTATTATTTTACCCGATTAAAAACTTATCCAAACTTATTTGAATGTGAGTAATAAGCATTTCAAAATTATATTTTTTACGTCAATTTATCACTACATACTTTTCCATTATTGACGGATATCTTTTGTTTGTTCATGAACTCAGAAAAAAAGTAACTGGTCAGGAAGCTGTAGGACTGAAAATCAATTTCATAATTGTAGGATCTCAAAAAATTTATTTTATATTATAAATTACTTACATATACGTGCGATGATATAGATTTATTTTAAAATCGTATAACGTTCTATTATTTTATTAATACTCCCTTGCACATGCTTTTGCCCACTTAAACCAAATATTAGAAGATCTGCAAAGTTTTACCTCTTGACGAAAAATAATTGGACCTCAAAGAACTAAATATGGTTTGGAAGCTTGTGAAAAAAAGCATCAAAATAAGCTGAGTCTGATGAAAAAAAAATAAAAAAATGATATTTCCAGTTATAGAAAACGAAAAAAAATATATTCATTTTTTTTGTTCACGCATGATCGGTTCCACGGCAAAACCTTAAAATCCTATATGTTTAAATTTAAACGTTTTAAGTGTGTAATTGTGACGTCACCCATAATAAATACATTGTCGCTGAATTTAAACGTTTAGAAGTGTTTAAAATTGAGGACAATGTATTTCTTATGGGTGACGTCATATTAAACGTTTAAATTTAAACACATGGGTTTACCATGTTCCCATTTGAATTCCGAATATCGGATCTCAAAAAAAAACTTATCGGAATTGAAAACTGAATACATCCTCTTAAAAACGATACCCTAAAAATTTTCCATACTATAATTTTCACCACAGCTATGAGTGTTTTTATGAAAATGTATTTTTTCTCTGTAGTTAAAATCTTAAAATCTACGCATCCTAAAGAACACTTCTTAGAGAAAAACAGTTTGCTTTTACACAAAATATATAAAACTAACGTCAGAATGAGTTTAAAAAAAATGTTATTCAACTTTTTAAATATAAACGATATATAAATAAATAAATTTTAATTTAGAAAACTGGGAACCTCAAAAACAAGTTTTAGTTTAAAATACTTTTTTCATCGAAACAATGTCCTTAAGATTTTATAACAGCTTTGCAAAGTTTGCAAAGTAATTCTTTTAGAGTTTTAGGTTGAATTTTTCTCCATTCTTCTTGTAAAATACTCCCCAAGTGCGAAGTATAATAATTTTTACACAATTTCGAGGAGTGCTTAGGATCATTATCCTGTTTAAAAATGAATGGAATTCCAATCAAACGTTTTCCGGAGGGTACATCGTTTTTTTGTAAAATCTTCTTATAAACTTCTTTATTCAGAATACTTTCAATTTTCACAATATCGCCAACTTGAGTACTAGAGAAACATCTCCATATCATTACAGAGCCACCACCATGCTTCACGCTAGGCACTCATAAATTTTTACCCCCTCTTCTTCGTACGTAAACTTTCATTTCAGTACCAAAGATCTCAAATTTGGAGTCATCGCTTCATGATAAGTTTTTTTTCATTCATCAATCGTCCAATGCTGATATTTAATCCACCATTTCAATCTTTTTTTCATATTTACAGTTCTTAAAAAAGGTTTCTTAGCAACTGCTCGTCTATGAAGTCCGTTTTCTTTGAGTCTGAAAATTGTATTTGAAAATTGTAGTTTCACTTACTGGATTCTATAAACATTTCTTTACAGCAAATATTATTTCAGGCACCGGCCTTTTTCTATTTCATAAACTTGTTCTTACAATGTACTTCTTAAGCCTTTGTTTTTTTTTATTTTCTACCACAATTGATTTTTACACTGTTAGTTTCCACAAATTTTTTTGTAATGTAATCAACAGTCCGCCTACTAATATATAAGTTTTCTGCTATTGCCCTATTGTAATTGCAAACAGCTAACGATAAATTCTTTAATTTAGCTATCTAATTAATTAAAATTTACGTACACTTACTTACAACGACGATGAACTAACTACTTACTGGAAAAAAAAATTTAAGGCGATTAAATTTTACCATGAAAAAATGTTGAAAATACAAATGTTGTTTGCATATCCTAGGAAATAGTTTTCATGAATACAAATACGCCCTGATCCACAGAATTTCAACTTTAAAATTAAAACTTTTTCTATTACAATAATTTTCAAAAAACTTTTATTTTAAAAAGATATTTTTTCAAATACATTGTAATTAAAAAGTATTGAAATAAAAAAATTTTTCAAATTGAATTAAAAAGCTAAAACTTATTTTTTTTCAGAAACTCATTCTGACATTATTTTTATGTATTTTGTGTAAAAATGAATATTTTTTCCTTAAGAAGTGTTTTATTAGAATGCGTAGTTTTTAAGATTTTAGTTACTGAAAAAAATGCATTTTTTTCATAAAAATACTTATGGTAAAAATTATAGTATGAAAAATTCCAATATACTATTTTCAAGAGGATATATCCAGCTTTCAATTTCGAAGTTTTCTTAATATTCAATATTCGGAACTAAAATGAGAAGCGATTGTGTGACGAAAGAAAAATGAATATTTTGTCTTTCGATTTTTATATCTGGAAATTTCATTCTTCAATTTTTATTTATCAAACTCAGCTCATTTTAAAGCTTTTTGAACAAGCTTTCCAACCCCATTTATTTCATTTAGCTGTGATCATTTTTGGTCGAGAGGCAAAACTTTGTACATCTTCTAATATCTAGTTTAGGTGGGCAAAAGCATGTGCAGGGGAGTGTATGTACTTAAATGTTGAAAATGTCTGTATTGTAGTTTAACTTAAGCTGTAGAATTAAGGATCTGATATCATATATGATTTAAATAAAAAGTATCTACTTTTATTACTGCAGCATAAAATCTTTATCCGTGCATCATTAACGTACTTAACAATGTACTTAATGATAATACTTAGTTAATTTGAAAAAAAAACTTAGCTTGAGAATTGACAAACACACATTATCTATTTAGATTCAGATCAGTAAATCAAATTAGTTATTTGTATGCCTTGGGCAACACAAACCGGAATACGAGCAAGATATTTGTAGTACAGGATAAGTATAAGATACGTTATAGTCTGAGTGGATGTATTCGAGATAATACACATGCACAAGGCATTCAATTGGTAAATCGCACGAGGAGCTCCTCGACTATATTAGATGTAGATGTATATATGACAGTTGGAGAGACAGTAAAGGAAATGTATGAGCTAAAGGTGGTCGATTGTAGTCATTCGGTAGCTGTGCTGTCTCGGTATGTCGGCCTACTAGATAGATGACATGTTAGCAAAAAATATAATATAATAACTGGAACTGTCAACAATATGTCGTATTGTTAATACGAAGCTAGATATTATTAAAGAGATAAAAGATTATAATTATGTAATCTTATGTATTTTGATCCACTGAATCTAATGGTACTGGTTAATTGTAAAGGAGTTCATATATTTTGTTTAAAACGCAATTTTTTAAACAATTTTATGACTTTCTCTACAGGACAAATATTTTTTAGATAATGTGAGACATTTTAAAAATAAAATATCTTTTGTAATTTTTTTATAAAAGTCATATTTTAAAAGTTATGTATTTTTAAAATTCGTAAATTAACGTTTTACTGAAAATTTGAGTGTTAATAATTTTCAGGCTATTGAATATTTGTCAAAAATTAAAAAACTAATTTATTCTTTAAGATTTCCTTTATCAGTTAACCAAATAAAATAATGAATCAATCAGTCGGAAGCCGTTGTTACTGTCATTTATAAGAAGTGCTTTTTGTACTCAGCAGTGTGTGTCACGCATTTATTGCTTTGCCTAGCGTTCACAAGGTTGCTCGTCGAGAATGCACTTTACCGCAGATTTTTGCAGTTAATAAAAAATTTGTTACCGTACAATTATTTTATCTATTAATAGAAACGTCATATTTTTACATGTTTACACACCCTCTTAATGCGGATGTCAAGTTTGACAAACGCATCTATGCGCAAATAGCGCTTCTTGTAAATGGCGATAACAACGGCTTTTAATTGGAATTCATTATTACATTTGGTTAATAGATAGAGGAAATCTTAAAGAATAAATTGCATCTTTAATATTTGAAAAATATTTAAGATTGGAAATAATTATTTTACAAAAGATATAGTCTTCTTAAAATGATTTAATTTATTTAAAAAAATATCTGTCCCATTGAAACAATCATTTGTTCATAATTGTTTAAACAATGACGTTTTAAATAAAACATAGGTACTTCTTGTAAAATTAACCAGTACCATTAGATTCAGTGGATCAAAATCATAAGATTACATTATTTTTATCTTTTACTTCTTTAATGCACAAGAACCCAGCTCCTAGACTATGTGCGATATACTGTAAAGTCAATAAAAAACTGTATGCAGTTACGTCATACACAGCATCACCAATTTAGTAGTCGAATGCCATTTGCACGTAATTCTAAAACGTTTTCACCAAGGTTATATATATTGCATTATCTAACATGTTCGGGAAAAAGATTCTCGTCTCGTACACCTTTCCAGCTTCGCTTCGATCAGGTGTAAGCTTCACAATGCAAAAATCTATTTTCTTGCATTAGTTAGACTATATATTGTTTTTTTTTCGGAAAGTGCTGTATTACGCATGCGTATTTTGAGTGAAAAATCAACTATTTCCTACGGCAAGCGATATTGACTCTATCCGCACAGAAAAGTATGCAAGTATAGTGTAGTCTTCTCACGCCCTACAACTGCGCATGACCACAAGTCAAACACCTACCCCAGCCCACAAAATGTAGTTGCCGGTGAAAAAAAATACCATTCGAAATATCTCTAACTAAACCCTCCAAAAATGATCATTATTTTAATTGAACCCTTTTAGTTGTCCTAAAAAAAATTAAAAACTATGTACATTTTTTGTTTTTTGCAACTGCGATATTTTTATTAATACTTAATTAATATGATTAATTTATTAATTTATTAATATTTTTGCAAAGAAACAAGTCAAAAAAATTAAACCCTTGCTCATTTTAATTGAACCCCTCTTACTTTTTCAAAATTATTAATATATTCGTCAAAAACAACAATCTAATTTTATTGTATGTTACTAAAAAGATCAGTTAACACGTATGCGTTTTAGTAAGAACATACAATAAAATTAGATTGTTGTTTTTGACGAATATATGAATAATTTTAAAAAAAGTAAGAGGGGTTCAATTAAAATGAGCAAGATTCAATTTTGCTGTCTTGTTTTTTTGCAAAAAATATTAAGTATTGCTAAAAATATCGCAGTTGCAAAAAACCAAAAAATGTACATAGTTTTTAATTTTTTTGGGATCACTAAAAGGGTTTAATTAAAATAATGATTATTTTTGGAGGGTTCAATTAGAGATATTTCGAATAGTATTTTTTTTTCACTGTCAACTATACTTTGTGGGCTGGAGTAAGGGGGTAGTCACGAAGGTGTGAAGATACAGCACCAGCATACTACGTAAAGATTATAAATGATCATATAATCTGTTGTTCATTTGTAGTTCTGTAAATCCAAAACTTGAGCACTTTTGCTAAAGTTTAAAGATTAGGTTTATGAAATCAATTTTGGGACAGCACGGCAAATCAAATGCATCTATTTGTGACTTCCTAATAAATCAGAAAATAGTGGAAATCGTAAAAAACAACCGTTTAGATAAGGAATATCGAAAAAAATTAAATATGAAATTTATACAGCGACAAATTTCACGTCAAAATATGTCCTTTTCTATTAATTTTCATTCAGTGTTTCGGATTTTTTGGCTGCTCATTAACAAAGTAAAAAACGCTGAAAAGTTCACATTCTGCAACCACTAACAGTGTGTAAAGCGCATTGTGCACATTGTTTCTTTTTTATATCTTTCAAAATGTGAAATGTGCACGAGCAGCTGTTCCTAACTGGAAAGCCCCTGATGAATTTCAATCTCGTTCGTATAAAGCCCGGTCAATCAGAAATACAGAAGGAAAGTAACGGAAAATGAAATATTTCACTGTGAAAATTATTCTTCTACAATTTTCATACTAAAAATTTTTCAATATTCCGTACTATTGTGCATATAATTACAAGAAATATATATTTTAAACAATTTTTCCACATTTAGAACTATTTTCGATCGATTCGGAAGTCAATAATAAATGCATTCGATTCCCCATCCCAAAATCGACTTAATAAATCTAATCGTGAAATTTTAACAAGTGTTCAAATTCTGGGCTTTTTACTGGAATATTATAAAAAATAAAAGTATGTACAAAAATAATGCACAGTAATGTATAAAATAAATTTTTCTTTTTTGTTAATGCATGTAGATTAAATAACGCAAAGTACTATACACGAAAAAATTGTTTTATTTTTATAGTGTCCAACCTCAAGAAAGACGCTTTAATCAAGGCCTTTATTATACCAGACGGTAATAATGATGCATCTAATGGGGATGCTACAGATGATTCAAATTTTTGCAATACTGATAGCTGCGAATGATGAATTGAACATTCTAATTTACCACCCGACGTATCAATGTTGAGAAACATGTTTGATACAAAATTCAAAAATTCAAAATAAGTACATAACTATCTTGAGTTAACACAATTTTTGAAAAGAAAATCATCGGGATATCAAGTTATTAACTGAAAGGTGTTAAGTTTAGATGAAATAATAAATTTTATCTATGGAGCACTCGATGATCAATATTTGACTATTAAGGTAGATATACATAATCTATCTACTCTTATACGGTAATTATAATTATATTATTACAGGTATTACAGGTATTATTATATTATTACAGGTGTTACAGGTATTATTATATTATTACAGGTATTACAGGTATTATTATATTATTACAGGTATTACAGTATTACAGGTAGCTTTGATACTTAGCGTTCAGAGCGCCATTGTCATAGACATGAATTATGCGATTTACACTTGTTAGACACTTTAAATTTTATTGATAAATCAGATATGGTGATAGTGACCGCATGAATAACTAATACTATGAAATCTAGAACTTTTGCTGTTGATGATAACTTTTGCTAAATTCATAAGAAACGTGCAAATTTACTCAAGAGTTTCAAACATATATCTATATCTAATTTACACTCTTTTACTGCAATAATGTCAGCATCATTCTTGGAAATAGCTAAAATTTTCACGAATATGAGATTATTTATTTTATTCACTTTGAAGATCTGAATCGTTAAAAAAAAAAAAATAATTGCAATATTGTCCAAATTCTTTCTTGAAATAAAACCAAGAACTCAATTATAAAGCATTGTAACTCTACTCACTTTTAAAAATCTGAATCTTTTATTTATTTAGCTTAAAAATTTTATTTTAATAAGAATCATACCGTTTGAAATTATGTGTGTTATGTTATTAAGTTATGTTATGAAATTATGATGATAAACTTTTTATAATAAAAAAAATAATAAAATAAAATTTTTTTCTATTTTATCATACATTTAACCGATTTTATTAATTATTTTATTCCATCGAAATCTTCCCCCTATTTTGTTGAGCCCTAACATTAAAATACTTTTGCCTCAAAGTTTAGCATTACGTTCAAGGAAGCCCTATTTTTTTGTTTTAGTCTTAAAATCTCAATATATAGCGTATAACATAATACCAACATTAACTTATCATTATCTGTAGCTAAAATAAAATCGTATTTTTGAAAAACAAAGCACTGCGAATGTAATGTTCGACTTTGTAATACTAACGTTTAAAGATTTAAATAATATGTTCAACAATATACGAAAAATTAAAAAGGCATATAGAAAAAAAATCACATCAAAATCAGACTTACACAGCGTTGAAACTTAACATCTTGTGCGTCTGTTGATTCATCAGGTATTTATCTAGATTAATTAGTACAGTTGTGGCAGCAATCAAAAGAGAAAAAAAAACAGATGTTTGAACTATTTCAGACACCGGCAACTCCACACGCAGCTGTTATTTGGTCAGAAAAGCTTGAAATGCCGGAAAAATGTGGCTTATAATTCAAAATCCTGCAAAAAGTACATCCATCAACTACCGTAACATTCAAATCTACTGGCTAAGAATATAATATATATGTGACTTTAGAGTATCGAAATTCAAGAAATCCAAAGCACCATTTAATCAATTATGTAAAATAAAGGTTATTTTACTTTTTCTTTAGTTTTTTGGTACTGATCATTTACCAACTACCTTCATGTAATATAGACTTAAAATCACAATGTATTTTGTAAGATTATTTACTTATTTAACATTTTTTTAAATTTTGTATAACTTCGCTCTATTTATGCTCCATCAGTGCTAATTTGCGATGGAGGCTTGCAATATGTTTGAGAACAAAGCACATAAAACTTTTTTCAGTGATGCTTGTATCAATCAGCAGGGACTAGGAATCGATCTTGGGCCTATCGGGTATGAGTCCGTCGCCCTACCGACCGAGCCATTGCAAGTCCTATTAACATTTATTTATCATTTATTTAACATTTATTTATCAATAGTTAGATTATAAATATAGTTGAAAATAAAAAAATTCAAAGTCTTGAGATTCTACGGTAGAATTCAAGAAAATCAATCAGTTCGTTTATAAACGGCAATTGCCAAAAAAAAATTATCATACGTTTGTTTAATTACTTTCAGATTTGATCAAAACATTGAAAAGCTTCTGAACTTTTTCATTTTTTATAAATTTTTGAAGATAAGAACATTAAAATGTTTAAATACCAATATCTCTAAATTGAGCATTAAATTCAATGGACCTCGACATTTTTTATTTTAGTTGTAAAATCTTAATGTATGATGGCTCGAGTTTAACACCATACCGATCTCGGTAAACTCATGTGATTAAATTTAAACGTTTAATATGACGTCACCCATAAGAAATATATTGTCCTCAATTTTAAACACTTCTAAACGTTTAAGTTCAGCGACAATGTATTTTTTATGGGTGACGTCACAATTACACACTTAAAACGTTTAAATTTAAACATATAGGATTTTAAGGTTTTGCCGTGGACAGTAGCTTATCACGGTATTTAGCTAAAACATATGTGTTTTTTGAAAAACAATGTGCTATCAATGCAAATTTCAACATTGAGATACTAGTATTCAAACATTTATATAATATATGTACACTCGGCGTGGGTTAGATGTCGTGGAATCTTTTATAAAATTGGCATGGCGTCGAATTCTGATTAGATGTAAAAATGGTTAAAAAACGTATTGTTAGATAAATTACGATTCCACAATTCATTAAAAATAAGTAGCTTATTTAGATTGAAAATGTGTTAATTAAAAATAAAGATATGAATGTGTATTTAACAAAGAAAAGATTTCTTAATTTATTATAAATAAGTTTCGAATAATAAAAGTTCATGTGAGGAAAGTTCAAAAACTGCGAAAAACAGTATTTTTTGCACTTTTAAGTTAGGATATGATAAAAATTTAATGTGATGGAGCAATTCGAAGCCCGATCTGTAGTTCTGAAAAGTGCTGGCCTGCGTAATTAACTGTTTCATCGCTGGTTATATTAAGTGCAATATAGCCTAGCAACACTAGCAACCTCTAGTTTCCTGGGTTGCATTAACCGCTATCGGCTATATCAGCAAAGGAGCGTCTCGCGTGTACGGCTTCTATTGACCGATTGAGTTTAGTCCTTAGCATGGAAAACACCCAATACGACCACCTAAGCTAACAATTATTTATTACTCTAAACTAACCTATACTGTATTTGCTACTACTTTTCTAATACCTACATGAATGTACGGTAAAAGTATGGCTAGCCGACGAACAAGCTGATAATTTCACAGAATTTGATTTTATATTCATGCTTTCATGAATATGAATTCCTTAAACTTACCGTATCTTATAAGTTACTGACTAATTTATCTTGAAAAATTTCTAACAGATATGTTTTTAATAATAGTTTAAACGAAAAAAGTAAAGTATTTGTGGGGATGCTGATTGAATGATAGTGTCGAGAGAGAGAGAGAGAGAGAGAGAGAGAGAGAGAGAGAGAGAGAGAGAGAGAGCGATCTGAAAATAACGTGAGCAAAGCGAGAAAAGATGTAAAAAGCAACAAGAAGTGGAAGGTGCACGGGGCGGGCCGGTTAATTAGAAAAGAAATTTAAGCTGGCAGTTGCTATGTTTCGCCCTCGGTTACGCCTCGAAGCCTATAATTAAAGGCTGCAATGGTTGTGTGTGTGTGTGTGTGTGTGTGTGTGTGTGTGTATTGTTGGCCCCTAGACAAGAGCAACGGCTCGATCATAATACCGATTCCAAAGTCTAGAACGAAGATGACTAACAATGCTAACAACCGACTGATGATTACCGACACTTATTTCTATATAGCTTCCGTATTTAGTTCGTTCATTTCTTTTTGACTGTTTATATAAATTGAGGTTATTTATAGACCGTAACACGCATTGTTGAAGAGGTCGTTCGACGATCCTATTCAGAATTTTGAAGAATTTCTATTATATAAAATATACCAGAAAAAATTTAAAACTCAAAAGAAAATATTTAGTTGTTTTTTTAATCTATGTTGAATATATTATGTTTTAAAATAATTGACATCTTTGAATCACTACACTTCCGATTGCAATACACCTAGAAAGAAATGGGAAACCGAATTCAAAGTCTTAAGGTAGCTTTATAGTTTTTTAATTATCTTAGAAACGATGAAAGCCTTTATAAACATATGCAAAATGATGTACAAAGTGTTATTATTAAGTTTACAGGGTAGTTGTTATATAAAAATAAAAAATAATAAGTCAACTAAAATGCAGTAATACCGCACCCTGGGTTATGCAGTTTGCTCGGGGTATGCGTCATTATAGTAACATTTGCTTTCAATAATGATTTTTTTTCTAAAAAATTTGGTGCACTTTTCAGCCATTTTTTAAAAAATGGCGACTAAAAATCGATAATTTGATATAGTTATACATTCATTAACATATTAGAAGGATAAAATATTAAAAATCCCTGTGAGCAACGATTTATTAGAGCCCTTCATACATGAAAATCTCATTTCAAAAAGGTGGTAAGTATACTTACCACTATGCCGCAAAGGGTTAATTTGTGATTATCTACATCGATGATCTTTTTTCTGAATAATGGCAGAGTGTCAGTGAATCCTACAATAATACTTTCAAAATCTTTCAATAAACCACAACTTTTCACCAAAATAACTAATCGCTTAGAATCAAAATCACAGTTGTGAGCAACTAAAATACATCTTTTACCTAAGCTTTTTAAAAATTCTAATACACTAGATACAACAAATGCTTTGGTGTTTGTTACAACTTGCTCGCCATTTTTATATAAGTTTTTATTAATCCGTGTCAGTTTATGAACTTCCGATGATTTCGGATTAATTGGTCGCGTTGGTGTGATATAAGAACTGTATGATTGTTCATCACATTTTAAGCAGATTTGTAGTACGTCATCTTTGAACATATCGATTCCTGCAGTTTCCAAATCAAAAAAAAACTATTTTCGTATCATTGCTATTAATAATATTGGAGCTATCTGATTCATTAGACTTTTCATTGGCATTTTCTTGAACTAAGTTTTCATTATTTGCAACCTTGTAGAGTTGTAGAATTAGTGATATCAAAAAGAGACATATCACTACTATATGATGTTTCTTCTTTTTTATCAGTGCGATATTTTAATTGAGAACGCAACTGTGTACGCATTATGCGTTTCTTTTTTCCATCAATACTTGATTCTCTAGCCTTACGTTTTGAAGCACAGTTGTTTGTACGTTGGATGCGCTCTGCAAGTCGTCCTGTCGTTTCCAACCCTAAAGCATGAAAAATACTATTTATGTAAGCTTCCCCATAATTTTTTTAAACAACTGTACAAGCAAATCTGTAGTCGCACGATTCGCTCGTGCTGTAACATATTCTTTTAGGAGCTTTGCTACACATTGAATTATTTAAGCTCTCGTTAGCTTGTGAAGAAGCCGCCATTAAAAATTTTGTAGCATTTGCAGCTAGCTTATCAAATAATACTTTCAGCTGTTCATATAATACTGCATTTTTCATTTGTAACCCTACATAATTTTCTTTGTCTTCTTTGGCTTTACACCAAGATCCACAGTTATCGTGGCGATCAAAAGCATGGTCTGGAATATTTTGAATTGCAGCTCTCATTTTCTCTAAATCGCCAACATTTTGCTTTACTGCATAACTAAAATATCTCTTCAGAGAATTTATAGTATCCTGTTGAAGTTCTCGATCTGGATCTTGGTTTACTTTTGAATTAATATTAAAAAGAGCGTTCTTAACTCCTTTTGTACTATGGTTCATATCTGACTGCCTAATAATCATGTGAGTAGCTTCCTTTTGTATAGTACTAAAACTGCTGCTGTCATTGTCTGCGGTAAAAACGCCAATCTCAACATTGGCAACTTGTAAAAGTTTACTTTCAATGACAAGCTTGCGAGCACCCTCCGCTTCCATAGACTTAGCGCTACCATGAAAGTTTAAACGACCCTGCAAAAAAAGTTCCATTCATTCCTATTCGGGATCATTCATATTCAATGGTAATCAATGAACTGAATGGTTCAATGTTCCGATGACGATTGAAACTGAATGATTTTCAATAATACTTCATGGTAAGCATAACTAATAGTAAAACTTACCATTAAATTTAATAGAATTCAATCTTTCTGAATAATACTTTGTATAGGAATGGTTTCAATGATAATCTATCCAATTGCATTGAATGAATATCAATCACAGTTCAATAAAATAATTAATCAATGATATTTTATTGTATATCTTTCTATGAATTTTAATAATTTTTCGATACAATAATTGTCCAATCATATTTTATTGAATCATATTATATGGATATTAATTTTTATCCAATTACACGGTTGGTCAATAATATTTTATAGAATGGTTTTCCATATATGCCAATATGAGCAAAAACATTACTGTAACTTTAGCAATATTTCATTTAATAGTTTTTTTTTTTAATCTTAATGATTGGTCAATATAAAAATAACCCAATCGCATTCAATGAGGTATAGTATTCTATAATTTCTTATGAAAGGCAAACAAAAAAATTTCAAATATTTTCAATTGAATATTTTTTAATGAAATCTAATGATTGGTAAATGCAAGTAAAACTCAATCGTATTCTATTGAGAAGTTGTTTGTATAGTTTTGAATAATCCTTCATTCTACAAACTTATCAAATATAATTTTATTCTATAATTTTTCATTAGATGATGAAAGAAAAAATTTCCATAATTGAATGATTTTTTATAAATTTGAATAGTTGTTCGATACTATAATTGAAGAATCGTATCTTATGCTTTGGATATTATAATTTTATATAGGTCATGAATGAAAAAACTCCGTATATGATTGTTGCAATTTTCACATTCAAAACTATTGATAATTATTCAACGCCACAAAAATCCTTGATTAAGCAATAACAAACTATTCATACCTATTCAATGAGATTAATTTCTGTTATTGCATAATATTGGATTGATGTGATCTTCACATTAAAAACTATTCAAAATTATTCAACGTCAGAAAAAAAGTTGATCATGCGATAAAAGACCATTAATACCCATTCAATTAGATTGATATTTTCTATTGCATATTATTGAAATGTTAGGACTTTCATATTCAAAACTATTGAAAATTATTCAACGATACGAGACTTGAATGTTGCAATAACAAACCATTGATATCAATTCAATCAAATTGATTATCGCATTCGAATGGTTTCAAATCTTCGATTTGACCACGAATTTTACCATTGAAATCGATTGGGTAACATACATGAGAAATTTCATTGAATCCTATTGAAAACCATTACTTTAATAGTATATTTTTCTATTGATAATGATTAATCTCGATTAGGAATCAATAGTAATCTATATTATTGGAACCAATAGTATTTAATATCTTGACATTTCTTGTTGGATGAGGAATCATATTCAATGGTCATTTGGAGTGTTCAGATCGAAGATTGAAAACCATTCAGAAATTCTTCAATGGTTTTCAATGGAACTTTTATAGCAGGGGACAATCATGCTCTTTATCAGTACCATTTTTTTCATTGCTGTCACACTGACGACATTTCCTATTGAATGATACGTAATCCAAAACTATACCACTAAGCATTCCTATCAGACATCCATACCCATTCAAACTGTCATAATTATACCCGTTAGAACGCTGGCTCCAACCAAAATCAAAAGAAACAAACAGTCTTACAAATTCAACCTCTTCACCATTTATTATTTTGGTATAAACTAAGAAATCATCTGGAGTATCAGGAGGTCTGTATGGAAAGGAAAGGAGAGTGACATGTTATTTTTTATACTTACAAGTTCATGACTTTTTTGAGAGAATATATTAATAATAACAAATATTGTATTAGTGTATAAATGTGTATATATTTATATGTATATTTTTTACAAAAAAAATACATTTTTCATTTGATTACTTTCTACTTAAAACGATTATCTAACTTAAAATATAATATAAAAAATCTTATTATTTGCATGATTACAAGTATAGATAAAAAATAATGCTTAACCTACTGATTAAAATAGTAATAAACTAAAATTTCATTCAAAATATTTTTAGACTAAAATAAGTTAAAAAATCTAATTTTCTATATGATTATACTTATATATAGCGTCATCAATTGAAACCTGATTTAAAAAATCATTAGAAACACGTGTGTTAAACAGTAAATTTGAAGAATGTTTTGTTTAGGATTGTTGTGTGAGAAAACTTACAACATGGCTTTAAGTTTGTCTAAATTTTCAAGTGTTAATGCTCGTTCTAATTCAATGGCATACTGGCAGCTCGTTTTCGCCACATCTTCAAGAAATGGACCCACTAATCTCTCTTGGTTTTTGTAGGCATTTTTTGATAAAAGAGGTATTTCAAAAGTACCTAGAAAGGTATCGACTTGACGATGTCCAATACCTGCACGCATTGCTCCTGTAAATAGTAATATTATTTATTAATTACTTATTGAACGTACACTATCATTAAATAAACTGAAAAATAATACTTGTGTGTACCTATAGGCAACTTTGCATTGATTTCAAAAACTTTCTTGCTGCTACCAAGAATGTTTGTCATAGGTCCGCTGCGGACTTTGGTAATTTCGGGACACCTGCTACACTTGCAGTAAAAATATGAACCAAGACCATGAATCGTTTCATCAACAATATTTTGAGTAAATAATCTTTGATTGCATCCATCACAGTACATCTGTTTAGACATATATTTCAAGTCAACAACGCGCGCTCCTTGGACAGGATAATTTGAGGTTATGTCAGCCTCCTCAGTTTTGGTCTCTTCTTTAGTTGAAGCAGCTTCGGGAGCAACAAATTTTCCTTTGTTTTTAATACCATTTTCTGATCGACGTAACATATGTTGATAAACTTTTTTCGACACATATTTTCCTTTTCAGTGATATCTTTTACTGCCACTCATTGCTCATTCATAATAAACACCGAGAACATATGCGAATAGCACTGTTTATTTACATGGTGTGCTCAAGCGCGACGTTGCCAAGTTTCAAGAAACCGTCGGTAATATAGGTTACTTCACGCAGAAAAAAGAAACAGGGAAACGTCCTTAATGTATTGTACTGATCATCCTATTAATAAAATACAATATAAAGAAATTATTATGTATGTATTATTCTCTCATGATGTGTTCAGTTAGTTTAAATGCTTTGTATGCGGCATTGATTAATCTTTAAGCCATGATTTATAATATAAATCTTATGAAATATTAACATAATAATGACAATTTTTGATTTTGTTGAGTAATTTCTCAAGTTTTTTAAAATCACTTGAAGTTGTTTTTTGTTCAGTTTTCGCTTTTAGAACCATAATCTTTATTCAAATGAATGCATGTATATTCTATTGTATCATAATCAAAATACTTCGTAATTGAGTTTTGTGACTTATCAACAATTACTTCAATTAAATTAATTTTTAATTGAAGAACAGTAATAAAGTGCTGCTAAATAAATTATATCAACATACATATTATTCTGTAAAAATCTATTCAATTAAGACATGGTTTATTTTTTAATTATTCTGGCAGTAACAAAGCTTTTTCCTAAAAACATTTACGCTTCCTTTCTTAAAATAAGACCTTTTTTAACTTAATAGCTAATTCTTTAAATCATTAGCAACAGTTTCAATTACTAAATTTAGAATTTTCTCGTGGCGTTTTAGTACTGTCGTATTTAGAGCTGATATGTTCAGAAATGGAGTGTTAAAATGAGTTTATTCCATTCCTGCATCAATCATTTCTAAAACATAATTTACATTATCGACTGTTATAACGGTAAGAAAAGAAATATGGAGTGAACTCCTATTGTATGCAGTTTTCAAATTAACTGACCATGGTAAAATTTTGAAGTATCATTTTATTTGTGTAAATTAATTGCATATTGTCACTTTTTTACATTTCACCTTAATACTGTTTGACAAATCTGACAGAGATTCAGTTGTAGCGTGTCTTAATGATGAATCACATTTCACCAGAATTTCAATATTAGTGTAACTAATTATACAATTCTTATACTTGTCAGACTACTTATTTTTCTCTTTGTAGTAATGAAAGATTGAATAAAAAAATAGTGATTGCAATTGTAAACGCAATGTTGATCTCTACATTTGGTTTTTTCGCTATTAAGATGATTTCGACCCATCGACATGAACGACTCTATACTTGTTACCGTAATAACCTCCCTACAGCTTCGTGAAGCACATGGCACACGAAAGCTGTTAGAACCCACAAGGTCACTCATCGTTTCTTACGGGAAGGAATATTAAGAAGCTAGCATTGAGTTGTAAGGCTGGCGAGCGAACTACTTGTAAGTAGGTGTCAATGATAGAGATTGAAAATATAGGCAAGCTATGCTGTGGCGGCATATACGAGGTCTGTCCGGAAAGTATCGGGCCTGCGTTTATATCTTCGCGCCATAGTGTTCGAGCGAGCTACCGGACAGAAACGTCAACAGTAAAGCCTCACGAATCTATTGGTTACTTACTGACACCTGCCGGACGTATAGTTCATATACAGCATGTCCTTGTTTACAGTGCCATTTTCGCGTTCGTTGGATCTTGATATTGTCAAAAATGACTGAAAAACAAGATCAACGAATTTGCATCAAATTTTGCTTTCAACTCGGAAAAACGAGTTCGGAAACTATTGAAATGATGCAAAAGGCCTTCGGAAGCGAGTGTATGAGCAAAACACGAATAAAAGAGTGGTATAAACGGTTGAAGGATGGTCGCACTTCTGTCGATAGTGATTCTCGTTCCGGCCGATCTTCGACGACAAAAACCGCAGATAATATTGAGGGGGTGCGACTTGCAATCGAACAAGATCGTCGTATGACTGTGCGAGAACTAGAAGAAGACTTTGGGATACCAAAAACTATCATTTCAGAAATTTCAACCGAAAATTTAGGAATGAAACGCGTGTGTGCGAAATTCATCCCAAAATTGCTCACAGCAGAGCAGAAGAACATTCGCTTAGAAATCGTTCTGGACAATCTGGAAATGGTCAATAATGATGATAATGTGCTTAGAAAAGTTATTACAGGTGTTGAATCATAGTTTTATGGTTATGATCCTGAAACAAAACAACAATCTTCATAGTGGAAGCATTCTAAATCGCTAAGACCAAAAAAAGCACGTTAAAGTCGGAGCAATGTTAAGTCAATGTTGATTGTTTTTTTTCGATTGTGAAGATGTTGTACATCACGAATATGCACCAACAGGTCAGACAATCAATAAAGAATACTACGTTCAAATTTTAAAACGTTTGCGTGATGCAGTCAGAAGAAAACGGTCGCACTTTTGGGAAAGTGGTGGTGACTGGCTTCTCCATCACGATAATGCGCCAGCGCATTCATCCAATCTTGTGAAGCAGTTTTTGAGCAAACACAACATCGCATTGCTTCGACAACCTCCATACAGTCCCGACATAGCCCCTTGTGACTTTTGGCTGTTTCCAAAACTAAAAAAACTATTCAAAGGACACCGATTCGATGACAAAACAACGGTTGAAAACAATGCGACGAGTGTACTTAAAGCTATCCCTAAAAGTGAGTTCCAGGACTGTTTTGAAAAGTGGAAACATCGATGGAACCGCGTTATTCAATCAAGTGGGGATTACTTTAAAGGATGCCACCCACCAGATGATAAAGAATAACGCTAGCACGAAAATATAAAGGTAGGCCCGATACTTTCGGGACAGACCTCGTATATTAGTAGGGTACGATAAAGTTTGGCACGGTATGTTTGAAACGTCGATAGATTGTAAAAAATAACAACAAAATCGAGTTACGGGGTTTGATAGGTAAATACCTATAGTATGTAAATTCATTTTTATTGAAATCTTATTCGTTCATTTTTCTCGAAATAGCAACAAATCGAATTTGAAAAAATAATGAGGTAGGTCTGCCTCATACTATTAGCATATATGTAATCATAATTTATTACTAAATATAAATTTTGTAACGTGCAACGGCCCATTTTAATACTGATTCTATATCCCTTAAATGAGTCGTCGCATGTTGAAAAATTCGTTTTAGGTTAAAAGTTACATAGCGCCTGGCATGACTATATTAGACGGATCTATTATAGTTATCGAATCATTTACTCGACATACAAAAAAATGACACCGAAATTAATAAATGTCTATATACTATACAACTGTTTCCATTGAAATTCTACTGAAATAAAACACTCGTATTCCATGTTCCGTTCATCTAAGCAGCTACTTCAGAGTTGCTGTTATTTTCTATTCCTGTTGAGATAATTTTCCTATATCTCCCTTGTTTATGTACTGGTTCTTTCACTCCGTCCGTTGTTTACATTTTTTGATAGTTTTGTTCATCATTGTCAAACTCAACACACCAGTTTTTGTCATTTTATGTCATTTTATGTCATTTTGTTATTTTGTCATTTTGTCATTTGGCATTTTATGTATATTCCATAATCTCTTATTAAAATGAATGCATGTATATTCTATTGTATTATAATCAAAATACTTCGTAATTGAGTTTTGTAACTTATCAACAATTATTTCAATTTTTTCATTTGTTTTCGTGGAATAAGCGTCATAATGAACTCGTTGCTCGGAGACGTTTGAAAAAGAGGCTTCGTTAACGTTATTGTTGGAATGATAAATTTTTTATGTTTTGCTTGGTACATCATTGTGAAGTGATTCAACTTGTTTGTCGAAACGTTCAGCATTAATCGCACAAATAAAAGATTTATCCTCTATAAAACTAGAGCATTGAGTATTATTCTCATGTACAACTAACGATTGACCCGTCTCGACAAAGCATTCGCGTCCATTATGTTTCAGTCGGAAATGTTTTCAAAAGGATTCAAAACTATTAAATATTCTTTCAGAACTTTTGATACAAGTATAAGGAATATGTTGATATGCAATATGAGTTAAGAAACTTTTCCGACTAAGCCACTTTGAACCACATTTCGAACACTCTAACATTTTGTAATAATAAATATTAACATCTATGACTTTATAAGAGAATCGTAATTTTAATATAATTTATGCTGCTGAGGAAGAAGTCCAAACGAAACGCAATACATCTTTTGAACTATGAAATAAATAATGAAGTACGAATCAGCAATTTAGAGAGATAATACATGTTTCATTTGTACAATTAAAGTAGTAACAGATCTGTTACAAACATCCAAATCTAAGTCGATGTCAAAAAGAGCTTTTTGGATGAATAGCCAAATTTGATGTGCTTGTTTAGGGTATTCACAATCAAGTGCCATGTAAACTTTGAAGCTCAGATCTATAGCTAAAAGACGCGTTAGACAAAGCCTTAGTTCATTTGCTTCCAGCTCTTCTTGAACGTAAGATATGATTATAATTACTTTAATATAACTAATATCATTATGATTTATTCTTTTTTAATTTTTTGAGACAATAAGGATAGTGTCATTTTCTATGTACTATATAAGACGTGAAAGAACTTTTACAAATTTTACAAACAACCGCTTCCATATTTGAATAATTTTAATTCAAATTATTACGGATGTGACCTATCAAAGCGCAAGAATCAATTGTGACGACGTCACTGGGCATATCAATGTTAAGTAAAATTTTCTGTGTAAAACACCAGATAGTTTATGTACTTATTGGGTAGCTACAGTTTAAACTGAAAAATATATGAAACACTAATTCTACGGTTTTTAAAGCTGTGTCAGTACCATACAATTTTTCATTCAAAACAACGTAATATTGTTGAATATTTGAAGCAGGTCCAACAGCAACAATAATTGATTAAAAAGTTACATGATTTTGCATATATCGATATTTCAAATCTTCAATTTTTTCTTGTATTTAATTTGCACTCTGTAAATAAATAAATTAGTCAAAATAAAAAAAATAAAAAATGCTAAGTAATAATAAGTAATTTATATAGATGGATACCTCAACTCTTAAAATACAGGATTCTCTACGTTCATGCAAAGATAATTTTTGAGGTTCTTCGTTTTCTGATTTTTTCTCTTGCCATTTCTTTTAGGTTTCACAATGTGACACAGCAAATATAAAACTAAAAAATCTTTTTGATCTGTGCCATATAAAAATTGATATTGAGTATTATGTAAATAATTAATTGTCACTTTTAAATTTATAAAAGAAAAGTATAGCGTGAATTAGTAACTACCAGAATCGCAGTCGTCGTTCATGCTTCCTGAAGTCAATAAACCAATCAAAACCAATTCATCTATATTTCAAGTACGAGCATCTACATCAATTGATTTTATAAGCAAGTCCCTTATTTTTTTCCACTGCCTGCTCCAATAAATTGCTTTTCTGGATATAATAAACCAAAATCGATGAAAAACTAAAAAGAAAATAAATTATCGATATTAAATATTTCTACATCATTATGTGATTTGAGATAGAGTTTCATTAATTATATTCTCACTAGTTCTTTTGCTGACTGTGTTTGTAAACACAGAAATTTTTTCGTATAATCTAATATACTTAACGCACTATCAATCAACATTAATCTTCGCAGACCATGGACTTGATGTCCATCTTTGAACAATTTCAAAGATGGACATTTCCATAGAATAGATAATTAATTAGGATACAAAAATTTATAATTTTAGTTGAAAAAAATTGTTATAAAGAAATCATTACCATTCTCAAGCTCATCAGAGTCTAAAATATTTGTTGGTCGTCCACATTTTTTATCAGCTAATAAATTATCTTCTCTTGAACACTTTTTAACGTAGTTATAATGATTCCATAATTTCCCAGTAGCTGCTATACTTTTCCCTCCATCAACTAAAAATGCACTGAAATTAGTAGCAGTATTTTCACCTTTGAAAATTTGTGCAATTTTTTTAGCTAAATCTTCAAATCGCTATTTTGTAATTCTGAAAAAAACAAAGCGACAAAAATACATTTAGAAAAAAGTTACAATTTTATTTAATATTTATATGCACGTATAGTATTTCGGTGATTGTGAATACTGCAAATAAGATTTTAATGTAAGCTTAAAGGTTTGACGATATTAAGCACTTACACAAATCTATTAAGACAATCTTTTTTACTAATATTTGTTAGTTTATGTTCTTTTTCTCGACTAATTACTAGTCTCACCAGTTTAGACCTTATATTCCGTCTTAAAGGAATTTGTTTCTCCAAGCATCTTGCTTGCTCTTTCAAAGTGGCTTTTCCACCACTCGTCTTTTTCAAAAACTCCAGCAAACCCTTACATAAAAATAAAATTACATAAAATTATTTGCATAATTTTTATAATTTTAGGTTAGGGTTTTTATTTACTTACTGCGTCAATATATGAATTAACTGGTGGATCATTATTAACATTATTTTCAAGTACTTGGCAACCTTGAATATAATTATTTTGCCCTCCCTGCTGGCAGCCATCAAATTCTTCTACTGATATAATAGCTTCATTGACCTTCTCTGATCTAGTAGCTTCGTCCATTTGGATTGAAATCTATGACATTGAACGTATTATAAGCTTACGTATATATAACGTAATATTACGTATAAATAACGTAACGTTTGCTTAAAACCTCATTGTACCTGACTACATTTGTCGTCGTTCATGCTTGGAATTATCTGTTTATTACTAAAAACTTAAATAAACCCACAACCACACAGACTTGATGACGAAAAAATGAAAATGATAAAAGAATGAGGTAAGGTGTGGGATAATTAGATCAATCTTATTAAAAAATTGTATAAAACGTGAGATACACAAAATGTTGTAAAACAAGATGATCAAGTCTAAATAATGAGCAAACAGTAACTGTCATACTATAAATATTATGAAATATTTACTTACAGTTGTTTGATATAAAGCATGCCGGCAAAACCGAAAAAAAAGTAACGAACATTTCACGGTCACTACTACACCACGACCTAAAAACATCGACCAACACGCGATCTATGAGTAGTATATTGCACTACACTATAAAACAACTTTTGTCATAAAATATAGTAAAAATTGTACATTTCACGTAATACATTTTGTAGATACCAAAATTTTCTTTGTATTTTAGTAATTTGTATAACGTATTGAATTAAATTTTCTTATATATATCAATACAAATTATAATATAAAATATTTACTATAGGTAAATAATATTTGTTGTTAAAGGCTCAATAATTTTGAAAATGAAAGTATAATAAATTTTATTATACTCACAATAATGTTTGATGAAAATAATATAATTTTCACCATAATTCTAATATATCCCAGTTTTGCTAAGATAAATAGCAAAGTTAGCTACAATAATAATAAATTTTATTAGTTCGTTTTTCTCAGTGCAGAGTTGGTGTCACTGAGGTGCTAAATTTCGAATTTATTTAATTATGGCTTCTCTTTAGCTTCTGTATATGACTGGTCAGTGCCCCGAGTTCCGCACGAAATTCGAATTTTTCGAATTGCGGTATCTATCTGTCCTTAACATATTACCTGTCTTATTACAGTTTTCTCGTAAAGTTTGAAATTTGAGGAGGAAATTGGGTAATACTAACATAATCTACAAATTTTTTTTTTGTCATAAATTCGTTAACTTACAATTAATCACTTTATCAAATGATCTTGTCTCTATGTACCGAATGTGATGATGTATTGAATTGCCGTCGTGGCCGTATCTTGCAGTGTGAGGCTTGTGCTAGATTTTTCCATTAGCACTGTACTGACATAACCTTAAACTCTGACCTCGAGATCTTTACCTGTTGTACCTATTCTTTTGAGAATGTGGTCTCGGTTAACTCTCGTCGAACCTGTGACGAGCATTCACCCTCTCGTCCTCCATTCGGATTGCTTCCGCTTCTGCTGGCACATTTTCTCTCGTTACTACCTCAGACTGAAAGAGATAGCGTCATCTTACAAACTCTTCTCATCGAAGGCGTCGATTATTAAATTGCCGAGTGATTACCTGATCGCGGATCGATTTTTGTTGCCCATCCTACTGTTTCTCCCCCCTTTGCGGACCGACCCCTCTTGCTAAACAGTGCGGCCTCCACCACGGGCGATCAACCGCCAGCATGGTTTTCTGGTTTTGTCAATAACGAATTTACTGAGCTTCGCAACGAAATTAGAGCCAGCCAGACTTTCATCCTGACCAAGGTCGATTGCGCTGCCAATGAGATGAATGACTTGAAATCCATGGTAGGTTTCAGGGATCGCTCCGATTTCCTTATTCTGGGCCTTCCGCAGGAGTTCCAGGGTTCGTTGGAGGACGCTGCCGGTAAGCTCTTTAAAGTAATTGGCTATGTAAGTGTTCGAAGTCACATAGCGTCCACCAGAAAATGGACTGCTGCTCGCTCACATCCAAATTTAACCGAAAATGTCTAGCAAAGTCAAATATACTCTACTACATCCACCATCTTCATGCTCACTGATTCAACGTATCGTGTGATATTATTTTGTTTTCATTAAGTCATTTGATGTGGTAGCCTCTTACAGCTACCTAGCTGACAGACTTTAGGCTGTTGTGAAGGAGGATGGCAGAGTGTCGGACTGGCTCCGAGCGGCAGTCGGGGTGCCGCAGGGTATTATCCTGGGACTATTGCTATTTGCAATTTATATCTCAGACCTGTCCTCTGTTCTCTCCTTCATGAGTTACATGCTCTATACCGACGACACGCAGGTCTACATCCACTGTTATCATGGTGACCTTGCGGTGGCACTAGAGAGGATACAACTTGATGTTCAGGCTATAGCGGATTGGGCCCTAAGAAACGGCATCTCTCTCAGCCTAAATAAGACTAAGGTCATGATATTGGCTAGCGAATAGTACGTTAAATCTATCAACTTAAATGACATCACGATGATCACCATTAACAAGGTTCCACTCGATTTTGTCACTAGTGCTCGTAACCTGGGCGTGATACTGACTCCCACGTTAAACTAAACTGATCATGTCATAGGCGTGACGAGGAGAGCTTATGGTTCACTGGCTTCGCTCTTTTTCCATAAGAAATCTCTGTCGACTAACCTTAGAAAGTTGCTTGTCCAGCAGCTCGTCTTTTCTCAATTCGACTACCTTTTAGTGGTCTGCATTTAGTTTGATGGAGAGTGTACATAAAAGCTACAAGTAACTCAAAACGCCTATGTACACTTTGTAATAGGATAGATCCCTTACATATGCACACATTCATTAAACAGCCACATCACCCACCATAGACTAGCCCTAGGCTGGCTATCACTTATATCAAACAGGTATAGAGCCCTCATTGTCCTGGCCTACTCTGTAGTATCTAAGAAATCTTCACAATATCTAGCAAAAAACTTATCCATCCTGCTTGATGGTGTCATTATCCGGCGCTGAGATTGTCATCCGCCATCAGTATTCGAATACAGAGCTCCCCGAACCGAAGGTTGGAATCACTCCTTTACTATCCTTGCACAGATGTTGCTCATCTCGTTGAATGTGATCTTATTTTCCACTGATCAGATTTCTAACTTCAAAGATTCGATACGTGATCTGTTCCTTAATTATGAAGCTAGAGGATGGATTGAGAGACCGACCCGCGAACACCTAATGCCAGTGCCAGCACTGTCCGATTACACTCGAATACCAAACAGGATCGACCCTGTCACGATCTCACATAATTGTCTAGTCTCCCACAAAAACTCCACTATCGGCCTATGGTTCATCAAATAACCAATTTATCTTAAGTTGTTTTCAGCCCAATGCTCCATTGCTTCCATTTCACACCTTATCCTTATCACCTCATACCATTCAATCTGTTTCCAAAATAGGCGCCATTGCGTTTTTACAGTTCGTTTTTAAAGCATATTTGTATCTAATTTTGCCAAAAGTATCTTCTTAGCCATTATATTTAAATATTTAAACAATTAATTATTATAATAAGAACTTTTATTATAATTACCGAATAAAAAATCTTACTCGATTTACTCTATTCATGCAAACAGCGTGTTTATTATATATCTAGTGATCTTTTACGAAGTATACTCACCTAAAGTTTTAAATCATATTCTCATATACGTTGCCCTCTATATTTATCTCTCATGCTTGTCTCTATTTTTATTTTTATCCTTATGTTGTTGCTATCTTTTATTTTATACTATTTTATTTTATTTTCATATATACGAGTACATACATATCCTGAATCATCATAACATTACTGTTCTTTGTAAATTCGCTACTCACCGTCAAACAATTCACGTATCATTTAAATTTAGTTCCCTTACCTAGTTAAGTGCGCTAATATTTATTCTTATATTTATTCTTATGTAATTATAAAAGATTTTATTATGTTTGATATGTACATTTCTAAACTGCCAGACGGTGTTCTACCTCATTGACGCAATAAATGAACTAATCTAATCTAATCTCTCTCTTTCTCTCTCTAGCGATTTCTTAATTTAATACGTAATATTATCCTTGCGTACATAATATTTTCCTTATCTCCATGCAGAAATATCCGATTTCTAAACAATATAATTAAGGTACACAAATCTGTTCAAAATTTCCCTGCGGTTTTTCACTTTGTTCAGTCCGCGCATCGAAGTCTCAAGGCACCTCTGGAAAACTGAGGTATATGCCCGCTAAATCAACTAAGGGTTACGATATTACGATATTCGCTCCTGAGAGACTTACAGAATTAAAAAAGTGGAAGTGCGGTGCTTTTGTTTTCTCGTCGATGTGGAACGAATGTCAAAAAGCGGTACCCTAACTAGGCTGCACTTATATATCAACTGTACAGCGTGCCTACTCTTACTTCTATCACAATAACTACATTTTTGTTTTTAGCCAATACTCGCAGTATAACTTCTTTATAATCGAGCTTGCTACCAATTATAGGTACTCGTATATGCAGTAAATATTATGCTCTATCATAACCAATAATTAACGCATTAATTAAGGCCCAGGCCAAAACTGGCAGTGATATCATCCAACTAACTACGCCATCCTTTGCATAATCGAAAAAATACCTGTGTTTATACTTGTCATTTACAATTGTTTATAAAAAATCATTTAAACAAATTATCATAAAAGTCATTATATTGTAAAACAGATAACAGCAATCGATTCTAAGAAAAAAATCACAAAGAAAATCTCTGTCATGTTTTTTTCTAAAGATTAATATATTGGCGTCAAACGGTAATAAACAATTGCATTTAGAATAGAAGCGTGACCCTGTCAAATCTCAAGCGAAATTAGAGCCAAATGGCATCCTATTAACTATCTCATCTTTTACACAATTAGAAAAAAAATTGTTATTATTATTGTTATTGTTGTTACTTCAAGAACTACATCCACGTGGCACGCGGCAGAGGTAAACTAAGTATGTGCACGCATTAGTCTTGGCTCCCTATAGTCATGAATATGCAGACTCATCTCCCTTATCATTTTTTTAAATGGTGTAGGATAAAATTTCCGTGTTATTTTTTTTTATTATTTGCAAATGTATATAAAAAATGATTTAAACAAAATGTCATAAATTCATTATTCTGTAAAATTAATTGCAGAAATCGATCATACCTGAAAAATCTAGAAGAAAATTTCTGTCACGTTTTTTTCTCAAAGGTCAATTTGTTGTATAAAATGGTGCAATTAGTTTTTGAAAATAATGGATATTATGATTATTTATTTAAATAACGTTTTATAGTCAATTGCAAATGACACAAGAAAACAGGGGTAATTGTTTTTATGATTATGCAAAGGATGGCGTAATTAGTTGGATGCTATCACTGCCAGTATTAGCCTAGGCCTTAATGGATTTAATAAGTATTAAAAATTTCATTATTAAAACCGATGATAAAGTTAGAAAATTTAAAATGGCGGATTGAATATTGAGATTTTAATTATATGCCAACGAAAAAATATTGTTAAGTAGAATTTATGATAATAAAATATCTCTAACCATTTTTTATTAAGAGCGCTGATTCTCAAGAAAAAATTTGTGAAGCTTCAAATTTATCTTTCATGATCATTATCATTATTAACAACCGATATGTTTGGCCGAGTGATATCACTTGATGTTTGATTTACCTTTCTTACTACAAATATCACTCTACTATGAAAGACGTATGTCATCCAATTTTGATGATTGTCACGGCAAGTTTTACACGCTGCGGTAGCGATGGTCTAGTTATAAGGCGCGTGTGGGTACTTGCAGGAATCTAGGCGTCGAAGTCGGTAGTTATATAATAATAATTTTTATTATAAAGTAACAGAGCTCCAGAGAGATGTCTTTACAAGGCGAGATCGTGTACAGGACTGAATGCGCTTGTCCCTCTCGGGGGCTCACAAACTTAAGATAAGTCCCTACCACTTCCTTCAGGAACAAGTATATCCTGGGAACCAAGAGATTCATATAGCTTAATTGTTTATTTAGGTTTGCAGCTATCTATGTTCTATTTCATTTCTGGTCTATCATGTATTTACCGCGTAGTTTGTTTGTTTCGGCCTATCTTATGTCTTCTACTTCGGTCGGCCCGCGTGTGCAACGAATACACGTGTATGACATATGTTCTTATAGCTACAGGAGATAACTATATTATTTTATTATTAGTTCGCATGACAACGTACAAAAAAAATTAATTATATTACCTGTTCGATGTTTCTTGTAAACGTTTCCTAACTATTACCATGTGGAAATAAACGGTCAAGATACACTCGTTTAGTGTGTTTTAAAATTTTTGTATTATATATATATATTTTTTTGCATTTTATTTTCACTCTTTAATAACTGTTCAAGTTGCTTGTTATAAATATAAAATAATATACAAAACGTACTCATAATTTTTAATCTTAGCTTTTTTTTTACTCTCTTTTTTACTTTTAGTTTACTCTTTCACTTACCTTAACTGGGGCTAAAAGTAAGTGAGAGAGTAAACAAGAAATACACGCCGCGACAAGTTCGTAAGGCAGATAATGGGACACATGTGCACAGACACACATGCGCGCGCGCGCTCTTTCGAGAGTGAGTGTTGACCTATACCGACACGTACGAATACTACGTTTATCACCTTTTTCCGCTTGCTGTTGTACTTACCTTTCGTGTGAAGACTTTCTTCCCTTTTTGGCGACTTCAGCACGAGATCTATCACGTCTTGTGAGACGCAAGAGATAAAGGCGTGTATGGTATTATATTGCGAGTGACCGAGTGTGAATTTAAATTTCGTCCGTCGTTACGCCGACAACTACGACGAAATCAACCGGCATTTCAGCCGCCTGCGTGTCGGATAAGTCCCCGCCATTCCTGCTCGAATGCTCGCGTGCACTCAGCACGACATATTCTGCATTCTAGCATTGGCGCTGAACCGCACAACGGCCACGAGGATAACGAGTCCTTGCGTATTGCAGAGCTGAACCGGGTTGGGCCACATTGAGTCCACAACGGCTTGCAAAGAACGACTGTTCATCCATTTTATTGAAAACACTCAATTTTTGTGTCAACGGATTTGACCCGTGTCCGAAAACCTCGTTATAATGTATTTTTAGATTTCCTATAACATTGCTACTTTGACAGATTTGAATGCTTTCGATTCGAACATAGCTAGAGAGATTTTTGACCATAAATTTTATAAAAATTACGAAAACACTTTTCAATAGTAAATAAATGAATTTTCAATATTCAGTTCACCATAATTGATCTACCATTTGTAATTTTCTAATTCTATTACTGGATTTTAATGTAATATACCAAGAAACTTAGGATATCTGATTTAAATATATGTTTAGAAATAATTATTAATTTTGATAATTATTTTGATAATTTTTATAATTTTGAAATTGATATTTTTGAAATTTTTGAATTGATAATTTTGAAAAGAACTTGGTATTTCCTAATTTTTCCAAGCGTCATTCTGAATCTGCCATTAATTAGGTCATTAAATATACTAGAAGATGTCTGAACATGTTTTATTAGTCAAACATTAGTAGTTTAATCAATAAAATTCTGTATATTATCCAATTTCTTTTATAAACATACTTTTCTTATTTGAAAAAATTACAGAAAAACTGTAAAAATAGTTATCAACGATATAGTAAAGATTGAGCGAAGATAACGACAGAAATATTAGTTTACTGATGAGATCGAAGGTACATATCACATAATTATTCAGTATTGTATTATAAATGACTTAATTGAATGAATTATAATATAAATTTTATTAACAGGTTTCGTCTAACGGTAATTTCTGTATTTGTTATTTGTTTTGACCTTAGCACTGGAAATAATTTTTGCTGGAGAAGTTTTCTAACACTGCATCTCTGATCTCTTATCTCGCAACGTTATTTTTCTCATAATTTGAATATTTAACTTCTTTTATTTTTATTTTTATTGGATAGTTTGATATAAAATGATTTTTTACGCATTTTACATAAACAGAAGTTTTATTATATTAATTTTTGGTATGACCATATATTTAGCAACGCAGACATCGGGGAATATCTTTTTTTTTTACGCGGTGATAAGATACTGACAATTTAGTTTATTTTTTTTTAATTTTGCAGATTTCCTTATTGTTTTCTCTTGTTTTTGATTCTACGAAGAATATTGGTAATGGAATATTGGTTTTTCTATATTTAATATTTAAAATTCTATTTACTTTCTGATTATAAATTTTAATATATTTTTTTAATTCATCAGTATCGACGGTCTGGTGCATATTTTTCAAAACCACCTTACACGGTAGGTTTTCTTTTTTCTTTTAAATGTGTAAAAGTTAATATATTTATTTTTAATTCTTTTATTGTTAAGGTAAGCAGTTCTGAATTTTACTATTTGTATTGTAACTTCGTTATTTGATAGTACTTTAAGGGTATATTCGTTTTAGCAACTTGATCAACAAGATTTTTTAATGGACTAATATTTGATATTCTACTTATGAATATCAGCAGTGATTTTGGTACTTTAGTGGTTGCAGGTATTGTGTATGATGTGTTTACAATTTCGGTGTTTTCGTTTCCTTCCTTCTTTTTCAAAACTTCAGATTGATTTTTTGCTTCTATTGCATTGTTGTTCAAATTATCAAGCCAGTAATCTTTGATTTGTTTTTTCTTAATATGTCTTTGTTTTTCTGAACTATTTTTAGATTTTTTGTTTTATACTTCTTTCTATCTTGCTGTTTGTTTACTTCTTTCTTCCAATTTTTCTGATTGTTTTATATCAGCTATGTTAGCTAAATTAGGTTTAATATTTTCACTATTTATGTTGCTAATTACTATCAGCATTGCTTGATATTCATTCACTAGAGTCGCTCGGATTTTGAAGAGTATTCAGTCACACGTCCATACAGGGCGAGCGCTACAATAAGAGTAATAAATAATTTTAAGTTATAAAATAGTAAGTAGCTTTGCATGAACAAAAAATAATATAATAACGTTAAAAATGCTTAGTTTAGTACTTAAGATGCTATTTCTGATACGAACTGGAAACCTGAAAAAACTATTTTCGGCAACTGTAGTCATTTCGCGAAAAATTTTACATATTTTTGAGGCCCTTGATTAAGGAAGCTTTTCTCAGACTATAAAAAGGTCTGCACGCCCAGTTCGGTAGAAGTGCTCGGCAGCATTTAGTAGTAAAAGTATAAATTAGAAAGTATAACTCAATATAAAGTAGAACTCAGTGGAAAAGCATAAAGAAAAAAATTGTAACATGCAAGGCTACCCATTAATGAAGTTGAAGAAACTAAAAGTAAGTAACAAAAAAACAATTACTCTCTCTCTCTCTCTCTGTCTCTCATTCTCGCGTTCTATAAAACTCAATTTATTTCTTCAGCATTTCAGCGTTTGTTAATAGAGGTGAATAGACGTGCTACCACTATGCTCTACCCAAAAAGCTAAAGTCAATTAAGTGAAGTGAGAAACATAATAAAAAGGTGATAACGGCCGAAATGGTTATTCTGGTAGGAGTACCTATTTAGGCCAGAGAAGACATGTCTATTCCTAATAAAAAGAATGACGAAAACTAGAAAAATGTAAGTGGCAAAAAACCGTAAAGCAGTCTAGACGATCAAAATTTAAATAAAAATCGACAAGTCCAATTACCGGATTACTGGCTAAGCAAATCAAAAAATAAGTACGAGATACTACAAGATAATAAAGAAAATCAAAGTGAGGGCAAAAATACGTAGAACAATGAAGTAAATACTTTAAAAAACTAATCGCTTCCGATTTTTGTCCACAACGTAGAGGATATTCGTCCGTTAAAAAAATTATTGAACGAAATAACAAACACACTAAAAGTAATGAGACAAAATAAAATAAAAATCTAGCCATCAACCTTAGAAAAAACCCAACCCACACATATCAGTACAAAGAAGATAATGATTTGAAAGTAATATTAAGAAATATGCACCCATCAATAGATACTAAAGAATTAAAAACTGCCATTGAAAAATATAGGCATAAAGTATTAAGCATCCGTAATACGCGAAATCGTTTTTTCAAAACTAATGCCGTTATTTACTATTGAAATATAGCATGAGTTCAAGAGTTAAAAAATCTACAAAATGAACAAACTTTTAAATACATTAATTTAAATCGAACCACCGTACGTTAAAAGAAAAATTCATCATATGCAAAACAAAATTTGCAAAACATCATCATATCAAAATAAATAAATAAATAAATAAAATAAACTATGTAGATTGCAAAGGAAATCATACGACAAGTTATAAAGGATACCCAATAAGTAAACAATTACAGAAAGGATTGTTTCCTAGATTACGAGACAAAACATTCTGTTACATCGTAACATATATTAGGCATGAGCATGCGCAAAACAATCAAAAATTCAAATTTGTTGTTGGCGGACTTCCATAAGTACGGTGGCGGCAGTACTGTCTAGAGAATTCCGTTCTGCTCATGCGCGAAATCGAACGTGAGTTAGTTGCTACCCGGCTTTTTTAACTAAATCAGGTGTGTGGAAATCTCTTCGAGTTTCCTGCTGTTTTCCTCAGTTTTTCGCAATGAAAGTCACAAACCAACGTATTGTGAACTTTCTACCTCTCCTAACTCATATCCTTCTGCATTACAGTATGTGATGTAAGTTTGTGTCTGTGAGGGCAATTGTGCCTGAGAATTTCATCGATTTCTTGTTTGCACATGCTACATCAGCTTTACGCCTGACACACGAGACATTCTTCCCTTACAGATATTTACCACCTTTGTGGCACCTCTTAGAAGTCTCGCACGAGCTCCTGGCGTTCATATCAACGAGGTACGTCGGCGGGATCAACCGTCATTATTGTTGTATATGGGTGCGTTCACAAGCGAGTAACCGTGTGGCCGTGTAGTGTATCCGCATCAGGCATTCACTGTTATTTCTCCACGCGAATATAAACGCTGTTATTCGTATTCAATGCGTGCATGCGTTTTCATTCATTTATTCAATTAATCAATAAATCTGGATTATTTTATACCTTATGGCTTTTTTCCTATAAAGTTTTTTTTTATATTATAAATTTTATTTACAATCTGTCTGATAACAATAAGTAAATGATATAATGTATCGTAAGAAAAAAACAATTTTTAAATTAATAAGTTACATCAGAGTACTTCACCATTGATTCGTACCAGTGATATTATTTCTTTTACGTGGCTAATTTATTTGTGTATAAATGGTGATTTATATTTCTTGAATCTTGAAATTTTTGGCGTTGTGTGGATTAAATTCTTCGCTAAACTATTAGGATGATCTGTCAGTCGTCTGATGTATCTTTTGCAAGCAATTTCTGTTTCATCTTTGACAGTCCGTATAGCAACGACCTTCCTAATTAATTCATTGGTAACAAACCACGGCACATTTGTGATAGTTCTAAAGGCTTTATTTTGAAATCGTTCAATAATTTCAATATTTGATTTTGTAGCTGTACCCCAGAGTTGTATACCGTATGTCCATATTGGTTTAAGTATGGTCTTGTAAATTAATAGTTTATTTTCAATTTTCATTTTGGATTTTGTGCCTAATAACCAATAGTATTTTCTGATCTGTAAATTTATTTGTTTGCGTTTAGTCCATATATGGTCTCTCCACGTTAGTCTTCGGTCTAGATGCATTCCAATTTAGGTATTTGGCTTTGTCTTTTTGAGGTATTGGTTGGTTGTTTATATGTAGTGGGGGGATGTTTCTTTTTTTAAGGTGTAAATTACTTGTATAGATTTTTTTTCATTGATTTTTATTCTCCATTTATTAAACCATAGTGTGATTTTACTTAGATATTTTTGCATATTATTTGTGGTTGCTGTTGCATTTGAGTAAGTTCTTAAAATAGCTGTATCGTCTGCGTAGGTAGCAATATTAATTGAATAACTTAACTTTGTAAACGTCACTATGACAAACTTTAACAATTACCATAGGCTTTCCAAATATATTTTGTAATTTAGTAGGTTCTCCTGTGACTACTAGATTTCTTTTCTTAAAAACTATTTCTCTTACCTTATATTTTACATTAGTATAACGATTTCTATCACAACGACTTTTGTATTTTTCTTGCGCTTTAAAAATATTATTACGTATTTCATTTTGAATGTCTAATGGGACTTTATAAGTTTCACAATTATAAGTTAATTGTCTCACATTACCATCGTTAAATCTAGGGAAATATCCTAATAATAAATATCCTAAGGCTTTAAATGGTTCAGTTTTAGTAGATATACTAACGGTATAATTAATATTTTGTTTTATAGATTTTACATTTGCTTGATTCATCCTTTCGATTAAACGATTAGCTTGAGGATGTCTACTAGAATTAAGAGTATGTTTTATACCATGTTTCAAATAAAATTTCTGAAATAATTGTGACGTGAAACTAGTACCACGATCTGACACAATTCCTAAGGGTGCACCAAATATATTTACAAATTTTTCTACTTTCTTAATAGATATTTGTGCTGATACATTTTTCACAGGGGAAAGATTTACATACTTAGTTAAATTGTCAATAATACAAAAAATATACCTGTTTCCTCTAGGTTTAATTGGAAAAGGACCTACATGATCAATATGTATGACTTCAAAAGGTCATTTACCTGGAGGGATTGGATGTAATTCACCTTCAATCGGACCAGTTTTTCTTTTTGGTAAAATACATTCTAAATAATTTTTTATATGGAACCTTACATATTGTCGCAAACGAGAAACATGATAATACCCTTCAATGCGTTTAGCGGTCTTTTTAATGTCATAATGATTATAAAGATCATGATATTTTATTACTAAAGTTCATATGTTTTTCGCATTGCTTTAGAAACAACTAATAGTTCAACTGACTTCTTATTTCTAAGAACATATTTATGCAATAATCCATCCCATAAAATAATATTAACTTCTATCTAACAATAAGTACTCTAGATAAAGCATCTATGTTGTATTAACTCATCACGTCTATGTTTAATATTCAAATCCAATTCAGATAATTAGCTCATTCATCTAGATATTTGAGCATTCTTAGATTTCCAAGCGTTTAAATGTACAAAACTTTGATATTCAGTGACTACAATAAATTTCAATGCGATAAGAAAATTTCATAAATATTATAAAAACCATTTAATAGCTATAAGTTCAAGTATACTAGAATAATATTTAGATTCTACTTCGGTTGTACATCTACTAACAGCGTACGAAGTCTGTTCAAAAAGTATCGCGAATTTTGTGTTTTCAAAAATCATTTATTTATTCATAAATATCTATTTTATCTCCTTCAAAGTAATCCCCCTCGGATATAATGCACTTGTATCAACGTTTTTTCCAATCCTCGAAGCACTTAAAAAATCATTTTTTGTGATCTTCATCTCCTCCTTCACTATCATCTTTATTTCCTCTATCGTGGCGTAGCCTCGTCCTTTCATGGGATTCTTCAGTTTTGGGAACAGGAAAAAGTCACAGGGGGCCAGGTCTGGGGAATACGGTGGCTGCAGCACCATTACTGTTTGTTTTTGGCCAAATATTCGCGCACCAGCAACGATGTGTGAGCAGGAGCGTTATCATGGTGCAAAAGCCAGTTTTTATTCTTCCACAAATCCGGACGTTTCTGGTGGATTGCTTCGCGCAAACTGCGCATAACTTGCGGGTAATATTCCTTTTTAACCGGACTACTCTGTGGCAAGAACTCATGATACACCACGTCTCTGTAATCGAAGAAAACTGTGAGCAAAACCTTCACGTTCGATCGAACTTGGCGCGCTTTTTTCGGTCTTGGCTCATACGGCAGCTTTCATTGGGATGATTGAGCTTTAGTTTCCACATCATAACCATAAACCCATGATTCATCACGAGTTATGATCCTCTGGAGCACATTTGCGTCGTCACGGACCGAGTCCAACATCTCCTGAGCAATGTTAACTCGATGCTATTTTTGGTCGAAATTGAGCAGTTTTGGCACGAATTTCACGGCGACCCGACTCATGCCCAAATCATTGGTTAAAATCGAATGGCATGAGCCAATCGATATGTTTAGATCCTCAGAAACTACTCTAACGGTGATTCAACGATTGGCCAATACTGTTTATCAATGTTTTCGTCTGCTATTGACGTGCTCGGGCGTCCGACATGCTCCTAAAACCTGCTTCTCTTTATTCGGATAGAAAATTACTTGGGAAAAAGTAATTACTACTTTTATTATCCACCTTTATATGTTCTCGTGCGGGGATCTGCGTTAGCATTACTTCCCGCTGAAAAAATCATATCTTACTATCTTCTCGTCAGGTCTTGAATATCATTCTTTATTCGTCTCTTTATGCTTTCGTTAATTCACTTTGCTACCAGGCATCCCTCCGTTTTTTCTTGCAGAATAGTCTCGACGTTCATTATAGTTATTGTCTAGGTGTTTTTGATCTTACAGCATCTTTGCTACTATATTTTCCGACGTGATACTATCTATTTTCGTCTTCAATCGTTTTCTCTTCCTATTCTATCTGTTACACTTAAAAAAGTTGTGCTTTACATCGTCCCGTTTGAGTCTACAGTATTTACAGTCTAGACCATTTATTTTTTCCTTGTCAAATAAGTATTTCCTGAAGTATCCACGACTGGTGAGGAATTAGATCTGAAAGAAGTTTACTTCTCCTAATTTCCTTCGTATTCACGGTTTTAGGTCATTAATAAGGCATCTCATCTATATACTCATTAAGTTTGACCTCTTTCGTTCGTTCCATTCCTTTATTGTCCTATTTTTTTTCTTCTGCAACTTTTGTTCTTCTTGTATCTGTGTTTCATCCATATGCGCACTTCCGTGCGACCACAAAACAGACTCGGCAGAGACCTTCTATGGCGCAGGAAATCCTCAATGGTCTCTGTCTCTATAAGTTCGCCAATCCTTTGCTGTATTTCCTAATCTCCAGCACATCGGTTTACACTTCGCCCCGATTAAGTAAGTCGTAGACATTAGTAGTTGTCTCTTTCATTGTCTCGGCCTAAATGTATTAGACATCAGACGGCTGAGAGCGGAAGTTCTCTCCGTCTCGTCATCGCAACTATACGCGAACCAAGACCTCTTCTTTTAAATAGTGTCAAGCCTTCTAGATTTATCGAAATATGTCTAACACTTGAATTTTAGGACTTATTTCTATAGATAAAATCTTCAGGAATCCATTCAAGCAACAATTAAAAATAAAGTACTACTTTTTTCTTAGTAGTTAATAATTATATCGAGATGAAAATTTGGCAATAGATTTACTTAATGTGTAAAATTATTGTGTAAAATCTGAAAAAGAAACCCATGAACTGGTCTCTCTAAGCCCGTTGAAATAGCCAAGAATCATCTATGTATAATAAAATATAACTATAGTACACTCCGCAGCATTTTTCATCGAAAAATTGCCATTTTTCAAATGCTTGTAACTTGGTCAATTTTCATCGTATTGAGATCTTTTTTTTTTGTAGGGAATTTCGTGTATTTTTAGGAATAAAAAAATTTCCAATAGCTGCGAGATAATACTATATTGCTATGTCTTAATCAGGTCCACAAAAAAGCCACAAATACCATCTTAAAGTACACTTTTCAACGAGTATTTAAAAAAAATTCAACCTTCTACGATTTTTGTTGACCGAGTTATGTCATTTTAAAGATATTCCTTTATTTTAGCCAAATACTGCCAACATCAGCATTATGCGATGCGTACCGCGAAGAAGTTGTTGGTAGGACTTACGCATCATTGTGGCTCTGAAAAAGGCCTATTGTTTGAACCATTTCTTAAATTAAGGACGCTGCGGCTCATAAATTCCGCAGTATTTTTTGACTCCAAACCCCATGCGCCTTAGGCCTTTAGTACCGTGTATTGCCACCTCGTTGATGAATTACCTCTCCTAAACGTTCTTGCATATTAATGCATGCTCTTATTGAATCTTGAGGTATTTGATGCCAAATTTCATTCAAAATTCTCTCAAGCTCTCCGAGTTTAACAGGAGGTCTCTCTAGCTCCGTAATCGCCTACTCATCATGTTCCATACATGCTCTATAGGATTGAGGTTTGGGCTATTAGCAAGATAAGGCAATACCTCTACATTGTTTTCTTCCAAGTAAGTACAAGCTATCTTTGCAATATGGGGTTGTGCATTATCCTGCATCAAGATGAAATTACGGCCCATTTGCCGATGCATTGGAATTACGTGAGGGCGAAAAACTTCGTTTATGTAACATCCCACTATTAGTCCTGGGATTAGATGTAGTGATGGGAGAATCACTAAATCTGATCGATGGTTCATTGAAATTTCACCCCATACCATAACGGATCCTCCACCAAATGTTCGAGTTGGATCAACGTGATTTGGTGCAAACCGTTGTGGTCTACAACGCCAAATTCGAATCCTAGCATCGTTTCCGTAAAGACAAAAAAACATGTCTCCAGTCTAGGTGTCCAATATCGATAATTACGGGTGTAATTTAGATGAGCTTATCGGTGAACTGGTTCTAAATTAGGCATTCTAGCACGAGTTCGTGATCTCAAACCCCTTTTGTGAAGGCGTCTCCTTATAGTTTGAGCGCTAATTCGTTTGCCTGGTAAAGCATTATTCCCAATTTGTCGCGCAACCTGCCTTGGATTGCGCAGGGTTTTATTAAAAATGTTGTGATCCTCTCGATTCGTAGTGATTCTATGTCGACCTTGACCAGGCCTCCGGCGATTAGAACCTGTTTCTTCATACCGACTAAAAACGCGTGACACCGTTGAGCGATGAATCCCCGTTCTTCTGGATATATTGCTTTGACTTAGTCCTACTTCTAGTAGGGAAATAATTTGAGCAGATTGAATTTTTGTAAGCCGAGGCATTTTAATTAAGAATATATTACTGTAAATTTTAATTGCTATGTTCTCTGTATAATAAAATGAATGTTGAATGATCTTTCGCCTTAACTCTTGACTAGTATGCCCCCTTGAATATTTAATTTATTTTTTTAATTGATTTGTCATTTAGGGTTGATAATTTGACCAAAAGTGTGGAGGTGCAATGTTAAATGTAACGAAAATGTAGTGGTGTGATTTTAAATAAAGTTACACTTGTCATGGATTAATTTAAAAAAAAAAAAACGAACATCAATGTGGTTTCTTAGCTTATGAAGGTTTAGGATAGCTACCGGGTCATGAATTTGTTAAATGTGATCTGATAATTTTTCAGGGGTACGTATCGGGTAATGCTGATGTTGGCGGTATTTGGCTAAAACATAGGAATATCTTTAAAATGGCGTAATTCGGTCAAAAAAAATCGTAGATGGAATTTTTCTTAAATACTCTGAAAAGTGTACTTTAAGATGGTATTTATGGTTTTTTTAGAAAAAATTTTTGCCAATTCAGGTAAACGTGCAAACTATTACATTTTTCAAGACAAATGTTGGTAGGCCTGATTAAGATATAGCAATGAGGTATTATCTCGCAGCTATTGGAAATTATTTTTTTCTAAAAGTACACGAAATTCCCTACAAAACAAAAAAAAATTACCTTAATACGATGAAAATTGACCGAGTTACAAGCATTTGAAAAATGGCAATTTTTCAATGAAAAATGTTGTTGCGATAATTTTGTTGCGGAGTGTATATATAATTGTAAAAGAAGAGCCTTCTATTCCAAGTTAAAATGCAGTCTAAGACTGTTTACAAACTATTCGCGCAGGGAAGGCAGACGTGAATGTACCAGCTACTGATTAATCTGCACTACCGACAGATTAATCAGTAGCTGGTTTAGATTAATTGCGACGCGCGTAAGCAAGAGAAAGTTTAAAAGCAGGAAAGATGCGAAATAAGTCATATCCATCAATTACAAAAAAAGTTATTTTGACCGACTGTCATATACGAAGATTGTCCAATAAGTCCTTAGGAAAAGACAGAAAAAAAAATTTTTTTTAGGTAGATCTTTTTTATTGATCAACATTAGGGGCCAAATCTGGTAACTACGGTGAATGTTATAACAATTTGAACTTTAATTCCATAATTGTGGTTATTGACATTGCGCAGGTATGCACTCGTGTATTGTTTTGATGAAAGAGCACCTTTTTCTTTTTCAAATGAGGAGGTTTTTTCTTGATTTTTTAGTTCAACTGATGCAACAACGTTGCATAATACTCTCCTGTTATCGTCTCTCCTTCTCACGTAATCGATATAGATGATGCCACGTGCATCCCAAAAGACCGTGGCCATCACTTTGCTGTCTGATTTCACTATCTTTACCTTCATCGGAACCCGTTCACCTCCATGTTTCATTAACAGTTGTGTATGGATGCAGAAGCTCCTCAGGATTCTGACCAATTGTAAACAGTTGCAAATACAGAGCCAGATTTACCATGAGCTTCATATAATTCAACTTTAATTTCTTTCAGTGTTAAATATTTTAAATAAAAATATTTTATCAGCACTCGGGACTTACTTCTTTCCATTGTTAACAATAAACAAAAGTTGTTCACTTTGATCGACAATAAAAACGGAACTACTTGATGGATCTGGCTGAAATTTTGGTAGCACTTTAGATCACGTCAGACTTGCTGATGCATTATAAGTTGTGACGTCTTGTGAGCCATCTCGTGGATTAATTAAGAATTTATAGAATGACCCTCATACATAAAGAGCGTTGCGACCCAAGACGTGGTTGAGTTGCAACCTCGGGTGTACAGAAAATATTCATCATAGATCGAATCGAATACACGTTCACACTTTCCGTTGTGACCATAGGTACTGTTATTGCACGACCCTAGCACTAATATATATGGTCGGTACTCAGAAATAAGAGCTGGTGACACCCAAAATATATGCGCGCGTATCAAAGGAGAGATAGAGAGAGACAGATAAGCAGAATGGTACGCACACCGCACTATCCCCCGTCGCGGACATATACGATTAAGCGCGCAACGCGTTTTCTTGTGTCGTTCTAAAGGCTTAGGTAAGCCTTCATATATATCTCTCTCTCTGTCTTTTCTTTTCGTTCTCTTTTTCCATGCGTATTTTCACCTTTACGGCCCACCGAACCTGTGAAGTTCTTCTCTCCCGGTTCTACCAATCAACATCTCAAACAGATAGACTGAGCTTGAGTGGCGTGCACAAGCACACATACATGCATCTAGTTTGTCAACAGTGCGCGCAACTACAGAGAGGTAACGGTCAGATAATATATAAAATTTTATAAAATCATATATCTTTTGATATATAATCACGTAATATATAAAATATAGCTGGCTCGAATTCCGCCTAAACTGAAGATCCAGTCATAATGCATATAAAATTTTTCTCACTATTCTAGAAAAGGCAAAAGAGGTAAATCTACTTGCTAATGGTTGTAGGAAATCAAGGCTAATATGTACAGACATCTAATACATCTGCAACATTCTAATGAATGTAGTTCTTAAAATAATAATAACAATATAAATTACTCATAATTTTGAATTTTATCAGTTCCGGAATCAGTCGTCACATCTTAAATATTAGTAACATTAATGGTGAAGGTTTTACAAGAAGTTTGATAGTTTAGGCTCAAATACAATACGAATTGTATGCAGATTATAAGAGTACCGTCGTGATTTCTCCTTAAAATTCTTTTCTTGGGATACGACATAAGGTCCTGAGTCAGGAACTTAGTAAATAATAAACTCAGTAATATCTTATTTTATCTCTTGAATAGTTTAAACCAGTAATACGAATTAATTTTAACGTGTAGACGGAATAGAATAGCACTTGAAGATGTACGTATTTTAATTATTTTTGAATGTATTGATTTTTATTTTTAGTAGTATTGTAACTACATCACTGAATGTATAGAAAATAGATAAATGCGTAACGGTATCAAGTGTAACGGTCATGGCATGCATGCAAGTAGGCATGAAATAGCTATGAAACCTGGCCGCACCCGCTCTATATACCATACATTGGCTAATTAGGGTTTCCCTGAAAGTGTTTCGTCGTCTTTATAGTTTTCAGGAACGGAGTAACGCAATGCATACGACCTACATACGGGGGGGGGGGGGGGGGGTCAATAAATCTTTACAAAAAGAAGGAAAAAAAAGTTTTGCGTATGTAATTTTTTTTTATTTTTCATCATAATCTCCTTGAAGGTCGATACATTTTATTAAACGGTCTTCCAGTTTTTTTAAGCCATCAGAAAAATATGATTTCTGAAAACCCTTAAAACAGGCATTTGTTTTGGCGATGATTTCTTCATTCGACGTTAATGGTTGTCCGGCAAGCCATTTTTTGAGGTTAGGAAATAAGAAAAAGTCACTGGAAGCCAAATCAGGTGAATATGGTGGATGGTCAATTAATTCGAACTTTAAATCGTTAATTTTTGCCATCGAAACTGCACACGTGTGAACTCGAGCATTGTCTTGAAGAAAGAGGCATTTTTTTTTGTTCAAGTGAGGACGTTTTTCTCTGATTTTTTCTTTCATCTAACCTAATAATGACGCATAATATTGTCCAGTGATCGTCTGGCCCTTTTCCAAGTAGTCAATGTAGATGATTCCATACGCATCCCAGAAAACCGTGGCCATAATCTTGCCAGCTGACTTTACTGTCTTTGCCTTCTTTGGGGCTGGTTCTCCTGCGGTAATCCATTGTTTGGACTGTTCTTTGGTTTCAGGAGTGTAGTAGTGTACCCATGTTTCGTCTACAGTTACGAGTCGATGCCACAAGTTTTCCGGATTACGATGTATGCACGCCAAAAGAGCCTCAGAGGTGACCACGCGGGTTCGTTTGTTTTCAACAGTGAGCAAACGCGGCACCCATCTTGCTGATATTTTTTTCATCCCCAATTTTTCATGCAAAATTGAAATGTTTGTACCCTGTGGCCTCAACTAATTCTCGCAATTTTAATCTGCTATCACTCAACACCATATCGTGGATTTTGTTGACCATTTCGGGCGTACTCACTTCTACAGGGAGTCCTGAACGAGGTTCATCTTTTGTTGTTGTACGGCCTCGTTTAAATTCATTTACCCAGTTACAAACAGTCTTAAACACAGGGGCAGACTTGTCATGAATGGCATTCAACTCAACTGTGATTTCTTTTGGTGTAAGGCCTTTCAAATGAAAATGTTTCATCACCGCTCGAAACTCTGTTTTTTCCATTTTTCAAATAAACCAATAACTTTTTGTTCAACCAACGTTCACAAAAAAACGACTTAATGAATCGAGCTGAAACTTTGTACGATATCTAGTTAGTAGTATTGCTTGCCAAAAACACCATAATTTAACCGTGACGAGCGCCATCTCCGGGATTTTGTAAAGACTTATTGACCCCCCTCGTATTAATTACAGACATTACTAATCCTTAAAATGGAACACATTGAATCATCATTTAAGAAAAGAACTGAATTTATATGTATCCATCTCACACGTCTTGAAACTGATCGCTCTTTCACAACCAATTAGAAAATAATCTTCGCGTATCTTTGAGTAATTCGTAAGTTTGTTGACATTATTGGATCATTGATGGTGATATAGTTATTCTGGACCTCGACTGTAATAACATCTACTTAATAACACGTCACTTTTTATTCTCTGAAGGAACTTCTTTACATTTGTATTTCGATTCTTGTTCAAAATAATTTTAATTTTTTAAAATACAATTTTTTGGAGATGACTTCCTCAATTTTTTATATTCTTTGAAATTTGCATTAAGCATTATTGTGAAAGAATCAGAAATAACTTATATCAATAAAAGGAAGTTTGTTTTAAGAATATTTTATCTTTCTTTTTTTCTGTTTCTTAGTTCACGAACGAACAACTTATTTCACCAATTTCTCAATTCTATATTATATTGGTCTTGCAGATAACGTCAGGCTTTTTCGTAGCAGTAACACCATGCCAATCCCGGGCTTATTACACGAGAAAACGGAAAAGAAAACAATGCAATTAAATATCTTTTCCCGTATACTATCATTAATCAATATTCAGTTTTCTATCATATGATCTATCAGATGTATAATGATGCTTAATGTACCGGTTTTCTTGGCATAGGAGAGGGGATACATTTGATTGTGTGTCTACCTGTGATTTGTTTTGGTATAAAAGGTAGCAGACACTGTTTGATTTGCATTATTTCATAGTCGTTGTCTGATTTGAATTTTGAGTATTTGAACGAATGTTAAGTTATAAGATGAGTTTAACAATGTATTTTTGACTTTATTGTGATATTTGATTTGATTGTGACTTGCGAATTGAGGTAAATGTTTTATTAGCGTGATTTTTATTTGTTTTGGTTTATATCTGTAACTATTTTCTCGTTTTGTTTTTTAATAAAGATCTGATGAGGTTGGATATTTACCAACGAAACACACGTGTGTAACCACCTGAGATGATTGTTTGATTATTTTTTTACAACGGGTTGGCTCTAAAATTGGATTAAAAAATTTTTTGCTGAACAAAATGGAGAGTGCTAAGAATAACATACTTATTGTTAAAATCAGTTTAAAATCATCACCAACTAAGTCAGCTTTCCATAAAAAACTATGTCAAATATGATAAATTGAAATTCGAATATATTTTTATTAAATATTTGAAATTTTTCACACATTTATGACCAAATTTTTTAGCTATGATTCAATATGTAATAATATATGTGAAAACTACTTATTTATTTTGATATTTTTTCTTCAGTTCAAAATTAGTTTTTATCAATTTAGCATTTTTTTAATGCTTTTTTTAGTAAAAAAGATACTTGCCCTGAGTAATCAGAACGACCAAAAAATTATGTTATATTCAATTATATAATAGTCCTTTGTTTAATTTTACAATAATCCATTAGTCCTTTTGATTTAAAATTACGCGGGCAATTTAAGATGACAATAAATTTACTGTAAGGCCGTTTTGCAACGTTTCCACTCGGGGAAATGAAAGAATAGTGACGTAACAGTGATACTGCACAAAAAATCTCCCTCGGATCCCTAATATTATTCCACGAAATTATTACGATTTAATTTGAATTTCTAGTCCCAAAAATATATTTTCAAACTGTGCGGTGTACTCCACCAATGTCGTACCTGCTAGGTCATATTACGCCATATTGACTACTAATCAGCTTTTCATCAATTATATTTATTGATTAAGTAAACTAATTATGGTAGTAAAATTAAAAAGCAATTGTATTACACAATTTCGAACTGAATATTTATTTTCTACGGTATTCGACGGATGATATAGAATTCTTGAAATATGTTATCACAAAAATATCAACTTTTCCATTTGAAGATGAGTTAGGAACGAATAAAACTGAGCTTCGTAGGGTTATAAACCATTACAACCATTGTGTCAAAAATAAGCTGAAGAAAAATCAATAAAACAAAAGGTTATATATCCAAAATATTTTCTGTTTCAAGTATGAAAATGAACAATATAAGAGGAAAATTTTATTACATAAATTAAATACAAACATTTCAAGTTCAGTTTGACATAATCCGACAATATTTTCTTGAAAATAAAGAATTATCGAAATATTTAGAATTTACAAAAAATTAAGTACAATTCTCATAAGTGGTACAGAACTAAGAAATACCTATCAAATGCTTGCTAATGAATGTTTATCAATGTAGTACAAAAATTTACCAATGCTTAACTGGTAGAAGTTTTGCGAGAAGACGTTGAAGGAGAAAGAGAAAAAGGTATTACTTATGCTATACATCTTTTACATACGACAATCGAGTAATCAAATTGTGATTATTAGTAATAGTTAAAATAATAATATATAATAAATAAAGTAACCAATTTTTAATTTTAATTTAAAACCGCGCATGACTAAATAGCTGACATGTAATGATAACGTTTAATATTGAGTATTAGAAAATTTCGATGATAGAGAGTAATCCCTTACTCAATGAAAACAGAAACAATTAAATCCTTCATAAAAATAATATTTCGTCGACTATGCGTGTCATCCTTCTCAGGGTCTTTATTTATTAAATAAATATTACAAGTATTAAACTTGCGTCGCGAAAAACATACAATAAGTTAATACAAGATAAACACTTACATAAATTATAGTTAAGTTATAGACAACAATAATAATTATAATAAAGACTTAAAATTCACCTTTGTAACAGAAGTAGACAATAGTATAAGCTTTTTGGACTTATTAATTATAAGAAAAACAATCATAGTTTAATAAGTAACTGGCGTCACAAGCCGACTTGTTCAAGTCGATTATTGAATTTTATTTCTAACCATAGCAAAAAAACAAAAAATTAACATAGTTTCTAATTTGATTGATAGAGCGATTTTATGAATCGTTACATGAATCCTTTCATAATAATAATGTTAAAATAGTTATAATATTAAAATTTTACTCTATAATGATCATCCTGAAGAATTTATAAATGCATATATTGATGTACGCATTCGAAATCAGAAATTTAACAAAAATACCATAATAATTACATTGAAAAACAGAGTCAATGAACCATACTACTAATTTATAGCTAATATTTGTAAAAAATACAATATTCGTGTAATTCCTCTCATAAAAAAAAATTTGATAATCTCATAAGATTTGGCAAAGGTAAAACAAAAATAGAAGATGAAACAGACATTATATATAAGTTGCATTGCAATAATTGTAATAGTTGTTACATAGGCGAAACAAAATGATCATTAAAAACTAGAATCAATGAACATAAAAAATCTATAATGGATAGTGTAAAATTAATCAATAGTCAACATAGATTACTTCCAGTTCCAGAGCATTTTTATAATAACCCGGGAAATTCTTTTAATTTTAAAGATATATTTATTTTATACAGAGAAAATAATATGCAGAAAAGACATAATTTGGAGATGATACACAGTAATGCGAAAAATGTCAAACAAAATTTTTATATTGTCATTACAAGAGTTTCAATAATTTTATTAAAAACATCTATGATGACACATTTTATTTTAATAACTTAAACTACTCAAAGAAATATTTGTATTGTAATATTTAAATATCTAGGGGATCTCTGGGTGTTATTGGTATTAACAGTTAATTTTAATTGGTCGTATGATGTTTTCACATTTCTTCTTACACACATCTCAATCATTGCATAAACATGGTTCAGTTAACAGTGTATAACGTAATAAGTGTAATAACTGTTGCTTCCTTAACCCTTAACTACTATGTGGGGTAGATTTACCCCAGAAAAATTTTAACAATAAATAAAATTTATTTTTTTTTTTTTTCAACAATTTTTTTCAGTATGTGTAACATTAAAAATTGTTAACCTGAATATTTTTTTTTGTAGTAAAAAGTTTGAAATATACTAGAAAAAATTTTTATAGCAAAATATTTAAAATTCTCTGATTTATTCGATGTTTTTCGGGCTGGGGTAGATTTACTCCACCGAGCAGTTACGTGGCCAAAATGAGGTGTGCAAATTAAGGGTTAAATGATTATGTGGGAGAGATCTACAAATTTTAATTCTCTTGATTTATTTCACAACTTTCAAACAATTTCGTCTGTATTACGAATAATTTTTATACAGTAATTTATTGTACATTACTTAACTATAATTTGAATAAGTGCTTATCTCATATTAACTTATTATATGTTTTTATTGATGCAAGTTTAATATTTGTAATATTTATTTAATAAAAAGAGAAGTCCTGGGGAGGCTGATAAATATAGTCAGCGAAACGTCGATTTAGATGTTTTTTGGTTTTAATGAATAAGGGATTACTCTTCATCATCGAAATTTTCTATACTTATTAAGATATAATGGAGAATGAAAAAGATTATAATTAAAATGTTTTATAGTTAATCTACTAAACGTGACAACAAAGAAACAATATAATAAATGTAATATTGATAATTAATTTAATAATTGTAACAATGAATTCTAAAGAAATATTTAGAAAGTTACTATTTATTCATGTTACAAAAAAAATAACCTCAAAATTAATTTGTTATGGTAGATAGCAAAATTAAACTTATAAATTAAAAGGTAATTTTTAATGATTGTAGATGGAAGAAGATGTTTAATAATGTATGATTGAAATAAAGTATTGGAGCCATGGTAGTACTACGATTGGCAACTTTTCCAAGTCATTAGATTTATATGGAAGATGGTGCAAATTAGCATTTAGTAAAATGTTAGAGCTATCTGATAAGGATGAAGATGAATCAGTTCTAAAACAATTAGTTGATCTTAAATCACTAACTCCAGAAGATGGGAAATGGTATTATTGTACAATATTTCCATATGTTTATGAGCAATTCTGCTTTTTTACATTATATTTTTCTTGTTTACAAAATAATCATAGAGTTACTATTTGTATTTACAGACTTTTTGATAGAGACTGATGAACAATTAAACAAATGGCTAGAATATGAGATAAGAAACAATAGTAATAGAAAGTTTTAAAGCGAAAAGCTATTGATAAAACAATTGTTTTTAATAAGATTAAAAACGCAGCCTTACTAAATCAAATTAACACAAGTCTGCATGGTTTTGTTGATGGCCAACTGAAGGTCATTTCTTAAGTAACTTTTTATGTAGAATTCGAATTCAGAGTTAGAATTTGTTCATCATATAACATTTTTTAGATATTCTAACCTAAAGAACCAAAAAGGCGGTTTTTTGGTATATTTAAGGTCCCGTAACATCGCTGAAAAATGTTGTTTCTGAAAACAGGGAGAACCATATAAAAGGTCTACTCTTACTCTTTAAAATCTATTTTTAAAATTTAAGATATCTTTTTTTTTCATCGCGAGATTGTTGATTGAAATCAAGTATTTTAGTAGTTTCGAACTTGCTAATTTCCCGGATATGTACATATGGCATATGTAAGGCTATCAATAAGGGTTGTAGATTACAGGGCTTAATGGTTGAGGAAATTAAGTTATAAGGGTTTAGGGTTATAGTGTCGCAGGTTACAGGGCTAAAGGGTTGAAAAAATAAGGGTATAAGGATCTAGGATTAAAGCTTTGCAGGTTGTAGGGCTCCAGGGTTTAATAAATTAGAGTATAAGGGTAGTGTTATAGCTTTACATATACCATATGTGCTTATCCAAGAAATTTCCTGTTTCGAAACTGCTAAAATACTTGATTTTAATCAACGATATCTCGATAAAAACAAAGATAATTTAAATCTTAAATATGGACCTTAAAGGCTAATAGACCTTTTAGATGGTTTTCTCCGTTTTTGTGAAAAAAAAAATTTTCAGCGATGATACGGGACCTCAAAATATACCAAAAACTGCCTTTATAGCCCCTTTAGGTTAGAATACCTAAAAAAATCTAACATGTTAAACAAATTCTGACTCCGGGTTCGAATTTTACGCAAAAAATTACTTCGAAAATGACCCTCAGTTGGCCAACAACAATCACGACCCCTTATTTTACAAGTCTGTGTAATTAACTTCTAACAAATAAGAAGACCATTACCAATAAGTAAGATAGACAATGTTACAAATTAATGTGAGTATAATCAATCAGCATAAAAACTCTATTACATAAAATATATCAAATTTCTATATAATAGCTTTTATAGTTTCAGAAACAATTAAAAATAATAAATTATTGCAAGATATAGAAAACGTGTATGGTAAATTACACTATCTTGTAAAATTATAATATAAATTTTATTCTGAAATGTATAATAATTTAATCAATTATACTATTTGTACTAGTAACAGATAACTCAAATGCCAATGATGTTGCAAGTCAAACTGCCAATTGTGAAGTAAGTCACTGGGATACAAAAAATGTCTGCTATATCTGAAACCACTAACACAAAAAATGATGAATAATCGCCAAGTATGATACAAATTAACTTTTATGTTTATTTATAAATCACTTATATATCCATCTTTATTTTTAGTTTTGAACTAATTATTGAAAGAATTGAACGGTTTATCCAAAGATTTTATAAAATAAGGTTAAAGGAAGAGAACTCTAAAAAGATTAACACTACCAATATTATATTTAAGTACTGACATAAATGAAATTAAAACTTTTATAATGGACAAGAGAGCACTAAAAAGTAATGTTGACATTACTGGTCTTAGAAAATAAAAATCAATACATACCCTCGACTTATCATTAAAAGATACCACTAATTTCAATAGTTTGAATGATAAATTAGCTGAAGAAGGGAGTGAATTAAAAAGCTATTTTGTAAGATTTGTAGTTGTTAAACTTTTCTAAAATTCAATCTGCTTCTAAAATTTCATTTTTTAAATAATTGTTTTTGTTTTAGGAGAAATATCTGTGAATATTACGGTGCAAGAATTGGATAAAATATTAAGGTTAACGATCAAAGAATTTCTATCAAAGTCCAGAGCGATGCAATTGATTACCGTAAAACTAATGTCAAACAATATTGTATTTTTTAAGTGTTTTTGGTAGAATCGTGAAAGGTAATATATTTTTCATATTGATATCATGTGTGATTAAATCTAAGTTAATCTTGATATTTTTTTATTTCAGATTGTTTTATTAAATATTACCCAGACCTTCAAGTGGCTAGTCCAATGCGATTTGACAGTGCTATATTACGTTATCAATAGTGCAAGACATTGAGGTGGTCATACAAAAGCGAAAGATGATAAAAAAATATTTAATGTAAAAAATTATGAATATATAAAAATAATTAATAAAAAATATTTTTTAATAACTACGTATTATTTTTACTAAATCTAGTTATTATAAATTTGTAAAGGAAGAGTCGGAATTTTCAAATTTAGATCTAGTACGCGACTCTACTTAAAAAGGTTATTTACTCGGGGAAGGGAGATATGAATGCTCGTGCTATTACGTAAATAACTTGCCGAGTGTGTGAGTAACGAGTTTCGTGCGGGTGAGAGAGCCTGAAACGGAAAGAAAATGGACAGAAAATCAATTATGTTAGTGATTTCTAGTAGAAACAAACAACAGAAATATCTGACGATACAGCGTTACCAACGGCGAATGGTAGAGGTGGTGTGCTCAAAAAGGGATGCAAATGCACGCCTGCGCAAAGGTGAACCCTCTACATCCGACTTCGAGTACCGTAAATTGTAGAATCGTGGCACTAATGTACTAATGGCAAACAGAAACTCACATCAACGGTACCCATGAAACATGCACATTCTAGGGGCTACAGAGCACACGGCCAGATGCTCGTAAACAAATCGCTCTGGCTACTTCTCGTGTGCGCTCACTCGCTTCCGTGTTAAACTACGCTTCTTCTCTTTTCATTCCTCTCTCTTTTTCTCTCCCTACGCGCATCTTCGCCTTCACGGCCCGCCAAAATCCACACCGCTCCTGGCTTCCTGACTTTACTAATCTGCATCTCAAAATAAACAGATCGGAAATGAGCGGTGCGTTCACAAATACGTATACACATACCTTCGGTCTGACGGCGGCACGCACAAGCAAGGAAAGGTAACGGACGAAGGGGAAATCGCAAGCAAAGCGGTTTCCTCATCAAAGTAATATCTTAATGTATAAAAAATTAACACAGATAATAATTACAACATATAAAAAATTTATGTTTGCCCACAGCATTGCTCACAGCAATCTGGTCAGGTATTGCTTACGGCGTAGTACTTACGGACTGAATTAGGATTTAAGGAGGTTTCCTAGTAAAATAATGACGAACAGGTTTCGTTTAAACTTTGACCAATGTTATGTATTCTTATGGGCCTCTCTGAAAAATGATTTTTTTCACCTTCCCAATGACTTAACGAAAAAGCAACAAACAATTTTTGATGAAACTTCACGCACATACGGATTAATATATCTTAGTTTTATTTGCAAAACAGTTCAGTACTTACTATTAACAATCTTGGCAGTAACACGAAACTAATGTCGCGACAAACATAACTAACGCCATATTAAAAATCGTGTCAACGGTGCAACACTCGACTACTGCTTATATTCGTTTGTCTTTTTATCTAATTCGTCGATTGTCGCTCTATCAGAATTCAAAAAATTGTTTCGTAAATTTTCAGGTATGCCAAGACAAGAAAAAGAAAATAATAAAAATCAATTCATTCATTCATCCTTGTAAAATTAATTTTCATACAAGTTTTTTAAATATATACATTATTTCATGAACACTTATTTACTATTCAAAATTTTATCGTTCATTCGTCATTCAATATTCACTTAGATATTGTAGTAAATCAATTTTATAAAAAAAATCATTTTATTCATATTATTTTTAACAGTATGTTTTCCAATTAATTTAAAAATATTATCAGATTTCATTATAAAAGCAAATCTCTTAATCTAATAGAACTAATTTTAATAATCTATATGTTAAACATAATTGAAAGACAAATCATTGAAAGAAAAAAGTTAAAACTCTTTATAGAGTGTAATTACAACTGAATGAATATATACGCAAAAAATTATTAGACTAGACTCCATTATAAAATTAAGAACTCTCTACAGAGTGTAAATATAATTAATTAAAATAATCTTCAACGCTATTGTTCAGTTGTAGCTTTGAATAAATTCTAACAAGTATAATCTACCACTACGTATAGCAGAAATATAAATAATGCATATACAGCTTTTAATTATTCCAACATTAGAACATATAGCTCAGAGTTCTTCATTTTTACGATTTATGAATATATTTATATTTTCTTGCATTTGTGAAATGATACTATCCCATTACAAGTCTTGCGTTTACATTGAAATGAAATTCTCCATTAGATGTAGGATGTTTCTCATCGGTAGCTAATTTATTCAATAATAAACACTGATGATATTTGATTGTAAATAGTGATACAAAACCAGTGTTAAATTCTTTATATACCATATATCTAACAACGATAATATGCTATTGAAATTATTTATCATATGATTGTTGTTTTTACGATTTTCATTTAGCTGTTTTACAGCACTCGCTAAAAACTTTCTGTTGTCGTACACTTTCTTCGTTGCTTTTTTGACAGCTAACTATATTTTTTTGAACGTTTATCTTGATCTCACAACAATTACAATTTAACTTATTTATGCAAAAATTGACGCTTTATTCTCAATCACGCTCAATTGTATAGATGTTTATGAAGCCAGCTACATCCAGCTGACAGCAGTAAGCCAATACATCAAGCTCAAAACAATTTTCGAAAATTAAAATAATACAAATTTCAAGACATTTTATTAATTGTGTACATATATTATTCATTTTAGATCAATTTGAAACTAAATAATACCAGCGTCTATTACATTTTCCTCATAATAAAAATATTTCACTTATTTAATTTCGCACTTATAATCTCGATGTAAGACACTGATATTAAGTGCACTACGGGGCCTCAATCATGTGCTATGTATATATTTTTCTTGTTTTAAAGAAAAGTTGTTGTTTATATTTATAAAAAAAACATTCACGTAGTTTTTCTAATAATATTATGGGTCAATACTCTATAAAATGTCATTTCATATTAATATTTTGCGCTTGTGTATTGTCCTACTTATCAGTTATACCTGTGCTAGGCACCTCCTTAATTCAAGTACTTGATTAAGGCCTGATCAGAAAAACGTTGCGCGCCTTACCTGGAAGTGGTCAGTATCTTAATTAGTGATTGAATAATATGTTCAGTATTCTAACCAGGTTCTGATTTCATACTGAGAAAATTTCTACTCGGGTACTCGTCGCTTTGTCGTTGAATTAAAATAAACGATAGCAACATGTGGTTGGAAAAATTCGCATCATCACCTCTATTGGTCAGTGACGCAAGCCACGAGATTAGGCTGCAGTAAGATAAGATTTACGTTACATCAAATATATGTAAATGTTATATGTTTGTTATATTTAATTATGGCGTAATTATAAATCGAAATTCTATAACTGCACCAAATATTACTTCAATTTTTATCATTTTGTACAACTTTTATGTAAAAAGACATATTAAAATTCGTACTTAACAGTATCGAAAATCATTTTAATTTGGAAAATGAGAAAGAGATTATGTAGGTATCATCATCTGACGACGTCGCACACTGTGGTATTACGAGGGTCGTTTGAAAAGTCCGTGCAAAAATAAAAACTGCTTGATTTTTTTTAATAAATCTTTTTTACTTTTCAACATAGTCTCCTTTCAGGCTTATACACTTCATCCAACGCTGCTCTAGTTTGTTAATCCCTTCCAAATAATAGGATTTGTCCAAGTCTGTAAAATAGGCATTCGTTTCTGCAATCATTCGTTTAAATAAAATCTTTTCCCCGCCAGCCATTTTTTCATATTAGGGAACAAATAGTAGTCCGACGGAGCCAAGTCTGGAGGGATGTGAAACGAGTTGGAACCCTATCTCCATCAGTTTTGCGGCTACAACTGCTGAGCCGTGAGCTGGCGCATTGTCGTGGTGGAAGAGGACTTTTTTGTGGGCCAATCGTGGACGTTTCTCTAGTAACTCAGTTTTCAAACGATCCAATAACGATGAATAATATTTGCCTGTAATGGTTTTACCCTTTTCTAGATAGTCGATGAAGATTATTCCTTGCGAATCCCAAAAGACAGTCGCCATAACCTTCCCGGCTGAAGGTATTGTCTTCGCCTTTTTCGGAGCAGATTCCCCCTTGGTAACCCATTGTGTAGACTATTCTTTGGTCTCAGGAGTGTAGTGATGTATCCATGTTTCATCTACAGTGATGAAATGACGCTTAAAGTCTTGCGGATTTTGCTGGAACAGCTGCAACCATTCTTGCAACACTTCACACGATCTCGTTTTTGGTCAATCGTGAGCAATCGCGGCACCCATCTAGCGGATAGCTTTTTCATGTCCAAATGTTGGTGCAAAATATTATGTACCCGTTCGCTCGAGATGACTACAGTACTAGCAATCTCACGCACCTTCACTCTTCTGTTAGCCATCACCATATCATGGATTTTATCAATGATTTCTGAAGTGGTAACCTCAACAGGGCGTTCAGAATGTTCAGCGTCTTTTGTGCTCATATGGCCACTCCGAAAATTTTGAAACCACTTATAAACCATTCTAATCGAAGGTGCACCATCACCATAATGTTTATCAAGCTTCTGTTTAACCTCCTGAGGCGTTTTGCCTTTGAAAAAGTAATATTTAATCAATACACGAAATTCTTTTTCGTCCATTTTTTTACAACCACTCGATTTCTTTGATTGAAACGAATGTAAAAAGCAAAGTAATTGGCCGATCTGGCTGAAACTTGGTATGTGCTCTTCCAAGATATACCACATAACTGGAAATAACCTTGTTACGACTAGTAGCGCCATCTCGCTGACTTTGCACGGACTTTTCAAACGACCCTCGTATATTAACACATCAAAAAATTATATTCAAAATGAAATATCTTAACTTAGAATTGACCGATTTTGATAAAATCGATTTCAGTGTAAAGCTAATTACTTATAGAATACAGGAAAACCTACAACAAGTATCGAAATAGATTTCCTATCCTTCAAAAAATTCGTGGAAATGCAAAATTTTTTGAGACTGTAGATCTTTAGAGTAAAAATTAAAAATAATTGTTTTTAATAAGTTTAAAGATAATTTACTGAATAAATAGAAGTTGAAATTCATCAAATGTCAGGGAATAACAAATTCTTGGTGATAAAATTGTATTTAAATATGAAAATTCTGTTTGGCCGATAGTTGAAAAGTATTTAATAAGCCACACAAAGGAAATCACAGTATTGAACTTTTAATTATACTTCTGGGTGTTTAAAGTACTTAAAAATTCTATAAAAATTTCAACTTCTATTTATTCAGTATATTATCTTTAAACTTCCGATGAATTTCAACTTCTATTTATTCAGTAAATTATCTTTAAACTTATATTTTCTTATTAAAAACAATTATTTTTAATTTTTACTCTAAAGATCTACAGTCTCAAAAAATTTTGCATTTCCACGAATTTTTTGAAGGATAGGAAATCTATTTCGACACTCGTTGTAGGTTTTCCTGTATTCTATAAGTAATTAGCTTTACATTGAAATCGATTTTATCAAAATCGGTCAATTCTAAGTTGAGATATTTCATTTTGAATATAATTTTTTGATGTTTTAATATAATACCACAGCGTGCGTCGTATGTAAAAAGCCTTTAAGCATACATAGTGAAATATATTAAACTTTTATAAGAAATATCTAATATTCTAATATTCTTAAGCTTTTTATACGATAAATAAAAGAATTCGATCGTTGTATACGATTTTTGGAATAATTTTTTAGTAGTCTATATTACCCTTATATTTAAAAAATGACGCGTTTTAGAGTTTTTTTTTTGTAAAATCAAAACTTGTTATATTTGAAATGTTTAAAGAAAAATTGAATATCAGAGCTTAATAGCTGGGTAACTGATAAATACCAAGGCTTATTTCAAAAATTATTTCAAGTATTTTTTTATTAGCAGGCTTGTTAAAAATCTAAACGATCGATGTTTCCCCATTCTCTCCTGTAATGTTTACAAAGTGATAAGTAATACCTGGACTTCCTAAATAATTTGGTTTAAGTGTTGATATCCACAAAAATGCGAAAGAAAGTTAATATCTACATTATTCAGGAAAAATAAAGATTTCTCATACTCGTATTATAAAGGAAACAATACCTTTTGAAACGGCATATGGACCATTCGGACTCCTTAGACAAATTAGACAAGGCATATAACATGTATTAGTCATTGTGGATGTATTTACTAATTTTTTAAAATTATTTTCACGTTAATTAATAACATCTTCCGAAAATTTTAATTAATTACAATAACATTTTGAAATATACAGTCGTTTGTATGATTGCCAATAGTTTACTTCAACAAAGATGCTCTAAAAAAGTTATAAAAATTTTCACGAAAACAAAACTTCTTTTGCAAAAAATAAAAACTTAAAAAAAACAAATTATTCATGAGCGTGCGCACACACACACACGTGTTTAAGTATGTGTGTGTGTAGTCTGTACTTGTATATATTCAGCTTCTCAATATATCTCGTTAAAACTAACATCAATTAGCCACGAATTCGTTTCGAAACCAGTTGAAAATTTTTATTAGGCAATTAAAAATATTCTCTTGGCCGCAACACATCTTCATCATGCCCTTGTGGCCAATGCAAATCAGATACAAAGTTAACTTGGCGCATAAAATAAAATAATTTACGAGCCCTCACTGCGCCAAAGACAGAGAGAGAGAGAGACAGCACGGATGAGAGGGAAAGAATGAGAGAAAGAAGAGAGAGAGAGAAGCGGGGAAGTTAGGAAACCTTGAGCAGAAAATGGCGAATATGCATTTATAGCAGTGTGGCCTCCATTCGTTAAACCGTGCCCGCGTCCGCAACCAAGAGCCCATAATGAGGTGCAAATTTATTTTGTACCACTGGCGTGGGGACGATCTTACCTGTTACCCTGCTGAAAAAGTTCCGTTGGGCATTATTCAAAATTATTTGAATTTAATGATAATCAATCATATTCAATAAAATAAATCTTTGAATGACGATTAAAGAATGAATCTTTCTATGGAACTTAATAGCAATCACAATGAACAATAAAAATGACCGTTATATTTATTAGTAATAAATGATTTTTAATAAGGACTTGAATAAAAATCAAGTCAATAGTATTTTAATGAATAATATGTCTTAAATTCTAATATATTTGTCAGAAAATTATTGACTATTCGTATTCAATTGAATATTTTTTGAAGAATTTCAGTCAATAATGAACAAATACATTATTTAAACATATTTAATAGATTTTTATGGATTTCAATAAGTAATGAGTATAGATAACAATTAGTCGTGTTTAATGAAATCAGATTCTATATATTTTAATGGTTGTCAGAAAAATAATTTTCTAATGGTAATTAATTGAATAATATTTTATTAATTTCAATAAATAATGAATAAAGATAACATTTCATCGTATTTAATTAAATTATATTTTATACATTACAATAGTTGTAATAAAATAATATAATTTGCTATGATAATATTGTTTCATTACATATATCATCGATAATTACATAAAACATCCGATATTAGTTTCATAAATAAAAGATATCAATTTCTTATGAAAATTTTGTATATTTCGACTTTAATACACACCCTCCTTCCCTTACCCCAACAGAAAAAGGTCTGCTATTTTAAAATTTCATTCATATAATTATCAAATCATGAAAGATTAGGATTAAAAAGTTTTTTCATATTATTAACATCAAGCTCTAAATTCATCGTCTAACCCATTAAAATGATTATTTTCAGAGATTTTTGGTTACAAATAAACTAATTAACTTTTTTTTTTTAATTTAGGGCATTTGCCTTTGTGCATAGGAAGTAAGCCATTACATTAATGCTTATGTACGATACATTACACCTAATTTAGTCTCGACGAATAAAAAAATTTTTTTTCCGTCAATCGTAGATAATATAAAAATGGAGAATAAAAATGCAATAAGGAAATTTGGAGAATCTAACATATGCCATTTATAAACAAGTGAAGATTTAATAGATTGAATTTGATTGAATCAATTTTTTTTATAAAAATTAATCGAATAAAATTAAATTGAGTAAATCTTTTACCTAATTGTTATTGGAATATGAAATAACGTACGCTCTCAATAAAATATAATTAGATAATTTTTTTATTCATAATTTGCTGAAAGCTATAAAAACTTTTTAAAATTAAATGATTTAAAAAATTATAGTTGTTCGATTACATTATTAAACAATCATTAAAAATCATAAAATAGAATTCAATTATATGTGATTAAGTAGTTCCTTAATTTGACATTCATTTAATTTTATTAAAAGCCATTCAATAAAATATTATCTAGCAATTTTTTCTTTTGTTATTTATTTAATTTTATAAAAAAATAATTAAATTCAATTACACTTTATGATTATTGAAAATTACTAAAATTTATAGGTCGTGATTCAATAAAGTATGATTGGATATACATCATTTCATAATAGTTAAAACTAATAAACAAATATACAATAAAATTTTCGCTTTCTTGAAAATATACGAAATTTCTACGCAAATTAAAAATGATGCTTGTAGCTTAATCGATAAGCTTTTGACTGTCAATCTCATGGTCCTGGGTTTCAATCCCTGGTAAGTAAGAAAATAAATAAATAAATCATAGATGATTTTAATAAATTAATACTTCAATAATATCAATTTGCAACGCATGAGGTATGAGTAATCTTCAATAGAAAAATACAGAAAAATAAGATCAGATGAATATTTCTTTTTTATTATAAGCAGGGATTTATTAACTGGTTTCACTTTAGATATTATTGAAATCTATTGATATCAGTTAGTATGAATGTTGTTGTTTTAAATATTATTAAATGTCAATAAATGTAGTTAAAAATAATTCATATTAATTATAGTTCAATAAAGTTTAATAATAATCTTTTGAATGGAGTTTAATCATTCCGAGTGTTGTGATGGAGGATCGTAATTCATTGTTTCCTTTTTTAATAGTTTTCCACTGAACTTGTTTTAAGAGGGTACTAACATTAATAGGTATACATGTATTTCTGCGTAGTCGTAGTGCTTATTTTTGAACCTATTACCAGTGCTCTCCTGTAGTAGTTTTGTGCAGCTTCCCGTGTAAGAATTGCCATGACTGCAAAAACGGCCCAATACTGTTGGAATACTGGCAACCGAACCTAGTTTTGTCAAGCACTGGACCGGCTTTGAGCCAACATTGAATTGATAAGAATGGTCCGAGCACCGGCAGCCCATACTGTACCAATAATCTATTTTTGAACGATTTTAATATTTTTTGTTTTCCGGTGCTGGCCCAATACTAATCGTTAATCATGATGCGCATGTTTATAAAGAATATTAATAATAATATTTTAACCTAAAATATATGATAAGTATCGTGTTTTCCGAGTAGCTTTCATTATACCACGTAATGCTGAACAGTTATTCATATCTCAAAAAATCAAAATCCTTGAAAAGGGATATTCTCTATTCATCGTCGAGCAGCAGCTGTAGCGACAATGGCAATATTTTTATAAAAAAACTTGATGCGCTTGACTTATCCCAAAAACGTAATGATCGATGGTCGAGGTAAATTTTATAAGATAATTGACATTTTTTATCTATATGTGTTTACTTTAATTAGGTTAAGTGCACATACTATTGTTCGTTAAGTTTGACCTCTTAGTATTAACATAAATGTTGTATAAATATTGTTGTTACCTAATTTGTTACTCGTCATACTTATCTTGAAAATGTTAGTAATTAAATTTTAAATAAATAGTTACATGAGTATGTAGTATGTAAAATAATTCAATAATAAATAAAGAAAACGTTGACGCTAAAAAATGCGTTCTTATTTATTAGCTTGATAGTGTGCTTGTCCGATAATGACAACAAATATTGCGTTACCAGTACTGAACCATGGTCAATGCGTCGGCAATGGCTCACTACTGAAAATATAACCTTAGTCCATTCTTATCATTTCGTTACCCGGATGACGTTGGACCAGCACTGGCGGCCTGTACTGGCAGTCTTGGTTAACGTTGTTGTGCCAATGTTGGGCCGTTTTGACCTTCTTACACATGACATGTGTATATACATATATAGTGTAGAATAATTATTACACTTTCTTCTCAGTTTAATAGACAAGATTAAGATCTTAATTTATCGACATGTGTAATCTTGACATAACATTTAAATTTGGATTTCATATCTAAACTAAGGCTGTGACCTCTTATGGCACGAAATACGAGAAGTGTTCAAAAAGTAAGGTGACTATGGTTTTCTCAAAAAATATTTATTTATTGGTCAATATTTATGTTATCCCTTTCAAAGTGATCCCCATTAGATATGACACACTTGTACCAGCGCTTTTTCCAATCATTGAAGCACTTTTGATAATCATTTTGAGGTATAGCCTTGAATTCTTTCAGCGATGCAGTTTTTATCTCCTTAATCGTTAAAATCTGGTTGTCATGTCTTTTTCTTCGTATTCTTTTTTCTTTCATTTTTTCAACTATTTGATTTAAAATAAAATGTTGAGATTTTTTAGGAATAGATACGTTATAAGTAAGACTTTCATTGATGGATAGAGCATATTTTTCCTAATCTGTCTTCACGTAGCTGTTGACTGTTGACCACTTGTGAGTGTAGTGTAATTAGTACTGACGAATGATCTGATGTTAAATCCAAACATGATAAAACTTTCATGAATTTTACATCTATACTTTTTGCAATTACAAAATCCATCAAGTTTGGTAGCTTATTTGAAATCTGTTGGTCAGTATTTTGGTTCTCCAGTGAATATTGAAGTGTAGTTATTTTGTTATAGAATTTTATAGAGTACTCTGCCTCTGAAGGTTGGAATTGATAATCTTGAACGCTACCACGGATGCCTCGTATTACAATCGCTTCCTGTTATAAAGCGATTTCCTAGAGTTTGGAAAAAGTCTGTCTAGTCCTCTTTTGTTCGGGAGACAGTAAATAGCTGATATTGTTATTGAATCCTTATTATCATTTATTATTACACTAGATGCTTATAAATACATTTAGTTATTTTGATTATATTGAGATAGTTCTTGTTCATGAAGTGCGTTTCTGTTATTAACATGTTTATATTTTCATTGATTAAAAATGCTCTTAGTTCGAGGTGTCTGCATAAGCCCGTTTATGTTCCCGATAGAAAGTTTCAAACTATTCATTGTACTAGTTTGTTTACTAATACATTTATTAATAGGTTTAACATAGTGTTCATTCTTTGCATTAACTGTTCCATCATATGTTCGAGTTAATTTAGATTTGCATCGTTGTGGTGTTTACTTTGCTCTAAGTTTGATTTGATTCTTTTGTCTTACTCTGTGTATTTTGTTTTGCGGTTGCTTGGGTGTATATTTTATTTGGTCTGACTCTATTTGTATTTAAATTAGATTGGAGATGATTACTGTTTTGACTTTTTTCTGTTAACTTGGGAAATAATTTTTGTTGGAACTGTTTGTGAATTGGCCATCTTTTACAATTTGTAGTGTGGTTACCGTCAGAAATTATACACTTTACTTCTTTAATTTTTTTCTCTAATTGCACAGTCTTAAGTTACGTGTTGTTTAGCACATCTGAAACAAACTGCACTTTTGTTACAATAATTTTTTGTATGCCAGAGTTCTTGACAGTTATGACATTGCTGGATATCTTGTTTAACGAGCGATGGTTCAAATTTAATTACAGTATTTAATAACCTATTGACTTTATATATTTCTTGGCTTTTGTAATAATGTTCTATTTCTACAGTGAACATTGGTGTTGGTATCTTGGTTACTCGATGCCGATTATTACAGATGCTTATTACTTTATGCCCTATTCCTCTATCGCGTTTTTTAACACTTCACCATCAACTGAAAGGTGTATACTTCCCAATATTACTTTAAATTCCTTAACTTCTTTGCGCTGATATGTATACAATTGTGTATATGTTTTTCTTTTAAAGCACTGACTAACTGTATATTTTTTTGGCGTTGCCAGTTGTATCTTTATTTTATTTTGCCCTACCACTTTGAATTTATATTGGTCTTTAGCTATTGAGATTAACAGATTTTCTAGTGGGCATATCATTTCTATATTGCATACAAAAATTAGAGATTTATTTTTAACCGCGTTGACTTCGTTATTCACTAATTAGTTTTTCTCATTTTTATTTTCCTGTAGTAACTCATATTTGTTTGTAAATTGGCTTAGCTAGTAATATGGTAATGAATTTGCCGTTTCTTGTTTTGTAGTTGATATTATAGGCTACTTTGTTGTCTTTTGTTTCTAACGGATTTCCACTCTTCGAAGTTTAGTCTGAGAGCTGGGTCCATATCCAGTCCATACCATACATGGTCCCGTAGATATTAAAAGAGCAAAAGATAAAAACCATGCAATCTCATGTATTTTCATCCGCTGAATCCAATAGTACCAGTTAATTTTACGAGAAGTGGATACGTTTTGTTTAAAACCCAATTGTTCAAATAAATAAAAAAAAATCGGTTTTTTCAATGGGACAAATTTTTTTAGAAAATATACCGCACGTTAAGAGGAAAAGACTCTTAGTAGTTTTTTCGTAGAGTGCATATTTACAAAGTTATACATTTTCAAAGTTCGAAATTTCACGTTTTTTCCAAACTTTGAGTGTTAATAAGTTTGGATCTATTGAATATTTTTCAAAAATTAAAAAATTAATTTGTTATTTGGTGTTCCCTTTAACTATTGATCGTATGCAACATTAGATTAACCACTAGAAAGTTGAGTTAATGTAATTTGCAAGTAACAATTTTTGCGCGCGCGGCAGTAAATTTGACCGCTCGACGCATACAGCTGGCGTGGCGATCGCAAGCTCGCTAAGGAGATATGATGTTCATCTCGACTTTTTACATCGAATAAATTATTTTTTATAATGAATATTTTACTTGTTTATCATTTAGCAGGAACTTGATTTATCATTAAAATAATATAAATTTTACATAACAAAATAAATAAACTAAAATCTCAAACTTTAAAAATGTATAACTTTGTAAATATGCATTCTATAAAAAACTACTATGGATCTTTTCCTTTTAACGTGCGCTATATTTTCTAAAAAAAAATTGTTTCATTGAAAAAATCGATTTTTTCTTATTTGTTTAAACAAAACGCACCCGCTTCTCGTAAAATTAACCGGTACCATTGGATTCAGCGGATGAAAATACATAAGATTGCATGTTTTTTATCTTTTGCTCTTTTAATACATACGGGACCATACCCAGTTTCCGAACTAGTTGTTTTGCGTACGACTAGACGTTGTGTCCCCTGAATGAGAGATAAGTTTGACCGTCACTTTGTTTTTATTGTGTTGTTTAACAGTAAATTTGAATTATTTATCACTTCACTTAATTGGCTAATATTTTTCAAGTAGTCCGCGATGAAAACACGTCTGCTCTCCACAGAGATCAAACGTTGACTGAGAAAACGACAATGAAAAAATCTTGTTTCCTCAATAACTTTTCCGAAATTGCATCAGTTTATTTATGTATTTTGTAACGCGGTGGTTTGCCGATAATTATTGACCATGCTACTTTTGTCTTACTACGACATAAATGATTGCAGTCATATTGACTACTAAGGCAAATCGATCCAAGTCGTCCAAGAAATTTAAGGTAAAATGGAAACACCGACTTAGATACAACCTGCCGCATTATAGGCGCCAGGCACTACTAATTATTATATTTTAGAACAATTTAAATATCAGAGGAGTGTCACTCCGAGAAAAAATCAATTGATAGTTAATAATTTTTACTAGAACAACTTAAGTTGAAGATCGGTGTAGTTGAGGTCAAAATTTCAGCTAAACTCAGTCACTTTATTTTGGGTCGCGGATTATCACGATAGTACATAGTCGGATTTGAATTTTTTGATTGCACTACACGATTTTGAATATAAAGGGATTTTAATTCAAGGTGAGGCAAGAATTAGGCAAGGTAATTGTAGAAATTTCCACACAATAATTCAAATGAAATCTGAGCCGTTTTATTAAATAACAAAGAACGCGTAGGTGTAACGTGTTATAATTTATAAAATAAAAATTATGTCTTGTATATGTGTCTGTTTGAGCGTGTAGGCTCTCTTTACAAATCATTTGAATTTAATTTAACAAATCAGGCAATTTTACTTTTCGGGGCTACGCCACATCATACTTCGCATTACACTATTAAATTAAACAATAAACTAAAATATTAAATTACTATTTATCAACAACAAAATTTACATAAATTACTGTAATGTAACTGTACGCTTCCAATAGAATATGGTGTTCTTGTTCGGAGGGTTGATACAACAAATTATAAAAACACTTACATCTATTTTAAATCTAAAATATATAGTATATATAAATTTAAAAATATATAATATATATCAACTTGATCAATGGTTTTTACAGTAATCTAAATTAATTATTTTATGTATTATTACTAATCTATTTTCTTAGTTTTTTTTTCAATGTTCTCTTTGTGATTTCTGACATTTTTAATTCTTTTCGCGGAACATTATATTTTATAGCCACTTACATCCACTAGTATATATTTTATATCTACAAATTAGGTATTGGTAAGTTCTTACATTTAGCTTTAATGTTAGTGTTTACATATTTCTTCTATAATTCATCATAAAAATAAAAAAGCGATTTATATACTAATTTTTCTTAAGAATTTATTTTGTAGATTTTGTAGAAGATAAATAGCTGTTTCATTTGCATTGCCTCATAGAATTATATCATAAGCTATGAAAGTAAGTGTAATATATTGTTAGTAGCAATTTAGTATAGGAAATGATTGTTGATTTGCAGAAAATAAATATCAGACATTAGGTTTTATTCGCTATATTGTTTATATGTTTATATAACTCCATTCCAAATAAAAATCTATTGTTATACCTAAATATTTAAAAGTTTCACCCTCTATAATAGTTTATAGAAAATTCTAATTTTTAAATGTTCTAAAACACTATCTCTATAACTATTAAAGTTCATCTAGAAGTAAATTATTGTAATTGATTTTACTCATAATGATTCTTAGGTTATTGTGATTCATTTGTTTATTGTAAACATTTTTGCAATATAGTATCACACAGCGTTTACTTTCAATCTATTTACAAGTAATGTTTAATCATGAGTAATATCACTTAACAATTTATAAGGTTTAAGCTGTATTTTTTCAGTCCTAACAATAATATCTTATACATACATACGGTATATAATACGAGTACATCATGCCTGAGTTCTCTGGTATACTAAGATGTGTCAGAAGTTTAAGCTGATTCTCCAATAGATACGAAAATTGTACGCACCAAATTGCTGCCAACTTACGAATTCAAAATAACTCAACTTTGCAATTTCATGCAATATAATCTCAATAATAATAACGAAATTACCCTAACTTACAAACGTTTTTTTATAATATTATAATTTAATCTGAGTAATATTTTAGTCTTAACTATTGGCTAATAATTTGAATATTTTTTACACTTTTATTAAAATATATTTGTATTTAACTTTGTCTAATCATTTTGAGGTTATGTTAAGCATTTAATATTTCAAGTTGGTAGCAACAGAAAATCCATTAGAAATTGCTTGTCGCGTACGATTTTCGTGTCTATTGGGCCCCGGTCCCATAGCTACGTATGAATGCGGACAGATACGGACGCGAATCGCAACTCTAGTAACATCACTAAAAATATCTAGTTCGATTATTTAGTACCAACACTACCGGTAGTGAGCAAAAGTAACTGTTGTTTAAAACTGTAGTGCCGAATGTACTACATTTAATGTTCAAATGTCAGGTCTACAATTTACTTTTCAAATTTTCATGAATATTGCTTATTGATGAGTATGCTAATGTAAAAAAAGCTTTTGGGATGATTAATACATATCATTTATATATATTTTCTTCTTCTTCTCATATATTCAAGTACTTCCATAAAATTAAGGCCTAATTCCACTAATTGTAGTTGAAAGTCTATCAATTCTCTATCATTTGCCATCTTATAGACTGTAATAATGTAAAGGTTAAATAAGCGTTCATTAAATGTGATACGTTCGGCGCTACTATTTTAAACAACAGTTACTTTTGCTCACTACCGGTAGTGTTGGTACTAAATAATCGAACTAGATATTTTTAGTGATGTTACTAGAGTTGCGATTCGCGTCCGTATCCGTCCGTATTCATACGTAGCTATGGGACTGGGGTCTTGGAGAATCAACCTTATGAATTGTGAATATTAGCGTGGAAACAATATACTGTTTTCAAATACGCCATCTGTACATGATTTAATGAACTTACCTAATTAGATACATTCGAGAAATAGTTTATTGTCGTATAAGTATACGGCATCTTAGAAAATAGTAAACTGCCTTTATAATGTTGCTTGCAACTCGTAAGTGACTGAAACAGGATTATTTAGTATATATAAGAAAACTCTAGCATTATGTGTTATATGTTATGTGTATGGGAGTTAACATGTTGCACGGTATAAGCACAGAATTATATAGTTAAGCGTGTTGGAGATAATTTTAGTTAATTATATAGGCCAAAAATTTTAAGAACCTGAAACCAGACATAGTATACTTTATAGATTTTCATGCGCTGATTCCGAATCTGGGCTCAGAATTGCTCTATCACTCCTGTTTTTCCAGATATCTTAACCTAAAATCGTCAAAAACACGCTTTTTTGCTATATTTGACTACCTACATGACGAAGGATTTATTCTGCGCAATTCTGATCACAGTTCCAAAAATAGCAACTTTTGGGCTACAAAAAGCACCATTCAAAATTAAATTTATAATTTTTTCAATCAAGATATGGTCATTTGAAAAATGTTGGATCTGAACATTCTACTATAGGCTTATAATAACACGAAACTCAATATTTACCGTGCTCTCGAAACTCGACGAGCAGTACCCAACTGGACGTTCGTTTAATGTGATTCCGTCAAATGTTCTGGTTTGAGGATTACTCAACAAATGACATGTGAATTCCTACTGGCTTAGGAAATATTATGTTTGAGGTTATGGGATTTCAGCAGACTGAACACTGCTATATGCGGACCCCTGTACTTCTGATGCTATTATGCGTGTGCATTTATAGGCATGAGAAGTGAATATTGAGTTTCGTGTTATAAACCTATATATTCAGATCAAACATTTTTCCAACGACCATATCTCCGATGAAAAAATTATAAAATTAATTTTAAATAGTGCTTTTTGTAGCCCAAGAGTTGCTCTTTTAGGAACTATGGTCAGAATTGCGCAGAAAAAAATCCTTCGTCATGTTACAAGTGGTCAAAATATAACAAAAAAGCGTGTTTTTGACGCTTTTATGTTAAAATGTTTGAAAAACTAAGGGTGATAGAGCAATTCTGAGCCCAGATTCAGAATCAGTGCATGGAAATCTATTAAGTATGCTATGTCTGGTTTCAGGTTCTTGACTTTTGTAAAATTTTGTTGGCCTGTGTTATCCAAATTTGATTTGACGGTTTTTCATAAGTTCTTTCGCAAGAACTTACTCGATATTTTCAAGAGGGAAGAACTAGACTATGAACTTACGAGATCAACTACTCAATATCATATCAAACGAGATTTTATAAAAGAATCTAAGGATGAACTTGATTATGAACTTACTTATGCTTGCATGGATTTATTCGAGAACGTACGTAAATTCTTATGTAATTATTTATGTTAGTTCTTACTTAAGTTTTTACTCAAGCTCTTACTTGGTATTTTCAAGAGAGAAGTACTTTAAGGAGGCTTGTTAAAGTCTTTTCGCATTAGTTAGGGACAGTATTTTATCACATGAGAGTCGGAAACAAACGCCGAGAGTGCAATTTCAAGGTTATAATGCAGTAAAGATATTATTTTCAATATCGGATTGCTGATTTCACATCTCGCGCCTCCTTAGATAATGGAGAAGGAAGCTCATTAGGGGTCATTATAAAAAACATAATTATACGTTTTATAGATATATTGTTTTTTATATCAAATTTGTTAAAATTAAAAAATTTGTTCATCATTCAATTTCTAGCGTAGTCTTAATATATAATTAAAACTGCACCAGTTTGAAATGCAATTGATGATATACGAAAAACATTCCTTAAATTCAAAAGGAACAATGTATTTTATGAATAAACCTTAAATAAACGTGATAAGTACCGGAGCGAATTATAAACAGGTAGAGGAGTTTAATGAAGCTATACTTTTACATCTGGTGGTATAAGATAAAATATTGAGAAAAAATATTGATAAAATAGGCAAGAGAGAAGAGTTAAAAATCTCTTATCCTTATATATAAATAAATATAGATTTATTAATATTATATGTATACATATACGCTAGCTAAAATATACCAGAAAAAATACGAGTACAATTCAAGTTTTCTATATATACACTAGAATATAATTGTATATATATTTGCCGCAAGTACTACCTTCATTCTACAATTAAACTCGAGCTATCTATTGGATTAAAAGAAATCGTTTATAGAAAAAATAACAGAAAACTTCCAATGAAACAGTGTCATTAAGAAACTCTCAAATATTCATGGATAAGGCACAGTATAATTTATGTCCTATACTGCGCAGGCTTATATTTGGTTATTGTGCGAGAAATGGACTGAGAGAAAGAGGGAAGCAGCGGAAGACTTAATTAAGACAAGCCGTACCGCTGAGCGGCAACCGCTTTGAAGTTGGTCTGTTGCATTTCGCATCTGGCATTTTGCGTGCATAGTATACCTATCGTGGTACTGATATTAACAAAAGATTATATAATTAAAACTGCACCAGTTTGAAATGCAATTGATGATATACGAAAAACTAGGAGCAAGAGTAAGATCACTAGCAAAAATCAATTCTATACGTTAGATCAAGGCATATGATTCAATGAATACCTTTTTTTATTCCGCGGCTGGTTTTGTACCTCCTATTCCCTTTTTATAGCTCAATAAATTTCATGTGATCTTGTCTCTCTTTCTCTCTCTCGCGATTTTTTAATTCAATGCGTAATACTTTCTTTGCGTGCGCCCTCTGCAAATTGATCAGTAGAAAGAGGTCAGGTGATTTGGCTATATCCTCGTATCTATGTGAAAAAACATCAGATTCATAAACAATAAAATTATTGTACACATCTGCTAAGAATTCTCTTGCGGCTTTTCACTTTATCAATCCGTGCACTGAGATCTGGAGGCTTCCTTGGGGTCTTAGCACTCCTTTGGTCTCTCTTGGACCTGCTGAGAGACTTATGGAATTAAAAAGTGGCTATCCTCCCTAACTTTGTTCCTGGAACTACAGTACGTTTGTTTGCTTGTGCAACGGATAATTTGTGCATCAACTTTACAGCGTGTCTGCTTTTACTTATATTGCAATGAACTATATTCTTGCCTCTAGTTTATACTTACAATACAACTTCTTTATAATCGAGCTTGCAATTAATTATAGGCACATAAAGTTTCGTCTGTATCAATGTATTGCTCTATCACAACAAATAATTTAATGAGTAATAATAATTAAAATCTCGTTGACTACTTGCAATAACTTAAAATTATAGAAATTCATCAAAATTTTTACTTACCATTTGAATTAAAGCTTGTACATCAATAAGTGCTTTAGAACAACTTTCATTTTTATTGAAGTGATGTATTAAGTCATCAGACATCGCGTCTTTGAAACCTTTCTAAAGTTTAGGTAGATCAATAGGAGTATAATAAATTTGTTCATATAATCATTCTAATTACTTTGGCATCATAAGAAATTCATATTCTTATATTGCCTTTACAAATTCTTGATTGTTTCAATAAAACAATAAGCTCAACAAGCCAATAAGAATGTTTCATATGGTTTTCCATTTATAGTTTTTAAATTCTCAAAACTTGTAGCTTCTTGTATTCGGAATAATAAAATTCTCAAAAGAAACAATTCAAATTAATTTTTGAAACTTTGTTTCTTTTGATCCATTTATTTACTTTACTTCCTTCAAATTTAATGTATTTGAAGGTATAATATTTAAGAATTTCAGAATAATAATATTGACGTACGTTTGGATCTCGCGTATTCAATTCAAAATAATCCATTAATATTATTATCCGCAAATGTATTGTAATATCTTTTTATGCATTGTAATATCAGTGATATCTGAGCTAGTTATTATATTTTGAAAATTTAAAAGATGCACTGGTAAATGGACGAATAATGTGACTTTTGTCGTGCAATGGTTTAAATAAAATGAGCTAAACTGCTTCTCCTGTTCTCACGTAACGTTTTTTTATAAATTCAGTTATTTCCTCATATTCAATCGATTCCTGTCTCGTTAGTGTTAATTATAGTTTACGATGTTGCATGGTGTCCTTTAGAAAGATATTTAACTGAATATTTAACAGATTTCATGCTTGAACAAACTTCAACATTCAACATTCAACATTCAACATTCCATTATTACAAAATTTATCATTTAAAAAAACTTCAAAATTAATGTAAGAATTTAATTTCAAAGGTAGTACTGAAGCATATGTCCCTATCTAGTTATGTATTATTTACTTCATTATTATTGATACGTATATGTTTTTCTTGTGTATCTTCGGTGATAAGTAGGATAATTGGTACCATCAATCCTTTTTTCTTGATATGGTCTAAAATATTTTTTAAGCATTTTCATCAATCAAAAACCTTCACGGAGTCCGTAAAACATAGTGTTTATAATAATTTCAAAAAATTCAGAATATATCAGAAAAAATAACACTTAATATCACTTAAATTGATAAATTCTTTTACACGATGTTAATATTTATATTATTGTCACAGTCGCATTAATATAGTAATAAATAATAGGACATATAATATAAAAGAGCTCGAACGTGTTTAATAATACGCAATACATAAACAGGTTAAGCGTCAGTATTTCGTATCGATCACCGAGTTCTATTAACCAACAAAACAACAATCGAAGAGAAAATAACAAAATCACGTATCAACGCTTATTTTTTTAACACGTTCGATACAGAAGAGCAACTCATAATACTATTTAATTTAATTAGTGATACTCTTTCACATTCAACGTTTGAGAGTGAAAGTATTGGTAAGTATATCTCCACAAAAATAAAGTAATGAGAAAGTAAAAAGTTACATGAAAGCAGTTGTAACTTACTTGTTATTTCTATTATTCTTTTTAAATCTCACTATTTAAGCTATACTTAATACTAAGTAAAATCGACGTGGCGCTATAAATGAATTACAGATATCATTAAAGACTAAGACAAAAGATTTCGTTCCCCATAATTATAAAAAAAGTTAGATCGTGTTATAATTATTAACTTTTTGATATCTTCAATTCTGATTTACTTATAAAATTTTGAAAGTATTGAAATCTTCTTAACTGTAACATTGATGCTATTGATAAGTTTCAGATGCTTTATATAAATTTTGTAAGTTAATATTAACTTTCAAGAATATATTCAATATGGATATATTAGTTATACTTTTTAAAGTTTAAAAAAAATTATCAGTCTTTTAAAAATTAAGAAACATACTTCAATAAAAGTTATTCCTTTATTATTAGTTTCTACTTTTGAAATTAGTGAAACGTATTTTGTAATTGCACGGATGCTAAAAATTATTTTCAAACGCTTTACATAAAAATAAAATTATTATTTATTGAATAAAATACAATCTCCCGAACCTGGTCCGCCGTCATTCATACATTAACATATTAAACGCAAATAATTTATATCAATTTGACACTTTCATAATATAATTATAAATTCGGGAATATAATCGGTAATCAGTTATTTTATATTCCTGGATTATTTGTGAGTGATAACGGCTTATCATACCTATGACTTTTTGTGACCGGAAACTTGAGTCACATAAAAAGTTAATTTAAAAAAAATGCATTCAAAACATTACTTATTAAATACTAAGAAATGTATTTCATTATAGCAGTGGTAAAAGTACTACAATCATTAGCGATTAATTAGTAAAATATTCAATAAGTATTTGATAAATACATGTCTAGTACAAAGTATATTTGTTCTTATAATCTTATCAGACATTTCACCTGCAAAAAAATCTTAGCTCAGTGAATCGAAAGATTAAATCAGTAATTCAAAATATCATCAAAACAAAACTTTTTATAATGAATGTGATTTTCAAATACAAAGTTGAATACAAAAAAAATTAAACTTATATCTAAAAACATAAGAATACAAACCATGACAATTCAAATAGCTGAAATTTAATAATATAACGATTACGACATTCAACTCTATCGGAAAATATATTCTATTTTATATCCAATTATTATATCTTCACCTAACGAATAAGTTATCATTTATATAAAGATATACCAATTTTTTCAATCTTGAATTATTTCATTGGTTTATACATACATAATACTATCAGTGGATAGGCCCGGCAAGAATGAAAGTTATGTCAAATTAATATAAATTATCTACGTTTTATATTTTAATATATGTATAACAGCGGACCCTGGAGCTTGTGTTCCATTTAATTTATAGTAATTTTATTTTCATGTAAAGCATTTGAAAATAATTCTCAACATCCATGCAATTACGAAATAGATTCCACTAAATTCGAAAATTTCCAAACAGTTAGACAAAAAATATAATTATTATTTTAATTAAAAAAAATATAAATAATAATAAAGAAATAACCATCATTGAAGTATGTTTTTTTTTAATTTTCAAAAGATTGATAATTTTTTATAAAGTAATATATATATAATTAATATTAATAAAACATATAATATATTATATATAATTTTATAATTTTTTATAAACTTTATAAAGTAAAACTGATATATCTATTTATTATACTTACAAAATTTATATAACGCATCCTAAACATATCAATAGCATCAGTGCCACGGTTAAGATATCACTTTAAAATTAAAAATTTTATTTTACTTTAAAATTTTTATCAATAAATCAAAATTAAACATCTAAAAAGTTAATAATTATATCATGATTTAACTTTCTTTAAAATTAAGAGAAAAAACATCTTTTTTCAGTCTTCAAAGGTATCTGTAATTTATTTTTAGCGCTGTTTCGATTTTACTTAGATTTAAGTATATGGTTCAAATAGTGAGATTTAAAAGGAATTATAGAAATAACAAGTAAGTTACAAAAATACTCATGCAACTTTTTACTTGGCAAAAGTTTTTTTATGGAGATTTCACTTATTTCAATGTAAACTATTATTATTATACTTGTAATTAAAAATATAAAAATAATATACCCATCAAACATGTAATTATTAAAAATATGCATAATAAAACCAATTGAATTAGATAGATTTATATGTTAAAGTGGAAAAAAAGATATTTTGTCATATATTTTTTATTTAGTAGAGCTCATTTAATCCATAGATCCTTATGTGTCGTTATCCGCTTGACAATGACAACATTTAGTCGCCTATACGTGCTCTGCTTTACTACTACACAGCTAATCGGAAATTCGTTTTTATTAAGTATTTTTTTATTTATATATAAATTTTGAAAAAGTAGTTAATTCATCGGTATTAAACAACATCTACATTAAGGGGTCTACCTACTACTCGCCCTCAAAAAAAATGCCTACTTTTGGGAATTTTTTTAAAACATATTGTGAACCATATTGATATAAATATTGTTAGGTGTGATAAATAATGTCTAAAACTGTATAAAAAATTTTTTTTAATCCATTTTATTTAAATTTTGTGAACAAAAACCATGACTGAACGTAAGTCCTAAAAAATAAGCGAGGTGAACGGTACCACCATTTTCTGAAGAACGGCTCGTCTGAAACAGAAAAATCGAACTTTTTTAGATTCAGTATGACAATAGCTAGGTTTGCGAGCTATATTTACAAATATTTAGCAACAAATAACAAAATCGCTGCCAAAAAATCACAAATATAAAAAAAAACACTGATTTTTTCGCTGTTTTTTGAGGTTAAGATGTATTAAAAGTATAATATTGTAATGTAAAATAGCTTGCAAACCTCGGCTTTTGTATGTAGAATACGTGTTTTAAATTTCAAGAGGATCGGTCGAGTAGTTTTGCTTAAAATGGTGGTACCACCTTTGAAAACGTTGTTTTGAGAAAAACGCGTTTAAAGTTTTTTTTAATGAAAAATTCTTTAAAAATCTTACCTAAACTCAATCTGCGATACCAGCACCGTACATTTCATCTTCTTCTTGTTCAAATTCTTCATTCTCTGCTAATCTAGCTTTCTTTCGTGCTGACCTGGACTCTTTAGAAGATTGACTACTCCTGCGGTTCGCCGTTGAGATGCGCGATGGCTTACTATAATAAGCTTTCGAACGCAGTCCTATGCCTAGTTCCATCAGATTACAAAATTTATTTATACCTGTTAGTCCAATTACAAGTAACCGAAAAATAAATACTAAGTGACGATTCACTTCATAGCCATTTCCAATTTTGGGACAAGAATTGATATACTTTTCTCCGCACTTTTCACAAGCTACACACAATTGGAAACCTAGTCCATGCTGAGCATATTTCGTAAATTTAACTGCTCCGTTACACACTTTACACTTTAAATATTCTTGTAACATACAAAAAACTGCAGCAAAACTTATAAACACGTAACCAGACGTGGGATCTTCGTGTATGTCTAAGGTGGCATCTTTTGAATTTTTGAGTTTTTCAGCTGATTTACTTGCATGGTCAGTTCCGGTTTCGTCGGAGAATTGATTCCCGCGAAATTGTTGTTTTTTCTTCCCCGTCAAACCTGCACGAACTCGGTTTGTTCTGCTCCCTTTCGGCATGATGCTGGTCGTACGAGATCACAGACAAAACTGACTGTCGAAATATGTATAAGAACAGCACTAGAGCTGGCTTATTTCCCTCCAAAAACTATATAGTAACACTTAAATTCAAAGAAAAAAGGTCGAAAACATAGTCGAAAAAGAGAATATACGATTTACTTCAGGTAGCAGCAGCATTTATTGTCTAAGAGATTTAGCCGGCAGAAGGGGCGGGCAAGCGCGTGCAGCTGGCGTAGCGCGCTCAGGTAGGCGCGCCGAGGTAGTGATGTACAGGTCACAAAAATATATAGTTACACTGCTCGGATCTTTATAAAATTTTGACACAATATTCTTACATACATATACATTCGAAAAATGTAAAAAAAAAATCGATTTTTCAAAAGTCGAGTAGTGGGTAGACCCCTTAAATGAAAACATTGCTTTAATATATTTATCAATTTGTGATCTTGTCAGTGCAATGAAAGCAAAATCTTCCCTTACAGATGGTAGTTAAAGTACATCACCAAATACAATATGTATCTTACCAAACCACGCGCCTACTTTGTCGAACATATCAAAAGTTTCTGCAAGACGTAAATGAATATGCACGAGGCTTTTATTTGATATCATAGAAATGTCATCAATGATAATAAAAACAACATCGTTTTAACTTTGTCGTATTCTTTTCAACGCATGTCCGATAAAGGTTTATATTTTGCTGTTCCCCTTAATCTACGGGTAATTTTAATAATCTATGGATTTTAGGTTTTGTATATTATATGGGAGAAGCTACAACAGTATTTCTATTTCTCTTTAGTCTGTTCCATAAAACCAAGTTTTTAATCAGAGAACTTTTGCCAGTACCTCCAAATTCACTATTAAGCTTCTTAAAACTTTATTGCCAGACAATATTGTAGATATACACTGCCGCTCACATAAATTTAGCCACTCCAAAAAAATCTGTCAAACTTTGAAGTTTTGTACCTCAATAAGGAACCAACCGATCTAAAAAATTCAAAATACGTTTTGAAGCTTGTACCAAGCACTTCATTATATGATGAAAATATTTCAAAAAATAATGTTTAATTAATTTTTTATAAACAAATGAATAAAAAAAATTTTCAATTTTTTTCATCCATTTTCAAATTGACATAACTTTGTTAAAAATAATCGGACTAAAAAAAAACAAAATGGAGGTTAAAGCTATGGTAATACGTACAGTTGCAAATAAACATAAGTATTAACTAAAAAATAAATACAACTATTCAAATAAAGTGAAATACGTCGAAGATTGATTAAAATAATAACAAACTTCAAGCCATCAATTTCATATTATAAATAACTTCATACAACCAAAAAACATAAGGACGTTAGCATTAAACACATTAACAATAACAATAAACATATTACAAAAATTCACTTCTTGACATAATAAATCATTTTTAAGTCATTAACTTCATTTTATAAATTATGATCAATTACAACAATCAAAACTATCAATTATTTGTCACACAAAAAATAACTTCTTTGGTCTTCTTTATTCAACTAAATAAACATATCACAAAGTAAACAAATTTAAACTTTTTTTTCGTCAAAGAATCCACCTTTGCTTTTGATTACAGCTTTGCACAACCGTGGCATTCTCTCTAACAATTTATTTAGTGTTTCTGTTGCTATTTTCTCCCATTCATCTTGTAGAATTTCCCACAAATGAGCAGCTGAAGTTGGACATGATTTACGTACTTTTCGATCAAGTTCTTCCCATAACAATTCTATAGGATTCAGATCCGGTGACTGTGGTGGCCATTCCATAACTTGTAATGTATTTTTTTCTCAAGATTTGCTAAGTAATTTTTACATATTTTCGCTGTATGCTTCGGATCATAATCTTGTTAAAAAATAAAGGATGGACCGATGAGTCGTGTACCAGACGGAAGCACATTATATTGTAAAATTTTTTTGTACTTCTCCTTTACCAAAATTCCATCTACTTTTTTTAAATCACCGACTTTTGAATTTCCGAAGCATCCCCATACCATAACTAACCCATCGCCGTGCTTCACCAATGGAATTAGACAACTTTCCAAATATTTTTCGTTGTTTTGCCTTCGAATATACGTCCGACGTTTAGAACCAAAAACTTCGAATTTAGATTCGTCACTCCATAACACACGTTTCCAGTCACTTAAATTCCAAAGCCGATATTTTTTAGCCCATTCCAATCTCTTCTTTTTGTTCACTTTTATTAATAATGGTTATTTCTTTGCAATTCGGCCGTGTAAACCTTTTTCAACAAGTCTTCTTTTAACAGTAGATACACTTATTGATGTGTCAAGATGTTCATTAACTTGAGCCGTGATTTCTGGAGCTGTGAGACGTCTGTTTCGAATACTAAAAAGCGCTATGTAGTCATCTTCTTTTGCTGTAGTTTTTCTTTTCTTTTTCTTTGGTTTTGTAGCGATGTTTTGTTCAGTCAAAAACTTCTTTATGTTGTAATCTACAGTGCCTTTAGCGATTTGCAGTTCATTTGCTATTTTTCGTCTACTGTATCCAGTTTTATACAAAATAATTATTTGCAAACGAACTTGCTCTGTCAAGTGCTTGGCCATGGTTATCGATCGATCGAGATCCGTAGACAACTAAGTAAATCATCGATTAAACTTATAACTCTCCTTGAACCATGGTCACGAAAAATTTTTGTAAACACAAGACACTGTTTCGCATTTACATAGCAGTGTATTGCAGCGCAGAAATCCCGCATAATTTATAGTCTTTACTTTTATATCAAGGTATATATATGCGTGCATTCATTGTATACGAACTACTATTATCATAGGTACGATACCATTATAAAGTAGATTGTATACCGATTGTAAAAAATATCCATTATTTATTTTAATCAATACTACGTATTCAAGTCGTATAACTCATTATATAATATTTCACTAAAAATTTAATAAATAATTGTAAATAAAAATCTTTTTTTCCTGGTAAAAAAAAAACTTTTTTTTTGAAATTTGAAATTTTACGTTGAATTCGTATTCGTTGAGTAAAAACGCATAATTTTTGCTCTTATGATTTTTTTAGTTTGACTCATAGTTTTTGAGTTATGAGCTGTTGAAAAAAATGTGATTTTTTTTACATAAAATTAAAAAATTCCCTAAAAATATATGAACTGAAATTCTGCATAGCGCATTTTAAAGAGGAGTGCCATAGCTTTAACCTCCATTTTGTTTTTTTTTAATCCGATTATTTTTAACAAAGTTATGTCAATTTGAAAATGGACGAAAAAAATTCAATTAATTTTTTTTTTTCATTTGTTTATAAAAAATTAATTAAACATTATTTTTTAAAATATTTTCATTATATATTGAAGGGCTTGGTACAAGCTTCAAAACGTACTTTGATTTTTTTAGATCGGTTGATTCCTTATAGAGGTACAAAACTTCAAAGTTTGACAGATTTTTGATGGGGTGGCCAAATTTATGTGAGCGGCAGTGTAATTATTTTAAATATTCTCAATTGATCAGCAGTAGAATTTTGAATAAATTAGTCTATATCAATATTGCCTTATTGTTCATAAAACTTTACAATTAATTTTTGAACATCTTTTGTAAGTTGCAATGCATCAAGTGGGTCAGCATTTTCCAGATTATCTGATTGTTAAGTCAAAGTTTTTGCTAATTCTTGATTATTGATTAATTTACTAGTTTCATCCATAATATTTTGAAACGTTTGCAGTTTATCGTAGTATTTAAGTACTGCAGCTAATTCATCCTTTGTTTCAATGAAAGCGTTATAATAAGTGTCTTAATTTCCTTTTTGATTCTTCAATTTTTAATTGAAGGCCAGACCTTGAGTAATATAAGCATCGAAAAATAATAAACTTCTAATTGTGTTTGAGGATTGTACTTTATATAAAAAATTAAATATGACCGATTTCTTTTTCTACAATATAAATTTTTGTCTATTTTATAGTATTCAACACTGAGAATTGGCTTTTTCTCCCATATGTCGAAAAATCTGGCAAAATCATACAAACACATGATTTCTAATTCTTTAAGGCGCTTCGGGTAGTACGTGTCTACTAAATTATCACAAAAGATGACAGTTGAATCTTTAGGTAATTGCTGTACCTCCTTATATGGTTTTCACCTATTTCAAAGTAGTAGTTTTATCAGTCTCGTGAAGTAGATGACCCAATAAAGTATCAGCAGTTTCGATAGCTCTACATTCTCTGTGAGTATGACCGCGCAAGTCGATAGTCCAAAGTCTACTACAAAGACATCTATTCAGTGTTATGTGAGTAAGATCAATATTATTTTTTCACCTTTTATACCATAACATATAACGTAGTGTGTCAGAAGTTGATGCGTTGATGTGCCAATAAATTAGGCACATGTATTTTTTCCCACAGATTTGATATAGCAGGTATATAGTCGTTTGTATATCGTTCATTGAAATCTCGAGGATGTTTATAAAGTCTACTATTATTCTTTAATTTTCTAAAATTTATTGTAGCTATGATAACAGCTCTTAAAATAAAATCTTTCATTGCCTTTCGCGGAAGTTCAAAACGACAAACGCATATAAAACTACTCCGTTTTTTATTTTTACACATACAACAGTCGTTATGTTTGTGTTGTTGATATTCCATAATTCTGCAATACATATCAAGAGACATATATTTATTGAGTATACGGTATGTAATATCTTGCATAATAAATCATCGTTCGAAGATATGCCTAATACTGAAGCACCTTTAATCCAGGAACTACAAATAAAATGAGGTAATCCGTGACCTGGATACTTGCGAATTGTGCTTCTTGCGAATTGGTCAATTTATCCCATACGTTTAGCATCTGAAAGTAAATAAGCGACTACAGCTTAGAAATTTATTGTCTATAAATATTGCAGCTGGTACAGGCTAATCAACAGTTATTTGATTATTCAATTTGCCGTTATCCAATGTTTGAAAATCTCTGATGAGTTCTCCTAATTTAGGCTCATTCCATTCCATAGGGCTCAGTGTTACAAAAAATGTGATTGGACCATATTTCTGCGTCATACATTGCATTTCTCTTTTTGTCCTTCGCCAATATATTTTAGTACCTCTTATGCGAGAAAAAATAGAATAATAGCTTGATTCCAAAATATTTTGGTCTAATTGGTTAATATGATTTCCAGCAGCGTATTTGTGACGTGTGTATCTAAAACATGTAACGTGTGATAAATTCCTGCATTGAGACTTCTTATATGGTTATCATTTAAATAATAAAAATGTAATTGTATATTATTTCTGAATTGTGAATGTTTAGATGTTAACAAGTGTTTAATAAAATCAGAATTTCGTAAGCTGATTTGTGTGTCACTGCGTTAGCCATATTCACGGTAGAGAAAGATATCTGTAAAACATTTCAGATACAAATCTTTCTCATTATAAGCCAAAGAAGATTTGTATACGTTTTTCATTTGATATAGTATCGAATCCGACTTATTAGGTTTTTTAATGTGCGAAGTATTTATTTTATATTCATTTTATAATATGTCCGATTGCGATTTTGTTGCTAGTAAAGTTTTCCAGTTATGGCAATTTAGAATTATATTTCGTACCAACTTTATTCACTTTATTATCATTGATACTAGAATTATCTTCAGCATACTCTAAATTTATATCTTCAAGTTCATTCAATAAATCTCTGCATTAATCGGAGCAGAAAATTTTTAATAAATTAGGTTATTTTTTTAACCATTTCAAAACATTTCAAATTTTTTTTATATTAACGTATTCTTTCCAAATAATTTTGCTCTTGATAGCAATACTTCTAACTAATATATATAATTTATAGGCAGAATTCAACGCATTCGTGTCTTTACATAATTTTTTCAAAATTTCTTCCAAAAATAGGGGCAAGTGAAATACTTTTTCCACGAATTTATCATGTTGTGCGTAATATAGTCAATTTTTTCATAAAAGTACGTTTTTTCTGAAAAACTTGAAATGCTTTTGCTCGCTGAATTAAAAATTTTTAATACATATTGAAATATTTTAATTCTTCTAGAATAGATTGAAAAATAAGATTATTCAAAAGACAAGTAAGGGGTACAATATTCTTTTTTTATAAGTTTTTCCAAACAAGTTTTGCAAATTTTACCATTGTTGAATGTTTTCATCAAGTAATTATCGTTATAATATTGCAATATATTTATCCAAGCATTATTTATAAGTCCTAGTAATTGACAAACAACATTTGGTTTATGATTCTTAACATTGCCTATAATTTTATGGTAACATAATCGTTTGCAGAACATACAAGTATTGATTGGAAGATCGTTAAAAATTAAAAATTAAATTTTAACACCTTGAAAGTTTAAGCTTTTTTAATATTTCAGTTTTATCTAAGGATATTTTACTTGCATTTTTGCATTGAAAAACACAAGACGAAGCCATTTTAATGCAAAATCATTCAATTTATCCAGATCATCATTATTCAAAGCTTCATGTACTGCTTTAATATTTCCGTAACCCGCCTTTAGCCTGTAAATTATATCTATTATTCTTCTTAAAGCGGAAAGTTGGAAGATAAAGTACGAATTTTCAAAAATATTGAGTTACATGACGAAATTCCAATATGACAAACAGTATGGTGACCAAATTTTATTAGGATTTTGTGATTCAGCACAACATAAGTCAATAGTTTCGGAAAATTATAAGTATCAGTATAAGCTAAGTCGATCAATTTTTCAAAAAGGTCCTTAATATCTTTTACTGCATGTAGGTCAAGCATTTTACAGTATTGATTGCACAACCAAACGTAATCTTTTTTACTCTCGAGGAAAGGTACATTAGTTGACTGTCATTCATTATTATAACATTTGTTTTACTCGAATCAGACACACGCCATCCGTTTTCAAAGTTATAAATTGCTTCGTAAAAATATGATTCTGATTGTGACGAATGTCTTGAACTTCCACAAAAAATTGTAATGGCATTATAAATATTAACGTTTGTAATACTAATATCTCCTGAAAGATTTAAACAAACTGTTGCTTTATCTTTTAACATGCTTAATGTACATTTAGCTTTTAATATAAAACTATTTCAAACTAAAATAACTCAAGCTTGAATTTTTAATTGAAAAATTTAAAAGAAGCACGATTTGTTTACCTAAATCTGTTTTACATGAAACAATGTTCTTGTAATTTGCTTAATATTTTTGAGAAAATATTTTTTTAAAGTATTTCGACTTATGGATTTTACTGAATTACCTTATGTAAAGATATTCTTTTAAATTCTCAAAAAAAATTTTCTTGTTAGTTTGATAATATTTCTTTTTTATTTTTTAATATTATATTTTTATGTATATGTTATTTTTTTATTTTTTAATATTATATTTTTATGTATATTATAATGCATTTTATTTTGTGTTTTTTTCGTCTTCTAAATCATGTGCTCTGTATTTTTCTGAGGCTCATTTTTATATTTAATAAATAAATTTTTACCTAATTTATGGTATCTTTAATTTTTTAACAGTACTTTTGGTGTTAGCCTCTATTCTTCTGATAGTACTCTTGAAAATAATAAAACTTTTTTTCCATTTTCTTAGTATTTTTATTTCTACTAACATTTGAACAGCACGCTTCGCGCGCACCAACCTGCGTTTTTGTTTTCCATAATCAAGTTAATAAATTGAACAAGATGAACGTTATTTATTTATTTATTTATTTTATATAATTTCTGGTAAAAATCTTCAGCAAGTTTTAAGGAACTTCCTCTTCATCGAAGGAAATGAGCCATTCAACACTTACGAGTACTTTAGTGCAAGTAGTAAACACTTGGTACATTTGGCATTAACTTAGGTATAATTGTAGCTTACCTTTTGTTGTTACCGAAAAGAGAATATTAACGAATAAGCTGTGTCGATAAATTAGTTGCTAATTTGGAAATATATCAGATTAACTAACACACCAAACTTATTATCTTATGATTATCATGCTTCTTGTTGAAAGAAATTGTAAGCATAGAATTTTATAAACCTTAAAAAAAAATTTTTATATGTGTATACTTTTATATCTCAATAATTTATATAAAGGTAAAACTACAGTAACCTTTTTCTCTAAATAAAATTGGAAAATATGAGGTTAGCCGTATTGGTATCATAAAATATTAATAAACTTAAATTTATCTATTGGAAAATAAAATGTACAAAAATTTAATACAGCGCGTTAAGGGCGACCATTTGCTCTACGCGTGTGGACCGTGGAGGAAGACCGCACGCGGTACAAACAAAGCAATTGGGATAAATACTCGGAGAGAGAATACTCTCGATTCCTTCCTTTACCTTGATCACCAAGAGCAACGAGTATTAGACAGCGAAAGCCGCAGCTAAACAGCGAAAAGTGAACGTTACGGTCCTCCCAGCCCGTCGAAGTATCGATGTCGTCGATTCCATCCAAGACTTCCGGCTGCCCCGAAGTCGTCCCGTTCGAGCAAGTAAGCTGGCTAGCGTCCTGTCGCAATTCTCTCTGCGCTACGTGACTTTAATGTTCTACCTCTCAATGAGCTTGTTCAATTAGCTCGCGATCGTTAGGTCGTTTGTCTCTCTCTCTCTCTCTCTCTCTCTCTCTCTCTCTCTCTCTCCTCTCTCTCTCTCTCTCTCTCTCTCTCTCTCATCTTGGATATCACGTGTCTTTGTTATTATGCTGAGCCATTAATAAAGTGCGACCATGCTTCTGTAAGTGCTACGATGATTTGAATACACTGTGCTGTTACATGATTCCTCTGCCGAACCGATATTCGAACATCGCCGAAACGCTCGACACGATTGCATTCGTCTTTAATGGGGCACTGTCCAGAGACAGAGCTGTTGCCGTGAGCGAGACTTCGACCAGTCATCCAATTGATTTCCTTACTCTCGCGGGTAAATCATTTGATTCGCTTGTCCAAATATTAGCGACGTTTCGTACCTGGTTACAGCATACACTTGTTACATGTGGCAGTTATATTTATACATCTAACAGATACAGGGTAAATATAGTTTCGTACACGTGCGCAGTAGGAAGTGTTGAAAAAAAATGTTTAACTGAAAGTAAAAAAAATGGTTGGACCGTACAAGAAATAAGATGACGAAGAAAATAGTATTAACTGCAATCAAACAGATTCAATATTACGAATTTGATAGGTATTGAATAAATGAATGCAGAGAACATTTTCTTTATAAGTTTAACATTTCTTATACACGTGAAATATACCAGACCTTCAGCATTCATGTCAAAGGTCTCAGCTCTAACCCTTGATATTTCAATTCAAGAATTGATGACAACTTATTTTTAATAAATCTGTATTTTGAAAGTGAAAAATCTGTTATATAATTGTGCAAAAGTATTTGTACTAAATGTATAATCAAAACCAATTACAATTTAACAATAAAGACTTTTTTTTAACATAAATTTATTAATCATTGCTAGTACCTTAATATTTTAAAAAGAAATTTTCAAAATCTTAATTCTAGTTGAAATTTTGTCTAACAATTCATTAGTTTTAGAGAGTATATTTTTAATAAATTAATCCTATTCATATTAACGGAATAAAATTTTTTGACCTAGTTTATTAACATATTATAAAGTTGAAAATTTTGTCTCATTTTTAGAAAAAGAGACTGTATTATAATTTCCAGAAGATTTTCGGTGTGCTAAATCCAAATCTATCCGTACACTGAGAAAAATGAACTTATTACATTTATTATAAGTATACGAAAAATCACTATAAAATATTAGAAAGTAGGGATATCTTTTGATAATTTATATCTACTATTACAATATATACAACAATTTTTATAAGATTGATGAACAAAAACTACTTCAAACGTATGATATAAATTGCTAGAATGTATAACAAAAAATACTTAAAATATTAATTGCATAAAATATTAATAATTATGAATAGAATATTTACTTTATAAGTAATAAATTTTCGACGCCCCGTGCGCAAAATGCGTCTTTCCCGCACGCTCTGCAGAAAACGTGCGTTGAAAATCGCACTTTCCACACGTCGTATAAAAAAATACGGTACGGCATATGTTCGGGAAAATTCGCTTCGCTCGGGCGTAAACGCCACACGAGCAAGAATCTACTTTCCCGCACTTTTATCGTAATGTACTATTATTATAATATGAACTTATTGCACTATACATAAAAATAAAAATTGTTACAATTTTAGTAAAATATATCATTTCCTGAAACTGTAACCAAACCTTATCAAAATTTAACCTTATGAAAAGTAACATAATGTAGCTTTTTATTTACTACTAAGAAAACTAGAGCGCGTGCGTGATGCCTTTACAGCGCGTTAGTTACACTATTATCATTAAAGTTCTTGAATGTAGATGGCAGCTTCCATCTTACAAGTGGCGAAAAAAACGGCTACTTTGTATATAATATGAGTTTCTGAATATACGGATATGTAATATATGCTTGCGAAGCAACTTATATGTTAATACAATCTACGAACGTTAGGTTAAATATAGATATTTGGGTAATTCTTGGCTATTTCTTATACTTTGAAATATATTCATTATATATCTAGGAATGTGAGATTTATATTTCAGCAGTAAATTCAATTTATGACTAATTAACATGGATAATAATTTGCAAGAATGTAAATATACCGTTAATAAATCGTTTTGAGAATATATGACATTATGTTTCGAAATTATCAGTACAAATCGTTAATTTTATAACCATCTGTGATACTAAAATAAATATTGTCATGTTAAAACTTCATAGAAATAGAAAGAAAATCAATAGAATAAAATAAAGGAGAATACATTTTTATTTTCAGTAAATTGTAAATTAAAAAGCATACAAGCAACGGAATCTAATTTTTAGAATATTAAACCGACTGAATTTGAAAAATATTCACGGGAGTTTTCATCGAGGCAACAAAAAGCACATGATGTTGAATGATTGTTCATGTAAGATTGGAGTTATAAATAATCACTACTATTAATTATGTAAATTTTAGTATTATGTAATAGTATAAAAATATTTAAAAATATTTTTTGTGAAAATAATTTTAGGAATTTAGTGATATCTATGTTACCAATATGTTACCAAGTATTTTTTATTTACTTTATAATTATACAGGATTTCTCTTTAAGCATAATTATTTAGCAGTTTGACATACACTTTACGATTAAAACTTTGTGAACTTTTGTTGATTAAAAATTTTCATCAGAACTTGGAATAACTTTTCTAATTATTGTTTAGGTTATTTTAGTACTTGCCGGGCCTATTTCTTTCAAATAAATCAATGGATTAGGAATTTGCTCATAATAACATATAGATACTTTGACTAATGTAGCATAGTTGCTCATTTTCTCAAAGGTATTGGAAAAAGTACAAAAATAAAGTTATTTTCTATCTACAATATCAATAATATTCATTTATAATAGAGATACATTTTCATACAATCATCATTTTCATTCAAATAGAGCATTGTTTACTTAAAAGAGATGGGTCTATATATAGATACTACGCGTAGTATTTTATTTTATTATATTATATTTTGCTACGTAATGTCTAAAAATAATATTTTTTATACATTTAAATTAGGATATTTCAAAAACCCGGCGTGATGTAGTAATCCTACACTGAGAAAAATAAACTTATATAATTTATTATAATTGTAGTAAAAATTGCTATAAAATATTAGAAAAGTAGGACATGCTAGTTTTATAGTAAAAATTACTATGTTATGTAGTAAAGTTAAAAATTACAAATTTCACTCTCGAACATAGTAAAATTTTAATGTTTTTATAATTAATTTTGATATTTGACTGATTAAAATTTACTATTTATATAATAAAATTTATTATTTGACATCATAACATTTACATTTAGTTGCAAAAAATTTTAGGAATTTTTTAATTCAATGTAGCAAATATTAAATAAATTAAAGTTAAATATTAAATAGGATTATAGTAATTTTTGTATTGGTTCGAAAATCTAACGAAAAAAATTTTAATATTTTATCTTAGGTCATTAATAATTGGGATATACATACACACACACATATTCCAAATATAACAAAGATATTGAATTAAGTGTAAATCAAATTATATAGCTAGATTATATAGTATAGTAGATGGGTAATTCTTGGCTATTTCGATTGACTTGTAACCCTTAGGTTGTGGATTTTTTTTTAATTTGACGCAATTGTTGTACACATAAAAGTGAGATTTTTCCCAAATTTTGAAGTGATACATTAATTACAGTGCCGGTCAGCCAGTTTTCCCCGCCCACGGGCAAAATCAGTCTAACTTCAAAGTTTTATATCTCTGGTAGAAATTAACGTACAGAGACGCGCGTAGGTGCGTTTGAAAGGTCTTTCGGAGAGCTTTCAAATGATATGACTCACGGTTGCCATCGATTGTTTTTTTAAATTTTGCAACAATTATGCAAAATTGAAAATTCTGAAATTTTTTTATTATTTTTGACAATTAGCCAATTTTGGAAAAAAAAATCGTACGAAAATTTGAAGTACACCATTTTTTAGCTATTACCAAGCCCTATCTGAATCACTCATCAAAAATTTATTTTCGTCAAATATGACGCGCGCACGGGCATTTTTTCCTGGAAGTGACAGTTTTTTTCAACATTTTTTATCTCCGTCAAATTGTAACAATCGAAAAAAATTTATAGGAGAAAAAATGTTTGTTTTTTCACGTAGAATACTGCAATAATTTTTTTTTCGGTTTTTCGAAAAATTTTTTTTTTCGGTTTTTTTAAATTTTTTTTTCTCACAGTCGGTACGCTAAAAAGATGAGAAACCACAAAAAAAAAAATTTTTTTCCACCCATTCAATAATACTACATAACAAGTTTTTTCGAAACATAACATTTTTCGAAAAACCGAAAAAAAAAATTATTGCAGTATTCTACGTGAAAAAACAAACATTTTTTCTCCTATAAATTTTTTTCGATTGTTACAATTTGACGGAGATAAAAAATGTTGAAAAAAACTGTCACTTCCAGGAAAAAATGCCCGTGCGCGCGTCATATTTGACGAAAATAAATTTTTGATGAGTGATTCAGATAGGGCTTGGTAATAGCTAAAAAATGGTGTACTTCAAATTTTCGTACGATTTTTTTTCCAAAATTGGCTAATTGTCAAAAATAATAAAAAAATTTCAGAATTTTCAATTTTGCATAATTGTTGCAAAATTTAAAAAAACAATCGATGGCAACCGTGAGTCATATCATTTGAAAGCTCTCCGAAAGACCTTTCAAACGCACCTACGCGCGTCTCTGTACGTTAATTTCTACCAGAGATATAAAACTTTGAAGTTAGACTGATTTTGCCCGTGGGCGGGGAAAACTGGCTGACCGGCACTGTAATTAATGTATCACTTCAAAATTTGGGAAAAATCTCACTTTTATGTGTACAACAATTGCGTCAAATTAAAAAAAAATCCACAACCTAAGGGTTACAAGTCAATCGAAATAGCCAAGAATTACCCATCTACTATACTATATAATCTAGCTATATAATTTGATTTACACTTAATTCAATATCTTTGTTATATTTGGAATATGTGTGTGTGTATGTATATCCCAATTATTAATGACCTAAGATAAAATATTAAAATTTTTTTCGTTAGATTTTCGAACCAATACAAAAATTACTATAATCCTATTTAATATTTAACTTTAATTTATTTAATATTTGCTACATTGAATTAAAAAATTCCTAAAATTTTTTGCAACTAAATGTAAATGTTATGATGTCAAATAATAAATTTTATTATATAAATAGTAAATTTTAATCAGTCAAATATCAAAATTAATTATAAAAACATTAAAATTTTACTATGTTCGAGAGTGAAATTTGTAATTTTTAACTTTACTACATAACATAGTAATTTTTACTATAAAACTAGCATGTCCTACTTTTCTAATATTTTATAGCAATTTTTACTACAATTATAATAAATTATATAAGTTTATTTTTCTCAGTGTAGGATTACTACATCACGCCGGGTTTTTGAAATATCCTAATTTAAATGTATAAAAAATATTATTTTTAGACATTACGTAGCAAAATATAATATAATAAAATAAAATACTACGCGTAGTATCTATATATAGACCCATCTCTTTTAAGTAAACAATGCTCTATTTGAATGAAAATGATGATTGTATGAAAATGTATCTCTATTATAAATGAATATTATTGATATTGTAGATAGAAAATAACTTTATTTTTGTACTTTTTCCAATACCTTTGAGAAAATGAGCAACTATGCTACATTAGTCAAAGTATCTATATGTTATTATGAGCAAATTCCTAATCCATTGATTTATTTGAAAGAAATAGGCCCGGCAAGTACTAAAATAACCTAAACAATAATTAGAAAAGTTATTCCAAGTTCTGATGAAAATTTTTAATCAACAAAAGTTCACAAAGTTTTAATCGTAAAGTGTATGTCAAACTGCTAAATAATTATGCTTAAAGAGAAATCCTGTATAATTATAAAGTAAATAAAAAATACTTGGTAACATATTGGTAACATAGATATCACTAAATTCCTAAAATTATTTTCACAAAAAATATTTTTAAATATTTTTATACTATTACATAATACTAAAATTTACATAATTAATAGTAGTGATTATTTATAACTCCAATCTTACATGAACAATCATTCAACATCATGTGCTTTTTGTTGCCTCGATGAAAACTCCCGTGAATATTTTTCAAATTCAGTCGGTTTAATATTCTAAAAATTAGATTCCGTTGCTTGTATGCTTTTTAATTTACAATTTACTGAAAATAAAAATGTATTCTCCTTTATTTTATTCTATTGATTTTCTTTCTATTTCTATGAAGTTTTAACATGACAATATTTATTTTAGTATCACAGATGGTTATAAAATTAACGATTTGTACTGATAATTTCGAAACATAATGTCATATATTCTCAAAACGATTTATTAACGGTATATTTACATTCTTGCAAATTATTATCCATGTTAATTAGTCATAAATTGAATTTACTGCTGAAATATAAATCTCACATTCCTAGATATATAATGAATATATTTCAAAGTATAAGAAAATTCAAAATTAGCATCAACTAATCACAATACTGGATGTCGGCGACTCGTCATTTTTTTAAGATAGGAGGATAGGTTTTACTTTCACATGACATAAAAAATTATATAAATTATAATTATACACTGTTAAATATCACTACAATTTACTTATTGGCCAATTCCATCTCAGATCATGCAGAGCTCCCCACACACCTGTCACCAAGCTACTCCAAAGTATTTTTTTATTGTTCTAGGTCAAAAATAAGAGGACCCGTATTTTACTTTTTTCTCTCAGATGCATAGTTCCGTCAATAATGCAATCGGAAAATGCACTGCTGAAAAGGGAAAATTGAGAAAAGTTTTCCAATTAAATTTGGTTTCCTCAATATTTTTTTTATTTTTCGATACAATTAAATAATTTTTATGTCATCTATAGTAGAAACGAAGTTCTTCAAGTCTAATTTATCAAAAATATGAATGTATGCATTTTTCGGGAGAAAATGCATGTTTTCGAAAAAGTGCATCTTGGAGAAAAAATTGTGTATCTCAAAAAGGCCATAATTTTTTGCACTCAAATTTTTTTTATATATTCTTAGTACCAATACCTTCAAATCCATTCGATCAAAATTTGCTGTTTTTTCGTTATATCGCTTAAATAAATTAAAAAAAAAAGTTTTACATTTTCAAGTCAAACGCGATAAATACATTCAGGAATTCATGTTAGCGACTATGTAGGTTAATAACTGAACTACAATAACATGTAACTCAAAGAAAAAGCTCACTTTTATTCAATCATGTCTGCAAGAAATGTAAAATTACACGATCATTTTTTTCTGTTTGAGTTGATTACTTTTACAACTCTCTTCACTTTTTTAGATACAACTTTCACTTTCTTGCCCTTATTTACATTTTCGTTTTTCTTCTTATGAGTACTTTTCTTTTTTTTTTCATCTTTTTTCACTTCAATCCATGGATGCGCAGCCGTTCGAGCTATAAAACATTCGCTCCTCCCTTCCGAGACAACAGATTTCCACATGTGGCATCGTTGAATACCCTGATATTTCTGGCATTTGTGTCTTTGCTCCATTTGACTACTACGAAAATTGTTTATCTCTGCAGTTTCCATCAAAATCAGCTCTATAGAAGTTGTGTATTTTGATACATTTTCAACAAAACTTTTAGCAGTTTGAATAGCATCAGATTCAGTACTGCGTAAATTATGCACTGTTGCATAATGCTTTACCAAACCACCTATACCATCTACAGCACCCTTTCCATGACCAGTAGCAGAGAATATCCATTTTTTACTCATACTTGCATTTAAAAATTCATTTAACTGGAATCTATTTTTGAAATGACTTGCAGCGCCATCAGATACTAAAGTTATAGAATCAATCGAATTTCCATACGTTTCTTGTGTGTATCTAGTTATATGTTCAAGAATTATTTGTATTGCTGCCAATGCATGAGAATAATCATGTTTTAAGTCTTCACTAATTACAGTATAACTCTTTGTAATTCCGCCTATGTAGCAAACAGCAGTGAAAATTGAAATCTGTTTATTCACCCAATGATTCCCTTGAACTGGATTTTTCAAAATTACAGACCAATTCTCAGCAAAATCTATATGCATCAGCAAATGTTGATAATTTAACGTCACCCTTTCTTTCTCAGCTTTGATTTCCATTCGCTGTACCTCTTTGATACGTAAATGAGAAGTTATTGTGATTGTATGATTGGCTAACTCTTCCATGAATGTGGTCATAGATACTGAACGAGTTTCTAAATTGCCGTTATTCCACACAGCGAAAGTTATATTTTTTTCAATGTTTAATTCATCAAGCCCCAGTAATTCAAAATTCACACCCTTAACACCAGGACATGAATCACATTCTTTAAAATAACAAAACTCTGTGGTTGATGAACATATAACAGAAGATAGGACTTTAGAACGCAAAGTTGAAAGCTAGACACTACTTTGACCGATGAAATTTTTCAAAGCGATTAGGAGAAGTTCAAAATTAGCACAATATATACATAAGCACACATCATTCAATGGATTTATCAAAACATACTTCGGACGCATGGAATAAAATTTCGATTTACTGATTTTTATTCCAGGATTCTCTTTTTTCAATAGAACATAAACTTCTTTCATGCTTCGTGTCAAGAAGCGCTTTACTTTTTTTACTTTTTCACCATTTTCCATCACCGTGATAACATCTGATTTATTTGGACTTTGTCTTGAACAATTAAAGTCGTCATTTAAAAAATATTCCATAACTATGTTTTTCGTTTTTGTATCTATTGGATGCCCGTTGTATTTGTCTGGCTCACAATAAATTCCTAGAAATAGATTATAAAATAAAGCTCTCACGTGAATTAAACAGAATTAATTATTAAATGACTAAAAAGTTATGCACTGTATAGCGATTTATTAATTGTTACCTCCGTTCGAAGCAAGCTTTCTTGCTTTATCTATCATGTAGACAGTTACTTGTGGAAACATCGTTATAATTTGAAACTTTGATAATACAGGTACTATAATTGTTAGAAGTCTTATCTTTTCAGAGATAGACGAACAGTGATCAAAAGCTTTTGAAAAATTATCTTGTAATTCAGCAGAAAAATTATTTGATTCATTTGTTGACTCTTCAACTTGCACATCGTATATTTTTTGTAATTTTTGACATGTGGCTTCAGAAAAAGATGAGACAAGTTCCCTCTTTTTTTTTAAAACATATCTTGCAACATTTGTATTTTTGAGATTACGTTTACTACGTAAAGGTGATACTGGATATTCTAACTGACAGATTATTTCATTGTTGAATTCGTCAACACAGACTGAGGTATCTGGTACAAAATCATTATCTGGGCTTTCAACTTGCATTTCTTCGGGTTCATCTATTTCTTGTTTATTGTAGTTATCCAATTCTGTTATTTTGTAGTCATTGACTATAAGTTTATAACAATTGCTACACACACGATCAGTTGCATCAATATTAGTATTTTTGAACTTTATTTGCAAATAGTCAGCGTAATCACCAATTTTTTGAAAAATCACATTTCGACACTGATATACACTCTTTTTGTGAACATTGAAATAATCTGGGCACTTCACTCTCTTTACAGAATAAATAGCTGACATGCTGACAACGAGACAGTCAAGCATACACTAACGCTGAATTCTAAATAAAAGCGGTGAAATTTTACATATTTCACGGTCTCTATTCGGTTATATATTCGATCGTCTGTGTTTATGAACTACGTACGTAAACACAGATGACCGAATGAAACAATGTTTTATTGATAAAGTACATACTTATACAGAAATATTTGCTTCTCAATTCACTTAAATAGTCGCTAACATGAATTCCTGAATGTATTTATCGCGTTTGACTTGAAAATGTAAAACTTTTTTTTTTAATTTTTTTAAGCGATATAACGAAAAAACAGCAAATTTTGATCGAATGGATTTGAAGGTATTGGTACTAAGAATATATAAAAAAAATTTGAGCGCAAAAAATTTGGCCTTTTTGAGATACACAATTTTTTCTCCAAGATGCACTTTTTCGAAAACATGCATTTTCTCCCGAAAAATGCATACATTCATATTTTTGATAAATTAGACTTGAAGAACTTCGTTTCTACTATAGATGACATAAAAATTATTTAATTGTATCGAAAAATAAAAAAAATATTGAGGAAACCAAATTTAATTGGAAAAATTTTCTCAATTTTCCCTTTTCAGCAGTGCATTTTCCGATTGCATTATTGACGGAACTATGCATCAGAGAGAAAAAAGAAAAATACGGGTCCTCTTATTTTTGACCTAGAACAATAAAAAAATACTTTGGAGTAGCTTGGTGACAGGTGTGTGGGGAGCTCTGCATGATCTGAGATGGAATTGGCCTATTTATAAACATACTTCACCAAATAATTTGTCACTGCTCTGCTTTTTTCACCAGGTTTATACAAGACATTACAATATAACTTGAATACTGATTTGGTGTGCGCGCACACGTACACATACACATACACACACACACGCGCGCGCGCGCGCGCATACACAAACACATCCATCCACGCAAACCATAACACAATCATCAGAAGCAGAACATACATGAGACAAATAAGATAAGAAGTTGACGTTACTAATATTTTTTTGATCGCACAGTGACACTGACAGAAGAATTGATAATTTCATTTTCTCTGCTGTGATTTTGTTGAAATTTAAACAATATTCAAGATACTGTGTGTTAAAAATGCATTATACTTCATTGTTAGTGTGAAGAATAACATGACTTGAAATTTAACATTACTTTATTCAAACAAGAATAGAGTCAGGTTATAGATGAGAAAAATTTAAAGACTATAACTGATGTAAGCAACAACGAATAATCTATTAAAGTTTAATACACAACACTGTGCTGTCATAAATATCATTTATAAATAATATGGAATAATTTGAAAGATTTGATGCTGCATGACATATAAATATACTTACGTATACGTTATAATTTATATACGTACATTATAAATATACTTAAGGTATATTTATAAATTCTACTATATTAAGTAGTTATCTTAATTTCTCTCGAACATAGATATAGTTGATTAGGATATTCGCAAATAGGCATATCTTAGTAATTTTTCATTTTTGATTATTTGAGAAAAAAAATTTTAAAAATAGGGGTACATATTTCCAACCTGTTCTATTAAATTCTATAAGCTTTAAGAATAGAGGAAAAAAGTTGAAAACTCAGATATCGAAATTCGTACGTAAAAAAACGAGAAACAAAAAAAATAGAAAATTGATGTATGAAAATGTGAAAAATAGAAATATATCAAGTCGATATTTTTCTACAAATATATGTGTGTATGTGTGTGCTAGTGTGGGTGTGTATGAAAATATCTTAAAGCTGTCTGTACAACTATACAAGATCTAATTGAGATTAGTCAATGAGATTGATGATTCACTGAAAACATTATTTATTTTTAATGGATAAATTGTTTAAAAATAGACTGTTTACCCTACCTAATTCATGTCATGGCTGATGTGAATGTAAAAACAGCACGATGATCGTAGTAAACAAATAGCATTTGTATACATTGGCTATTTTGATTGGAATTTGGACTCCTCGTATTCGTCGTCTTGAATTGTGTTTTAAACTTCACTAACGTTTTTACCGATTCAAAAATGCTTTATATAAGTATAGAAAAACTATTTGCTCTTATAAAACATCGACTGCTTGTGAATAGGCATATATATGAATAAATCTCAGAAAGTTTTAAGTTTTATGTCACTGGACAATATTACACCAATTCCATTCAATCTTTTTTTACTTTTTTTATTGTAATATATTCAATACGTCAAGTTTTAAGTAATTTATCATGTTTATAATGTTATATTAATGCCAATATTTAATTACCAACGTTGTTTGGAAGAAAATTATCAAAAACATGTCTATTTAATGTGTCACTTTATTAAATCGAAAAGAGTTTTGATAGTGTAACTTGTTCAGCATTGCTTTTATTTTATTGAAACTTTTCTTAATAATAATTGACTATAAAATAAATATAATACAAGACTTAAAAAGTGTGTGTTATTAAAAAAAAGAAAATGGCGGAAGCTCCAAAATGTATCCCTCATATTTACAAGGTTTAAAAATTACATAGTTTTTCTTGTATAACTTTTTCAGCATATCAAAATGTTATTTTTAACAAAATACACTATATTCTTTATTGAAAAAAAAATAATTTGACACCTGTAAATAGTTTGTGCATTAAAATTTGAACGAGATACACTAACTTATATTTTTTTAAATGATGCGAAACTTTTTTCAAAATACAAGTATTTTTGATAGCACATCTTCATTTTAATGTTAATGAGTATAGTAAAGTGTGTTCCTTTTTTGTATTCATATAAGAAATCATATGCTACGTCGCTAAATTCAACAATGCATTATATCAGCATCTGTGCGATATTATATTATATCACTAAATTTGGTTTTGCTTTTGCGCAAAGATTTTCTATATGTTTACACGTGTTTGTCATAGATTAACGCGTATGCGTGTATTTATTCTCAGGCACACATACTGGATATATATTAGTGTGTGTGTGCATGCGTGCGCGCGCGTGCGTGTAGCGTGTGTGTAGGAAATCCGAAAACAAAGTCAACCTTTTCAGTTAATGGTAAATAACAGTGGTGGCAAGTAATTTCTTGGGAACGACAACTGAAGCGCCGATCATGTGTATATATATACTGATGTCTATACTCGCTCGTGGACACATAAATATTGGGAAACATCATTTCGAGAGCGACCTTTGCTGCAGAAGTTTAATTTTTCATACCATGGAAAAGTACGCAAGTAGTGCTAAGACCAAAGTTAAATTAAAAGAGTTTATGATGAGTAAAAAAAACTTCGAGTGTAAGAAAAGGCTTTCCAGCAGTATTAGTGATATTATTATCAGTAATTAGTGACAATTTGTGATCAATTATTTCTGCTTTTCAACAATGGGTTAGTATTCGGTATTTTTCTAGTAGTTAACTTAAAGCAATAATAAAATTTTAAAATATACTTACAAAAACTTTTAATTATTTTGTATAAAATATTTATAGATGAATTAAAGCTTAAAAAAAGACAATATATGTCGAAAAAACGTGCAGATGCTGCAATAAAAAAAGCATTTGAATTGAATCGAAAGCGAAAATACAATGATGATATTAAACAGAAAAATAGTAATCAGACGCTATCAAAAAATCTAGAATTAATAAGTATTAAATTTTAACTATGATAGTATTTAACTATTATTCTATGTTTCTTTAATTAATTAATATTAATTATTCTTTATAAAATTTGTATTTAGTGTTAATATTGATAATGAACTTAAAACAGTAACTCGTCAAAGCGTTAATAGGGAAACTAGAAATAGTGTTAATATTTACAATGAACAGAAAAGAATAACTCGTCAGAATTTTAGTGGAGAAACTAGAAATAACGAGAAAAATAATGTGCCAGCAAAACGTGACATAATAACCGATGTTGCATCTGATAATACTATGGATAACTTTTGTACAGAACCTTTGCCAAATGTAATATTTGAAAATGAAACTGAAGTTATAAGGTAAAGTAAAAGAAAGTATTATATTATATCATAATTCTACATAGAAAATTAATTGTTAAAATGTTGTAACTGTTTCTTTTAAACAACAATTTCAGCGATAAATTGTATTATCAGACCAACTTGGAAACTCGCGAAACTCCATATAGTAATACTATGCCTGAATGTTTGTCATCGCCCTGTAAAGTGAATAACTGTAATGTTCTTAAAAAGAGAAAGGAAATAAATACAATTAAAGCAAGACAGTTAAGATTACGCAGAGAAATAAAAAAGTTACATAATATTATAAAAGATAAAAATAAAACTATTAATTTATGGAAAAAAAATATTACAGACAGTTAAAAAAAACTATGCAGCAAACTGAGGGTGATGTACAAAATAATGTTAAAAAATCATGAATAAAGGAGAAAAGTGTATAAAAGAAAAATTGATAGAGCACGAAGTATTGCAAAAACAGCTGACAGTGATTAAAGAGAATTTAACAACTGAAAAAGAAAAATCTCTGTTTGCTTAATTAACATGTTCTGGAAAAATTACAAAAAAGTATCGGCAAATGAAGAAAACTTCCGAATTTCAAAAATTTGCGAATAGAAAATCTGTAATTTTTCAACGAAACAATATTAATAAAGAAAACAAGATTAAGCTCACGACTGAATGTGTTACACAATTTTTTGAAAGAGACGACAATTCAGCATTGGCACCTGGTAGGAATGATACAACTACGAAAAATGGTGTGAAAAAAAGAAAAAGGTTCTTACTAGATACTGTCGATGCTTTGTATGAGAAATATAAAAAAGTGTCCCCTATTAAAATGTCACGAGCTACTTTTTATCGGTTGAGACCTTTTTGGGTTATATCTAGAAAAATTACATCAAGAGATACTTGTATGTGTAAAACGCACACTAATATGGCACTTTTGTTGGAAAAATTGGCACATCTAAAATTAATTGAGAGCAAATCATTAAGCAAATGTATTATTTCTCGGTGTTGTGATAGCGATAGTAAAGATTGCATGTACGGTAGTTGTCCTGTTTGTAAACAGAAAACGTTGCTTCTACTAATTGTCACGAGGAGACATTTTATTATAAATGGATAACACGTGATGTTGAAAGAATTGGATAAAAAAATAAGACTTTCAAAGTTAAAATAACATCAAGAGAAAAAATTCTGTGTACTACTGATGAATTAATTAAAGACGTAAATCGCAGTATACCTGATTTTTTAAAACATGCATATGATGCAAATCATCAGTACAAATGTATTTCTTCTATAAAAAATAATTTAAAAATAAATGAAGTTTTCGTAGTTGTTGACTTTTCGCAAAATTATTTATGTAAATATGCCAATGCCATTCAAAGTGCACATTTTGGTGCATCAAAAAAACAGATCACATTACATACAGGTGCATATTATTATACAGACTCAGAATCAGGTGTAGTTAAATGTGTATCTTTCTGCACGATTTCAGAAAGTTTAAGACACGATCCATCAGCTATTTGGGGTCACCTGACCCCCATTCTACAATCTATAAAAAGTGCTTTACCAAGGATAACAATTTTTCATTTTCAAAGTGATGGGCCAACTACCCAATACAAGAATAAAACAAATTTCTTTTTATTTCAACATTTTTGTAATACTTCTGATCTTCAGTACGCTACGTAGAATTATACGACACCAGGACATGGTAAAAGCAGCGCTGATGGGGTTAGTGGTACAATAAAAAATTTATATGATCGAGAAGTTGCAAATGGTAAAGACGTCTTATCAGCGCAAGATGTACTAAATGAACGAAACACAGTGGTGAAAACTTTTATTATTTCTCAAGAAGATATAAAACATATTGATTTGTTCCTGAAAATAAAATTGAAAGCAGTACCCAACACATTAAAAATTTTTCAAATGATATGGATAAAAGAACATAAAAGCAAATTATTTTTTCAATCATTAATTTGTTCATACTGCATTTTTAATGGTCTGTGTAATATGCCGTGTAATCATTTTCCGTTAAAAACTGGAAGCTGGTCTTTTCAGGATGGCAACAAACATACTTCACAGAAAACAAATAGAAAAAAAACGGTAACAAAAAATCTGTAAACAAAAGAAACAAAAAAAAATTCTAATAGAAAACACTGTAAATAAGCGACATAATCACATGATTAAACGAACTTACTTGTAAGTGAAATTCTATCATGATTGTATGAGCCTCTTCCGAAATGATAAAACATGTAGTCCCTTCGATTCCTATCGACCTGGCCGAATTTCCACAAAGTAAAAAGCTCGCAAACCGCTGTGAAGCTAGGTATTGGTGTCATGCACTCTCTTGTTATCAGGCGAGCGGTGACGTTTCCTCAGTAGTTTAAAGCTCCCCCGTAACGTATAAATTTTGGGATCTCGAAATTTTCGAGATAATGGGAAGTACTGGGTTGGAGTTTTATCATTTTGGAGGAGGCTCATACAATCATGATAGAACTTCACTTACAAGTAAGTTCGTTTAATCATGTGATTGTATAGCGCCTCTTCCTCATGATAAAACATGTAGCTGTTTAAAGCAGTTACGGCGCTCAATAATGTGCGTATGCATATTGCACTTGATTCATCCTTGTTAATATTATCAACTGATAAGAATGAGTTAAAGTAAAATAATTATAAAATTATTTTATTATTGATACAATTGAAATTACAAATCAAGAATTAAGAATCGCGTTAGCAAAACTGTCTCTATTATTAACAATTATTTCTCGGTCATAGAATTTTGCGAAAGTTTGAGAAGTTTCTGTCCACCCTGCTGTCGAGCGCAAAATATCTATACCGACGCCTTTGCGTTTTGCAGTTGAAGTAGACGCGTGACGCGTAGAATGTGCAGAAAATATATAAATATCAAGACCACTTTTTTCTAATATGTACTTAACCCAATGACTCAAAGTTGAAGATTCAGCTGCTTTATAAGGTTTTTTGGAAGTGATAAAAAGGTAATCTATTCCATTTCGCAGTTTTTCTGTTTTTTCAATATACGTTTTCAGAGTAGACGCAGCACAAATTTTTTCATTGATTGGAAAGTATGGTAATATGAGCAAGGGTTGATTTCTGTTACGACCCGAAGTTTTTATTCGTTTTGGTATTTTAATGTGAATGGTTTTGTCGTCTAGCTCTTCGATATTTTCTAATTCTATCAACGAAAAAGTTTGCATGCGATGACCGGTAATCAATGCCAGCAAAGCAATAAGTTTTCTTCCGAGATCGAGTACATTCAAATCGTTGTTGTTTGGTAAAGAGGTGAGATAATCGAGAACAATTTTTGGATCCCATGTGATGTCGTATTTGGGTTTTGACGGTCTCAAGTTGTAACAACCTTGAAAAAACCTCATAACTCGGTCGTCTTGAGCCATTTCTTTACCAACCAACAACGAGATAGCCGATCTATAACAATTAATTGTTGTGGAGGCTAGTTGGCGATCAAATAATTTGGTTAGGAAAATCAAAGTATGAGAAATGGATATTGCAAATGGATTAACGTTGTTATCAACGCAATAGGACCACCATTGTTTGAAACAACCTTCGTATTGTTTATAAGAAGACTCGGAAATAGATGCGATCGTAACTTCTAGGGCAGCTTTCGGAGTTCCCCTCAACTCGTACGCTTTCCGGACAAGATTCCGGCCACCAGGGTAACTTTGTTCCAAAATTGATCTAATTCTCTGTTAGCAAAGAAAATGTTGTGTTTAGCTTGAAGTTTCAGAGGTTTCGATATTAGGAGTTCAAGGAATAATGGGTACCAGGGCTGAGCCGGCCACTCTGGTACGATCATTATTTCTTTTGCCTTTTCGTCTCTTATTTTTTGTAAGCATTTTAAAATGATGGAAAATGGCGGAAATGCATAGAAAATATATTTTTTCCAATTTATAGTGAAAGCATCGATTGCAAAACAATCTGGATCTCTTTTCCAAGAAACGTACTTTGCGCATTTTGTATTTACTCGCGAAGCAAATAAATCAATTTCGGGGAAACCAAGCTTATCAATAATATATTGAAAAGCTTGACTCGATAATTGAATTTCTGAAACTGACTCTAATCTGCGTGATTCGAAATCAGCTACTACATTTTCTTTGGAAGGAATATAAGTTGCGAAAATCCAAATTTTTCTGTCTTCGCACCAAGACCAAATTGATCGCGTTATGTCATTAAGGTTTTCGAATTGAACACCACCCATTTTATTAATGTATGCGATGGCCGTAGTGTTATCAATGTGTAAAAGAATTTGACAATGGTGGTAGTTATTTGCAAATGACTTGAGTCCGAAGAACGCCGCAAGTAGTTCCAAGTAGTTAATGTTTTCACACATTTCACTCTCTTTCCAATGCCCAAAAACTTTTTTACCTCCGCTAAAAGCTCCCCAGCCTGTCAAAGACGCATCACTAAAAATCTCAACTTCAAAAGAATTGTTTCTTATAGGTTGATAAGGTGTAAATGATTGAGATGTCCACCATGATAATTCATCGAGAATTTTAGTTGAAATTCTAATTTTCGCATCATAATCATTATTATTCCATAGAAGTGATAAGTACTTTTGTCTTTCACAGGCTTTTGTATGCACCATACCATAATTTACCGCCGGGCAGCACGAAACTAGGTAACCCAGTGTTTCAGCAAAATTTCTGATTGAAATGAGCTTGTTTTTGTACAATTTTTTAATGATTTTTTGAATGCACGAAACTTTCTCTTCGGGTAATTCAATCGTCATAGTATAAGAATTATATATAAAACCTAAATATTTACAGCATTGACTAGGTTTAAGATTGCTTTTGCGATTATTGATGATAAAACCCAGGAATTTAAGTAAGCAAATTGTTTCTTTAATATTTTCTTGACAAGATTCAAAAGAATTGCCGAAAATCAGAATATCATCTAAATAAATAACTGATTGAAATCCCAATTTTCGTAAATATGCTACTAAAGGTTTCATAATTTTCGTGAAAATAAACGGTGCTGTACTTAGTCCGAAAGGTAAACACGTGAATTCATAAAGTTGGCCATTAAAATAGAAACGTAAATATTTACGACAGGATTTGTGTATCGGAATGTGATAATATCCATCTTGCAAATCAATAGTCGCCATATAACAATCTTTCTCTATTAGTTTTTTAACAGAACGATTATCTTCTAATTTGAAATGCGGTGGCGATATAAATTGATTCAAATTTTTTAAATTCAAAATAAGACGATATTTCCCGTCTGGTTTTTTGCGTAAAAATATGTCAGAAATATATTGTCCTTCCGTAAAATTGCATTGACGTATAGCACCTTTTTGTAAAATTTCAGATAGCAATAACAAGACGTTGGATTTATCTTCCACAGACCAACTGCGCTCCGTTGGAACTATTTGTCCTTCCTGAAGTTCTCCCTCCGCGACGAGTGGTGCGGCGAACTCTTCCTCTCGTGAGAGCTCCGATGGTAACTGCGCGGTCCGCCCGACGACGACCCGTGATTCGTCTTCTTCGGATAACGGGGCGGACCCTTCGAGTTTTTTGAACGTCCTGAAGATTTATTTTTAGGCTTCAACTCTTCGGACGTTACTGCGATGGCTTTAGCAGTTTTCACAGACTCATCGAGCTTGTCACCAAAGAGGAAGGCACTAATTTCCGTCTCAGCTAGCGGTTTTCTAACTGCGACGTTAGAGTTTGCGATGATCAAGCTTCGCCGTATGCACGTCTCGTCGTGTTGTAGATCTGCCATTAGACTGCCAACATCGCCCAAAATTTCCAAGAGAGAATTGTTGGCTTGCGATGCCTCGAGACCCATAAGCATTTCAATTGCTTTTGCGGTGCCGGCCAAGCAAGCTGAAATTTTGGATTGTTTAACAGCAATACGGCAATCACGAGCAATTACCGGTTCCGTAACAGATGACTTGGATTCTGGATTGAGCTTGGGTGGATCCCAAAGAGGGTTGTTTAGCGGCGTTGGATATAACGCTGATATTTCAGAACGTTCTTACTCGGGAAGACCAGTTTTGACGATGTCGGTCCACCGTAAGGTTATCGGCTCGTTGACTGCTTCTGCGTATTGTTTGTTTTCAGTCACTCGTTTGCCCAGTTTCTTCACGATTTCAGCACGGGAGGTCAATTGGCTTGCGGCTGCATTGACGGGCTGGCCGCTTACGGACTCGTCGGGAGCGTCAGCTAATGTTGAATCGTCCGGTTTTCGCGCCGAGCCATCGTCTACAGGAGTCGGCACATGTCCATCGTGTGTGGCGGCACGGGATCGGTGAGATGCTCTCGACGAGCGCGACGAGGCACTGCTCGTAGAGATGACACTGCTGCGGGACGAGTTTTTGCTTCTAGCTGCAGATGAATCGGTCGCTATTAGACCATGTCTAATTTTGTGTCGTAACTTGATGTCAAGTTACGGAGCTTGTCGGTTAGCGCCGACAGCTCGTTCTGTTAACGTAATTGTGAGGGTTAGAGCCCAAACAAATACTGCGAGTTTCGACGATAGCCATCGTAATTTTTCGTATAGGTTAGAGCCCACGAAAAAATTATGATACATTGCAAATAATCAGGTTAGAGCCTGTTTGCAATTTTGAACATTGATGAATTTTTCCGCAACATGGGTTGGAGCCCAAGGGAAAAAATGCTGTAAAAAAGTTCGTCAATCGTACTTACAACGACGGTCGCGGCGGTCGCGACGGGCATGGTTCCTCCTCCCTTCTTTTTCCTCCTGTCTTTTTCGCAATTTCTTTTTCAGCCGATGAAGTTCATCCTCCAGACGTGCATCATAAGAGCTGTCTGAGAATGATGACGATGATTATCGTCTTTTGCGACCCATTTTTACCAAGGATGATCGTGGCGAACCGGCCAGTTCGACACAAAACGAACGAATGAGGAAACGTCACCGCTCGCCTGATAACAAGAGAGTGCATGACACCAATACCTAGCTTCACAGCGGTTTGGAGCTTTTTACTTTGTGGAAATTCGGCCAGGTCGATAGGAATCGAAGGGACTACATGTTTTATCATGAGGAAGAGGCGCTATACAATATTATTTAGGATAAAAAACGTTGATTAGTAAAAATCAGATTTTTTTATATATTTTGTTACATATTTTATTAATATTTTGTTAATAAAATTATTTTGTTATTACATAATAAAGTTGATTTATATTATTTTATTTTGCAGTCCATTAGATCATAAATGGACCTTTTACAGTCGATTGTATTTTTTGACCTCGAATTTAGCTAGAGTCGGTCTTTTTACATAAATAAACTATTCAACCTAATAAATTTGCATGATTTTATACATTCAATGAGCGTAAAGACAATATGGTGTACTGTAAATGTAACCGGTCGAAACTTTTTCAGCATTGGTGGAAAAATTAGGAACATAATTTTTTTCACATTGTATGTTATCAGAAATATGGAAAAAAATTTTGGTACATGTGCACTAAAAATTAAGAAATTGATATGTTTTTTCTTAAAATTAGAAACTTCCTGAGATTTGGTCATATGTGTGTCAGTTGAAAAAGTTATATTTTACCTCAAGTTTCGTTCCCGAGGCCGAGTTTAATTTATTACTCGTGCTCTATAGCACACGATACGTTTACATATTAACCGATAGTATATATTAAATAGAAGTTTACATATATTTTTCCAGTTTCTAAAAACAAATAGTAAAAAAGTGACAAAGCAAAACATTTTTTTTCTCAAAATTTAACAAATTATCGTTAATTTAAAAATTTTTTATAAACTTTTTATTAGAGGTACACATGTCTAAGCTATATTTTTCTAATATTTATGTGCCCTAACATAGTTCAAAAAATTACCAGCGTTCGAAACCTTTCGATAAAATAATAATAGTGCCAGAAAGATTAGAAATTTGTAAATCATCGATTGGCTCACTAGATTTTCAATAAGTTTGGGGCTATTTTCAATGAGTAATGATTCGGGTTGACTGTAGGTATTGAGTAATTCTCATTATAACATATATATTCTTTTCCAAAAAAAAGTTGAAGTTTGGAAATTACTAATATTTATAGGCAGAACTGTACATCATCACTAAAATGAAAAATTCCTGAAATATACCCATATTTGTTAGACAACCGCGAAAGATAGCGATCTGGAAGTAAGATGACAAAGGAAACAAATGGTGATATGTATATATTGCTCATTTACTATGAAGTTGCTTTGGCTAATATGGTGCTGCGTAATTTCTTGAAAATTTTGTCAGAAATTAAATTTTGTAAATGTAAATATAGAGTCGAAAAAGTGACGCGCGAATAGATAAAAAATTATACAGTGAAATTGATTACTGAAAGTGAAAATTTTAAAAGTTTATTTGTGAAAAGCACTACTCCAAATGAACCGAACTTTCAGTATTTTTGTCAATGAAATACATCTATTGATATAAAGATATTGTACAAAAAGTATAAAATCGTAGACAAATATATGTTAAAATATAAAGAAAATGTAATTGTCAGGCGCAGCTCACGGTTCAATCTATTTAAAAAATAAAAAAGGAGGAACGTACTTAATTGAAATTTTGCTCTTTAGTGAAATTCTGTTACATTATTGAATTTGAAATTCTAACTAAATCTACGAATATGATTTTAATTGAATTATTTACAAATTAATATCGACGGATGTTATTTTGTTAAAGTATAAAATTGTTTGCTGATGTGGTGTATTTTAGAATTTCGTCAATTAATAGTTGTGATTTGATTCAAGCATATTGAAACATTTTATTTGTGATCTGGTTGTATGAGATATTATATGTATCTGATATGAGATATCGCATATTATACTACGCTCTTATGTAGTGTTAAATAAGCATAGTAATAAAACTTAACAATAAAAACTCAATAATTAAACATCAAAGATAAAAAATTAAGACCCGATTAAAAAATTCAATGCAAACACATCATTCCATTGATAACGTTTTATCAATCATTTTTGGCCTCTTATAAATTAATTTTTATATGTACTCATAAAATAAGAAAATAAAAGTAATATTCCTTTGAAACGTAAGTCATTTCGCTAGTTTGCTAGAATTTTATTCACACTGCTTATAAAAGGAATGAAATCTTTTTTAATAGCAATAATATGTTTGATATTCTCTTTTTACTATCTTTACGGATTAGATTTCTGCGCTAACCTTGATAACCGCTTGAATGGAACAAAAGATAAATCCATAGTTCGACATTATTATCGATGAAACTTACTTTTAGCAATTTCTTTGTGCTTTTATTTTGTGTAACAACATATGCATCAAGTATTTTTCCATCGACAGCAGTAGAAAAAATAAGTTAGCTCATTTACTCTACTCGTATATGGATTATAATCACTTACCTAATAAGGAAGATACCCCAGATTTCCTTCGCCAATTTCAGCCTTTTTTTAAATTAGAAGATTTAAAGGATGAAACCACTTCTTAAAGTTATAAGTGTTAAGAGATAGTTTTAAAAATTTTATATTTTTCTACTAAACTATCTTAAAAATCTATATTACAAAATAATGTTGGAAAATGTCAAATAATTTATAAGATTTAATTTATTTTGAAGCATAAATAAAAAAATTATTTATAATACATTTTATAGAAAAAAAATTAAAAAAGTTAATTATGAGTAAAAAAAATCTAAAAAGAAATGTATTTCACGTAAAAATATATCTTTTATATATGAGTGATTCCCTAAATTTTTCAAGCAAGTACGAGTGATTTGCAGTATAGCCTCAGCATTATGAGTATTGAGTGATGACGTATCTTTGTTAAAATATAATCAAGGCACACAGTTTCATTGATTTTGTATGTTTTGCTAATGATAAATAATCACAATCCGCTAAAATTATGTAAAAATTTTGTAATTGTTGTTGGTACTTATACAGAATATTTTAATTCTTAAAATGATAAAAAAAATTCTTTGATTCTATCTTTCTGAAAATCACGTAGAAACTTATTAAATAATTATACTTTTAAGCAATATTGGTTATATCGGTGTGCCTGTTAAAAAAAGTATATGACTAAAATGCTGGAAGTACAAACATTTATAAGCAAAATGTTCAATAAATAACATATACCCACACTCACATACACACGCACGCGCGCGCACACATATATAGATATCATAGGAAAGTCTATAATGTTAAACGTGCATGGTCTCAAAAAAACATGTAAACAGCTGACAGAGTTTAAAAATTATATGTCAATGCTTTATTATAATTGTGAACGTTAATTTCAAATGTACACTAGGTAAAAATTATTAAAAATTTATTAAAAATGTATATTTTCTCAAATTTTTCATCCATATAAATTGACTGCATATGCGACAGATAATTACATTTTGATTATAATAACGCATATTAAGGCACAAAAGAACATAATTTACAATGAGACATATCGTAATTATTATTATAAATACCAATAATAATTATCATTTTTGATAATTTACATTTTTCTACTCTATAAACATTACACGTTAATTAAAAACGAATGCAATTTATGCTATGAGAAAGTCAAATTAGAAAAAAAGTTATTGTTACAAAAAAGTTGTTAAAACAAAAAAGTTGTTTAAACAATAAATTAATGTACAGAGATCAATTTATCAATAAAAATGGTATATGTCTGTCTATAATTGTAATATATATGTATATAAAATAGTTCATCATATTGTTAAATATATCTTTTGACTTAATAAATACATTTTATTCACTTGTATACTTTTGAATTATTTTTACATAGCTGAAAAAACCCTTTTATTAATATATTTTTCTATGATAACATTAAAAATATTATACACATATTTTTTAGGGTTCTTATGTATCTTATTATACGTAAAATTACATTTCTTAGATGTACCTTTATTTTGTTTGTAATTTTTTATATGCTCGAAAGTAAAAAAATCTAGGGAATTCTTCATATACATATATATCTATAAGTAATATTAAAAAAATGGAATCTTTTTTCGAAATAATATGAGGGTGGATCAATAAGTTCTTAGCAAAAAATAGAAAAACAATTTATTTCGGGTAGATTTTTTTTATTTGTCAACATAATCTCCTTTTAGCTCGATATACTTTTGAAGGCATCCTTTGAGTTTTTTAAGCCATTAGAAAAAAAAATAATCTTGAAAGTTTTTTAAAATAGTCATTTGTTTGCCTCCTCATACGAGATGAATCGTTGTCACTAGGGGCCAAATCTGATGAATACGGTCGATGGTTTACTAATTTGAATTTAAATTCCCTAGTTTTGGCCATTGAAATAGCTGAGATTGAATGAGAGCAAGTATGTTCTCGTTCATTATCTCGATGGAACAAAATTTTGTTTTGTTTAAATAAGAATGTTTTTTTCTTATTATCTCGCTTAATCGGTTTAATAACGACGCACAATACTTTCTGGTGATTGTTATTTTTCTAAATAGTTGACGAAGATAATGTTAATAACTTTCTCGTCAACGTAAAATTTATTGTCGTTTTTGTCTATATTGGGTATTGAGTTGAATATCAAAAACTTGACTAAATTTAATACGTGATTTTTATATGATAATAGTTCAATTGGTAGAAAATATCGACCTTTCAAAGAATTATCCAAGAGAGTCGAGGTTAATGAATCTTCTATGACTGCCTGAATACGATTGATAATTTTTTGTATTATCTTCATTTATATAGCTCCACACAAAAACTATAAACAAAGATGATCGCATACTTAAGTATTGAAATTTTTAAATCTTGTTGAATTATATTTGAGTTTGTCTATTCCAAGATACATCACCAAATCAAGAGGAGGTCTAAGATCTCTAAAGCTATCAAAATATGTAACGTTAGTTCTGATTTTCCGATAAGTAACCCAATGCATTCTAAATCTGTTAACATCATAAAAATTAAGTATTACTGATTCACGATAATGCGGTCTAGAACTTGGTATGTTATTTCTGATAAGCACTCCTTGTAAATATGATGTATTTAAAATTTTCACATACTTCAAGTCGATGTTTGTGAATGCTTCATCTGGCAGATTTACTTCGAAGTTTTTTATAAACCTGATCCATATTAGTAAGGTTTGAGATAATGTCCATAACCTGTATTATATGATTTCAAACATAAGCTTTTTCCTAGAGCAATGACTTCCATTTTTTTTATGTCTCTTGCTCTCTGATAACTACTGCTTTGCAGACCTTGCGTCATTTACAGTTTTTGCGATTCCCATGGCTCCATCAGCTAGAGCACTGGTTGTATTCAAACTTGTGAAAAGTGGTATGAAGAAGGGCAAAGGTCCACCCGTTCTCGTTAATATCGGCAGAATTTATGGAATGTTAGTGTTTGCTTTTTCACCAGTTTTTTTGGCAGTTGGACAAACTTTCTTCAAAGCAGAACCGATGATCGTTCGCGCAGATTTATCCTTTGACCATTCGAAAGTTGACGTTTTAATCATGTTTTTCAAATGAACTAACATTCTAGTATTTTAGCGTCCTTTAAAATTAGTTTTTTTCTTCTTGAAACCTATGCCGAAATTTGATTTTATTTTCTTGGCATTAGATACAGTGTAAACAGCTGCTTTCTCACCGATACTAGAATCCTTAGTAAAAACTTTATTCCACGCTTTTTCAGCTGAACCTTTGTCTACAATATTTCTAGCTTGTATATTTTCTTGATTTCTCAAGTACGCTATATCGTGTTGTTGCAAGCTGTGTTGAGAAGATTGATTCCTGAATTTCCACGAGATAGACGTTTCTGTAAATTAGTTCCTGGTCCACAATATTGATAGTCTGGAATATAGAGCTCCAATAAAAGTTTATTGATGATATTATTGACCAATCCTCGTCCTTTCTTCGCTTTCTGTCGCTTGTATATGATCATCACTGTATGTAAGTCCATCATACGACTAATGTTTAAAACTATAAAAACAGATATATATAGCTGTCCAGCTAGTTATCGTTTAAATATTGTCTCATGAGAATGAATTTCAAAGAGCAAACTGTGAAACTTCCCATAAAAAATTTTAACGTGTAGGAAGATAAGGAACCAAAGCGTCATGAAAATTTACATTTAAATAACGTTAAAGCTATTTTTTGTGGTCCATCCAACTGTGGTAAAATCAACACTCTTTTGACGCTTATCACTAATTCCAATAGTATTAGATTCGACAAAGTTTATGTTTACTCGAAATTTTTCAATCAACCAAAGTATAAATTATTGAAAGAGATGTTGAAACTAATAGACAAAGTGAAGTATTTTTAATTCATGGAGCACGACTCCGTGATTGATCTTGAGCAAACATTATCTGATTCGATTATGATATTCAATGACATCGCCTGTAAAAAACAGAACAACGTACATGTTTTCTTTTGTACAGGTAGACGTAGGAGTATTGATTATTTCTATCTCTCGCTAACGTACGTACGCATTTCTAAACATCTCGTAAGAGATATTTATTCGCAGTTTTTCGACAAGACGAAGCAAATATGAAATATCATGAGAACTCTGATATGATGCTGATATGATGTACAATTAGTTTAAAGAACTTTGTGTCAAATGTTGGTTGGATGAGAAATATTGATTTTTGATGATTGACAAGAATAGGATCATAAACTATGGAAGATACCGAAAAGGCTTTGATTGCTTTGCTATAAATTTATATATCGCCATAGAGATGCAGCACTTAGTCTATCGACAATCGTAGAAGCGTCAACATGCATGATCATTAACAAGAAAACCATGTGCTTTCTTAATTCAAAAAAGCGGAAGACGCAATAAAACAAAAGTATATTTTATTAAAACATGCTCAAGATTATATTGATAATGTCTCGAATAAGACATTTAAGCCAATAATCGATTCACTTAAAACTATAGTAAGCGAAGTGGAACCAATAAAAAACTTAACGAAGGCAATAAAAACATTAGTGAGTGAGAAGGAAACTTTTCCTGATTTAGATAAAAAACTAAAGTTTTTAAGGAAAAGAGCACGTCATGAAATTAGCTATCTTATTACAACCGCTGCTTCTGGTAGTAGTTTTAAGCATGAAATTGTGCAGACTAATGTTGAAGATTCTGTTATGTGCAATAATACACAGATTTATAACAGTTTATCTGAACCAAGTGAGGATGAGAGTTTAACTATCGATAAGTACATGAATGCATTAGATAAAAATTATTCTAATTTTTTTGACTTAATTTATGAAGTACGTAAAGAATATAGTGGAGCTTATACGCTTGATAACTTTATGACGATTTTTAACAAAAATAATGTAAACGTCGACAGTTTCAAATATTCAAAATCAAATGATTCTATGGAGCTACTTGCGGCAAAGCAATTTAATTAATCTCATTTGTCAAGACATACTCAAAATTTACAAAAAAATTTTAGAGATATTTAGCGTTCATAAAGGAAAATAATGAATGCAAATGAGTTTATAACAGTTCATAATAGCAGTTAATTAAATAATACCATTGGTTCGTCGTTTAATATGACTAAAAAACCTAATATAAGAGGGAAGTGACAAAAACTGGTTAATCTATTTACAAGATTGCATGAAACAATATTAATATAGGTACGTGTATTGGGATGTTTCAAATGAGGTTGTTGATTTTCTTCGATTCCTGGTGGCTGAAGAGTCAGCTGACAATAATAGTCATATCAATGGAATTCATTCAGTAATCGTAGAACTACGCGAGAAATTGAAAAAAGTAGACGAAAGTTCAAAGTTGGTGACAAAGTGAGAATTAACAATTCGAAACAAAAAAAGATACATACTCAATTAGTCAACGGAAATATTTACTAAATACGCGTGATATCAACAAATTCAATAACTTGTCACTTGAAAAATTATCAAGATCAATTGAACATTTTACAAACATTTCCCGCGTGAGTGAGTAAATTAATGATTACATTTTTATTGGTCAATGAATATGTACGATTTCAAAGATTTTAATTTCATTTTACTGTTCAAGCTTCATTTTTATATGCCATTTTTTATATAATTTGTGTTCATAATTAATATGATACGAGGGTGGATCAATAAGTCCTTAAAAAAAGATAGGAAAATAATTTTTTAGGTTAGAAATTTTTCTCATATCCAATTTTTCATGAAAAATCGAAATTACTATATCTTTCCAACCCCAACCCTTATAGGCTCAACTATTTCGTGCAATTTTATGCTTTGGTCACTCAACACCATCACGTGGATTTTATCGATCATTTCCGGGGTACTCACGTTTGAAGGCCGGCCTGAACGATATTCATCTACAGTCGATGTACAGTCACGTTTAAATTCATTTACCCAATTGTGAATAGTTACAAATACAGAGGCGGATACGCCATGAATTGCATTCAACTCAGCTTTGATTTCTTTTGGTGTAAAGTCTTTTAAACAGAAATGTTTTATCATGGCTCGGAATTCACTTTTTTCCATTGTTAACAATAAACAAAATTTGTTCATTTTAATCGACAATAAAAACGGAATCACTTGATGGATCTAATTGAAACTTTGGCGGCACTTTATTTAGAAGTGACGCTTACTATTGCAACATAAGTTGTGATGCTTTGCGCGCTATATCTTTGATTTTCTAAGGACTTATTGACCCACCATCGTATATTCTAAAAATCCGAATTTGTTGGTGTTATGTTTTTACGCACTTGAAGTTTTGTACCTTTCATTAATTTTAATTAATGTTTACTGTGCAGTTCAAAACAAATGTCAACATAGCAGTAATAAATCACAAGTTTATAAGCCTTAAAAATTTTGGCTTACTCGAGTTCAGATTTCTCATAACAAATACATTTAGTTTTATGCCTTTTAGAAGCATCGAGTCGAACCTGCATTTTTTCTATTTTAACGGCTATCGCGAGGTTGGTTGACACTTGTTTTCAACATTTTCTTCTAAATTTTACTTTTGAAACAAGGGACTAGGCTAGTATGACTGTTGCACAGACAGTCAATTATCTGAGAGCCTTGGACTAATTTATACGTTCATAGTTGTAATACTCCTACCTCGGAATAAAGTTATATTGCATTTTATAATCATTGGTCCTTCGAGAAATAATATTCAACTGTTTAGATTAGTTTAGCAATTCGGGTATAGAGTGTCAAAAAAGAATTGACAGCGTTCAAGTCTAATTTGTACAGGAAATATGCAAAAAGCTTAGTGCAGATATTAGCTATCAACTCGGATGGCCCAATCTTACGAACTTCTGATATCCAATGTTCTTTCGTTGTTATAACCTTATTAAATTTTATCTTACATAAGTTATTTCGATGCGAAATCGAAAGTTAAATGCTATCGCTATGAATTTTGGAAATACATCAATCTTTGTCGTCAAATTAGCATAATCACTTGGCCGTAATATTTTTTTCTTACAATCAGTAGCATTAAGAAAATTAAACTCATAATTATTAATGGAAAATCAAAGAAATGAATTTATTTCCACTCCCAATTTCCTCGCTATTGTTAAAACCGCGCAAAATAAACAAATTATTAGGTGATACTCCTCAAATGTAAAACATGAAAAAATTGTCTATTGCAAAAATTGTAGTGATCGTTTTAGAACCCGTTCCGTTAAATCGGTATATCACCATAGTGATCATATTATTATTGCACTATTTATCTTTAAATTACTAAAATAATATATAGATAAATTTATTAAAAACTTGAGGGATTAACTCTAAGAATAGTTCTAACAAAGTTTTAACAACTAATAAAGACACAAACGACAAAAGATCTGATAATAGTCTAATAGTCTAGAGTCAGAGGGTTTGCTGTGGCCGAATAATGTCTAATAAAACGTCAAAGTTTGTTAAATGTATCTAGTTCTTCTAAATCTGGAAATTCAGAATGTTTTTTTGTCATTTATTGATAATTAAATTTTTTAAAACATTGTAAGTTTTTTTTAATAAATTTACATGCCTTATAAATATTAAAAATGATTCCTTTGATGTAAATAAGTAGCTTTTTTTAGATTAAAAAAGTATTAATTTAAAGCTTAAATGTGAACGTTTATTTAATAAAAACGCGGGATGGCGTACGACTCAGTTGATTACATCGCTATAACTGTTTTCTCATATAGTTAGCGAAACCGTTCAGCCCTTAAACTATTTTACAATTTAATATAAATCGGCTGGTTTTCGAAAATCGTAAATATTTTTATTAAAATTAAGGTAATGGAAAGATACGAGTATATTATATTCTTACCGAGCCTGTCATCGTCAACTGATCAACGTTACTTTGAAAAGTTTTATATTTAAATAGTAATGGAAAATATATTTGATTTTTAAATAATTATTATTATTTACTAATAATTCTCTTGTATGTTTAAGTTCAATTTATAACTGATAAAATAATAAGAGTCTGATAACACTTTTATTATTTTATCAAAATACGAGGTCTATCTTAAAAGTATCCGACATGTGTTCATATCTTCGCGCGGAGAGATTCAAGCGACCACTGAAGAGTACAAACGTCACCATAGCAACTCCTAACCTTCTCGTCAGTAGCCCGAGATAGCAATGAAACGTCTTAGTTCCCGCGCAACGTGTATTTGTTTACAACGACTTTTTTGCGTTCGACGCAATTCTTTAATTGTTAAAAATGGCAGAACGAACCGAAGAGCGAATTTGCATAAAGTTTTGCTTTAGTTTCAGTATAAAGTTGTGTAGAAATTATTGAAATGTTGCAAACAATGCATTTACAATTTTTGCAGTGGAAGCTTCCATCCGAGCCTCGGCCGAAAAAAGCCCGTTAAAGTCGAAGCAACATCAAGTTTTTGTTGATTGTTTTTTTTCAATTATAAGGGCGTTGTACACCATGAATATGCTCCTACAGACCAGATAATCAATAAAGAGTACTACGTTGAAGTTTTGAAAAGATTGCGTGATGCAATCAGGACAAAACGACCGCAACCTTGGGAAACCGGTGAGTGGCTTCTTCATCACGACAATACTCTAGCGCACGCATCAAACTTTGTGCAGCAGTATTTATTGAAACACAATATTGCGCAGATCCGCAACCCTCCATACAGTCGCGATATAGCTCCCTGCGACTTTTGGCTGTTTCCTCGATTGAAAATGCCACTTAAAGGACATCAATTCGACGATAAAGAGACTGTTGAAACTAAGGCCCTCGCCACATATGCGCATATGCGCGCGTACGAGGGCGTACAAACGCGTACAAATCGCTAAAAATTTTGATAGTGCCAACAACAGAAAGTTACTACTATTCCTCGTATGCCCCAAACGAACACACTTACTCCCGGAACAAACGTATCATAACGCTATATTATTGAAGGTTATGATACGTTTGTTCCGGGAGTAAGTGTGTTCATTTGGGGCATGCGAGGAATAGTAGTAACTTTCTGTTGTTGGCACTATCAAAATTTTTAGCGATTTGTACGCGCTCGTACGCGCGCGTATGCGCATATGTGGCGAGGGCCTAATGCAACGAATGTACTAAAAGCGATTCCGAAATTTGACTTTCAAGAATGCTTTTATAAGTGGAAACATCGATATGAGCATTTTATTCAATCAAATGGGAACTACTTTGAAGGATGCCATCCCCTAGATGACGAAGATTAAATCAAGCGCCGAGAAATCGAGGAAGATCGGATACTTTTGGGACAGACCTCATATTCTATATACGAGTATTATCCCTATAACATGAGGGAGCCAGCTCTTACAGCGTCACTATATTGGTAAGCATTGAATATCGTTGGTCGAGAGAGCGTAAGCACGGCAAAACCTTAATATCCTATGTGTTTAAATTTAAACGTTTTAAGTGTGTAATTGTGACGTCACCCATAAGAAATACATTGTCGCTGAATTTAAACGTTTAGAAGTGTTTGAAATTGGGGACAATGTATTTCTTATGGGTGACGTCATATTAAACGTTTAAATTCAAACGCATGGGTTTACCGTGTAAGTGCAATGTTATTGATAACGATTCGAGTACGGGGGAGAATTCGAATGTGTGAAAGCAGGAGAGGTAATCGAGTGAGGACTGCGAGAATAGCCCCCGGATTTTTTTAAAGAAAAAATTGTTGTTAGCCAAAAAGGGAAAACCTCGTTAATTGTAACGAATAATATGATACACGGTCCTTGTGGAGAATGGTGTATTATTGATGGGAAATGTTTGAAAAAATACCCTAAACATTTTCAAGAAGAATCAATAATTGATGATGAAAACGGTTGCGTTTCTTATCACCGAATAGATACTGGAAACTAGATACTGGAAAAACATATCTACATCCTAAGGATTATGAAATAGATAATCGTCATGTAGTGCCTTGTGCTCCAGTGTTATCTTTGAAGCTTAATAATTGTCATATTAACGTAGAAGTTTGTTCAAGTATGAAATCCGTTAAATATTTACATAAATATTTTTACAAAGGACACGATGTAGCATCTATAATTGTAACTAATTCTAATGATCTTATTATTGATCATGATGAAATTATTCAATATCTAAAGGCACGATATGTAGGACCAGCAAAATCCATTGGGCGGATTTTGTTTCGACCAATGCACGATAAAAGTCGTTATTATTCGTTTACCTGTGCATCTTCCAAATTTTCAAAACATAACAATTCGCACAGAACCTACTGATATTGACGAGTTAAATAATGCAATTGATACGCAAATATCAATGTTGATGGATTATTTTGATTTGAATATGCGAGATCCCAATACGCAGCAATATTATTACTCTGAAATTCCAGAAACATATGTTTTTAAGTAAATTCAAGTTGATGGACGGAAAGTAAGAGAGTAAAAGTCTTCATGAATTCCCATAATTTCTAAATTTATTGCAAGATGTCAACGAAATTTTACCAAATTATAAAATTACAAAAATTCATTTTATTGCTGGTCGTGAATAATATTTGAAATTAAACGAAAAACAAAAAGAAGTAGCAGATATAATTTTAAATGCCGTTTTAAATAATAATTGTGATGAAAATTCAGAACAGAGTAACTGTTTCTTTATAGATGATCCTGGTGAATCTGGTAAAACTTTTTTATATGAATGTCTTTGGTATCTCTTTTCAAGGAAAACAATAAAAAAAGTATGTACTATGGCATTTACCGAAATAGCAGCTACGTTATTACCTCAAGGTAAAACCATAAAGTATTTCAATTACCTGTACCTTTGTTACCAAATTTATCATGGAACATAAAAGTAAAATCACAAGAAGTTGCTAATTTGTAAGAAATAGATGTCTTTATCTAGGATGAAGCTCCTATGGCTCCAAAATATGCTATTGAAGTGATGGATAAAACTTTACGTAAAGTAATGAATAATGATAAATTATTTGGTAGAAAAATAACTGTTTCAGGAGAAGATTGCAGACAGTTACTTCCTGTGAAAATAAATAGTACGCGTAGTGAAACTGTTGATTTATCTATAAATCGTTGTTCACAACGGGAAAATATTATTAAATTTTCTTTCACCTAACATATGCGAGATTAACCTAAAGAAATTGAATTATCGAAATTTTTGTTAAATGTTGGTGATGAAATATTAAATGACAATCAAGATAACTTGAATTTACAACATTTTCCTCAAAAGTGTATTAGAGTAATTAGTAACGTCGAAGACATAGTAAATGACATTTATGGTGATATATCACGCAACAAACAATATAGAAAAACAATTAGTTTTGCTATTTTATCTACATGAAACATTCACGTGTTAATGAAATAAATGAAAAAGTTGTTAATTTACTGGATGAAACAACGGAAAATTTTACACAAGTATTGATAGTATAGAAAACTGTGATAATGAAGGTTTTGAAGGTGATATATGAATTGAAGATTTGAATACACTTTCTCCCTCGTCTCTTCCTTCGTACGAATTAAAATTAAGAATAAATTGCCTTTGTATGCTAATCCGAAATCTTACTAATAACGAAGGTTTATATGGAATGGCACTAGATTATTGATTTTAGAACTATGTAATAATTTATTAAAATGAAAAATATGAAATGGTGATAAAAAATGAAAAATAGTCTTTATAAATCGTATAACGTTGTATTCCTCAGAAAATAAATATCCATTTGTTTTTAAACGCCGAAAATTTCTTATAAAATTAACATTTACAATAACAATAAACAAAGCACAAAGTCAAACTCTAGAAAACATTGGAATGATTTAAGAAACGACGTGTTTAATGACGGTCAGTTATATGTTGCTTTATCTCGAGTTCGATCGTGGAATTCATTGAAAATATATACGGATTGTCCTAATAAGGACAGCATTAAAAATTTCGTGTATAAAGAATTGTATTTATAAATTATTTATCAACTTTGAAATATTTTACATTATAAAATTTAATTTAAATATTTTTTATTTATTTTATTAATATTGTTACAAAAAGTTAAATGTCGATCGCACTTATTATTCAGATGAACAAGCTTCACACGCGCGGTAGACGCTCTAATGCACTTCTAGTTTCCTATATAAAAGAGCCTAGAATACGTTACAATTTATTCGTAATCTGATTGACTGAAAAGTAGTTATGTGAGTGGCCGTCGTGTGTTAATATGTGTTTTTATATGTAGTTATTTTGGACTTTGTGTATACAATACATTATTAGCATAGCAGTTTATCAAATTTGTGCTAATAAATATCTTGAGTCATTTCATATTAATTTTATATTCATTAATAAGTAAGAGACTTCATTCAATGGCCTAATTTTAAAATAATATGATAAAATAATTTGAATGCTATTAAATTACATTTATGCTTAGGACATAAATTTATTGATGTTACATTATAGATATCTCTGTTACAAAGTTTAGCTTCGAATAAACATAATTGAAGATGAAAAGAAACGTAAATCTATGGATTATTTTATAAATAAAATAATGTAAATTAATTTGAGCGCCAATGATCCAGTAATTTATTTAAAAATTTATTTAAATAATTTTTTGAAATTAACCTTACAAATGTAAATATAACCTTATAATTCTTGGTCTAAATGTTGGCTACATGGTAGTTTACTTAAGTATGGATTATTAGATCATTATAATAATCATATCAAAAGTTATAAACAATTGAACATTTTAGACGTAAAATTTTCAAAAATTTATATCTCCGCAACCATTTAAGTTATCGAAACGAATTTTTATTTAAATTACATGTGAAAGGTTTTACTTTGAAAATATTAAGCAAACAATACTGTAATGTCAATTTTTTAAAACGTTATTAACATTTTTTTTAAACAATTGGCCAAATAATGATAACTTTATAATTTATAAATCTTAGATAATTAATCTAATAATTGCGTTATAAAATTATAGAAAAAATCGTTACAAATATAAAAATTTGTTATAATTCAAATGTTATTAACTAATTGTAATATTTCTTTTTAGAAAATATGTCTAAAATTGATAAACTATAAAGTTATATAAAAATTTAATAATTTTCTATTTTAAATATTGAAATATTACGTTAATTAACTTTATTAGTTAATAACTTTTGACGACACTATTTACAATAATTGTAAATTACATTAAATCAACAAATAAGGAATTCTGTGATGTTCACATGTGTTGAAAGCTCATTATTAATGTTTATTTACTTGTAAATTAAGAAAACTCATTCCTCAAAATTCGCGAATGTTTCTCGAATATTCGATAACTTCTCGAAGAAAACTCTCCTGCGAAAATAGGCGGGAAAATCTATGTATAAATACGCCCACCTTTGCACAGGCTAGCATTCACTTCTAGCCTTGCAAAGTGAGCACATGAGTCTGAATAAACTTGGCTAATACCTAACTTCTTTCTCTCATTGTGATTAACTGAACAAGACTTTTCCTCTCCTATAATTCGAGCTCAACTTATAGAAAATCTCGCGCTATAAGAAACTTGGGCCGAATTATATCCAATCCCAAAAAGACTTAAGCTCTGCTTATGGGACAATTCGCACCATAAGAAACTAGGGCATAGTCTGACTGTCCTTAAAACCTTGGCCATATTCGCATATATTTGATTTTCAATTTATTATTATCACCTTATATTTGATTTTTCAATTTATTTGACAAGTAGAGTAGATTTACTAGAAACGAATTCTTACTCATAAGCGCAACTAGATACGAGAGTTTGAATTATTTATAAGTGATACGAACATCACAAGCATTCATTAGATGCGACACAGTGAACGATAATAGTGAATGCTCACAGGCCATACATCAAAACTGTACAATTAAAACAAAAATAACAGAATTTAAATGTTCAAACTGTGAGAACTGTGTTTAAATGAAAAGGAAAATGAAACCCAATCCAACCTCACCGATTTTAATAATCTTTTAATAACTTATACTTTCTAGAAAAATAAGACATACGTGTTTTTTTATCGACGGAAAAACTGCCCTCAAAGTTCACCCCCAAAAATGAATTTTCCAATGTATCTCAGCTTCTAATTGATATTTTACAATGAAGCCAATTTCATATTACTTTTTATATAAATACCAAACTAGCGCATGCAATTCCGAACATAAAGAGTGCAATCTTTATTTATTTATTTAAAATTCGATCTTTTTGAGGGTGGTTTTCATTCCTCAGGGTTTTTCGACCCATAATTCTTCTATCCAGTGAAGTCGGGTTGGGGGTGTTTTCTTATGAGAAGTACCGTCGTGTAATAGATAAAAAATCACAATGTACTCATTTTTGTAATGCAACTTACATATTGTAAGACAGTATTTTTATTTCCTCAAGCATTTTTTATAAATATGCTTGAGGAAATAAAAAAAATACAGTAAACACGATAGAACCACTTATACTTAAATTATATATATTTACAAAATATAATTTCTTTTAGAATCTTTAACACAAAAAGTAATTGTGTATAGTGTCGCGCAGATTGCGCTTCCAGCATTGATGCCGCAGGTCGCAATCGCGACCCTAATAGGTCATAGTTTCACTGTTACATAGATTTTGCTTGTAAATTAATTTTTCACCTTTTTTATTGCATTTTGCAATGTTTTTAAACATTGTAATTGTTAATAAGCAATTAAAAGTTGTCTCCTATGCAAAACACTCTCGATTATCGGATTTAGTAAGCAAAAACACATTCTAAAACCTTTGAGATTCAATCGGGCATTTATGGACTGCGGAAAATCCTTAGACCCCTAAACTACTATCTATTTGAGATAGTTAGTCCTTTAACTTTTTAAGAGCATAAATTTGGCGAAAAATAGGAAAGAAAAATGCTAAAACACGAGATATGCATACCATGAAAACTTATTTTGAGCGTCGAATAGTCTTTGTAGAATTGAAAACTATCAATTTGAACAATGTCTGTAATCATTTGAAGGTGAAAAATAGGGAAAAAAGTACATTTTTTTACATGAATGTCTAACATCTGCTATTTTGTAAATAACGATTGAAGGTCGATCCCGAATTTTATAAAACAACGTATCAGAGAAACTCATTCGTTCTAAAAAGTAAATCGGCCTACTCGTTTCTTATTAAATTCGAAAGGTACGTCGTAGTCGTAATCGAAATTAATTTCTACTATATGCATTTGCTTGCTGTTGATTATGTTTTGATTGATTTGAAAACAGTTATTTTGAAAGGTGTGTAAAGGGAGGGGAGTACAAAAGATAGAAAAGGTTTTTTTGAGCTTTTTAATGTTTCATACATTGTAGAACACATCGATTAAATGTTTAAACATTTACGTCTCAAAGCTTAACAATATGTTCGCGGTACATTATTTTTCAAAATTATTATTTTGATTTTGCTACACGCAGTAACAAGCTATTATTGGTATCATATTACATTCGAACCGCTGTTCATTGAGATTTTACGACTAATAGTAAATTTTGATACTAGTACGAGAAATCAATTTCAGCCTGGTGTGGACGATTGCGCTCGAGCGAGCGAGGGAATCCATATGAAACTGGCATTATTTTCTCGCACATGTATTTTAATTTATTTTTCAATATGACGTGTGTCGGACAAGATTTTAAGCATATTCAATGTTATTGACTTTTACTGTAAGTTTTTTTACGCTGTGGTAACAATGGTTGAGTTTGAAGACGCGTGCGGGTACCTGCTATAACATAGGCGTCAAGGTAGACAAATATGAAGTACAGATATCTTTATTAAAAACAAGCGGTAAAGGTCCTGAGAAATGTTTTTACAAGATGAGATCGTCTGCACAACTGAACTCTTGTTCCTTAATGGATTCACATAGTTATAGTCGATGATAAAAGTGCCTACTATTTCCTTACAAATAAGTTATGCCTCGGAAGTCTGAGAACGACATAAATATGTTCATAGAACTATTATTGTCTATGTGCACATGTATATAGTTTCTTTAGGCCTATTTCGTATTTCCTAGCAGTGTTCTAGCCAAACAGCACGTGTATAATATATACATGTATACGTTATATACTTATAACATACTATTCTATTACTAAGGGGGAATAATCATATTATATTATATTTATTTATTGACACGAACTGTTCAAAAACAACTTCAGTTGAACGCAATTGATAATCAAATGAACTTAGTAATATGTGAAAATTAATTGACATTATATATAGTTCTCGGTCAAATACATTAATTACTGCAGAATATCTTCGATGCATACATTTTTAGAGATTGAATTAAAACAAAAAACACGTTAAGTCACCCCGCGCATAACGTCATTTTTAATTATTTAGAGTATATGATAGGCTAGTAAAGCACTGACGTTTTAGTAAGTTTAAGGAAAGAGGATGGTTCCCTACGGGTGAGAAGTAATGTATCTGAGCGAGGACTAGATCATTTTAATTAAACTTCACATACTGGTAAGTTAGTTTGAATATCAATTATATTGCATTCTCATTCTCCTATACATTACTTACTGTAGTGATTTAGAGTTTATATTGTTTATATAGTTATAAATATAAAAAGAACAATTACGTTATCGTGTCTCAGTTGAAGCTATTCTCGATTAGTGGAGGCAATACGGAACGAAAACTACTTTTGACTTTTCATCAACCGATTCGCTAACGTCTTCAAAATAAAATAATAACTCAAAAGTGCTGTGGTTCGAACCACTGCATGTAGTTGACTCTAAAATTATTTTATTGTGTAACTGTATATTATTTTATTGTATAACTGTATAAACCATGTATTTGATAAATATTCATTTTTTGTCTCGCTTAAAAATTTCTGAAACTTCCAAGTTTTGGTCTTCTATTTGAAGGGATCGATTGGTACGGAGTATATACAATGGTGCGTGAATCCTATTTTTTTGTAATTTAATTTCCAAAGATATACTCTTGAAAAGTAAGGTGACTACCATTTTTAAACCAATTATTAAACTAATCATTAACCCTCAAAGATCTCAACTCCTGCAGCAATATGCGTATAGTTGCGATCGGCAGCCTATCTTCACCACACCCTCGACTTCTCTAATTATTTTTTATCCGATAGCAAAAATCTCATTGGTATTGCACCTATGAACGGTGCAGTGTCTCTGCTCATCTAATCTCATCCGTTCACTCTCATAATATTACAAAGGAGAGACCACATATTCTGGATTACGGATTTTACTCAAACTTTAAGAATGCTTTTTTTTTATTGAAATGGAAGCTTTTTCGAGAATTTTGTCTCGTATGCCTATATTTAGGACTTATGTGTTTCTATATTTACTATATTAGAAAATTAAGTTATTTTTAAACTGAAAAAAACTACTGATGAAGCAGATCTACTGCAAATAAAATGATAAAAGTAGAAAGATGATGTCACATTGTTCAAATTAGTAAACAATTATAAAAAACCCGTTAACCGTTAAAAAATTTTGCTTGTTTTAAATTCATCTGTAAAAGGATATTTTTTTAACTAAAATGCAATAAGTTCCAAAAAAAATTTAGGAAACGGAATCCCTTCAAAGGCTTCTTCCGATAACAAACAAAAGAAAAAAAAATCACGTACAAATTTGAAGCAAACTTTGTACCCCGGAAGGGATTGGCCGTTGTGAAATTCTTTCATTAGTCGAATATTACGTTATCTGAATTTAAGAATCTAATATGATTATTAAATATAATTGACTTGAGCTTTACTGCAAAAATATAAGTATGTATAAAAATCTATAGTTGAGTAAAGAAGTGTTTGAATAAAGAGGTGTACCCGCATTTATACGAACAACATGCGAGGTAGACTTGATGTTGTATACAAAAATTTCTCTGTTGGCATCAGTGAATTTTAGTGCATTATGAACTGTCAAGCAGGTATCGAGAATTTATGGTTTTGCCAGAGCCGTCTCCCGGTTTATCCACGCACACATAATTTACTGTAGATCGTGGCTGGACAATAAAATACTGAAGAAGAAAAATTGAAACGAGCGAAAGAGCGAAAGAAAGAATGAGTGCGGATGAATGAAAGGAAGAGCATGAAAGATACAAAAAAAGGAAGGTAGAAAGAAACAGAAAGCTATATAAATGTACGAGAAAAGAAGAACGTAATGAATATGCTGCTTGTTTATATTGCCAATTATGATAAATTCACGTGTTATGCATTCGCGTTTCGTAATAGGATTCGCCTGACGAGGCGTTGCGGCGGAAGCCGATATCGTTTTCTTATCGGCTGGCAAAAGCGTTTGCAGAATTATCCTCGAGCTATAATGTGCACAAATGTTCCATGATCGCGATCTAAAATAAAACTAGTCAACGTTCTTTGCTTAAATATCGAACTGCAACAATAATAATAATTATCAGTTAAGGTATTTGTTAGTGTAATCAACAGAGTGAGTAATTCAGTTGACCTATAATATGAAGTTCGAAGCATTTGATTCGATAAGCTCGCAGTAATGAAGAAAGGCCACAGAAAAGAATGTATGTGATTTTATGGTTTATTGAGCTTTATTGGTGTCGTAGGGTAAGAACCTCTGTGGGTAATATAGTAAATATTTAAAGATCTTACGAGGGCTATAGATGTAGCAGATATAATTTACAATACAATTCAAAAATAACGAACAAAGTATAATACGATGTAAGATTACAGGTACCAAAATATCAGATATTTATTAAAAATATTTTCCCAGATATTAATTTACAGTATAAGTAATATTACCAGGCTTAAACTTATAGAAAAATACAATACAAGTAACAAGACAGATTGCATTGGTAATCAAAGCACAAATCATAATTTTTATTCGCAACGCTTGAGTTCGATCAATGACAATGAGTAAAAGTGCATGCACAGAAAGAGAGAGAGAGAGAGAGCGCGCGCGAGAGAGAGAGAGAGAGCGCGCGAGAGAGAGAGAGAGCGGAGAGAACAGATAAGGGAAGAGATTCGGAGAAAGGCTGAATTTAATTACGAGTTATCCATGCTCTCAATGCAACTGAGGATATCGGAAATTGAGAGCGCTGTGTACACGTGGGGACATGTAATTATTCAAAGGTTCGCGGAGTACCAGAACTTGATAAGAGAACAGGTGCTGCACCACTACTCTACATGACTATTGTGGACGATCTGCAAGCAGATCATCATTTTTTCTTCCATTATAACTATCTTCGTTATTATGAACTACTTTTTCCTATTAGCGCAACATAATATGTCTTATGGTTGACTGCATATAATTGACTAGAGCTTTTTCACTTAGTCTTTTTAAAACCTCTCTTACCATTCTCGCCTGCAATTGCAACATTTAATTATATTCTTATACGTTTATGTTATCCTGCAGTGTAAGTTTTAATCATTTTACACAAGCGAGCTTCATTACATGATTTTCTTGCTCCGAATGCTTTTCATGAGGTTCAAATTAATTTAGCAGGTTGATTGGCAGCAGGAGGTTAGCTTGGTATAGGTTATGTTTCTTCATAGGTATATATGTATGTAATAGGACAAACGTAATTCACGGGTGCGCACGGATAGACGAGCACATAAGGGTCTTGATGATTGTGGGCTGAATAGAATTGCTGATTAAAGAGTTCTTGATAAATTGATATTGAACGCACTACAACAAAAGGAAGTTCATGATTTGATCTCTAATGAAGCTTGAAGTTTGAACTTGAAAACTTATAATTTTCATATAAACAGAAATACGTGTATGCAAAGTTGCACGCGAGAACCAAGGTATTAATTGTCTGAATCAAGATCACGCTCAATTAATCAAATGCAGGATATTGCACTAATGCACTGTAATGTGCTCTGGAACTAGTAGAGGTGCGTGATTAATGTGCGGGCATGAAGAGTGAAAAATAAAGAAGAGCACGGGGTTTGGTAAAGAGTAACTGTATGCCTAGGACTGAGCAATAGCTCTAGCGACGGATGGTTAGGAATGAGAAAGATGCAGGCGCTCCAGGACTGCGCACGAGTAGCTCCTTATTATTATTAATTTAGCTGGCGGGCCAGATGATTATATGCTGATACAGCAGATGGGAGTCGAAATAGAGCTGATGGTTTTTGAGGAACGAGATAATTTTTTACTGCGCGCTAGCGGGCAGATGTCGACTATAGCTATATATGACGATTTAATTTAAAAAAAATTTATTTTTCTGCGATTTATAGCATTGAAAAATCTTTTCTCTGCCAAAAATTTCAAATCTGTATTATAGAACATTTTGAGTAATATAGCTTAAAACTATGTATTTTTCAATGTACAATGCTTGTGGAAATTTTTCCAATTTAACAGACTTAACATTTTGTAAGTTTTTACTGTTCGCATATCTCTCACAATGAAATACGCGCAAAAATGAAAAAAAAATTCGCCCGTAATTATTTTAATTTCCATATCGATTTGTTCACTCCGAAATGGCAAAATTCACTTTCACTCACAAACAGAAATCAGACTATTGATTCATAGTAATGAAATACCCAGTATAATTCCTAAATACAATCTCTTATTTTCTTGAATCAATTGACTCGCTACCATATTTATATTCGTTATTACTCTTAGAAATTCCTATACTTATTAATTCTTTATAAAGTGAATTTGCTACTACATATAAATTTCTTAGTTCTACGTGTATGATATCAACATTTTCAAATAAATAAAGTTCTAACTTTTGTGCCCTATTTACGCATCAAATAAACAGAATGCTGAATTTCAGACACATATTATTTTTTTGAAAGGGAAGTGATAGAAAATACTTGTGAACATTAGAAGAACTATTTTGTTCAATTTTGAAAAATAATCTGGAGAGTGAACTTAAGAGCTGTAATTTGATGGATTGTATGAGATTTTTAATTTGATACGTTGCACAACCAATAAGTGATATTACGATGATACGCACCACTGTAAGAAAAGGAAAATAAAAGATATGTTCAGAAGGTTGCAAACGTTTCATCCAGAAGTTGCCAACTGGACTTATCAGCAACATTTTGGCCACAACCTGCACCCTAGTGCTAGATGCTCCGGGTGGATATGTAGCGATGTAGAATTCTCTCTCTCTCTCTTTATATATATATATATGTATGTATGTATCTAGAGAGCCTTCTGCCAATACTGCTTGTAAGCGTGTGTGTGTGTGTATATATACTCTAAAACTGAGAAGTCGACTTTATTACGAGTGGTTTTTCACACTAAGCACAATAATGCAACAATACTGAAAGAAAATAATGATGTATTTTTTAATGAAAATGGTCATATAGGCTATGTGCTGTTGTATGGCGCACGCATACTGAGTACACATACAGAAGCGGCTGGCAATGCGATCGACAGCCGAGAAGCTTGCTTTTAATTTAGCGAGGCTATTATGGAAAGTGATATGCAGCATTTCGGAAATAAATAGCGGCGGGAGCGAGGTAGTCGAGCCCATTTCACGAGTCGTCTTTTTGTAATAAGCGAGCTCGAGTCTGAAGAAGGAGAGAGGAATTAGTCCCGTAGACGCTCGCTGCCCGATTTTGCGCTGGCAGGTAGTCGTTACGTAACTCTTTCTCTGCCTCCTTCTCGTGAGAGCTTGAATTTGGGCTTCCACTTAATGACTTGAACTCGATCCCGCGGGATAGCCCTGCGCCAAGCTTCCTGACTGCGCGTATACTTCCGGACAGGAATCCAGCGCGCACCATGTCGTTGAATATTGCTGCGCCGTTGTGAGCAACAGTCCGCTGTGTCAGCACAGGCGCAGCTGCATAATTAGCGATAGTCCTACGTCTGAGAACCCGCATCCCACTCGCTTTGATTGATAATATAAATTTGAACAAATTGCTACCTGCACATCCAGCTTTCCTTTGGCGCGCGACATATATACGTGTATGTATATTTGTGGTCTTGCATACAATCAAATGTACGATCGATTTATTTAATTTTGATTGGTTGATGGCATAGACGCCAATGTGTCGGACAGTTATACGGTTCAGGATTTACCGCTCAGGGCTGTGGCTTCAGCACTCTAAGCACGCACCATGTGCTCTCTCCTCTCTCTCTCTCTCTCTCTCTCTCTCTCTTTCTTAGTCCTTCTCCCTCTCTTTCCATTACACTTGAATCCATTAGTCAGCTCGCTCATCTTTGTTCCTGACCGTTTACATTGCAGACTGGCCAAGTGCGGGTGGCATAAGTTTCACGGCGCATCAGCTAATTGACTTTGAGCATGCGATATAACATTTCCGCTCGGCTGTTGGGCTAGCACGCCCAACTGAGGCACACAGGTGCTGCTTCCGGTAGCGCCAGCAAACCCTATACACTCGTTTAAGATGATTCTGCCAAACGGACAACTTCATTCCCCAGCACCGGTTCTACCACTTGATTCCAGTTCAGCACGCAACCGCTATATACATGCATCACTTTCTCCAAATAGTGTGCCGTCTTGTGCTAGCGTTCGCGTATTATATGCAACACCAATCGAAAGACCGCTCGTATTTATTAAATCTTGATTGATATATGGCTTTAAGGATTCAAAGTAAAAACCAGCTAATTAAGGATAGTTAATGGAGGCAGTGAGACGATCGCTCGACTGGTCACGATGCTGATTAGTGAGCTCGAAGAACGAGTGAGCGAGGCTTCGGGGGAGGGGGAGGGGGGAGGGAGGTGATATCGAGAAGTAGAAATAACAAGATGTTGGATATTAAGAAGTGAGCTCAAAAGAATGTGTGCAAGTAAATATTGAAAAAGTAGTGCGACAGGAATAACAACGCAGGATATATAACAAAAAGTAGCTTAATGGAGTATGGATTGTGCGCGCGCTGAGACTTCTTCATTAAGTAGCGTGCGTACAAAAGCGTGATTGAGTCTTACTACTACAATATACACAGCGTGGAGAAAAACTAAGTACTAAGGTGACTCCCACTCGCGTTCACTTGACGAAATAAAAAGCGAATGGACGAGAATAAGAGCGAGAAAGAGAGAGCAAGGGATTGAGACTGGAAAGCGCGGCGGCACCTGCTGAGCCAAACAATTACGCCACCGAGGATTGAACCATTGCACGCTCATCATTGGCAAAAAATTGCCATCACGCCGTTTTAATTCATGAGCTGCCGCTGCTGCACAGATCCTAGCCGCATTTCCCGGAACTACGCAGGGCCCGACGAGAACTGCACTCCCTGACCGTGTATGGTCTTCGGCCGTTACTCGCGCATCCCGGGAATCGAGGTGCGCTCTCTCTCTCTCTCTCTCTCTCTCTGCTTCTCTCGCTCTCAAGAGAAAAAGATTGAAAGAGACAGAGAAAGTGAGAGAGAGAAAGAGAGAGAGAGAGAGAGAGAGAGAGAGCGCACCTCGATTCTCGGGATGCGCGTGTAACGTCTGAAAACCATTCAGCCGTTTTTGCACGAGTCGCGAATTATTTCTATTCGATTACCAGCACTTTGGACCCCATGACAATTCCGGGAAGAAAAAAATAGGCTGCCCACAAGCAACAAGAAGAACGAGAACAAGAACGAGAAAGAAAGAGAGACAGAAAGAGAGAGAGAGAGAGAGAGAGAGGAGAGGACAAGAAGCAGCGATCTGTGGATATTAATGGTTTCAATGAAGACGCCCGCGAGCGTGCTCTTTGAAAAGTCGCAGGGCAAATACAGGATCATGCGTCGTGCGAATTAAACGCGAAACGACCATGACACTTTACTGTCCAGTCCCAAGAAGTTGCCACAATTGCCAATATGCATACGACTTATGTACGCGACTGCAGCCATGATTGATTCGCCTCGCGGATACAGTAAGCTCGGTTGGCCAGAGCTTGAGTCCAGATGAACGACTACTTTGGCTTAAATGGATTAGACATCGGAATGCGCGTCTTCGATGAATTGTCTGATCGTGCCTCGACCTCTGTTCGGCGAAAGTGCGGACACACGGTTCAGGCAGCTTCCGTTCTCGATCCACTTTGTTTTTCTGTAGTCGCGCACGCGGGAATGCGTCGCGTCGGCCGAACTAACTCGCCGGACTACTGGCATTTTCGGCCAACTCGAAAAGGAGAACGGAGCGAGCTAATGCCTTAACAATTGACAGAGAGTGCGAGAATGCAGACGGTCGGCGGAGACCACTTATATATCAACCACCTCGCGTGGCGTCGGCGGCGGCGGCAGCAACTCTCGAGGCTTTGGCCGAGGCAGGCGAGCCGCGATAACAGAGTCGTAAAGTGCCGATAAGAAAATTGATGTTGAAAAAAGGCGGCTGACGCTGCGCCCTGCTGCGCGATAAATGGAAGGAACAGGCCGGCAATACCTATCGAGTGACTCGCTGGCGACGGACACATTAAATGTAGCGGCGGTGGTCCGCGCGCGTTTCATTCGTCGAATCACTCTGTCGAGAGGTGCGCGCTGACATTGCCTCAATTGCTTCTATCGGTATCAGCTGTCCTTAGCTTAGTTTACTCGTACCATACGGAATCCTTAAACTCGAAATCGTCTGGCGTTGATTGACAGGACAGCTACAATCTACCGGCCCCTCTACTTGCGGGCATTCTAGCCGAGGACGACACTCCTTTGAATATCAACTGGTTGCGCGCAGGTTTGTTGTTGCCGAGGCCTGGTCGTTAGACAAAATCTCAAAAGAGCCAACGAGCCACGCAAAAATGCCACGGCTCTGTCGCGATAGCTTTCTGTGAATCGAGGACAAGGCAAGCGTATTTACGCGAAAGCAGAAATGCAGAGGCAAAGGCAAACGAGCGAAGAGGCCGATCGAGGAAAATTAGGAAAACGTATAGGCGTAGCCTTGTCGGCTCTGTGTACACAGGTGGGTGAGTGCTTCGTGCGATTGACAAGTTAATCCCCTGGCGTCGATTTCCAAGAAGCTTGACTGTCGTGCCATGCGTAGCAGCAGCAGCAGCAGTAGCAGCAGCAGCAACGACTGCGATTCCTGCTACGAAATTCCGGAGGGCGAAAAAGTGGCGGGCCGTTGGCAATTATCACGGAGCAAGGATTTTCGGTAGACTATCACGCGGGCAGCTTGCGGGCGGGAGGCCCAAGCGGCTACAGGCTGCTCCGCGGCTGTATGGGAATGTGAATATTTTTGCAAAGCAAGCACGGGGAATTCCAAGCAGGGCGTATTTTATCGGCAGCTTTTTGCCGTGGGTGCCGCGCTAATGACTCGGGCCGCAGAGGCAGCCGCCACGCCGAGGACAAAGTATGCGCGACATGCAGTCGTGTCGGGCGTAATTGCTCTGGCTGAGCACCAGTCCGTGCAATGTCATTATCAACGATAGCTTGCAGGCGTTGCACTATCGGCAGCCGCTCTGCCTGGCGCGCTCGCGCTATCGGCTCGTGACTTCGCCTTGCCTCAGTGCGCTATTAGCTTGCTTGTTCGCAGGCGTCTCCATGGGAGCCGGCCGAGGCCGAGGGCACCGCCACTCTCGTCTAACGCGCTGCACTTACGCGCGTCGTGGAAGAACTGGGTGCGAGTAGATGACACCTGCGCTGCCGCTGTACTGGGCGACTGGCGCTTGTCTAGCCTTTCCCCAGATGCCGCCTGCGCACTCGAGCGTCGTTATCCTACAGGCTACGCAGGACGGCAATGAACGAGATTCACCGAATGTCAAGGCTCTGCGGACTGAGCTAGCGCGGAGAGTGGCCAGTGCAGTGCTCAGTCACGCTGGGCTCCTTAGTTAATGGGCTTTAATTGTAGCCCAGGCAATTGCCTCGTGGCGAGGTAGGCCAGGCGGGCAGGCGCCTTTTCCATGCTTCCTTTCTTTCTTGCTCGGCCGCTTGTGACATCGAGTTAAGATAAGTGCACCCGCGGAAATTGAATAATAATTGTAGCCTGCCTGCCTGCCTGCCTGCCTGCCTGCCTGCCTGCCTGCCTGCCTGCCTGCCTGCCTGCCTGCCTGCCTGCCTGCCTGCCTGCACTCGCTCGGTAATCATACTGCATTCGCCCTCTGCCTCGTTCGTTCGATCAATCTCCGCTCATTGTCTGCGCAGCTGGCTGTAATACAGAGAGCGACAGAGAGACAGCAAGAGAGAGTCAGTTTTCAGGTGTCGACTTTTCGCACGTTTTTCGCCGCGAAACAAAGCAGCGCTACCTTTGCGGTGACAGTACTCGCACACTTACCTCGCGTCGGAGCGCCTCGCGCAATTACGTCCTCGCGCGGTGGCTACGCGACTAGGTTCCAGACATCGCGCTGGTGAGTTTCTTGCACCGTGCATTTGATTGTTCAGTAGTCTTGTGTTTACGCTATCAGCCGGCCTTTGCCATTCCAGCCGATAAGCAGTTGGCCTCCCCGCTCTTAGACAAGTGCTCGGAACACAGCGAGAATGAGTTGTGGTTGCGCGGAGACCGCTCGATGCGATCCAGCGCCAATTGCCAGCGAAATCACCTCTCTGTCCGTCTCTCTCTCTCTCTCTCTCTCTCTCTCTCTCTCTCTCTCTCTCTTTCTCGCGCGCGTAGCAGTCCAGACGCCCTATGTAAACGCTCTGAACCACGTCAATTTGGCCCTGGAGTAACGGGCTCTCTCTCTCTCTCTCTCTCGCGAGCGCACGCTGGGCATAATGGGCGATCGATGATAATCCGCTGCCGGCTCGGCGTGTATTTTCTCTGGCGAGGGTTTGCGGCTCGGAAGAGAGCGAGGAGTGAGAGGTAGAATAAATGTGATTCGAGAATATTGCAGTAAGATATACTCACGAGTCCTTGACACGTTGCACCTCGCGCGCGATTCGAGCTCGAGTTAGCGAGCAGGCAATTCCCGCGCTTATTAGCCTGTTATTATAAGCTGCTGCGGCGAGATCGTGCGGAGCTAGCTCGAATCTCGGAGTCCGTAAGCCTTGCGGCCGGCCAGCCTCTATACTGAATTTGCAAACGATCCCGGCAAACGCCGCCATATCTGCTGCAAATATTCGGCCGCGCTGATTGCCTGTGCGCTTTCAAATTGCCACTTGTATAACTAATGCCATTAAGCCGCGCCAGATCGTGCAATCATTACAATCAATTATTAATCTCTGCAAGGCCGGAAAAAACCTAATTATCCACCATTAATCAAGCAGCCAGCTCGCGGTCTGAAGCCCGCGGCCAGCGACTATTTTCGTCGCGTCATGCGCGTTCTGTGCAACTGCCTCTAGACGATCAATGTGACTTTTGCCTCGGAGCTGTTGCTCCGTAAACCGATCACGTATCTGCTAGCGCAAACCTTGACTGCACAAAAAGGATCCATCATTTTTCCATGGCGACGGACCATTACCTTTTTCCGAAAGCCATTTCGAAACCTTTATCTCTTACGCAATCATCCCCCTCTCGCCGCTCACTCCCTCTCTCTCTCTCTCTCTCTCTCTCTCTCTCTCTCTCTCTCTCCTACTCTCGCCAATAACTAGCTGAAAGTACTGTCACGTACTGATTGTTTTTGCTCGGCTGCCAATTTCATGTCGCTGTAACAGGCGTCATTAGTCAATCAACGCTCTCGCCATCGCTCGCGCCTGTTCATTTGTATCGAGAGCTACTTATATTGTATCCTATCGTGCTTAGCTTCTCTGCTTCGTCAGCCACTTTCACTAATGCCACTATCTGTCATTTCATGTTTATGTATACTTATGTTTGTTCAGCCCTCCGCCGAGTGACTGAGCGCGAATAAAACAGTAGATACAGCTGCGTAAAACATAATGAAAATCCGACTCATTCTTTTCGATTCTGCGAATGTCGCGCGCACGAACATTCATTAGATACAACTTCGCAAACATTACTTGAGCTACTATACGTCTTTTTAAATTACACACTTAATTAGAGAGAATCAAATCTTTGGCGTAATTCATTGCGATAAGTGGATTTGTTGGCCGTCATTTTAATCAACGAAACGCTCTCATCAAGCACAATTAACATCGACACGAGAAAGGCATAAAATGCTTACACGAACAGGGAAAATATCAATCATAATTTATGTATAGCTGCATAACAACTGATTTCTTACTAAGCATTCGTCAACTGTCAACAGATTGACCTCATTTTTTGCAGTGCAAATTAATTGTCACTGCGCTCACCGTTGCTATACGATCGTTGGATTTCATAATTCTCAATTACCTACATACACTTATTGTGTAAACAATATTTTTCGAACAATATGCGGACGATTTTCAAAAAGAGTGGAAGTTTTAAGCTCAGACATTATCGTGTGATTTCATCATAATAACTGCCTTTGAATCTTATGTGAAGAACTCTCCTTAAAATTGTTATTTTCGCGGCATATTTATTTTCAAAAACAAACGTCTTTCTGTGCGATGTCATATGTGTATTTTTGTATATGTGAGTGCGCGTGTACGCGTGTGTGTGGTAGAAATATTTTCGACAGCTACTTTTTAAAATTAAACACGATTTTTCACATATTTTCTATAATTCTGAAGTTCGATTACATTTGAAATTATTCCAGGATACCCATACAAACTTTTTGCAAAGCAAATATATTTTTAGCGTTACTTAAGCACGTCTTGAGGGAATGCAAACTTTCAGAAAATGTCGGAATTTATGTTGCAGTTCGTCAAATATTCATGTACATTATATATCAATTTACCTAGCTGGAGAAATTTATTGTTCTTTTCACTATTTATTAACAGATTTGATTATATTATTAACATATGTCTTACAATTTAACTTCATAGAAGCTTTGATTCTGTTCCAAAGATGCTATGTTATGTTGTAGGATCCATGATGATCCGTGTTGTTCGAAAGAAAACTACGGAAATTAAAGATTTAATGATGAACTGAAATCGAATGTTAGTTACTCGTCCAGTGCATCATTTTTCGTTTAATATATAGGTAACTTTATAATAATCGACTAATACATATTCCAATACTGCAGAAAATATTCTAGCTGATATAAAAATAGTCAGAAGTTAATCGAGGAATTTTGGATTAATGAATCAATTAATATTTTCAATAAAACCATAGAGTATAAGAAAAAGAAGTTTTACCTAAAAGAATTTTTGTCAAGACTAATGTTTACAGTTACCTAGTGTACCTCTGTAATATTTCATACAAATATAGTTCTTATAGTAACAATAACAATAATAATAATAATAATAATAATAATAAAATAAATAAATATTCCAGAAAAAGCTAATTGCCAATTACGTGGCCATTGCTTTTCAATTTCGAAATATAACTTTTCTCGTAAAACAAAGCATGAATGTTCTAGCGCAAGTACTTGAATGAATTCAAAATTATGGAAACAAGTATCTTGTCGACAGTCGCAAAAGTTATCAAAATACTTTAAAATACTGATAGTGTATACTAATTTGTCAATTAATTTTTTTATGGAATTGAAAATTGTAATTTTTATGATACATAAGTTTCACAAAAATATCAGCAATACGATTTCCATACATTTTGGTATCGCTTGTATATTATTTTTCAATGAAAATTAAACATAAAAAGGCTTGACTTTAGTACTTTAGTTTATCTTCATCGTGTACTATTTTTAGGCAAATTCCACTTTCTTTGAAAATCATACATGTGTTTCAAGTTTTCGCTACATGCGTCACTTTCCATTAAATGATATTTTATCGATTCTTAAAAGATTGATGACCTAGAGAGTAAACTAATGTTAATCGTTATTTAATTAATGTAAAGGTAGTCATATGAATTACTGTCATCAAGGACAACATATATATTTATGTATGTGTATTACACGTATAATATTGGTACAGCTGATATATCCAGCAAATCGACGCGTAATTAATGGCTCGAGTTGTTTTACATAGATTTATTATCAATTAATTATTCTATAATATAATTAAGCTTATGGATGAAATTTCTAAGGTATTAGATAAGATTAGATTTGAGTAGATCGTTGAACAAAGTATAATATTTTGAAAAATATTACAAATTAAATACATACATTAGACTTTGAAAAAATCTATCAAATAAAGTAAAAAGGTTTGATTAATCTTCTATCTTCGATGTTCAGATTTCAACGTTAATTTATTCAGTCATAATTTAGCATGGCTTTTGAAAGAGATGGTATTTTATTAGTTCAGTCAGTGAAAGGATGAAATTGAAATTGCCGCGAACATGGAACCAATTGATTTGTTACATGTATTTTAGGATAAAGCGGAAAAGATGGTCGTTTACTACTTTACTTACTTTGCTCTCGCACAAATGGCAACAATAATGAGTATAGAAAAAAAATTCTGAGAATCACCCTAGAAATTATTGCACTCTGTTAAACGTAATAATTTTTAAGGGTCTTTATAGAATTCTAAATTTTAGGTCGTATGGTAACTGAATTACGAGTAAAAGTTTACGCATTAAATTGCAGCAGTGATAGTAACGAAAGCAGAAAACATTCACTCTGTTTCAAATTTTAGAATGCGGAATATTTAAAAGTGAGTAAAATAAAATAGATACCTACAAAATAAAAATATTTTCTTGATACATCATAAAATAGCAAGAAATTAATTCTACAATTAATATAAGTACTTCATTTTTATACTTGTAACTGTTTATTAAAGTAAATTAAAAAAATCTTCCCGTGATAATGAAGAAAATATTAATCTTATTTCTAAGCTTAATCAATCGAATTTCTAGTGTAGTCTTTCGTTATTCACAAGCCTTAAACTTAACAGGAAGAATATATAATTTATGAACGACCTTTAATAAAGATAATGAGTGCTGAAATTAGTCCAGGGTGAACCAAAATTAGTTAAATAAGTTTAATAAAACTATATTGTTCCATTTAGGGGTTACCTAGTAAAATTGGTGGTATAAGTTGGTGAGGAAAGCGTGCAGGGGATACCTCGTAGTGTGGGTAACGTACTCACGCAAGCACACACACACACACATACATACATACATACACACACACACAGAAAGCGAATGTACCATTAGTACAAAATTTTAAGCATGATTATTTATATCATACATAGTTTTATAAAAACCTAAATGATTTGTTTTTACTAAGACAAAATTCATTCGTGTTTCTATAATGAAGATAAATTAAAAATAACAAAACATTTTGAATATATGTTGGGAAGGCCTGACGTGAGATAACTGTCGTTCGTACTGTTTCTCTAGTAACAATTAAGTATTACTTCCAAAACAATTGCATTAATTATGTAAATCAGCGTAGAAATAGATTTGAACACGATAAGCATAATGAAAAAGTGCGTAATGACTTGATACTTTTAATTTTAACGTTTGATATCCGTTATCTTGTTTATACAATATGTGTGTATGTGTGTGTGTGAGTGTGTGTAGAAAATTATTTTAGATAATTACAAATATCTCAAGACCTGGTTTTTTTTTAATTCTCGCACCAACGTCTTCGTGAGGATTTTTCCTATGAAAATCATTATTAAAATTCAAGTGCCCGCTATTAGACAATCGGTAGCAACACGAGAAAGAAGACACTGCGCTCTGCGATGGCGAGAGCGCTAGCTGCAGGGGGCCACCCGGCGTATCGGAGTCAGTTAATAAGCCGAGTCACCTCTGCTCACTAACTGTATATACCACCTGTGTGCTATTACTTAGAGGGAGCATAAAGACTTACCAACTGACTACGTATAATTTCTAATCGAACATTTTCCATAAAATATGCTGCGGTCAAGGAATACGTTCTTTCTGTATTCTCGTTCTTATTCAGTTTGCTTTGAACTTCCAAACAGTTCGTAACGTAATTCGCATTTCGTAAAGTTTTGTACAAAGTGTTATTTATAATTGCCCGTGTTAATTTTTACTTTCAATATAAAAGTAACGTTGAAATCTTACAGTGACAAAAAAATATATAAATATCTGCCAATAAGTATAAAAATAAACAATTCAACGCGTTTGAAAAGTGATTCGGGTAAAAGAAAAAATGAAAGTGGTAGATGTGATGTATGTCAAATCATTTTTCGCACAGATAACTTTTGGGAAGTAAAATTTACCATGGAAAATTTCTTGAAAAATGTTCGATTACAAATTATACGTAGTCAGTTGATAAGTCATTATTCGCCCTCTAAGCAATGGTATACAAGTATATACAGGTATAATACAGTTAGAGAGCAGAGGTGACTTGGTTTGTTAACTGACTCCGATACGCCGGGTGGTCCTCTGTAGCCAGTGCGGTCGCCAGTGCAGAGCTCTTTCTCGTATTGCTACCAATTGTCTAATAGTGGAAACTTAAATTTTAGTAATAATTTTCACAGGAAAAATCCTCAGGAACACGTTGGTGCAAGAATTAAAAAAAACCATGTTTTGAGACATTTGTAATTATTTAAAAGAAAATGCAATAATTTTTGGTAAAATCGTACTAATAAACCTTAACGTTAAACGTATATTTCTAAAAAAGCTTGATCCCGATATCGATTTTGGCTTTTTAAATATTGGCTTTCAAAAAATTTTGATATTTTTTTACAGTTAATAACTTTAGAAAATTTGAGAAAATGTTTCTCTCTCTCTCTCTCTCTCTCTCTCTCTCTCTCTCTCTCTCTCTCTCTCTCTCTCTCTCTCTCTATATATATATATATATATATATATATATATATATATATATATATATACTGATTCGGTACTTTTCTCGCCGCTGCCTTCTCATCTTATATATATATATATAAGAAATTTACAACGTTTAAAAAATCAATTAATCACTGTCTCCAGAGCTATTGAAATAGCTTGTAATCACCCATATGTACGACATGCGGCCAGCTTCAAATAAATGACTATGGCCACGCGATTTGGATGCTGTGGCTGTAGAGTGAGCTGATTGTTTTCTTAAAAAATATTGTTCGTCTAGTAGCGTGGTATTCGTTATTTCGCACTCTACGATGTCAATCTAGATGTACGGTTGAAAAGCGTACGAGCTGCTGTAGATTACGGCACTTTTGGCTCGGATGCGTATATGTAGTTAATTGCTTTTTCAGGTCATTAGCTATTAGCGCCACTGTCGATGTGTTTCTATTGGGCGCGCTCGCATTCGCGGCAATTACAGACCAGTGGGCTAGTAACGAGCACGAGCTTATACTGCACACGCATTTGACAGGTTCGGTGAATGGCTGCACGGACGATACGACTGCGCTACATGCACACAGGCGCAGAGCAAATTAGGCGGCTCGCTGTCGTCATCCTCGCTGTGTCGGGCTTTATTTGCAGAGCTGATTTTCGCTTAGCTCGCTAATGGCTTTGTTATTTATTTATTGGCATATCCGTGTGTTTCGTCGGTCCGCTCACGGTTATCGATTCGGCGCGGGACGCCCCGTCGACTGCAGCACGCTTTTGTTGCATGCTCATTCGGGCGCACTGCCCATTGACGCTCGTAAAACGCGGCTCGCAGACAATTTGCACAGATATATATGGGGCCGTTACATAGGCGTCGAGCCGACGTTAACTGCAGCGCGACACTGAACGGCAACAGGCACGCTCTCCCATCCGATTTGCATGCTAATCCCCCCGCGCGGCATATCTAGATAATAACTGCTAAATATACGGGATGCGGGGCGTCGACTCGCGGCCGAATACGTGCCTTGTCACCGGGCGCCTCTCCGCCTACTCCGCAGTCGTTTTATCGCTCGCTCTGGCGTTATTTGGCGTCTAACTTATTTGGCTGATGATAGGCAATTAAACTGTTGCCCTGCACACTCTAGCACCAGCCTGCAACTCCTTTTCCATTTGGATTTACGCGTGGCATTCATCACTCGCTAGCTTTCACTTTTGTTCGATCGGCCGACTGATTCGGTACTTTTCTCGCCGCTGCCTTCTCATCTTATTTTGCTCCATTGACCGGCGCGCATTAATGCCTACTCGACGGCTCTCAGATTCACCTTTAGGGCGCGCTGCTAGCTGCCACCGCCGCCACCGCCGCCGCCGCCGTAGCCGCACGCCAGTCTACCTCGAAAACCTGATCGCGCGTCGACGCCGTCGACTGCTCGTCGCTCGAAAATTATACGCAACTTTTAAACAGTCAATGCTTGCTTATCGCATTGTCATAAATTCTGTTTGACTGTGCACCTCTCAAGCTGTTTCGTAAGCGACTGGGCTAATATCATCGTAGTCAGCAATAAAAATCTAATTAAAGTGAACTTGACGATGTCTTTCCCTTCTCCTACTCGCGCGAGCATTAGTTATCGGCCCGATTGAAATGCAGTCGTGGCGGGCACTGCCCGGCTACTGACATTATTTGCTTTTCCGAAGCAGCTAACAGATAAGTCCACAGAATGTGGCCATATTTTCATAGATCCACATGGCTAATGTCCTCAAACTGTATGTGCGTTGCGAATTGTGACTTATTAGTTCGACAAGCACTATAAAGAAATAATCGCGATAAGGCGAGTTTAGTCACATCCGGCGCAGCGCGATACCCATCCGAAGGGTAAACACGCCGTTCTCAATCTTCACCTTGTTGTTCGAAGGCGCGTGCGTGCTTGATGTATCGCGCCACGCAGGTCGACATGCGCAGCTCGATCGAGTCCATTACGGAATCTGATAATCACTCGCACGAACGAGAAGCCGCGCGATCGAGTCACCGGCTCTGAATCGGTCGGGGAAATTCAAGTGAAACAAGCACGGTAATCCTGCAGATTCGAGTCTAGTATGGTCTTCTCAATTGCGCCTGGCAAATTAGCTGTGCTGATTCAACCCGCGTTATTCCGTCGGTTGGCTCTAACGAATTTTGCGTAATAACAGTTCTTTTCGAATTATATTGTTGGCCGTCGCTCGCGCAATATGAACGCGAGGATACTTTACAGCCAAACCAGTTCGAAGTTGTATACATCCACACGCGCGCGCGCGCGCACACACACACACATATCGAACATACAGTTAGTATATCTGATCGAGCTCTACAAATATCATGCCAGTTATAATTTTTCTGGAAAAAAAGATGAGCTGGAAGCCTGAATAGGTTGTTGCTTGGCCATTGCGGATTGAGCGAGCCAGCTCGAGCAAGTGCAAGCGCAATCAGGGTTTACGTAACTGAGTCGAGAGCTGAGAAAAAAAAGTTGGCTTTACTTGAGCCAGATTACAGTGTTTACGCGAATTAGATTTTGCTTTGGGTAATTTTCAGCTAATAACGGTCGCCAATGCAGAGAGAGAGAGAGAGAGAGAGAGAGAGAGCACTTGTACGCGCCAGCCTACCTCTCTACCCGAGAATATAAGTAGCTTTAATCGTCATCTCGCATCTTTCTCCCTCTCACTCCTGGTGGAAATAGGCTCCCTTATGTTGGTTCCCTCAGCCTGGCTCGCCCCGGTTTCAGGCGCTGATTATGCCTACCGGCATTATAATCTCATTTCCGATAAATCGAGCCGATTAAAAACGTCCAGTTTAAGAGAGAGAAAGAGAGAGAGAGAGAGAGAGAGAGAGAGAGAGAGAGAGAGAGAGAGAGAGCGCGTCTGCTCAGACTACAGTGTTCCGTGCGAGCCTTCGCCAACTTTTAATAACGAGCTCACAATCTGCCCAATCAGTCCGGTTATCACAAGTACTAGGCGCCGAGTGACGTATGCGTCAGTCAGTTAGGTGCAAGCAGCACAAACGTGTCAGCTTAGCGCGAGGATGATCAAGAAAGGCTGCGGTGAAAGGCATAACACGCCGCAAATGTACACCTTTGGCGTAGTGTTATGTGCGAGTACTTATAACAGATGTATAGGTGTATAGGAGATCTGCTTATGCTGCTGCTACAGCTGGCTCGATAGCCAAAACTGAGCTCGTTCAACAAAAACAAAGCGGCAGTGAGCGAAGCGAGCATCTATAATACGGTCACGCTTGTTCTCCTTCTCTCTCTCTCTCATTCTCGGATTCTTCTTCCCGCCGATAGTCGTCAGTCAACCATCACGCCAGTCGGCCGCAACCTCTGCTTCACCAACTCATATACTATTATATCCAAGGTATCCGACCCGACCCGACCCAATCGTTTTTCCCATACTTTTTTGTCCTCTATTTCGATATTCCGTGTTTGGTTTATTTTGTGTGTCGTTCAATCGGTGCAGCGGCTCGAACCACTCAACAGTTTCTCATTGGTCACAGGCGTGAGCGACAATAATTATCCAGCCAGTCTGCTAAATTGGCAATCAACTCAATTACATCTTTTCGCAAACCAGTTTTTGCGAGGAAGTTGTTAAGATAATTGCTCTAATGCCGCGCGCCGATAGATTAAATATTAATATAGCCCGTGCTGGCGCGAGAGCGACATTTATATTAAAAAGGCCTGATATAACTCGCTTTAATCACGCGAGCTAGTTCAAAGAAACGCGTTGTATTGAGCGAGAAGCGACTTATTGCTACTTTGTTTTTCCTGCCGACAGTTGTGCCCCCCCCCTCACTAGCTCCCTCGCGCGCTCATGCAAACTCGCAGCAGACAGCCATGAATATACCAGCGCGGCGAGGCTCACTTAGAGCGGCACCCGCGATAAACGAATGCTGGACGCAACTCAATGCGATCCTGCACGTAACAGCGCTCTTTAATGTCCACGCTTTTCCGTTGTCTTTTTGCTCTTTTTTCCATCGCGCTCGTTGCCTCTTTTATGGAGTAATAAAGTGAAATTTTCGCTTGATTACGTTTTATGCGCGTATCACATTCTCAGCCAGCCATCTTGATTGCTTTTATTGTAGGAACGCAACTTTCAAGCGTGCAGTAACAGTGTTGTGTGTGTATGCGTGTGCCTCGAACCGCTCCTCCCTCTTCCGCTGCCAACTTAACTACGACGGTCCGAGCGCCAAAATAAGCTAATAAAACTTCTAATTATACAGCAGCAGCATTTGTGATAAAGCGGCGATTGCTTGGATGAACTACAATCAAATATATAGGCGCGATGTTGAAAGTGAAGGATATTTATATAGATATATACCGCGTGTTATTCTATGCGACTAGGAAAAGGAAGAGCATAGATTTCTTGTAAATCTCGCAGAAGCTAATTAGCTATAATTCGGTGATTAGTCTGGATTGCAGGCTTTCCTCGACCAGGTTTGATGTAACCGTGAGCGTGTGCGTGTTGTGCTAATTTATCACTTGAATTTCGTACAAGCTGAAGCATATAAAAATCTAAGTCCGTCGCGATGACTTGTCTTAACTCGTATCTATTCGTGTTTATATATTTGCCAATAATGACAAGTCTAGGGTATAAGTAGTCATCGACTATTTTGCGCTTATCGGCTCTTTGTAGTCTATAGCAGCTCGTCTATCGTCAGCTCTATCTGCGCGAGCTCTAATAATTATTATCGACTCAACGAATCGATGCCTATGACGCAGCTCTATCAATGTTGAATTACTCATCGCGTCGACAGCCGTCTGTGCTCTCGACGCTATCGTCGTTAAGTGAGCTAACATAATATGTCTATGTATATACAGGCGCTTGATCGAACTTGCAACGGCTACATTTACTCATTAATTCATCATTTGTTGCAGATAACACAGCGAGGCCAAGCCACGAGGTGGTTTCGCGGAGCAGCCCGGCAAGTAACGCAAGCAGTTCCGGTCAGCAGCCGATCACTAGTCACGTGGCAGCTCCCGTGCCTATACCTCAGCATCACCACCACCATCATCATCATCATCGCCATCAACGGCAGCAGCAGCAGCGGCGGCGGCAGCAACAGTTGCGATCAGCCGAAGCACAGCTGCAGCAACAGCAACCGTCGGCCGGCCCGGCGCAAATGGGTATCTCGACGGCGGACGAGGTGCGAGCAGAGGAGGAGGCCGCGCAGCCGCGGGCGGCCCCCACCAGCCCTGAAAGCGAGGCCGATGTCGACGACTTTGCACCCAAACGCAAACAGCGCAGATACCGCACCACCTTCACTAGCTTCCAGCTGGAGGAGCTCGAGAAAGCTTTCTCTAGAACCCACTACCCTGACGTTTTCACAAGGTACTAATATTTATAATCTAATGGCCTTTCTAGCGATTCTGCAACTGTGCTTGCTGTCGAAACTCTCTCTCTCTCTCTCTCTCTCTCTCTCTCTCTCTCTCTCTCTCTCTCTCTCTCTCTCTCTCTCTCGCTCTTTTTCACCACAATCATGTTTGGTGATCAGATCAGATATTACTAGCGCTATAATTATAAATAGTTGCCACATTAAAATTGTCGACTATGGTTCAGAACTTAGGTTAGACCTTCATCTTTATTTTTAGCTGGAATACTCGCATCTCGTATATTATTTTAGGTTATCGAAGATTATTTTTAAATCTTACGAAAGATTAAGATTTTGAGCTGATTTTCTTGCGTATACTTTCAAAAATCAACTAATAAATATACCGATATTTTTTCAATTTGATTATCAGTGTCTGGCGTATTCCGATTGCTCCGGTTATCTAAATCTTAAACTACAAAGGCTTTAAATCCATCTGGGTAGATTGAAATTCCGGTCATGTAAGGATGTAAAATTTGAGCGTTTTTTCAAACAATTACAATGACAAACAAAGTCTTGACAGTTAAAAACCTCTGGTACTTTCTTTCGATATTTTCAAAATTTGATACAGACATATACGAAGACACTAAATCGGTCCTTACTGCGGTTACTTTATCATTTGAATTAAAGTCTCCCTGTACATTACTTAGAACGCAATATTCGCGCACTTCCTTAAATAAAAATCTATTGTTGAGGACAAATAATGTTTATTTATTTCCGCTAGTTTGATCCAACATCGCCAACAACGATCTTGATAAATTCTCTCTTTTAGCTGGTCAGTCACAGTCAACGTATCCAGTCCTAAGTGTCCGTATAAGCGTCTCGCAACTCTCTTCTCGTGTAATTAACCGAGGCTGTGTGTGCCTTCACATATCTATTCTGCTACCTGAACCATCTACTCGCATCTGCTGTATCCGATACTATGTCGAGTTACGTATGTACTAATACAGCAGTAGCTGCGCATCTTGGAACCTGTTCGTATCGGTAAAAAGTGACGGAAGAGCCGCTTCTGTAGTTGATTTCGAATTACTTAATTGAATGTGCTGAGTTAAAGCGTGTATCGAGCGGCGGCAGCAACGGCGGATGGATGCCTCACACTCAAGTTTATTTGTAAGCCTCCTTGAGCTGATCTCGTCGCAAATTGGTCTGCGCCTCATTCCCCTAATGGGTAAGCGCTTAATGCGTAACGTGTAAGTGGCTTTTGTTGGGAAAGTTTACAGTGCAGTTGCAAATTCATGAGACTGCACACGCTAGTAAACTGTGGTGGAAGGAAACAAGAAAACACAGACATGTGGACAGGCGAGAAGCGCACATTGATGGCAGGACTAGCTAAAACGCGCGTATAGAGTTGCAGCGATGCGCGATAGCGTCTTCTGATTGCCTGCATAAATTGTCGAGCACCAAGCTGCATTGCATAAGAAAGACATTAGCGTCGATCGTCGAGCGAGGCTTAGCGCAACTGGTCGTTATGTGTATATAGCATACACTACTCGACTCTGCAGGCGATCCTCGGCTCATCGCTATTAATTTTGCGCTAATTGAATTTCACGCTCGCTTTACATTGCCCCTCCCTCACCCTCCAGCTTGTGCTCTCTACAGATTTCATTCGAACGTGCGCGCCGCTTCTCTATCATCATCGATCTTCTCCATCTCCCTCGCAGGCGTTGACAAAATTCAGTAAATTGAATATCAATTTGTACGCCGTTTTCTTTCTTCTTCTTTTATCGTGCGATCCTCGTGTCGCTTGCTTCTTCATTTGGATAATTAAATACCTGTAAACGCTTTGCAATCGAATTCCCTATGCTCAATTTGCATGTGAATTAGTTCTATAAAAAAGCAACACACACGAAAAAAAGATCAAGCATTAATGCTTGAAAGCTTTTCAAAACCATCCGCTCTTTGTCTTTGAAGCTCATAAAAAAGCGCTGTAATACTAGTTTTTGATTCTAGGCATTCTTATATCTATGAGCAACAGAAAGCGAATAGCGAAAGACTGGTATGTCTGGTGAAAAATGAGGATAGGCTGCTATAATGGAAGATTAGCCATTTGGCGCTGTTGCACTTTATCGTTGAATTTGGAGTTGCGATCCATTTGGAAGGAATATTCTATCGACATGTCAAATTTTATCTATGGGATGTGTGTATAGAACTGTTTTGGTAGGATTAGATTGACCGGCCGGTTCGAGCTGCTCGCTAGCGATCCGCATGGCGTCATCAGGTAAAGCAGCCGAGCTATTTTAATGCTATGAATATTTAATACTTTCCTCCATAATCGACTGGCATACTTGTCCTCATAAATAACGCTGTGCACAATCTTCGATATTAATGGAAGTGACTTATAAAGCGATACATTAATTAAAGGCGTAAACGCGCCGCCGCGCTGAACTCGGCGCGAAACCAAACAGAAGGACAAGCTCTCGAAAGAGCCACGATTGAGTTGAAACCATCGTCGACTTGGTTTACTATTCCATTTGATTATTTCGTATAGTTTTGATACAGCCATAATTGCAATAGTGTCACGACAAACGACTGGTTGTTGCAAACAAACTTGTGTATCATTGAACGATTACATGTACACCAGAGCCAGCTTTTATACCGATGCTCTTTCGTGAGCATATATTTTACGAGCCAGGTCCAAGACAGCCAACGCCGATAAAGAGCTTTCTTCAATCTATTAATGCAGAGCAATCAATAAGCTTGGCCTTTTTCACGATAACTTATCAGGGGCTTGTTAATACTGTATATTCGTCAACGGCTTCCAGGTAGGAACTTTAGAAGCTTCGATATGGATTTCGATTGAGCCTTTAATGGATTTACATTTGAAATTTGACATCTATAATATTTATTCTTTGTTTGTACGTGATTTCTCAAAATTATCGCTATTTCACCGAGGTCAATGCTGAAAACGTTCACGTTGGTCTCAAGTAAAAGCTACTTACGAAGCTATGATTTCTGCAAAAAAAACCCATTGCTGATTTACAGGAAACAGCCAAATCCGCCGTATCAGAGTTTATTTCTTGTATTTAATGTCTGTGGGGGATTTCTGAAAGAGATACATCGAGGGCATATAATGCAATCGCTGTAAAATGTCAGATTATCCAGTATTAACTATTTATCTTTAGGTGGGTGGACAAAAAAGGAAGAGCGTCGACTGACTTTTTAAAGAGAGAGAGAGAGAGAGAGAGAGAGAGAGAGAGAGAGAGAGAGAGAGAGAGAGAGAGAGAGAGAGAGACAGACAGACAGACAGAAAAAGAGAGAGGAAAGACAAGTGCGAAAAATAGTTGGATTCGACTGGAAGCCAACAATCTAATATTCGATCTTATCCTTGTTAACAGCTGTTGATGGCGGCGGCGCGCACGCGCTACACTTATCGGCGAGGATCAACAGGACTCTCGTTCGTTCGTTTAGAGGCCGGCGCCTTGTTTTTTCTTCTTCAGTGGCATCCACGCGAGCGAGTGAGCAGGCTGCTATACCGGGGCCTATACCCACGCACACGTCGCTCTCTCTTTCATATGCCTACGGCGTGTGGCGTCTCGCTATATAGATCGTAGTCATTGACTTTACGACCTGTTAAGATCTAATTTAGATAAAGTCCGCAGCGAGCAATCTTGCCGATTTCAAGTTTCCAAAGCGCCTTCCAAGGCAAGCCAATTGCCACCGTACACGGCACGTCCCGTAGATCCGATTTTTAACTATTCGACAAACGTTTTTTCCTTATTCATTTGCAACGATCGATGCTTACCACTTCACCTGCATTTTCTCCCTCGCTGCTCAACGATTAAACGATTAATCATTGCCTAGAGAGAACAGCAATGGAATTTATGTGACTGAAGGTCAGATAATCGCAGCCTAAATGTATGAGCAGGCTTCAATCCTTGCTAGTCTACAAAATACCTTTCCCCAAAAGTTTAACAACTACTCGGAGGAGCTCTCAATGAAGATTTGCGTATCGAAAACAAGCGAGTCGTATCGATTGTCGGATCACTGTTTCTAATCGAGCCAAGTGTAAATCTAACGGAAGCAGAGGTGTAGCCTACAGCTGAAGAACGGGAGAGAGTGTAAGGACTTCGCGCGTGAAGCATCGCGCTGTAAGATACAGTGCACGCGGCGCGAAAATCCAATTACACATTGGCCACGCTGCCATGTAGCAAGCTTGTCCGGCAACTTTTTGCGCTGACTTTTTACCGTGCTTTCTCGATCGGTGTCCAATGTAAATGACTAAAGTCTACAGTTGTTTCTTGTTGCCCCTCCACCACGCTACTGAGCTTATCGCCGGACCATAGTTAGAACCGTTGGCCCGGCTATCCCTTTCGACTACCACAGTTCCGACGGACCGTTGTTTTTCGGCGATGCGCACATTGCACTTCTGCTTTACTTAACGTTGCCAAATGTGTTTTTACGTAGTCGGCGAGTGCTGCTTTGTCTGAGGCTGCAACGCCGCACGCAGAGCCAATAATCAAGCAAATGATTTCGTAAATTTAATCAAAGCGATCGTTGCCGTGGAAAAACTTAACGAGCTCTTTCGCAACGTCCGCTATATCATTTATACTCGAGTTGCACACAATGTTTATGAGAGCGCATAATGATGCGAGTCGATGCCGAGACTGGATTTGTCGAAGCAATAGAATGAAAAAAACGTTCGATAGAAAATCTTGGATTAGTCGCGGATAATTGTCGTAGCTAAGACGGAATACGCGCTACGTTTTATGGCTCGACGTAAGTATAAACAATTAGACGTGTAACCATTGCCAGATCAATCTACCGAAGGCGGTTCGAGGAAGAATGAGCATGTGCAGCTGACAGTGTGGTACGCCAACGGTAGGCGCGAATGCATTAGCTCGACGATTGCGCGCGGTATAATAGTTGGCCAGCGAGAAGCACTGCGGAACTTCAAAAATGCTGCTGTAATGATCGAGAGAAGAGCTCGCGTGGCAGAGCGGAGCGCTACGCGAGTGACAATGCGAGAAAGGAGGATTAGCAAAGCAACGGTAATTGATATTAGATTGTGCTTGCATCGAGAACGGCCTCGCGCTCGCGCTTAATAAGATAATGAAATTGTGCAGTAATTGCGCTCGGCACTCACTCTCGTGCTCCCTTCAGTTCGCTCGTGATACGCACGCGCACCTAACCCTCGGCAGTTTAGCCACACGTTCGTGTGGTAGCGACTGAACGCTGCCATTTGTTGCGCTTTATTCCGCCATAACGCGGTGTGGGGACGATTCAGCGAGCTCGACGGATGATCGCCACATGCCATTAGCCGACGACAGAGCACTCGACAAGCGTTCGGCTTGGCCAAGCGCCCAGGCGAACTGTAGCCGCTCTCGGTAAGAAATAGAACCGACTGCCAATTGTCTGTTGTCATTGTGGCGCTTAATTGAGCCTCGCTATCCATCGCCGTCCTCCTCGGCAGCGTCGGTACGCTCCTGCTCGTTCTCAGAATCACCACCGCCGACGCTTGCTTCTGCCTTTGTTGGTTCGTAGGCTGACTATGCATTGGATTTCCGCCGAAATCCAACCATACGTGCGTTCGGCGCACTTCCTCCAAACTATCGAGAGGTTGTGCTCGAACATTTGGAGGCACACGTGACCGTCGTAGTTGGAGAAGCTGCACTGACCCAAGCGACTACTATTCACACTTGACACCGTCGACAATGTCGCGTAGTTGGCGAACCATCTTCGTACGGCCAAGGCGCAGTTGATCGTAGGAATTAGAGCGGATGAGCGAAACGCTGCCGAGAACGAGTGGCCTTAACGAGCTGCTTCTTGTTCGCTGCTCGCCCGCTCGAGCGAGCTCCCGGTAAGCAAGAAGCCCGGCGAACGTCGCTCGCCACTGAGGAGGAGGAAGCCGAGTCAAGAGCGAATGGCGCACGGCGGCCTGAGTAATTAGGGATCTGGCGCACGGCTTAACCGCGACATTTCGTGATGTTATTCGAGCAAGGCGCGTTGCCCACACCTGTACGCCGTGGATCTGCAGATCATTTGCAGCGCGAGTAGGCACTTGCTCGCGGATGACGGATCGGCCGAGAACGTAGCCGTACTAGCCTACACCAACTACAGACACCAGCAAAGCAAATACGTATCGCTCTACCAGCTTCCTTGACGTATCTCGTTCGAGAGCCTGATTGATGTTTTCGAGCCGCCGAACCCGCCAAGCCGAATAATCCAACGCTCAGCTGCCTCGTTATAAATCAATAATCATTCATCTCTCGCTGAGTTCACTTCTCCTCAGCAGCTCTATTCTAATTGATATTTCATTGCTTTTTAATCGCCCATTTCAGTGACGGTGGTCCTTCTTTATGCCTGGTTGACGAGGTCGCATCACGCAGTGATGATGTGAGATAAGTGATAAGACAAGAGGTTGCGAGGAAGCTGGCAAAGTTCGCGAGGAGTACAAGTGTGTGGGCGGAGGGAGGGGGGAGGCTGGCGTAAATAAACACGTAATTGATGAAGAAGGCCGAGTAGAGCGAGGCCGAGCGAGCGAGCGAGCGAGCGAGCGAGAAAGGCAGGGGAGCCAGGAGTATAGCCGAGATTCTTTGAGCAAAACTGGTAGTGGCTTGTAATTTTTGGTATTTCGGAGGGCAGCAGAGCGAAGTAAAAGGTAGAAGACAGAGAAGGGAGCGGCGTAGAATCGTACCACGAAAGACCGGCAGTTAAGGTTTTAATAAATTCAAGAGAACGGCTTCTGCGTACGCAGTAATCACTAAGATTGCCGGTACAATTCGACGAACATCTTGAGCAATTTGTCTAGAAAATAAGCAAGTTTGCATCGCGGGCCTCCTTATAGCCTTGGCCTCCTCGAGCAGCCTCCAGGCATGACAATTTCGATTCACAACTTGTGTCCTTAATGAACCTCCATCCACAAATCGTAGAAACTCGGCGCAGCATTTCTTCGCGCAGCAATCTCCCGAGCTAAGCGCGTACTGATTCCGCCGCGCGTTTTACTCCAATTGACCACATTACGTACAGCCGCACAGATAATATTTGCTCGAGCTAATTGCGCCCTTTGCTTTTTCTGTTGCAGAGAGGAGCTCGCCATGAAGATTGGTCTGACAGAAGCCCGCATACAGGTTTGTCCATTTCACATATCATTGAGCATCGTGTCCGGCCGCACGCGAATTCGAGAAAGCATACAGTTGCCAGGTGCCTGCCTGTCCGGCAACCTGACCGCTCAATGGCCATTTTAATTTAAATTTGCATATTAGGCACTTTGGGCATATTGACCTTAAGACAATTGACATTAAGGTAATGAGTAGCCTCTGACGTGGGTTTGCGTGTCGGTTGGAGCTGCAGCGCAAGACAGACAGCAAACTAGCAGCCAGCGAGTGAGATATGTATGTCTAGATGCCTTACTCCTGAGCTATAATGGCCAAGTCGAGCGTGCCTGGTCACGCGCTGGCAGTGCGGGTGAGGGCGCGAAATTGGCCATCTCGCATTCGTGTGTTCGCTGTCCAGAAAATACAACAAAGTGTACTGGCAATAAGCGAAGGGAACGTGCGGCCGATCCGTGCTCGGAACATTGATTGCTTACGCGAACAGCCAGCTAATTTGCTCAATTAGCTTAATTTATTCTGGGTATTTACTCGGCCTCTTTTTGCCCTTTCTGCATATTTGTTCGCGCGTGTGTATACAACTTCTTCCTCTTGGCCGCCTACTCACCTGCTCTCTTCGCGCATGTCTGTGTGCGCGCGTGCGTATTGGCATCACGACGTCCCGTGGCGATGCCCAGGCGTTTCATTATACTTGCAAAGCGTTGAAGAAGCACGCAATTTTTGGCCACACGGCTTTCAGCTGTTTTCATTCAATTATCACTCGCATACCTGAATGCCACACGTCACGCCTCTCAAAATTAAGATTTCCTCGAGATCCCTGTTCTCGCTCATTGACGTGCATACTTATAGCCATTTTTTATGGCTTGCGCCGCTATTTTATTGAATAACGATCAACTGTTAGTCAGTCAACGATACACAACCAAACACACACACACACACACACACACACACACGCGCGCGCGCGCACATACATACACTTCTCGTCGACCGTTTATCTAAATTATTTTGACAGGCCACTAGTGTGCGCCCAGAATTTCTGCCGAGCGAGCCTCGTAAATTCAGCAGCGCGCTATTCTTCGCCAATTTCACCAATACTGAATGCGTGAATGAAAGACGACAGCTCTTCTTAATACTTTCTATCTCTTTTTCTGCGTGCGCTGGATTATTAAATTTGGTCGAGCTTTTGAATTGGTAGATCTGAATAAACAAACATTCGCGTTGATATAGCAGCCTGCAGCGGATAAGAGCTCATTATTTTGAGAGCACAAACAAGCCAGAATGCTTTGTGGTGATCCGCTCTCTCTCTCTCTCTCTCTCGCACCGCTGAATAAAAGCGACATCATTCAGACTTGCGCCACTTGTTCTTCCCCCTCCTTCTGTTCTTCTTCGTCTTCTTCTTCTTCTTCTTCTTCTTCACTTTACCTTCTTTTTATTTTCTCGAGCGTAATTTTACGGTTTCTTCAGAACTGAGTAACGACGCGATTCCTCGCGGTTTCACGCCATCCTTCCACAAATGAGTACTTTTTTCCCTTTTTACGAGATAATCATCGTGAAACTTCAATTACAATGTCGCCTTGCGCGCATTCAATCTCGAGAGTCGGGAGACCCTACTAGGCAAAACAAAGCGAACACGATCCTAACTGCGGACTAAAAGTCAAAGGGGACTGTCTAACTTGCCGGAAGCTCGTGCGGACAAGCAGTTAAGCGGTGGTCGCCGCTTTCTGTCAGGTCACTCGTGACGAACGTCGCGTACATCAAGGTTACACTTCTGCCAAAGGAGAGGAAGGTTGGAGGTTCGAAGTGGCTGCTTGAGATCGGAAATCGAGCGGATAAGTTTGCGCGAAAAGATGGCCGCTCGGCTCATTAGCCGCTCTCTGACGAGCCGAGTAATTGGCTGCTTTCGATGTTGTTCGGCCGTAGCGAGAGCGCGAGAGCAATAGCGAGCGCGCCGCGAGCTGAGGCAGCCGACCCCCCAGAGCGAACAGGATTGCCCCCAGCAGGGCGCTAAACATCCTGCAGCTGGTCTGCTCGTCTGTCCGCCTGCCTGTCCGCTCGCGGCACGTTTTATATGCTTGTATACACACAGCGCCAAGTATAATAAGGTACCAACACGCCGCGACCTAACCGATCCGCGTGCGCCAGCGCGCGAGCTTAATCGGGCCGCATTAATTAGCCGGGCGCCGGTCGACGTTCCCGCTCCATTATCCATTCCATTTGTTCCTAGCAGCTAGCCGCTCGTTCTCAATCTCGCACGGCTGCCTGGTTGTTCTTACACCTGATCAACCGGCCAGAAAGCCAAGCTCCGTTCTCTCGCCCGTCTTGATTATTATTACTTTTCGAACGAGTATCGATCGCGGCGAATCTTCCTTGCGCTGCAGTACGTTGCCGTGCTCAACAGCACTAGATACTCGCCGTCAGTCATTAAAATGCAGTCAACCAATAACTATATTTCCATCGCAATCCGAGCGAGCGAGCATTCATTAAGGACACTGCCGACGCTAGAGTAAGTAGTCAATATATCTACGATATCTCAACACAGACACTCGATATACTGCACTCTATCTCGCGGCTTGTCGCATCTTCGTTATTATTTCACGATAACGCGCTCCCGTGCTTCAAGCTCAATGCTTCGTGCTCTTCAAACGTCCAACGGAACGCTGAGTGAAGTTTAACGATAAGTGTCACTTTCCATCGTGTTTTATGCGATATAGTTTGACAAGAAATTAAGCCCATGTAAGAAGCGTCAATTCTTATTAAATTTTTATTATTATTACATTCACCCGGTACTGTTTGTTCAAATGATCAAACTGACCATTTGCGACCAAGCCTCTGCATTTTCGGTTATTGCATTGCGACTGCTCGTGAATAATTGAAAAGAAAACGTTGCCTTTTTAGTGCGCTCTTTTTATAGGAAACAAAGCAATTAATATTTCGCACACATTATTAGTGCATGGGAGATAAAGGAAAGAAAGAGAGAATGAGGAAAGCAAAGAATCGTTATACATGGCGAATAATGGGAGCTACCGTGGCCGTGTAGCGAGAGCGCTTTCGGCAAGAAAGTCGAGTCATCGATGATTGTTGAACTGGCGCAGCGAGCCGTGATGAAGCTATATAGCAGAGTATATGAGCGGCGCTCCTTTGATTGCAACTTTTCAGCGGCTACAGCTGGTCAAGAGTGAAATTCAAGGGCGTGTTTCTATATACCGCTGTCTCTCTCTCTGCCTTTTGTTCAGCGACTTCCGATTAGACACCTGTATAATATGCCGAGCTATAATATACGCGGCGTTGCTCTAGAGCTCGGTAAATACGCTGATCGACCTACCTACGCCCTCTGAGATCTCTGTTTAGATTGATGCGCGTTCTATCTTATCGTACTCTATTGCGCGCGAGGTTCAGTGACTGCGGCGGAGCTTTGAGTGCGATGAATCGGCCGAATGACGTCAGCTGTCTTGCCTCCTCAGTGCTCGTGCACCGCGGCCACGTAATTCGTTCAGCAAACAGCAGCGCACTGTTGGCTCTCTTCTATACGGTCGTTCGGCTAAGCGCTCTCTTGTCGGTCTGTTGCTTGAGTCGTCGTCGATGTATGACCAGCTAATTGGTGGATCGGAAGCGGCGCGCCGATCGACCTAATAATAGTTATCATTCAACGCGCGACTATACTATAGCAGTGGTTAGCTGCTCTATGCGTCCGATATTTTAGCTACGTGCACTTCAATACTCGGCAAATCGACCTAAACACTAGCTCGCATATAGTTGGCCGTCCTCGACCTACGCCATACGTGCAGCGCCGAGTTAGCGGCGCCATAAGAGCTTAGCGCCTTCCGTCAATTTTCCACTCTGCAGACGCATTACGAGGGCTCGATTGCCGAGCATCGCTTTCCGCTGTCAGCCACGTCACCGCGTCCGGAAAAATGTAAAGCCGAGCGAGCGAGGCGAAAGCCGCGATGAGCGCGACTTCCGCGGCAGCGGCGCTTCGCTCGGCGAGATAATGATACGCCGCGCGCCTCGGCGGTGCTCCAGAAAAAAGGGTGAGCATGCGTCACCTTCAGCGGAACTTGCTCGGCCGCGGGATTCCGCGTACCGACGACGAGTCCTCGCAGTTACGCGGCCACTTGTGTGACGCGATTGTGTGTGGTTGCAGGTGTGGTTCCAGAACCGGCGGGCCAAGTGGCGCAAACAGGAGAAGGTGGGCCCGCAGGGTCATCCTTACAACCCGTACCTCGGCGTGGGCGTGGGTGCGCCGGTGGGCGCCGGAGTGGCCTCAGCCTCGGTGGTGGCGCCCGCGCTGCCCAGCCCGTTCGCCCACCTGGCGAGCTTCCCGCTGCGAAAGCCCTTCGAGGCGTTTCGCTACCCGGGCGCCTTGTCACCGGCAGCCCACCTGCCGGCCCACCTGCCCGCGCCTGCGGGCTACGCGCCACCGCCTCACCTGCCGGCCTATCATCACCACCGTGCTCCGCCGGGCCTGCTGCCCGCAGGCGTGCCGCTGCCCTACGGGCCCGCGGCTTCCTTCCAGAGCCTACTAGCCAACATCAGCGCCCAGGCCCAACAGCACCAGCAACAGCAGCAGCAGCAGCTCCAACAGCAGCAGCAGCAGCAGCAGCAGCAGCAGTTGCAGCGCCAGTCGCCGGTCGCCGGTCCTGCGAGGCCCAAGCTCGAGCGTAGCCCGCCTCCACCCGCGGTCTCACCGGCCGCCCGACAGGGGCCCTCGTCCCCGGGCGCGCCCTCGCCCCCGGTTCCGGCGCCGACCGCATTGGCACAGCCTCTCGACATGGACCGACGCACCAACAGCATCGCCTCTCTCAGGCTCAAGGCGCGCGAGTACGAGCTCCACCTGGAGATGCTGCGCAAGAGCGGCGACCTCATCAGCTGAATCGCCGGTCCTGCGCGCTCGCTTTGCCCCGCCCCCGTTCCGCCCGCTGCCACGCCCTACTCCTACTCCACCGGCGCGCCGCTCGGCAACCGCGCTCCCGTGTAGTGGCCAGCAGTATCTGCGTTCAAGCACTCGAGCCGGCCTGCGGCTAGCGCGCTCGCTCGTTCAGGGACGACTTGTTTCGCGGTCTGCCTTCGTGTCTCGCGGGCCCACCCGTTCGCGCGGCGTCAGCTGCCTCCGCCTCGTCTGCGCGCGTTGTTTCATCAATCGTCCCATTTGTCACGGACAAATCGCGCGCATTCATCGAGTGCTGGCGCAGGCTGAGGCAGAGGGAGAACAGGTGTCTTCACTTCAGCCGTCCTTTGCTACAGTTCTGCTCGTCATTTTGTAGCGGAGGATAATGCAAGCGATCAACGTTGCCCTCCACCGTACAAAGCGTGTCATGCAGTTAACGCGCATACTCTTCGTAGTCTATTCTATATCTTCGACTGTCCCGTCGGAAAATCATTAAACGCTTGTGCAATACTGTTGTTTAGAAGCAAAATGCTTATCGTCTCTCGATATCACGTAAAAATATCCATAAGAGCTGATTATGTGCAGATCGACGTGTGTTTTATTTCATTGTGGCAATGAATGTAACGCTCACCCTGCGTAACCTGTTAGTTCGCGCTTGCAAATAATTACAATGAACAGACTTCGTTCATTGCTAATGTAAAAAAGATTATTAGCAATTTCATTTCATGCGCGTTGCACATCGAGTGTACTCATGGGTGATTCTTTTTTCGAATTTTGACGGTGCTGTCAAATTTAAACGAATATTACATATATCAAATGAATTATCTATGAACTACGATATGTGCCTTTTCGTGTGTAGTTTTAAGGATATTATTTTATATATATACGGACATGCGATTGCTCAACAATTATCATATCAAACGGTTCTCCGAAGGAACCGGTACTTTCAAATGTACTTATGCATTCAAAAGAAAGTACAAATTAATAACATTTGAACAATTACAAAGTATGTAAGCATCGTGAAGCGCGTAATCGCGGATGAGCGACCTGTGATTTACATAAGTGACCCTTATAATGTACTACGGTCCGTCCATTCGATTGCGATAATCCATCTTTATGCTTATATTTTATAAAAAAATCACTAAAAATATTTTTAGCTTGGCATTGGAAAAAAAGTGATAGATTGTAATTAAAATTTTGAAGTTGAATATGCTCATTATTCATTGATTTGCAATCATTAAGATTTATAATATTTTTTATTTAAATTAAAAAAATTGGTTATACGTCTCATGTGCAAAATTACATTGTTAACATAATAATCGCTACGTTCTCGGCGTAAAAGAAATCCTTTTTTTCTCCATCTATAGTCGGGTTCCAAATTCTAGCTAAATTATTTTCAATTTGTAATAGTAACATGTCATTGTGAATATTTGATGAGAACATGATTTGGTAAGATGAAGTCGAAGTCGTGATTCTTATTTCTAGCTGGATTTTTAAATGAAGCCGAAAAAAGAGAAAACGAGTTTACTTAATTAATATAAAATATCCTACATAGGGATAGTAATAATATTGTGTATGAACATAAAAGAAAATGTATTTATGCCAAGAATGTATTATGAAGATATAATGTAGTATTGTATTATTGCTATACGATTAAATTTTTTATTTAAGATTACGAAAAATGTATGTATATAGGCCGTTTTACATACATATATCTAATGGTAGCTAATGCTATAATTATTATATTTTTTATCAAGAATCTTTTTTATTTAAAGTTTCGGTATATGTATAAGATTATAAAAAGCATCTGCATCAACATTGTAGACACGGTAATGTTTAGGAAAAGTAATTCTTCTATCTCTGCACTTATTATAAGCTATGTAGTCTTTTCTATCCATTTCCACATTCATAATTTTAATTTAGTTAAATAAAAAGATATAAAATTATTTCTTCATACTTTTTGTACATATTTAAATTAAATCACATAAGGTAATTATGGTAATTGACTGATATCAAAATATAAATTGCTCCAATATATGATTCTATCTGGCCGATACTATAGTCTAGTGATATTCACGAAAATGAATTTTGCTTATAGAAATGAATAAATGTATATCATGAAATAAATTTTGTTGTATTAATTATTACTAAATATATATATATATATATATATATATATATATATATATATATATATATATATATATATATATATATATCGGAAATCCCTCTCACACACTTTTCAAAAAAGATAAAACTGTCATGCGAGTTGGATTCAGAGACTGTTTACAAATCAATTTTAAGAACATATGATCAACAGCAAGCAAGCGCATAATACATATAGTATAACGGTTCTAAACTATTTTCGCGATTTAGATTCGCACGCAATATTGTAGTTTCGCAAAAATAGACACAATCTTACTAATCGTGCATTAGTAAATTTATACGCAGTAAGAAATTTAAGCGCTTCGTGATTTCAGACACGACCAGGCAACTGCTAAAAATTCCTTTTCGGTAGTAAAATAATTACGAAATTAAGTTCTGAGCCTTTTAAAGTTCTCGAAATAAAAATTATAACTTCTTCATTGTCTTCGTTATTTAATTAAGACAAAGCCGAGGCTATCGTGTGATAACTTACATCAATAGTTACTATATGACGTTTACTTGGATCAGTAAATCTTTTGTTCTCGCTGGCGTAATAATATGACCTAAAAATTCAATTTCATCTTGGATTAGGTAAATTACGTATATTATTTAGGCTTCAGCCAAATGATAAATATGAATTTGCAGGTTGTACATATAGAAATGATCGGACTGCTTCCATTGGTGGCGTAATACTCCTCATAAGAAAATCGATATTTTATGTCGAAGTTAAGAACATATTAAATATAAATAACTAAGCCCAACTATGTGGAGTTGAAATTACAAATTTAGTTAAATCAATAACTTTCATTATTTGTTACAGACTACCTGATATAAAGTTTACTGATAATGAATGGGATACTATCATAAGTAATACTATACCCTTCATGAAAGACGTAGACTAATGGGGGATTTCAAGACGCATAATAAATACTGCTTGTATTTACATAACACTAATTCTTTTGCACGAATTGACAGCCAGAGAAATAAAAAAACGAATATTGATTTAATTGTTTTCACGATATCTATAGATCAATATTTAAAAGTCAATGTTGAAGATGATACACCCAGTTCAGATCATTATCTAATAATTGTTGATGTAAATGTAGAAAAAGAATATTATCGGAAACAATCTTTTAAAATACAGTCCAAGCGAACAGACTGTGGCAAAGTTACTGCCATGCTAAATCCAGAGTACAATGAATTTCTTACGAAAGAATTGGACGAATCAGACCCTCTTAAAAAATACGAATTTTTGTCAACACAATTATCAAAGTTATAACAAAATGCACGCCTAGGAAAAAAGATTCCATAATGAAAAACACAGAAATCCAGCCCCATGGAGGGACATGGATTATGATAAAATAAAAAATGGGAGTATTTTAATAATATAGCAGACCTATTAGAATATAAAAGAACTAGAGTTAAAAAAAACCTTTAAGCTTAAAAAAAGGAAATGTTATCGAAATTTTACAGAGACTTTAAAATTTAATTAAATTTGAAATACACTTGGAATAAAGCTAAATTACTTAAAAATAAATGGATCAAAGTAAATCCGATTAGTAGTGAAAAATTTGTAAATAAACGTAAGAAAATTGATGAATAGCTCAGAAAGCTATGTGCTGATTGAGTCCCCTCCGATTTGAACGAACTGCCTTACTCGACACGGAGTTTAATGTTGCCCTGAACTCGCGCGGGAATAAATCTGCTCCCGGTAAAGATGGTATCAATTATAAGATCCTCCATAATTTACCAATTGAATACAATTTATTATTAAACGATATATGTAATGAATTATATAAGAAAGACGTTTATCTCAACAACTGGAAAGATACGTATGTATATTTTGTCGAAAAATTAAATGGGAAGAGTTTAGGAACGTACTAGCCTTAACGAATTGTCTCTGTTAAATGTTCGAGTTAATGATATCTAATTGATTGTGATGGTGGCTTGAAAGTAACAAATTATTTTAACACAGGCAAACAGATTTTTGAAAAGGTTTGTCATGTGCAGACAACATAACCACATTTTAATTAGACTGTTACGTCTTGCGACGTATTTTTGACAAAAGTTTTATTTGAAACATTTCACATACAATTCTGAAATTCAAGCTCTTAAAAGAGACTAAAATTACGCGAGAGTTTGCAAGAACCATCAGACTTGCATAAAATCTATGTTACGAATAAACACTTTTCGGAATAACATGGCGATGTATCAAGTAATTGCTACTTCAATGTAATACTGATCCCAAATATAGAAGATGAATGATGTAATAAAGACGATATAAAAAGCCTTGCATACGCTTTCGCAGACAGATCAGAATTAGAGCTCCGTGCACTCACTCGTTCGTTAATTCAATGATTTACATTTTATTTGTCTTGTTAACTTCTGCTGTAAACGTGCTTAAACATTTGTTATTTTGCAATAAATATTAATCAGTGGTTATAAAGTGAGATTTGTTTATTCTAATATCACCTGACCTGATTGGTAGACATATTCGATAAACGATCTTCAAGTTATAGTAATAAATAGTTACCTATCACATTTATTTAATCTACCTGCATTTCAATCAATCAGGATTTATTCAATGACAATATTCAAGAAATGAAGTGAACCTTACCCCATTAGATTCATACTGGTACGCGTTGATTATTATTAAGTTAATAGCAACTCGTAACAAGACATTGAAAATGCATTTATAGCAATAAAGAAATATTGGCAGTTTTCCTTGATGTTAACAATGCGTTTAATAATGTACAATCGAAAATATTGCTATCCAAATTAGCTAATTGTGGCTGCTCAAAAAAAAAAATACTGTAATTTGTAAAATTTTTAACATACTAGAAATTAATATATACTTAAATCAATGAAAATGGGCCTAGACACATTTTAAAGGAGATGTCCAACGGGGGGTGTTAAGTCCCTTGCTTTATATCTTTTATGTGGCCTCGATAGTCAACGGTTTGGATGATATAATAAAAATTTAAAAATTTACGAATGGTATTGTAATCTACATGTCAATTGACGTTCTCGATAACGATCAACAAACACTTGAAAATGCTACTGATCAGATCATAATAAAACTAGGTGACATTGGTTTGAATGCCACACCTGAAAAGACGAACTTTTTAAATTTTTAACTAAAATTACTATTAATTCTGAAAAGTTGCAACTGTTGATATAGTAAAATTGCTAGACATACAGTTTAATTATGAGTTTATATTTAACAAACATGAACTATGTTATTGAAAAAACCAACTGAGCTTTAAATGTTGTTAAATTTTTAAGAGGCATTAAGTGGGGTACAAATCCTTACACACTAATCACATTCTACAAAAACTATGTTAGATCTATCATAAATTGCGAATGTTTCATTTACTACCCTACACAAAAGTCCCAACAAGAAAAATAAGCAAAAATATAATATGCAGTTATACGAATATTAGGACTAAGAACGAGTACTCCCACAAACATATTACTCGATGAAACCAAATTAATCACTATACAACATAGGACAGTAATACTATGTAAAAGTTTTCTGTTAAAAATTTTTAGTAATGTACAGCCTATTGATCTTACTACTTTCAAAAAACATACCCCCATTATCATTACTAACAAAAAGAGACGAATTAATATATTAAGAGTGCATCAAAAGTATTGTTGGTATAAAAAATATCATACATAAGGATGACTTATCATTACAGCATAATTATCCGTATTCAATAATTATAACTCCTATAAATATCGCTTGTAAAATAGGTCGAAAATTACACGAGAGTGTTAACACACAGGTATTATTTAATGAAATTTTCTAAAACGATTAATCAATTAGAATTTTTACAGATGAAAGTAAGAGTAATAGATCTCATTCAATTAGAATCCCATTCATTGGAATCTGCAGTTGAATATGCTTAAAACGCGAAGTATAATTAATAAAGCATCCATTTACAGCTGAGCGTATGGCAGTCTCTGATGCTATGGATGGAGCTTTAAAAGACAAGAATTTAAACATAAAGATATTTACTGATTCACTAAGTATCATTCATGCACTAAATAATCCAAAAATAAACGCTAATATTAATTATCACGTATTGGATATAAGAAAAAAAATTGTTGAATTTATTATTAACAATTACACATCGACTATTACAATCTGTTGGATACTTCATCTAGAGATATTGTAGGAAACGAAATTATTGATGAGCAGGCTAGGTTTGCAACAATATTACAACCAAACAACTTGAAAATGCCAGTTTTTAAGCCTCTTTTTAAAAACTTGCAATAAACGACATCAAAAAATTATTAAAAAATCAGGCTCAAACTAAAGATATCGCCTATTTTTAATAATATTGCAAAACTACTAACTCACCGTGGTATAAAAATGCATAGCTTCTTCGTGATTTTATTGTAATAATTAATCGTTGTCGTAGTGATATATTAGTCTAAATGAATCTTTAGTGTAAATAAAAGTAATAAATAATGCTGTTTGCGAATGTGGGCATGAAAATCAAGATCTGAATGATGTGCTATGGCAGTGTCCATTATTTGATAGACAAAGAAATGTAATGTTCAAGTCACTTGTCACAATAAAAATATATCCACCTTATGATATTAAAAGTTACCTGAGCAAACCAAATATTGTTATTGTTATTGTAACTTCAAGAAACATGTCCATGTGGAACGCAGCAGAGATAAACTAAGTACCTGCATGCATTAGTCTTGGTTCCCTACAGTCATGAATATGCAGAATCACCTCCCCGACCATTTTTTTTTAATGGTGTAGAAGGATAGTTTTACACGTATCATGACTGGACCTGCAGTTTAAGATGGAATCCGAACCACCGGATAAATAATATAAACTGCAAATAATATATATATTCACGCATACAATGGAATTGAAGATATAATTATAAATAGGTTAATGAGTAGCAATAAAGATTACGTTATGTACATTAATTGTATTAAGTACAGTCTTATTATTGGAGTAAAATATATAATATAATTAAAATAGAAATAAGCTGGGTATTATATTATATAATACATTATGGAATAAGGATTTTGTATCTAAATAACTTGTAAGTTAATAAAGCTTTATATTGAAAAAAAGATAATAAATGAATAGTGTACGAAGATGTATGTGCTCGTCGATTGTCTTTGAAATGCATAAGATATCATTGACAAAAGGGATTATATATTCTCTGAAATTGCCTATCGATAAATTTAATGCCCTCACTAACGCAACAGTACTCGTACATGTGCCGAAATGTACCACATTCAAGGTATTTACATCAATAATAGGTATTTCCATCAATAATAAAACGCAGTACATTTTATGCTATCTTCCTCCAGAGGAATTTGCCAAAATTTATTTGTCAAATGAAAACTAGATATAAATTTTTTAGCAAAACATTGTTGAAAAATATTATTTATTTGAAGTGGGGTTTCATAATCTTTTATTAATTTTTTATTTCATTCTTTAAAATCTAGACAAAATCAGACTGGCTCGTCCTTGTGAACTCTTATAAGAATAGGATTAATATAATTACTTATAGATGTACGTATAATTATCTACCTATTTATACATGAGATAGGTGTGAGAATTTCTTTCCACTGTGGAAATTGCAAAATTTCGCAATAACGCTTTGTGAATTAGCTAGAACTCAGATTTGCCATCTCATATATAAATAAGCCCGTTCGCTCCGCACGGAAGAGCACTTTTAATCCGACCTTGCACGCAACGCGGGAAGTGAATGAATTTTAATAAATGGTCGGCGTTCTCTTCGATCTTTATTTAAATTTTGTTTGCTGTCTTACTTAGCGAGTCACCTCCTATCCTTTGACACTGGTTGGACATTTACAGAGGAATATATTCCTCAAAGGGAAAGATCCTACGAGTGTTATTCCTATAATTATTTAATTTATCCACATACGTACGCCTCATTTAAATTTCCAAATGAACTTGATAGGATAGCAAGGTAATTAGTTTATTCAGGCAATTTCAGTTAATCAGTAAAATTAACTCGCCACTAAATCTTGGATACATGCAGAAATTTGATAAATTTGTTTGCCAATTATTTTTGTTAGTTGCTAGACGATTTCAAGCTGAGGAGATACAGCAACAAAATATTTATTCAGATAAGTTTTTTATTGTAATCAATAATTTGTCATTAAATTCATACTTTGTGAACAATATATATATTTATTTTTAGTGATAATAAGTGCTACTGAATACCACATGGACTTCTATTTTTTATGTTGTAACAGGCTGCCGTTTAACCTTTAACCTATTAAACACACCTATGAGTTCGGTCAAACGACGCCTTGTTAGCTACGTGCCGTAAGCACGTTTACCTACCTTGTCCCGGAGTGCGCCTGCGCAGAGTTCCCTTACCAATCAGAGTTGGGTTCTTGAACTCTCCGCTTGGTGGCGCTGTCGTGCTTGTTTAGCAGCGCTCCTTCGGCCGCTGCTGGTAACTCAGTTTGCAAGTCGCTTCTCTCAATGCCTACACGATCCGTGCTATTTTACCGGCTTATTCGAATCGGACGTAAACAATAACAAGCACCCCGGACAAAGGAAAGACTAAATAATACGGTCTTTGTTTATTAACCTCTGATCTCTTTATTCGCTTTAAACTGTTACACGGGAGGGAATTGCCGAGAGACTCACGCACGCGAATTTAGATGACAATACGCATTGATGGGAGAGAGAGAGTAAATATTCGCGATCGACGCGGACTAAACGCTCGCACGCTTTATATAATTTCGCCGCGCACGCTGCGCGGGATCGCGCGCTAATTATAACAAACAATATTGTGCTGTGCACCTACCGCAGAAATGTTGGGGATACGGTGGCCAATCGTATCCGTCTAACCGTTGAACAGCGAACTGTCTCCGCCCCTGCTTCTTCGCTGGAGCTGTCCTGTCGCCGTGGAGGTTGTCGAGGATGCTCTCTCCGCTGCCGAGGTCGCGCACGTTGGGCAATGCGCGCACTTGGCACTTCACTCGTAACTGATGCTACAGGTGTCGGAGCTACTCACGTTGTGCAGTGCGTAAGCTCGTCTCACTGCACTGTTTATCGTCAAGAGTTGTCAAAGCACACGCCGTGCAATGTGCACACCTCCACCTCGTCACTCTCCAAAACAAAGTACCCGAACTCTCTGGATCTCACTCTAAATCTATTGTTCACGCTGGCAGCTCTAACAAAGTTACTCGGATGTAGCCGAACTGAAGGTCGCAGTCATACTGGTCACCGAACTCTCCCCTCCCGGTCATTACCCCTACGCGCCCTCTCTCTCTCAAACCGATCGCGGCTGCTACGCTCAGCCGTTCCGTAACCTACGCGAGTCAAAACGATTTTCGGCAATCGTTGCAGCCCCCTCCTAGCTTCGGACTACCGGGCCGAACTATTTCGCTGACTCGCGACCCAAAGGAACGGGATTGGGAATGGGAGAAATCAACGCAATCCATCCTTATAAAATCCTCCTTTATTCGCCCCGCCCGGGCCACCACACTCCCTCCTCATTTGCCGGAGCCTCCTGGCGCCTTGTGACGTGGGTAGCGCCAGTGCTCCGCCTTGTTCGGGCACTTTGACGTGGTGGTGATCCCGGGATGGCCACAAATGTAGCAGCCCTTTCGCTGTTGTCGGCTGGGGCCAGGCACCGACCCTTGGCCTTGGCTTCCCGTCGGCGGAAGGGGCTGCGGGGCTGGGGTTTCCGGGGCGGCGGTAAAAGTCACGTCGCCCACCGTGGCGGATGTGCGTCCCCCATGGGTGCGCACCACCACGGTAGGGTCGGATACCGACCCGTCCACGCGGACCGTGAACTCCTGCCCGGCACCGGGGGCCCCCGAGACTCTCTTGACCTGAGTCTGTGTCGGGGGCTTGGCCGGAGTCTTGGCCGCGGCCCTACTCGTTGGTGCCGTCGGTGGTAACACCGCCGGCGGGCCCGCGGCCTCTGGGGACTCCTGCCCCCGGTCAACGCGCAGCAGGGCCTCGCCATAGGCCCTCTGCCGCCGGACTACCGGAGCTCACTCCCCCAGCATTTCTCGGGCTCCTCGGAAGTCGAGGAACTCCTCCAGGTGCGCATGCACCTGGCGTTGGAGTTCCCCGATGAACTCCCATGCGTTCTCCACTTCCTGGAGGCCCAGTCTCACGTGCCTCCAGGAATTTTCGAGCCCGTGCTGCTGGGGGATCCGGGGGTGGTTGCAGACCCACTGCCCCTGCCCACAGGCCTCCTTTGGCCTGGGGCACTGAGTCGAGCAGTCTGCCACTTCGGGCTTGCTCGGCTCTGGGGTCTGCACACCCTGGTCCGTCGTGGACGTAGACTGACGGACCTCTTCGGACGGACCGTCGGTCTGGGTGGACGCTTCCCGGGTTGCCGCCTTCCTTGGTTGCGACCTCAACCCTTCCCGGAGGAAGTCGTCCACCCGCTGGCGAGAGCGTTCCTCCCTGGCAGCCACCTCGACCTGGGCCCGGACAAAACTTCGGGCCTCGCCGATCAGCTGATCGGCGTCCGGGCCCAGCCTTAGATCCAAAAGCATCCGGGTGGCCACCTCAAACGCCTCTTCCCTGATCACCAGCTTCCTCTCCATCTGCAAAAGAGAAGAGGGTGGTCAAGGGATATCTCAGGTTCAGCCCTTAACCTAACCGTTGTTGCGTCACGCTTGATGCTACGCTTTGCGAGGACGTCCCGGTCCTCTGCACTTTCCTCGCGAATTTGGCCCATTTGCGGGGGCCACTGGCAGGACAACCTTCCGCACGTGCTGGGCGGTTTTGCGAGGCCTGCCTCTTCCCCTCGCCATATTACCATCCCGGTCATCACCACCTGATGCCGGGAGTTCGCTCGCAGGGTTCTTTCGTAGTCTACCGCGGCCTCGCTTAGCCGGCGCCTCGATCGGCGTCTTTGAAGCCGCTACGGACTCCTCACACTCGTTCGCGGGGGCTGCAATCGCGGTGCGCTCGCATATCGGATCCCCGCTGGGATCCTCAACCATCGCGGGCGGGTCGCCTGCGCCCTCCTCTTCCTCCAACGGTGTTGAGTCCCCGCCTTCCGGTTCCTCGTCGTTCTGGTCTGAGAATGGGCCGAAATAGGGCTTGAGGTCCTTGGCGTGGACCAGCTCGGGCAATTTTTCCTGCTGGTTACAGAGGCGGTAGGTATTAGTTCCACATACCTCCTCGATAATATACGGGCCAGCGTACTTCAGCGCCAACTTCGCCGATACGCCCTGAGCTGCGGAAGACAAGATACGTTTCCGCTTCCACACCCAGTCCCCAACCCTAAAGTCGGCCTGACGCCTCCTTTTGTTGTAATAGACCGCCTGACGGTCCGCCTCCTCCCTGGACTTAGAGCCAGCGCGTTCCCATAAGTTAGGTAACTGGCGCATGTGCTCACCCCATTCGGTCAGTTCTTGGCCCTCAGAAGCTTCTCGGGCCAATTGATTCTGGGCTCTCCGAAAGGTCAAAGGGGGAGTGGACTGTCTACCGAAAACGAGCATAGCCGGGCTATAACCTGACGCGCTATGAGTTGCCGAGTTCAACGCGAAGTTGAACTCTGGCAGGTGCTCGTCCCAGCTCTTATGGTCCCGCTCCACGTACGACATGAGCATGGCCTTGAGGGTTTTGTTCACTCGCTCCGTGGGGTTTGCTTGTGGGTGGTAAACTGGCGTAAGGGCGCGCCGGATGCCGTTCCTCAACAAGTAGCCGTCGACATCGTGATTTTTATATTCGGTCCCGTTGTCCGAAAGAAATATCTCGGGCGCTCCGAACCTGGTTACCACTCTCTCACGTAATTCCCGCACGATGGTCCTTCCATTGGCCTTACGTACGGGTACACACTCAACCTACCGAGTGAACAGGTCTAAGAAAACCAAAATGTATTCAAACCCTCTCGAGCTCTTTGGGAATGGGCCAGTAATATCACTGACCACCACCTGCCAGGGTCGCGAGACCTCTCGACGACCCATCAGTCCGCAAGGCGGCCTCTGTTCCGTCTTGCACTGCTGACATACCGGGAAACTCCTAACGTACTCTCTGACCTGCTCATACATTTTTGGCCAGAAATACAGGTGCCTAGCCCGGGAGAACGTTCGTTCTCTCCCCTGATGTCCCGCTGCTGGCGCATCATGTACCTCCTCGAGTACTTGATGCCTTTTCTCAGCAGGAACCACTAGCTTCCAGGCTTCCTCGTTAACGATGGACCCTTCGCTCTCCTCAGTCGGATTGTAGTGGTACAGTCTCCCACCTACTACCTTCCAGGTAGGTTGAGAATGCGGGTCCTGGTATACTTCTCTGTATTTTTGTAGATACCAGGCATCGGCAGTCTCCGGCTAATGAGTCATGGCACCCACTTCTACCACCCCCTCCTCATAGGCCCTAGACAAAGCGTCTGGCACCACGTTGAGGTCTCCCTTTCGATACTCTATATCGAAAACCTGTCCCTGCAGTGCTAACGCCCAACGCGCTAGCCTTCCTGTAGGATTCCTCATACTGTGGAGCCACCTAAGGCAACTATGATCGGTGATGACTTTGAAGTGGTGCCCCTCAACATAAGGCCGGAACTTCCCGATAGCCCACACTACTTCCAGGCACTCTCGTTCGGCGACTGTATAGTTTCTTTCCGCACTGTTTAGGGAGCGCCTAGCGTACTCGATTACGCGCTCCTGTCCATCAATTTCTTGCGTTAATACGACGCCGATCCCGCTATCGCTCGCGTCCGTTTGTAGTACAAACTGTCCGCTGGGATCCGGCGACTGCAAGATTGGTGCAGAGACCATTGCGTCTCGTAACCTTTCGAAAGCCTGCTGTTGTTCCTCCTGCCAAGCAAACGGAATGCTCTTTTTCGTCAGGCGGTTTATCGGCTCAGCGATTGTCGCGAAGTCGGGTATAAAGCGACGATACCACGACATCATCCCCATAAATCGCTTCACCTGTCTAATCGTCCGTGGCGTTGGGTACTCCATAATAGGCTTGATCTTCTCCGGATCCGGCCTTACCCCTTCACGGTTCATAAGGACCCCCAGGTACTTGACTTCCGACTTACAGAAGTGGCTTTTGGTCTTATTCACAGTGAGCCCCGCACCTAAAATTCGTTGTAAAACCAATTCCAGGTGTCGCTTATGCTCCTCAAAGGACGACGAAATAATGATCACGTCGTCGAGGTAAGCAAAAGCGAAAGGATCTAAGTCTGGGCCGATCACTTTGTCCATCAACCTCTGAAAGGTTGCGCCCGCGTATGACAATCCGAAGGGCATTCTCTTAAACTGAAAATGCCCCAGGCCGGGGACCGTAAACGCGGTGATGGGGCTCGACTCTTTCTTAAGAGGGATCTGGTGGTACGCGCTACTCAAGTCCAGTGTCGAGATGAACTTAGCATCCCTGATCCTTCGCAGGATGTCGCTCATGAAGGGCAATGGATAGGCGTCCGGCTTGGTTACCGCGTTTACCTTCTGGTAATTTACGCAGAACCGATATTTGCCATCTGCCTTCTTCACCATTACCACTGGACTTGACCACCCGCTGGTTGCTGGCTCAATGACGTCATTGTCCAGCATGGCCTTGACCAGCGCGTGCATCTCATCTCGCACCCTGTCGGAGACCGGATAGTATTTTTGTTTACAGGGTCGAGCGTCTCCGATGTCTATCTCATGCTCGACCCCCACAGCACAGCCTAAACACTCACCTCCGTCTGGAATTAATCCGTCGACGAGGCTAGCCACTTCTTGGCGCTGTGCTTCCGTGGCTTCTATCAGGCCTACGGGTGCGAGGCACGACGTACCAGTGACACTTGCCACTTCCAACGGCACCGCCACTTTGGCTTTCGCCAAGTACAGCTGGTCCGTGTCAGGGTTCAGGTTGGCGCTGAATTCCCGTACGAAATTCGCGCCCACATAGCAGTCATCAGATAGCAGTGGCGTTATGGCGACCCTTACATCTTTCGTGATTCCCCCTACTGTGAAGGGGAAAATCACATGACCCAAGATGGGACATGGGCGACCGTCGGCGAGCTTTGCTTCTCCCGCACGCGACGCATCCAGGCCCAGCCCCATGTCCGATGCCAATCTAAGCCCGAGTTGACCCATTACCGTCGATGAGGCCCCGGTATCGTAGAGTGCCCTTAACTTGTAGGCACCTATGTCCATCTGAAGCCACCATCTGGTCTTAGCCTCGGGATTATACCTGCGGGGAGCTTTCTCCGTCCCTTTCTCCTCCGTGGTCCGGTGGCTTTCACGGCTCTTCTTGCCTTGGGCAGCCGCTACTCGCGTCGACGTACTCTCACCCGCCAGTTTCTGGCTCGCCGGCGTATCCTCTGAAGCGTCGGGTGGTCTCCTGGAGCTTTTGGGTCTGACGGTCTCCTCTCCGACCCATTCATACCCATGCTCCACCACTTGAATTCGACCTCCATACCCTTCGAGGATACAAAATGCCCGGTTACCCAGATCAGGCATCTGCTCGGTCGCTGTCGCTTCAACCGCCACCGCACTGCCAGGTCTCGTAGGATCCGATATCCCTTCCGAGACCTTCCTGAACCCTGGGGTCGCTGACTGGCCTCTGCCACGTTCTAGCGATCCGCGACGAGAGGTCACCTCTATTGGGGACGCGGAGGGGACCTCCGTCCTCCGTTTCTCTGCCCGTTTCACTTTTTGCGATCCGGGCAATACCTCCTAGTGAAGCCTAGCTTGCCGTAGGACGAGCACTTAATCGATTGGGAGAAATCTATTTTTCTCCTCTGACCCTCTTGTCGCTGGCCAGGAGACCCGGGGGGGGGGGGTTGTTCCTCCCCCTTTCTTGCGGTCGACCCCTCGGCTGTTTGGGAGAGTTAGCCTTCCTCTCCTTGAAGTACCGGTCCATTTCGCGTCGCAGTGTCGCAATCTATGACGACAGATCTTCAATGCAGTCTGTCACCTGCGTTGCGGCGATTGAAGACCGGTCCTCGGGTTTCCTGGCCTGGGTTTTTACCGTTGACTTGGGTAGCAGCTGTTCCCTACCCCGAGATTTGTTGGACATAGCCGCCGCTCGGGGCCCTGCCCGGGGCGGTGGTGCCTTTGCTGACACCCCCATGTGCTCGGGGTATAACGTGGACGTAGGCTCCAGCCTGGTCCTCGGGCGCTCGTCGTCCCGCAAAGCGGTCTCGATCTCAGTCGCATGGGCGTGAAATTCGTCCACATTGGAGAATGCATTCCTCCGCAGCTGCATCCGGATGGCGGGCAGGAGATTTGCGTATAGCAAATCTAATTGTCGCTGCTCTGGTAACGGCGGGCGTAGTTGGGCTAGCATGAAGAGGAGGTGGCAGGCATACTCTCTTACCAACTCTCCTTTCTCCTGGTACCGGGCTTAGGCCTCTTGCAGCAATCTTTGTTGCTGCAACTCACTTGACCCAAACCAACGTCGAGCGCCAGCCACGAAGTCGGCGTAACCCCTCCATTTGAACTTATTAAGCTCGTACCATGTCCTCGCGACACCTTCGAGGAGCTCTGATACAGAGCACAAAATTTCGCCGTCGGTTAGCCCAAAGCCCGCGCGTAGATCCTCCAGTCTTGATAAGAAGGTGTCCACGCACTCTGAAGCCGTACCTGAGTGCCGCAGCTTCCATCCACGGACTATCCTATCCGCATCCTAAGTCGCGTAGTACCCTGACGCCGCATTGGTATCATACCAGGTGGATCCTTCCGGAATCGCCTGCTCTTCACCCATGTCGGCGTCTCTTGGTCCCCTGCGCGGCGGCTGCTCCGTCCGTAAAGGCGCCTGCTTTTGAGGAGCCTCTCGAGGTTCACCAGGGGTCGGTCTCTGGGGTTTCGGGGTACTTCCTGGTACCCCCGGATCGTAGTGGCACGTATACGTGGACTGGAAATCCACGGTTCTCCTGGACCGCTCCGGTATGGTAGTTTGTCGATTGGTGGGGTCCCTGCTCCTCAACTGCTGGACCTCCACCTGCAGGGCGGTCACCTGGTCGCTCCACCGCGCGCATACCTGATCGTGCCTTTCTAGCATCTCAAGTATGCGGTTGATCACGACACGGTTGCGCTCGATTTCTTCTTTTAATCGCTCTGTCACGCACCGTTCCTCTTCTTCTTCTTGAGGTTGCAGCTCCTCATTCTCGAAGCATCGAGCTCTACGCCTATCTGGCGATCCGGTGGGACGTTCACTACCGATCCCTACCGAGGGCCCACTGGCCACGCCGGTCCCCACTTCTTCCGCGGGCTCTCGCTCCCCCACCTCGCTCCGACTGTCTTCCTCAAGGTTGTCGAAGACCGCGAGAGTCCGCGTCAAGTTCGCCTCTACTGCTTCGTCTCTATCTAGCAGCATGAGCGGATGGGCGACGAGATCTTCGGCATCAGCTGCCTCTAATCCTTGTCGCCTGATCTCGAGCCACCTCTCTCGGCTTCTTCATTTCCGTTGCGCCGCATCTCTGTCCAACGCTGCTCCTTGGAAATCCATGTCGATATACTCGCCTAATAACCAATACGCCAGCCTAACCGCCTGCATCAGCTTGGGACCGTCTGTACGCAACTCCAGTTGCGTCAGGTATCTATCAAGCTGTGTCGAAGGCAGTTCCGACGCCCATCGGGTTGTCGCGTCGGCGGTATCCTCCATATCGCCTATACTAGGGCGTAGGTGACGGTTAAGGTTAATTTACCTATTCGACCACTACCGCCTCCTATCGCCCAAGGCGCGAGCGGGATGTTGCGATTTTTATCGGCAACTGTTCCTCTACGCCTTAACTTACAAGGCAACAACCCGCGCGGCTCGTGGGTGTGTGCAGATGCCGCGTACCCGAAGGAAGTAAAAACTTCCGCTCGCAACTACCTGCCTATAGGTGGGGACTAACTGTTTGCTAGCCCCACCGGGTTAGTAAAACTAACCCCGCACACATCCAAATTACGCGCTCTGCAGATCTTGTCGCCCTGTGACCAACCCCCCTAAATGCTCTAAGGTGTGGGTAATCACTCGAAAAAAAAACAATTTGTCACCTCTCTTGTTTCCGTTGGGGCGACTCAGGACGTCTCTTCGACCCTTGGGGTTAATGTGCTCTCGGCTTACAAAAGCAGGTATAGTAGGTCGGAGAGGCGTCTTTTCCCCTCTGCAGAGCACGTGCCGAACGAGCCACGCGTTCTTTTACCCGCTCGCACCTTAATACGCACGCGCGCAACCTTCTCTCTCTCCCGTGCGTCGCTCTCTCTTTTCGTGCAACTTCCCTTGTGTGAGTCCTAATATTTGTTGGGCGCCATGTAACAGGCTGCCGTTTAACCTTTAACCTATTAAACACACCTATGAGTTCGGTCAAACAACGCCTTGTTAGCTACGTGCCGTAAGCACGTTTACCTACTTTGTCCCGGAGTGCGCCTGCACAGAGTTCCCTTACCAATCAGAGTTAGGTTCTTGAACTCTCCCCTTGGTGGCGCTGTCGTGCTTGTTTAGCAGTGCTCCTTCGGCCGCTGCTGGTAACTCAGTTTGCAAGTCGCTTCTCTCAATGCCTACACGATCCGTGCTATTTTACCGGCTTATTCGAATCAGACGTAAACAATAACAAGCACCCCGGACAAAGGAAAGACTAAATAATACGGTCTTTGTTTATTAACCTCTGATCTCTTTATTCGCTTTAAACTGTTACACGGGAGGAAATTGCCGAGAGACTCACGCACGCGAATTTAGATGACAATACGCATTGATGGGAGAGAGAGAGTAAATATTCGCGATCGACGCGGACTAAACGCTCGCACGCTTTATATAATTTCGCCGCGCACGCTGCGCGGGATCGCGCGCTAATTATAACAAACAATATTGTGCTGTGCACCTACCGCAGAAATGTTGGGGATACGGTGGCCAACCGTATCCGTCTAACCGTTGAACAGCGAACTGTCTCCGCCCCTGCTTCTTCGCTGGAGCTGTCCTGTCGCCGTGGAGGTTGTCGAGGATGCTCTCTCCGCTGCCGAGGTCGCGCACGTTGGGCAATGCGTAAGCTCGTCTCACTGCACTGTTTATCGTCAAGAGTTGTCAAAGCACACGCCGTGCAATGTGCACACCTCTACCTCGTCACTCTCCAAAACAAAGTACCCGAACTCTCTGGATCTCACTCTAAATCTATTGTTCACGCTGGCAGCTCTAACACAGTTACTCGGATGTAGCCGGACTGAAGGTCGCAGTCATACTGGTCACCGAACTCTCCCCTCCCGGTCATTGCCCCTACGCGCCCTCTCTCTCCCAAACCGATCGCGGCTGCTACGCTCAGCCGTTCCGTAACCTACGCGAGTCAAAACGATTTTCGGCAATCATTGCAATGTCAATAATGACAAACTATAACTACAGAAGTTTTTTCTCAACTGAGAGCTGGTTAATTATATGACATTGCAAATACTGAAAATTCCAATGTATATTTATTTACTATAACAACAATTTACTATAATAAAAATGACTTGCCTTTTCACTGTATTTTAATCCTATGGAACAAACTTAATATTAGATGTGCACATAGTATATGTAATTTACACCATAAAAGTACACCGATATATAATTTAAAAAAGATGAAATCTAAATCCAGTTAAGAATTTAACAAAATTATTTAAATAAAAAAATTATTTACTAACACTTGGGACGGGAAAATAAGTTTTAATATTCAAATAAATAAAATTAAACAAAAACAGACAATGACGACTTGACTAAACCCGATCACAAAGGCTTTCATAAAATGTTATTTATTAAAGCATCAATCCAAGTACCTGATATACCAAATAATAATACTATAATAATACTATAATAATACTATAAATAATACTATAAGTACTATGATAGTGTAAAATACAAACCAATTGAAACAGTTTTTGACACTACAGATAAGCTTGTTGAAATAAATAGTAATACGGAGAAAGCTAAAATAGCATGTTCTACTCCGGAGAAACCAATACAGCAACGTAACTGTTATCGGATGAATCACGGGGATATAAACTATCTAGGTAATAACAAAGTATTACCATGACGGACGTAAGAAAGGAACATAAATTTTTATTAATTTTAGGTACAGCTGCGTGTATAAGTTGTTGGCCAGCCTATACTGAAATTATCAAAAATTCAAAGTTTCGTAGCTCGATCGGAAATACACGGTGCTCCGGAAGCCGATTTAAATGAGACAAAAATGCAGAGAAAATCTGTCTGGACAGAACGATTGTATCTATAAAAACGAATCGAAATCAGCTTGTCTTACCTCTAGGTTTGTCCTTTAATAAGTTTTGGACCATTTTTAAAATTTTAATTTACAAAAATTTAAAATTTCGGACTAAAAATTCATCTGAGCTATAATCAGCTCTGAATAATATTAATATATCTTTTGTGATATGCAAAAATATGTACCCCTTACATACAGTCGTCCGTATATACATGTATATATAAATAGAAGTATAATTATTCGCATCTATACATATACATATGTGTCTAATATAACACTTGATTCGTCTAACGTTGTTTTGTTTACTTTCTTCGCTTTTAGTTAGATGTAATCAATTGTCATCACAGCAGTTCATGCTTATACCTATAATATTTCATACCAACATCATTCAAAGCAGCTTATATTTTCAGTTAAGAAATTGATTCACCGCTTATACACATGCTTGAGTTATGATTTATCTTGTATCTGTGTTATTCAAATAGTTCAAAAAATATTGTAGGTGATAATTACAATTTTGCGAAGTATAGTTTTAATATGAAAAGTGTTAATAGTGTAACTAGTCATGAACTAAATAGAAAAAAAGTCTGTGCGCCATGCGGAAGAAAGATAACGTTTGGTTTGTCAAAAGTGGAAAAGTTTCAAATAACTCAAAAGCAATGTGCTTTAGTAAAAGAATTTGTAAACAAAAATTATTCTTTGCATGATGAACGATTTCCCGTTGGAATATGTGGCACGTGTCAAAAAACACTATATGAACATGCAAAAAAAAAGAAAGAAAGAATTCTACCAACAATGCCCAACTATGAAAATATAAAGTTGATTAAAAATACTAGGCAACAAAAACAAAATTGTGATGATACCTGCTACTGTTACTTCTGTTTAACTGCGAGATCAAATGTACGAACCAAAATTTTAAAAGGCCGTGGTGTTAAAAAAGTTCCAATAAAAATCAATGAAAACAATGGTTTAAATGGTAGAATGATATCAAATGTAAATGTAATAAATCCTCCTACAAAATCTGCTGAAAGAAAATCTGAAAATAAAAGTAAATCTAAAGATGAAATTCTCAAGTCAATTGATGATTTACCTGAAAGGGAGCAAGAGCAAATTATCACTGGGTTTATACGTAAAAAAGTTGATCAAAATTCATCGCTAGTTAAAGATGTAAAACTACATTTTAGTAATGACAGAGGAAAAAAAATGCAAGTTGTACTCAACCCAAAAAAAAGTGAAAACAAAAATCCTTTTTTTTCTGAAGAAAGTTTAGACAATTTTTTCGTACAGAGTACATCATCACAAAGACAAATGAAAACATTAGGAACTTTAATTCATTCGCAATGTGGTCGAAATTCTACACCTAAGAACTATAATACTCATATTAGTGAAAAATCAAAAGTTTTAGAAAATCTCTACAAAAGTGAAGCATTTGAGTTCGATATAAATTCTTCATTCAAGCGAGAAAACAGACCAGTAATATATGCTGATGCAAGTGAATTAGTAGAAACTGTTGTTGAAAAACGGAGCTTAATTGGAAATTATACAATTAAAATTATGGCCGATGGAGGACAGGGATTTTTTAAAATATGTATATCTATAATTCCTGAAAATTATTCGTCTGACGACATTAGCAGTAAAGATGATGCTTATGAACCTGCTGAAAAAAAATCGAAATCCACATTGAAAAACTCTAATGTAAAATCACAATCAAAATTAACAAGTGTGAAAAAACTACTTATGTTGTGTGTTGTTCCGGATATTAAAGAGTCATATGAAAATATGAAAACATTATTTGAGTTAACAGGGCTTAATAATATTTCATTTAAATTTGTAGCTGATTTTAAGTTGCTGTTAATAGTGAATGGACAGCAAACTGCTTCAGCTGCATATCCATGCCCGTATTGCTTCGTAAGACTGAGAAAATCAGATAAATTGTGTAATGAAGATGAGGTTAATATCGCTGAGGGTGATGATGCTGCTAAATTAAAGACTTACGGAGACCTACGAAGAGATTATCAGCTTTTCGTAAATTTAAATAAAAACCAAAAAAAGGCTCCGCAAGCTCACAGTACTGTTAACGAACCTTTGTTTGATGGAGATGATAGTACATGTGTTATCGACAAGTGTATTATTCCTGAATTACATTTACTTCAAGGTTTCGTTAACCATCTATTTTTTCAAGGATTGGTACCTGTTCTGACATCCGAAGTTGCATTTTTGTGGCCAGAAAAACTATCTTTTTCCTCGAAAAATTATCATGGTAGAGTATTCGAGGGGAATGCTTGTCGCAAATTACTTAAGTCTGCTGACCTATTAGACGATGTAAAAATTTATGGAAAAGTTGGCAGACTTCGTTTGGTGCCTTACATAAATGCTTTTAAAGCGATGGATAAAGTAGTATCAAGTTGTTTCTCTACAAGAAAAGTTGACAAAGATTTGGATAAAAACTTAAAAAACTTTGAAAAAATATACGAAGCTACAGAATGCTCAAAAACGTTAAAAATTCATGTCATTATTAAGCATATCAAAGATGCCCTTCGTTCTCTTCATGGAGATGGATTAGGGAATTGGTCAGAGTAAGCTGGTGAATCTATACACCGAGAATTTTTAGTACATTAGAATAAGTACAAAGTAAACTCACTTAATCATCCATCATACATGTTAAAATTCAAAAAAGCGGTTGTTGCTTTTTCTTCGTTACATTTGTAAATTGTTTTGTAAAGTTAGTTTAATTAAAATCTAGTCAAAATGTTCTATAAAATGTTATACAGGACTTTGAACAATTGAATTCCTATAGTTAAAGAGTTTAAAGTATAAATACCAAACAGTCATGTGTTATTATTGTATTTACATTATGTATATGATTAATAATTTGATATAATATACTATTTTTGTCACATTATTTATCGTTTTGTTTTTTTTTACTAAATGTCTCTACATGTTTCTTTATTATTATACATATAATTATACACATTTAAAATAACTTAAATAAATTTTCGGTACGAGATTTTAAATTTTTGTAAATTAAAATTTAAAAAATGGTCCAAAACTTATTAAAGGACAAACCTAGAGGTAAGACAAGCTGATTTCGATTCGTTTTTATAGATACAATCGTTCTGTCCAGACAGATTTTCTCTTCATTTTTGTCTCATTTAAATCGGCTTCCGGAGCACCGTGAATAGTCGTAGGTGAACCCGCGGGGGCTTATTTTAAAGGGTAAAGCAATACCTTTCATATTTCGTTAGTTTTATTTAAACAAGTGAAAATAGCATTTTTTACACTAAAAAACTGGATCACATTTGTTCATTTTTTTCAAACCGCAAAAAACACTTTCTAAGTTTTGAAGGAGTCTGCAGATTTAAAAAAAAATGAAATAGAATGAATGTATTTGCCTCCTCTTTAAAATGAGTGCAACAAAATTCTTTTTTGTCCAGTCAAACTAAAGTTACGCTGATTAAATAAACTTTCGTTATTAGTTAAAAATTTATGTCTTGAATTTTTAATTAAAACGAAAAAAAATTTTCATTTTTAATGGATTTATAAAAAATTACGATAAAAATTAAAAAAAATTTTTTTTTTCAAAATGAAATTTTAATAGAATATACTTATTTTTCTTGAAAAAATAAACGCTTTTTCTTTAAGGAGTTTTTTTCTACGGTGTCCACATTTGAAGATAGATGAACTTGAAAAAAGAGTGATTTAAAAAATGAAATCAGCGTAACTTTAGATCGCCTCGATAAAAAAGAATTTTGTTCCGCTCATTTTAAAGAGGAGGCAAATATGTGCCCATCCCATTATTTTTTTTAAAATCTGCAGAGTCCTAAAAAGTTAGAAATGTTTTTTGAGGTTTGAAAAATATTAAAAAAGTGATCCAATTTTTTAAGTGTCAAAAATGCTATTTTAAATCGTTTAAAAAAAACCAGCGAAGTATGAAAGCTCCCGCGGGTACACCTACGACTATTTCCGAGCGAGCTTCAAAACTTTAAATTTTTGATAATTTCATTATAGGCTGATCAAAAGCTTATGCACGAAACTGTAATCAATAAGAATGTTACCCAAACACAAATACCTAGTAGTTGTTGATAAAATAATTTTTACAGCATCTTGTATTTGTGACTCAACTGTCCAACATAAATCAATGTTTCCCCACTATAGAATTACTTGTGCTATAGGACCATGAAGACTGTACGAGTATACAGGCGGCGAGGCAGGCCTATACCGCCCGTGTTAAAGTGTTCGACAAACCGAAGTCACAGTCCCAAAGTAATTAGCCGATTTTAGCGCTGCGTGCGGTAGTTAGTGAACTACTAGAAGACTTACAATATGAGCGCAGTTTATCGACCATGGAGACGTATACAGTCTCCATGTTATCGACCATGGTACTGTACGTGACGAAGATAACCCGCACGCGAATATCTTTTTTTATAAAAAGGGATAAATTAATTTTATAGAAAATGAATACTGTTTTACGATAAAAAAGTCTTGCTATTTTGTTCGTAAATGTACATTTTCAAAGTTGAGTGAATAACATTGAAATTCCTATCTTGAAAAAAAAAATATATATATATTGTAACGGGGGGATAAATCTACAAAATGAGAAATTTATTTAAGAGCAAACTCCCACGATGCAGAGCAAACCGCCGCTCCGTTAATACGTATGTTAATACGTATATTCGCCTTAACGTCAGCTGATTTATCTTAGTTGTCTTCGATCAAGCGGAGTTGAACTCACCTTAAGTCACGTGCCTTGTGACACTCGATAAGTTTTAAGTGTAAGCGACTTTACTCCTAATCCGCTTAATCCCCTAGCTGTAATCGGATTAAAACCTAAGCCTTTTTCAATTGCTTAATCTACTAGGAAAATTATATGACGAAATCGGCGAATAAGTTTAACAGATTTTATTAATAAAAATCTCTACAGTCTTTGTCGGGCCGAAAGACTGACGCACGCGAATAGGATTTACAATTAAATAATTTTCGGTGAGAAAGAGAGAGAGAGAGAAGATTCGAATATTGGCGCGATCTGACGCTCGGCGCGAATACAAAAAATTAACGCTAAAACGGTTGGACAAAATACCAAATGTATTTTGTCACGCGATAATTAAGAGAGGTGCACCTACCCTGCGGTGCAATTACGGTGATCAGCCGAAATTGTTGATGCCAGTAAAATTATCAACTGCCTCCGGTTCTGGTTTATCAGCTGCGCTGCCTCGTACCACCTATAAGCTGCAAATCTGCTGCTACCGTAACGCTGCAATCTGTTGATCATGTTGTTGCACTCACGCGCGTAATTGTTCTAGATAAAACTATTACTAGGCGAGAAAAACAGTGCAAACAAAATTCGGCGATATCCACTCGTATAAATAGCTGAGGCGTAACTGCTAATTCAAAAGATCGCGCGCCCCCCCTCTCTCTCTCAATACTTAGAACTAACGCGCGAAAATCAGAATCGCGAACGGTTCGATTAATTGAATCGACTACCGTTGCAGCCCCCTCCAAACCTGACTACCCGGGCAGGATGAATACCCGCGATTCGCCTCCATCAGGAACCTGAAAAAATAAAGAAGGAAAGGGACCAAATAACAAACTCTCTTCTTTATTTTAGCTAATTTTATTGTCCTCCAGGGCCTACATTATCGTTTGGCTATACCTGGCGCTCGATGTTTCGGGTAGCGCCAGTGTGTAGCCTTCTTCGGGCACCGCTGGGAGTTGGTCACCCCAGGCTCCCCACAGATGTAGCAGCCCCTCAGCTGCGACCGAGATTGAGCAGCCTCTCGATCTTGTGATGGCTGCTCAGCAGCCAGAGGGGACTGCGGGGCACTGACTCCCTGTGAGGCGGTGATGGTCACGCCTCCCACCGTGGCGGTCGCACGTCCATCCTGCGACCTGACCACGATGGTAGTATCAGGAGCCATGCGCCCGTCCACATGGACCGTGAGCATCGGTCCAGCGTCAGTAGCTCCCGGGGCTCTCTTCTCTTGAGCCGGCGCCGGGAGCGCTGCGGAGGACTCTTGTCCGTTATCCACCCGCAGCAGGGCCTCTCCGTAGGCCCTCTGACGCTGAGCCATCCCTGCCCACTCCCAGAGCAGTTCTTCTGCGCCCTGGCGGCTCAAAAAGCGTCTCAGGTGCTCCTGCACCTGAGACTGGAGTTCTTGAGCGAACCGCCGTGCACTCTCCACCTCGTTGATCCCCAGACGCACATGTCTGAAGTCGAGGAGGAGAGTAGGCTGCTCAGGGATCCGGGGATGATTGGAGACCCAGTGCAAGGCCCCACAGGTTTCCCTGGGTCCTGGGCATTGGCTCGCACTGTCCGACGTAAGGAATACGCCGGACTTGAAGGTCTGCACCCCCTGGTCCACTGTGGACTTGGGAAGTTCGACACTGTCCTGGTCCTCGGTCTGTGTCGAAGCGTCCCGAGAAGCCTTCTTCGGGGCGACCCACGATGAATCCCGGAGAACCTCTGCCACCGAGGTATTACGTCGCTCCCTTCGGGTGGTCCCTTCCAACTGGACCCTGGCGAAGCTCCGCAGATCTTCACTTAGCTGCGTCACATCAGGGCCCAGTTGCAGATCTAACAGCATCTGTGTGACCACCTCGAGGGTCTCCTCTTCGACGACGATTCTCCGGTCCATTTGAAACATCCAAAAACAACAAGTTTCGGATAAATCTCCCTGCGCGAAGAAAAACCCTAATATAAGCCCCATCCCACCGAGTTATACACTCCCTCGCGATTCTTTGTGGGAACATCCTGGCCCTCGTCGGTTACCGCTCGGTTTTATCGGCCCAACCGTCCTTTGTTCGACGGGCACGGTCTTTCGAGGCCTACCTCTCCCTCTATTTTCCTTCACGGGAGAGTTGTTGCCCCTCACTGGACTGGTGACCGTCTCTGGAACCTTTCGAGGTCGACCTCGACCTCTCTTAGTTGGGGCAGATACCGGTAAATTTGACGTCTCGGTGGGAACTTTATCTAAGGCCGTGGGGGCTGCTAATTGGATCCGCTCGCTATCCGATAAATCCCCTCCCGGATTTTCGCGCGCATTCGCGGAATCGTTCGCTTCCTCCGACGGCAGTTCATAGGGCGGCTCGCGAGGTTCGATGACCTCCTCGCTTTCCCTATCCTCACCCGGACCGTAGTATGGTTTAAGGTCCTTGGCATGGAAGAGCTCAGATAGGATCTCCAGCTGGTTGCTTAGCCTGTACGTGTTGGAACCACAAACCTCTTCAATCACCTACGGGCCGGCATATTTCGGCGCTAATTTAGCTGAAATACCTTGAGCAGCTGAAGATAGAATACTGTTCCTCTTCCAAACCCAATCTCCGACCTTAAACTCGGGTTGCCGCCTCTTCCGGTCATAATAAGCTGCCTGACGCGCAGCTTCCTCCTTTGACTTGGAGTTAGCTCTCTCCCACAAATTAGGAAGCTTCTCCATATGTTCGGCCCAATCTTCCACAGCCTGACCCTCCGAACATTCAAGGGCCTGCTGATCTTGGGTTCTTCTGAACGTCAAAGGAGGTACCAGCTGACGCCCAAACATGAGCATCGCAGGACTATATCCGGTGGCGCTATGAGTTGCCGAGTTCAACGCGAAGTTGAACTCTGACAGGTGTTAATCCCAGCTCTTATGATCACGGCTTACGTAAGACGTGATCATGGTCTTGAGTGTCCTGTTTACTCGCTCTGTGGGATTCGCTTGGGGATGATACACGGGAGTCAAAGCGCGCTGGATGCCGTTTATCCGGAGGTATGAATCGACCTCCTGATTCTTAAATTCTGTTCCATTATCCGACAAGAATACCTCTGGAGCACCAAACCTAGTGACGATCCTCTCGTGTAATTCCCTTGCGATTGTCTTCCCATTGGCTTTGCGTATTGCAACACACTCTACCCAGCGAGTAAATAAGTCTACAAATACTAAGATGTACTCAAAACCTCGAGAGATTTTTGGGAAATGGACCAGTGATATCACTGGCCACCACCTGCCAGGGTTGTGACACTTGTCTACGACCCATGAGCCCGCAAGGTGCTCTTTGTTCCATCTTGCACTGCTGACATACCGGGAAACTCTTTACGTACTCCCTGATCTGATCATACATTTTAGGCCAGTAGTACAAGCGCCTAGCCCTGGAGAACGTACGCTCTCGTCCTTGATGTCCTGCTGTAGGAGCATCATGGACTTCCTGGAGCACCTGGTGCCTTTTCTCCCTAGGCACCGCAAGCTTCCACGCTTCATCGTTGTCGATGGACCCTTCACCATCCTCACAGGCTGATAATGATACAATCTCCCTCCCACCATCTTCCAAGTAGGGTGAGAGTGTGGGTCCTGGCATACTTCCTGGTATTGTTGCAAATACCAGGCGTCAGTGGTCTCCGGCCGACTATTTATAGCACTCACTTCAATCCCCCCTCCTCATAGGTCCTAGATAAAGCGTCTGGCGCCACATTGAGATCCCCTCTTCGATATTCGATATCGAAGACATTGCCTTGCAATGCTAGCGCCCATCGCGCTAATCTTCCCGTGGGATTTCTCATATTGTGGAGCCATTTCAGGCAACTATGATCGGTGATGACCCTGAAGTGATGCCCTTCAATATACGGCCGGAACTTTCCAATGGCCCATACCACTGCCAAGCACTCTTTCTCAGAGACGGTATAATTTCTCTCAGCACTGTTGAGTGATCGGCTGGCGTATTCTATTACACGCTCCTCTCCATCGACATCCTGTGCGAGAACTGCCCCGATCCCACTGTCACTGGCATCAGTTTGCTGTACAAACTGACCGTTCGGATCGGGTGATTGCAGTATTGGGGCGGAAGTCATCGCCTCCTGCAATCTCGTGAAAGCTCGCTCTGGCTCCTCTTCCCAAGAGAAATGTACATTCTTCTTTGTCAGGCTGTTTATAGGTTCAGCGATCATGGCAAAGTCGGGTATAAAACGTCTATACCACGAGGTCATTCCCATGAATCGCTTCACCTGTTTGACAGTCCGGGGTGTTGGATATACTAATATCGGGCGTATTTTCTCGGGATCTGGTCTTACTCCGTCCTGGTTCACAAGAACTCCCAAGTACCTGACTTCCGTCTTACAGAAGTGACTTTTAGCTTTGTTCATGGTTAGGCCCGCACCTAGAATTCTTTTTAATACCATTTCTAGGTGCCGCTTATGCTCCTTAAAGGACGACGAAACCACAATTACGTCGTCAAGGTAAGCAAAAGCGAATGGATCCGTATCCGGGCCTATCACCCTGTCCATCAACCTCTGGAAGGTCGCTCCTGCGTATAACAGTCCGAAGGGCATTCTCTTAAATTAAAAGTGCCCTAATCCAGGAACTGTAAATGCTGATATTGGACGCGATTCTTCCTTTAACGGAATTTGATGGTACGCACTGCTCAAGTCCAAAGTAGATATGAACTTTGCATCCCTTATCCGTCTTAGGATGTCGTTCATATATGGTAAAGGATAGGCATCAGGTTTGGTAATTGCATTTACCTTTTGATAATTCACGCAAAACCTATATTTTCCATCCGCCTTCTTCACCATTACTATTGGACTTGACCATCCGCTGGTCGCTGGTTCGATAACATCTTTTTCCAGCATATCTTTGATCAGCGTGTGCATTTCCTCTCGCACTCTATCTGAGACTGGGTAGTATTTCTGTTTGATGGGTCGAGCATTTCCAACATCTATTTCATGCTCAACCCCCACGGCACAACCTGACCTCCGTCAGGAATCAATCTTCTGACGAGGTCTTCAATTTCTTCAAGCTGTGACTCCGTGGCTTCCCATAGTCCTACCGGTGCGAGAAATGCCGTACCATCAATTCCAGCCACTTCCATTGGTACTTTCACTTGGGCGTCCTTAAGCCATAATTCATCCTCATCGGGATCCAAAATTGCGCGGAACTCTCTTATAAAGTTCACGCCTATATAGCAGTCATCTGTGAGCAGCGGCGTAATGGCGACTCTGATTGTTTTCGGGATTCCCCCTACTTTAAAAGGGAACATCACGTGACCAATTATAGGGCACGGGCGTCCATCAGCAAGCCTTGCATCGCCCGCCCAGGTCACATTCAACCCGAGTCCCATCTCCGATGCCAATCTCAGCCCTAATTGACCCATGACCGTGGATGAGGCGCCGGTATCATAGAGTGCTCTAATTTTAAAGTCACCTATGTCTACCCGCAACCACCATCTGGTCTCATCCTCTGGGTCATATCCACGAGTCCCATCTTCGCCTCCTTTCATCGTGCTTTTCAGCGGCTTTTTTCCTTCCGCTGCCGCGACGACTATGGGCTGGCTTCTACTCGTGGATCCCTTCGGCAGAGGAGCTTTTTGTGTGGAGAGGCTTTCCCTGGAGTCTTCCCCCAGCTCCATAACTTGTATGTGGCCATCTAGTCCTTCGAGAATGACCACCCCTCTATTCTGCCGAGGGCTGGCACATCGGGTTCGATCGCCTTCTGCTCCAACGTACCGCTAGATCCTGGGCTCTCTTGATGCCCTGTCAGGACCTGTTTGGATCCCGGGGTCGCCGACAGCTTGCTGTTTCCTATCGGCGACCCGCAGCGAGAGGTCGAATCTACTGGAGGCGCGAAGATGACCTCTTCTCTTCGCTCTCCTTGCCGTTTCCCTTGTTGTAATCTGGGCAGAATTTACGACTAAATCCCAGTTTGCCACAAGCGGAACACTGGAGAGGCTTAGTAAAGTCTATCTTCCGCCTCTGCCCTTCTCGCTGCTCGCTAGGAGACCTGGGAGAAGGAGAATTTTTCCTTTCCCCACGCCATCGGCTCTTACGCTGTTCTGTAGTGCTGCCTTGATTCTCATTGGCTAACTTGCGCAACATCCGCTCGATGCCCTCCAGACGCTCTTTCATCTTCTTATCAGAAGTGGAAGCTTGCGTAGCCGATACCGATGCTTGTTCGGTAGGCCTCCTGGCAGGGTTCTCCACGCCCTGTCCGCGCTGCGGATCTCCTTCCTTCTTCGCACGCGCCTTCTCTTCGCTAGCCATTGCAGCGGTTTGGGATTTATTACCAGCCGTTCTTTTGCTCGACTGGTAGGCGTGCTGAGGGAAGATCGTCGAATTGGTGTCGGCGAATACACGTGGACGACAATCGTAAAATAAGGTGTTCTGTACCTCGGTAGCCCTCCTGTTAAATTCGCGTATCAACTTCATCTCGCTCTGACGCAGCTGAATTTAGATGTTTGGAAGGAGGTTTGCATGGAGTAGGTCTAATAACCTCTCCAAGGGCATGGGCGGTTCTAGTCTATTGACAAGAGCCACCAGGTTGGACACGTAGTCTAGCACTAGTTCGTCCTCACCCTGGAACCGGTTCTGGGCTTCCTGCAACAGCCTTTGTTGCTGTTGCGTACTTGTGCCAAACCAATCCCGGGCGTCAGCGACGAACTCTACATAACTAAGCCACTGGTACTTGTTGTTATCGTACCATGTCCTCGCGTTACCTTCGAGGATCTCTGATACGGAACAAAGCACTTCTTCATTAGTTAGCCCTGCGCCCACGCGCAGATCTTCCAACCTTGAAAGAAACGTATCTACGCTCTATGCCCTACTGCCGCAATCCTCAATTTCCATCCGCGGACAATTTTTCCAACATCTCGGGTTGTGGAGAGCCCTGAGGATAGTTGAGGACCGGCGCCAGATGATCCGCTTCGACTCCTCTTTCGAACAGGTGTGGATCTCCCATACTCTTCCGGATCCTCTTCACCTTCTCTTCTTTAGAGGGCTTCCGGTGGGGTGACGTCCCTTCTCCTGGGGAGAAGGGACGTCACCCTGGTCTTAGACGAATCGGTGTGCTTCTCGGAATCCCAGAATCGTAGTGACAGGTGAATGTGTCCTGAAAGTCTACATTACGTCTGGAGCGCGGTTGAACCGAGTCGCGTTGAGAACAACGGCTAGCATTGGCCATCTCATGCACTACGTCTTCCAGCTCTCGTATTCGTAAGCGCATGTTCTGTGCCTCACGCTCCGCACACACCTCTATTCCCTGCAAAGTCTGAAGGGTTTCTAGGATTCGACCTACCAGCTTGCGGTTGCGGTCGACTCCCTCCTTCAGGTACTCTATTTCCCGGAAGGCTTCACTTAAGGATAATTCTTCCTGAGATGTTTCCGGGTGCAGGATTCCTACGACCTGAGATCCGGATTGCTCCGTCTCTTCTCCCTCTCCTCCTGCTCCTGAGTGTGGAGGGCCTTGTGGATGAGTTCATCCTCTTCTTGGCAGCTGGCTTCACCTTCAGAATCCGGGCAGGTGAATGTCCTTGATATATCTGTCAAGGATATTCCCCCCCTATTGATGATTCTCAGGGGATGATCGCTGTTCTCATCTGCGCTGTGGTTTTCCAACTCGTCACAGACTGTATCGAGCCACGCTTGTCGGGTGCGCCTCCTGCGCCCCGCTTCCTCTTTACTACGGGTGGTCTCTTCGAAATCTGTGACGGTGTACTCTCCTAGCAACCATCTCCCAAGCCTAGCCGCCTGTTAGATGACACTTCCATCCTTGCGCAGCTCTAAATCCGCTAAGTAGCGTTCGCGCTGTGCGGAGGTCAGCTCTAATGCCCAACTATCGATTTGAGCTAACAACAGAGCCACCTTGCCTCCGCACGGGTGTAGGGTGCGGCCGAGGTTTGAAATTATCGACCTAATCGACCACTACCGCTTCCTATCACCCAAGGTATGATCGGGGTAGACACTATTTAGTGTAACTACCCTTAATGCCTCCTTTTTATAAGGCACAAACTCGCAAGATTATGAGCGCGTGCAGTCTCCGCAAACTATCTATTAATATTATAAAAATATCCCACCTAAGGTCGGAGCCTGCTGTTTGCTCGCTCCGCCTGGCTAATATTTTCTGAACTGCACACTTGGGTCGCGCTCTCTGCCTTTATCGTTGTTCAGATGCTTCCAACATCCCCTTATTCACCAAACTATAGCTAAAATGGGTTAACACCTGATTACTCCGAATGACCTGAAATCACTTCGATCTACTAATAATTATCGCTTTCGGCCCTTTTTACAATCAACTTAACAATTTATAAGCAAAAAGTTCGAAGTGATTTCGTTTGTTCCCCAGCAGAGGGTGTACCGTTCACGATCTCGCGCTACCACCCGCTCAAAACTTCCTAAGCGCTCGCGCGATCGTCTCTCTCTCTCTCGTGTGTCGATTACCTTCGACGCATAATCTTATTCGCACGAAACGGATCTTAATAACAGTTGAGCGCCATGTAACGGGGGAGGTTATCTAAAAAATGAACAATTTATTTAAGAACAAACTCCCACGACGCAGAGCAAACCGCCGCTCCGTTAAACACATATGATAGTACGTGTATTCGCCTTAACGACAGATGGTTTATGGAAGACAGTTGTCTTCTATCAAACGGAGTTGAACTCACCTTAAGTCACGTGTCTTGTGACACCCGATGAGTTTTAAGTGTGAGCGCCTTTACTCCTAATCTTCTTAATCCCCTAAATGTAATCAGATTAAAACCTAAGCCTTTTTCAATAACTTAAACTACTAGGAAAATTAAATGACGAAAACGGCGAATAAATTTAACAGGCTTTAATTAATAAAAATCACTACAGTCTTTGTAGGGCCGAAAGATTAACGCACGCGAATAGGATTTTATAATTAACTATGTTCGGTGAGAAAGAGAGAGAGAGAAGATTCTCATTCTACCGCGAACTAACGCTCGACGCGAATACGGTCATTCATGCACCGCATTCGCGTGCAATTACGGTGATCAGCGGAAATGAAGGAAATAGTGTAAACGTGGGAATCGCCTATCTAGTAACACCGTTATCTGATAAAAGTAGAGTTGTGAAAGATAGCGACACGTCGAGATGACCGGCACAATCATCGAGACGTGACGATGGAAAAAATTTTTTTTATTTTGTTTATTATGATATTTTTTTTAATTCATTAAAAATAAACAAACTTTCGTTATTAGTTAAAAATTCACGTCTTGAATTTTTAATTAGTAACGAAAGTTTTTCTTTTTAAATGGATTGATAAAAAAAGAAAAAAAATTACATTAACAAAATGAAAAAAAATTTTTCTTTCAAAACGGAATTTTAATAGTATAAACTTAATGTTCTTGAAAAATAAACATTTTTCTCTAATGAATTTTTTTGTACGGTGTTCACATTCGAAGATAGACGAACGTGAAAAAAGAGTGATTTAAAAAATGAAATCACCGTAACTTTAGATCGGCTCGATAAAAAAGAAGAAATTTAGAAAGTGTTTTTTGGGGTTGCAAAAAATTAAAAATGTGATGTAGTTTTTTAATGTATATAAATATTTAAAATATATAAATGCAATATTTATTTACCTGTCTGTTTGCTCTGCTGATGTTACGTTATTGAAGCATAAGTGGGCAGAAATAAAAAATTTTTTTTCTCTTCTATAGTTAGAAGTTTTTTCTTGTAATTATATATCAGACTAGCGAACGTGAATTTAATTTCTTCTGCTGGATTATTTGTTATATATAATGTATAGGTATATTAATTGCGACAAATGTAATTAATGTATATGTACTCTGGTAATAATAATAAATAAATAAACGGATATTACATTGCAGACACTTGTATTTACGTAATGGTTGTGCAGATTTTCTTAGGTATCAAGTAAATAATTGTAATTAGTTTTTCGATACTCCGTGCGCGAAAGGCGTCTTTCCTGCACACTCGGCAGAAAATATACTTTGAAATACGCATTTTTCCACAAATCGTATAAAAAAATACGATACGGCACATGTTCGAGAAAGAGTTCCTCGTCTCGTATGCCTTTCCACCCTCGTTTCGGTTGGGTCTAAAAGCCACACGAGACAAGAATCTACTTTTTCGCACTTGTATCGTAATGTACTATTTTGAATGCATGTTTTTACGGAGTATGAAAAATTAATTTTTACTTAAATTAAAAATTGTCATAAAAGTAATCCTTGCAAATTAATAATGATAAAATTCAAAGTAACTCTGCATATTTCTGGTACTTTATTTTTGACACTTTAATATTTAATATAGAACTTGAATTGTTCGTTGAGCATTTCAGTGGTACAATTACACAGGCCTACAAAATTTCGAAAAAGTTTAGAACCAGAGATCAGACGTAGTGAAACCAAAGGAATTTGGTATTTTTGATTCAAATCTGTATTTCGAATGGCTCCATTACTCTAGGTTTTGATATATCCTAACCTAAAAAAGCAAAAAACACTGTTTTACGGAGTTTGTAATGTAACAAGATTACAAATACAGATAAAAGGCAAATGAATTTTATTACCCCGGCTGCAAACCGCTTATAAATTCTAATACAAGATATTTCTTACTTGAAATCATTGAGCTCTTGTCATGGAATCTGCAATATAAATCTTATAAAACAGCTATCCCTAAAAATTCCTAGAATTCCAAATAAATACTATCCAATTGCATTAGATACATCACAAGTTATATCTCTTAATAATTATTTAACTGCTTTGATAAGCAATTGCAATTTGACTTTTCAATGTATGAAAAGTTGGACTCATTTATTTTTATACGATAAAACAAGATTTTTCAAGGTGAAATTTGTATAGAATTTCTATCTGTGATTATAAGTTTTTTTATAATAGATTAAATAGACATTGTCGGAATTTATTTTGAAGTTATACACAGACATATTATATATTTATGAAAATTATTATTCATATTATTTATAAGCAGTTTTCGAATGAACTTTTGTTACGTCTCAAGACGTATCTTTACTCATTTACATTCTTTAAAAGTGCAATCCCGAATTTCGCAAAATCAAAACTATATACACGTCCACCAGAAAACGATACGGCAGCAAAACACAAAGACCCTACTCAGCATTACACAACACACAATGAACTCAAAAAGAAAATTACTCAACTACACAAGAAACATCAGCGATTTATTGAGCACAAATTTATGTATATAAGATGAACCACCCGAGAGCCTGTTCGACAATTTGGCTAACTATTCAACTATTATTTGTCAAACTACATTATTTGATTTCAATAAATACGCGATCCATTAAAAGTGAGAACGTGCAAAATTCATTATTGAACCCATCCAAATACCAAGATCTACGATACTGAAAGTACTCTAGAAACTGTAAGTATAACAAAATAAATAAATACATTCATTCTTATTCATACATCGTATATTATTCATTACTTGTGAGCCTCAATCAGCCACTAGTACTATATTGGTACGTTTCGCACATTTGCTATTCGTAGTTTATGCACGAGACGTAACAATTGGTTCCGGTACAAAATTAGAAAAAATCATTCTATTCTATCAATTTAAAGTGCAAAATTGGAATAAATTACTTTATCTTACCAATTCAAACTTTTCAATATAATCTTCAAGGCATTAATTAACAATATACTAATAATTTCTAATTTTGAAAGAATTTTTCTTACAAACAAATTACGTTTCAATTATCTTCTCTTGAACTGAAAACACATAATATCAAATTGTGTCATTTCATAAGCGAAAACAGTGTAGTAACTTGATCATCGCGAATAAATGACCTGGTAGAATCTACAACTCAGCAAAATTTTTGGAACTCAAATTGATATAAAAAAAAAAAGAGTAGAGGAAAAGTAGGTCAAAACAACAATTCCTTACTTACTCATATACAAATTTGTTATTTATATATATATATATGCATGCTTATATAATTATACGAATACCATAATATTATAAATCAAACAATAAACGAATCATTTTTAACAGAACAAATTTTAACTATCAATTTTTAGTTTTTTAGTCCACATTATTTTCTTTCGAACTTTCTTATAATTTTCAATACAATCTAAATTCAATACATTTACTTTTCCTTTTCTTTTCTTGAATAAAATGCCCAAATGAGTAAAAAAATTACCCCAACTAGCAGAATAACTTCAAACGACTCGAAGCTTACGCGATCCCAAACGCGCAGCAATCCCCAACTGAAAAGCCTCCTACATAAAGAGTTAGAAAAAAACGCATTCAGAAGGAGCAGCAAGATACAATACTCACCTACAAAGAAAACTAAGGAAATACAAGCAGAAATTTCAAGAACCGATGATTCATCAGTAACTCAAACAGAAGAACAAGATTCAGTTTTACAAGAAAACAACTTTTCAACAATAAATACCACAATAGACCTTGATAGAAATCAACGATACTCAGACTTTGGAGGAATTTACAACGAACAAAGCCTGATCTTAGGAAGTTCAAAAGATATATTTTCAAATCTTGAACTACAAAGTCAAGAGGAAGGAAAAACACTTCCCGAAAAAGATAAACAAGAAATCATACTCCAAAAAAATTTTGAAAATAACCTACAGAAGGAAAATCCACGAACAAGCGATTTTCTGGCATTAGTAAACATCGACACACTCATTGAAGACCCGCCTACCACAAAGCAAAAAACAAAAATCACTAGAGAAAATTCTACGCCATCAATTAATAAAATACCTACAAATATGAATAATCAAGAAAAACCAATGAAATTACAATTGAAAGACGTAGCAGCCTTCGTCGCAGAATTCGATGGCAAAAACATATCACCTATGGAATACATCTCCATGTTAAAAGAAGTAAAGGATATTATAGATGACATCGATGAAAGAAATCTTACAAAACTATTAAAAATAAAAATTAAAGGTGAAGTAAAAGAAGCCATAAGAGGAAGCAAAGTGGAAAATATAACAGACTTAATCAACGCAATCAGAACTCTATACCCCATCAAAGAAGACATACACGCATTGTATGCAAAAGTTCGTCAGATATCACAAGAAGAAGATGAATCAGTCGTACACTATACTAACAGGATACGACAATTAGTATTGAGAATAAAAGAACTAAATAAATGGGAAGACACTACAGCAATAGAACGAACACAATTCGAAGCTACACTCGATAAAGAAGCAGCTAAAAGCTATAGAAAAGGATTAAAAGCAGAAATTAGATATGAAATAGGCCCAGGAACCACAGTACAAGAAATGTCGACAAGGGCAATAGACATTGAAAGTGACATAGAAATAAGGAAATACACAACAAAACCGAATAGAAACTATACATATTCGAATAATAAAGAAGAATTTCATGAAACAAAAATTCTCACATGTCAAATATGCAGAGAATTTTCACATGAAGCTCTATTTTGTCGCACGGCAGCCTGCGTATATTGTAAAGGAACAGATCATTTTTCGAATAGTTGCAAGAGAGTGCCAAAGAAAATTAATCTAATATGCAAATTCTGTAGCCAACCAAGTCATTCAATAAGTGCCTGTCGTTTAAACAAAAGGCAAAATATACACTGCCAATATTGTCAAGAAATGGGACATGAAGTAGATCAATGCCCACACATCAGTAACTACGAAGCATGTTGGAAATGCAATGAAACGGGACACAACCCAATTAATTGTAAGAATGATCAAACTTCAAAACAAAACAAATGTGAAAATTGTGAGAAGATTGGACATACAATACAGCAATGCCCGGAAGTAATATGCAGAAAATGCAATAATATGGGCCACCTTGTAAAAGATTGTAAAGCAGGAGAAATAAAAAAGTCCCTATATAAAATATGTGCTATCTGTGAAGAAGTAGGTCACGAACAAGACACCTGTGACCAAGTAAAAATCATGTTCACAGAATTCAAAGCCAAGCAGAAATTTAAGTGCCAGTATTGCGAAGAGACAGGCCACACAGCTAAGTATTGCCCACTCCTAAAAACGCAATCGCAGCAAATTCAACAAACCCAACACTTATCATATAATTCAAATCATAATGGATTCCAAAGGAAAGGCTGTGCCTACTGCAAAAGTCCAGGACATAATATAAACGAGTGTAGAAAACTAAGCGCATTAATGAACAACACACCAACAAATCAACAAAAAATATGCGAATTCTGCAAGAAACACGGCCACATAATCGATGAATGCAGAATAATCTTATCACGACAAAAACAAGCCGGCGAATTCTGCGAAAAATGTAAAATAGCCGGTCATACAACACAAAATTGCTTTAGAAATAAAGGAAGAGCGGGAAACTTCGAGGCCCTTTCTGGAGGGAACGCCTAGAAAGGGAACACAACGAAAAAGCGCTCCCACAACAAAAAAATACAAAAACACAACAAACCAAAAATACAGTCAATATAGAAGCAAAAACATACGTATTGAAAATGGAAAATTTACTGCAATATATTGAAGTCGATGATCCATATTCACACAAAAAACTCAAATTGTTGATCGATAGTGGAGCCCAACTAAACATTATACAAAATAACAGTATTTCAAAACGAGACATAAATAGGAATGAACAGATATTGATCTCCGGAATTACCGACAAGTCTATCAAAACCCTAGGATCTACGAAGATACCAATATAAAACACATACTTTGATTTCCATGTAGCCCTGGACACTTTCTCTATTCCATACGATGGAATTCTAGGAATAAACATTTTCTTAGACTACAAGGTGAGACTAGATGAAGGATACTTAGAAATCAATGGAGAAAAAATACTTGTAAAATCTACAAAAGATAAACACACAACTACCACAATTACTACACTACAAGAAAACTCAATTGATACTTCGAACCAAGAAGCCAACAATACAGAAGAAATTACAGAAAAATATGACACTACATCAAAAGATGAAGACATATCACTATATCAAGATCTAGAAAAAATATTAACGACAGTAAATGAAATAAACACGCAAGAAAAAGAAAAAACAGAGCAAACACAAGAGGAAGGCGACGAACAAACGTATCAAGAAAACTTAGCAAAATTCATGGAAAATATAAACGAAGCTCTCGAAAATAAAAAAGAGCAAACAGAAGAAGAATACATCATGGACAACTATTATACCTTTTGTTCGATATTAGAACAAAAAATAAAAATAGAGAACAATACAAAACAAAATATACATATACAAGAAACAGAATTATCAGGTAATGAAACTATTGATACACGGAAAGAAATACAAAGGGAAATCACACAAGAAAAAGCCCCCGAAACTCAAGACACGAAAGAAAGACGAAACCGACTGATTGAAACAGTAAAGCTAGATCACTTAACCCACAATAAAAAACGAGCAATAGAGAACTTGATCATATCATTCGAAGACATATGCTGGTTAGAAGGAGATAAACTCGGCATGTGCAATATCGAAGAACACGAGATCAACTTAACAGACGAAAAGCCAGTATATATCAAACAATTTCCTTTGCCCTACACACTGAAACAAGTGGCATTAGACGAAACAAAAAAACTAATCGCAAACAAATTAGTTAGACCTTCGACAAGCGCCTTTAATGCACCAGTATGGGTCGTTCCAAAAAAAGGACTCACCAAAGAAGGAAAAAAAAAATGGAGATTAGTCATAGATTACAGAAAATTGAACGCTAAAACTATACCAGACCCTTACCTGATACCTAACATATTAGAAATTTTTGATTGTATAGGAAAAAACAAATTTTTTACAACTATTGACATGGTTTCTGGATTCCATCAAATAAAAATGAAAGAATCAGACATTCACAAAACTGCCTTCAGCATACCTGGTTTAGGACGCTTCGAATTTAAAGTGCTACCTTTTGGACTAATCAATTCGCCAAGAATTTTTCAAAGAGCACTAACAACAGTACTCGGAGACTTAAGAGAAAAAGGCTTCTGCTATGTATACATTGACGACGTAATCATTGTGGCAAATACAGTAGAAGAACACAACGCAAGATTCAAACTCATAGCACAAAAGCTAAGAGAAACAGGACTCAAATTAGAAACCAGCAAATGCAAATTCTTTCAAAAAGAAGTAGAATTTCTAGGACATATCATAAATGAAGAAGGCGTAAAAACTGACCCAAAGAAAATCGAAGCAATACAGAAATTTCCTATCCCTAAAACAGTTAAAAATATTAGAGAATTCTTGGGACTTACTAGCTATTACAGACGCTTTATAGACAACTTTTCAGATATAGCTAAACCATTAATACAGCTATTACAAAAAGACATAGAATTTGTCTGGAATACAGAGAGACAAAAATCATTCGAAAACTTAAAGAAAGCTCTATGCTCTGCACCAATACTGCAATATCCAGACATGACAAAACCCTTCATAATAACAACAGATGCATCAAATTTCGCATTAGGGTGCGTACTCTCACAAGGCAAAATAGGTGAGGATAAACCAATTGCATTTGCATCACGAGTGCTAAAACCAGCAGAAAAAAAGTACCACACATATGAACGCGAAGCATTAGGAATTGTATTCGCTGTGAAAACATTCAGAAATTACATATATGGAAATAAATTCACAATAGTATGTGACCACAAACCACTGCTATCTTTCAAATCTGCTGACAATAACTCCAGAGTACAAAAATGGAGACTCAACTTACTAGATTACGATTATGATATTATCTACAAACCTGGGAAGATAAACACAAACACAGACGCACTATCAAGAAATCCCGTAGAAAATACCATGGTAACAGTCGTAACCAGAGCACAAAAAGCTAAAGAAACAGAAAAAACACAAACAACAGACATACAAAATAATAATACAACAATAAAAAGAACAATCAAGAAAAAAAGAAAACAAAAAACAAGCCCAAAGGAAAAAACAATAGTAAACATTCAAGATTACCCACCAAAAATCACGACAAGCAAGGCAGACCTAGAAATACAGAAACATGTAGTCTTCACAAAAAAATCCATAGAATCACGGAACGACAACGTTGCAATATTTGTAAACCAATCACGACAAATATTAGACAAAAAAATGGAACAATTTATAAAGTCAAAGAAAATCAATATCAATAAAGACCTTCGCACAAATGAAATCGAAATTATAAAAATAAATTCAAAAAAATTATTCATTCTATGCATAGACTCAGGCCAATCAGCAATAACAATAAAACAAAATATCACCCACATCCTAGGAACCCTGAAAGAAATCATGACAAAACAAAAAGAAAATAGATTCAGCATTTCAAAAGACCTACAGATAAACAATATCCATTGGCAAGAAATAGAAGAAATAATCACAAGAACCTTTCAGAACTCAGGAATTAACATAGTTATTTGCTTAAACTATATAGAATATATCAAAATCGAAGATCGAGATAGAATATTCAATCTCAACCACTCATCCGCCTTAGGAGGACACGCAGGAGTAAATAGAACATTAAATCGCATTAAACTCAAGTATTATTGGGAAAATTTAAAAACAGACATAGAACAAAGAATAAAAAATTGCGAAGACTGCCAAAGAAATAAATTAAAAAGAGTAAAGACAAGACAACCAATGGTTATAACGGAAACACCGTTCAAAACTTTTGACAAAATTGCTATGGATATAGTAGGACCATTAAATATTACCAAAAATCAAAATAAATACATCCTCTCCATTCAAGATTCATTATCAAAATTTCTAATAGTAATACCTCTACCCGATCAAACCGCCGAATCAATCGCAGACGCGTTCATAAAAAAATTTATATGCGTCTTCAGTTCACCAAAAATCGTGCTCACAGACAGAGAGGCAAACTTCACAAGCAAACTCTTGAAATGCATAGCGCGCAGATTTAAATTCACAAAAATAGAAACAACAGCCTTTTCGCCACAATCAAACGGTTCATTAGAAAGAGCCCATCACCCATTGTGCGAATATTTAAAAATTTTTTCAACCAAAAAAATTGAATGGGACGAATTACTAGAACTAGCACAATTCCATTATAACACAAGCATACACAGCGCCCACAGATTCACACCACATGAACTAGTTTTTGCTTATCCACCACGATTACCTTCAAGCGAAACTTTAAAAGCTTCAGAACAATTACCCACTTTCAATAATTACCTGTCACAGTTAATCACAAACATGAAAGACATTGCAAATTTCGCAAGAAAAAAAACTTAATAACCACTAAAGAAAGATCAAAAAAATATTATGATCGCTTCATAAACCCAACAGATTTCAAAGTTGGAGACCAGGTCTGGCTCATAAAAGAACCTAAACCAGGCAAACTTGAAAAGAACCAAAACCTGGGACCATTTGAAATCTTAAAGGTTACAGATAAAAATAATGTTACCATAAATAAAGGTGGAAAAGCAAATACAGTCCATGCAAATAAATTAATTATGCACAAGAAAAAAATCTAACAATAATTTATGTTCTAGGACCATTTCAACATGTATCAACAATTCTTAATAATAATTACAATTATCAAAACAACATCAGCCATCATTGGATACGACTGCGGGACAACAACGCCAAACATCACGACGTACTCCTTAGTAGACACGGGAGAATGCGACTTTCACAACACTCCCGTAAATAAATCAAATGTATATATAGAATTAATACAAACCGCGGAATTCCGCGAAATTCCCGTACTACAATGTAAAATAGAGATACATAGAACTGTCTCCACATGTGGAATATTCGGGCACTTAATACCCACACCAACTGGAGAACAGGAGTACATTTACGAAATAAGTCATGAACAATGTAAATTTATCCATGAAACGGGAACTTTCGTATACGACAACATTCATAAAATTGTTAATCTAAAAATAAACGCAACTACTTCAAAAAGTATCGATTTCGCGGGTAGCGCAGAAGGAAACTCCTGCTATGGAGCAGCCTACGCTGATAGCTTCGGATCATGGAATAAGGTATTTGTTCATGGCTTTATCAAAATAACATTAATACAAAGTAGAGCTAAAGTAAACTTAGATAACGATAAATTAAGATTAAACACAGGGACCGTATGCAAGTTCTCTGACAAAACATGTATAGACATGGAAGCAGGCTATACCTTCTGGGATATTTTACCAGGAGAAGAATGCTTCAAAAACGAATTCGATGTACTATTTAAAGGCATAGCAACAAAATATTCTAGTGACTACGATCACGAAATAATTTACGCATTAAATCATAGTGAAATAACATTTGCTCTAAGTGCCAGAAACAAAATACAACGCTGCAACAGAGAACTTGTAAGAACGGAACACCCGAAACTATTCATCGTAGAAAAAGACAATTACATAAACACATACCAACTAGAAAATGATTTAGTAAGCACAAGAAGCACCATAAACCTAGATCTATTTACATATGTCAATTCAAAATTTGTATACGTAGAAAAACATTTAAGGAGTCAATTGAACAAACTATACTTAAATTTAATAACAGAAAGATGCGAAGTTGAAAGGAAGGTAATACAAAATGCCCTATCCATTGCCACCCTCTCCCCTGACGAATTTGCATATGACATCATGAAAAAACCAGGATACATTGCAAGAGTTGCAGGAGAAGCAGAGTTGCAGGAGAAGCATTTTTACTACATAAAAATTATAGTTATGTTTCATTTTGAAATTTCTTATTTTTAATCGATTTGATTTTAAGAGCATTTACTAATTATTGGTTATAATTTTTATAAGCTTTTATATGTTTTCAATTTATTTGGTTCATATTTAATAAGGAATCAGCAGAGTTTTTAAAGCAATTTTTTAAAGGTATAATACGTAATCTACTCATTAATTTAAAAAATTTTTTCACGATATTTATTACATAAAATTTTCGCACTGTAATTCTTTATACCTGTAGAAACACAAATGTAATTAATTTAACATTTTTATAGAAAGAAGTAATTTTTTTCATGCGTATTATCTAACGTAAATATATTTATTTAATTAATAGAATGTCTCGAATACAATTTGAGAAGTTGTTCTTAGCTTTTATAATGTTGTACAATTAGTTTCAAATATAATATGATTATTTAATTATGATAACTAGATGGAGTTTGGATAATAAATACTTTTCATAACCCTTCCATACATTATTATTCTTCATTAGAGCTCCTATCACTTAATTCATTTTTCATCCATGCATCGCTTTCTGATGCAGTTTTATTACTAGAGTCAGATAAATGGTCTTCATTGCCACTATTTTTCTCTGAAGAATTGAAATGATCTTTGAACGCATTGAAATTTCTAACTGAAGCCATTTTATTCTAACTAATAAAAAACTAATTGTTGTATTTAAACCTACATCGTCTTTTTTCTTGAGTTTTCAATAAATTCCTCCGTTATTATCATTTCCGTTTGCAATCTCGACAGAAATTTTATCATGAATTTGAATATCAATGAAATTTATATTTCATCAGTTAATTCAATTTATGAATAACATAGGTCAACAAATTGTACATCTAAAACTAGATTATACTTTTTCAAAGGTTTTTGGTGCTTTGAATTGAAATCTTGCATCAAAATTGCTCTATCACGTTAGGATTCCGAGATATTCTAACCCAAAAGTCCAAAAAACACTGTTATTTCCTATTTTTTGTTTCGAATAATTTTGCGAGTTTAGATTTTATTCTAAATTCAGAAATCCCATTAGAAATCCCATTCACGCTCCTGGATATATAATAAAAATATAAGTATACGAAAATTCAAAATTTCGCGCTCTTTTTATCATCAACCAATATCACAACATCATTTTTTTAAAGATTGGAATAGAAGGATATAGGCGGATATACAGGGTGTCCCATTTTAAAGGAACCACCCCGAAATTTTCGACGGTTGGCGTTGTACAAAAAAATTGTTCAGACAACAGTTGATTGGGACAATGGGGGTAACCTTTCTGTGAAATCCGATTTGACCTTGAGATTCATTTTCAAGGTCATTTGAAGGTAAAAGTCATTTTTTGAATAGGAATCTATATTTTTGATCCCGGATTCGGAAAGAGCGGAAAATTCTAAGTTCAGATAACGTATTATGTGTGGGGTGTGGTTAACCCCCCCCCCTCGCCTAAGGTCATGTAGGGGTCAAATTTAAGATTTTCTTCATCTATGCACAGGGATGATCGGGCAAGGGTAAGGTTAATTGTAATAACCCAATAACTTAATAACCCCAATAACCCCAATAACCCAATAACCAAGAGATATTTTGAATAACCAGACATCCCCCAGTCCCACACATCTCTATCCCATGTATGATGTTTGTTTAACGGAAACTTCATGATCATTGAAGCTTCTGTTGTAAATGTGTCAACCTTACGTTTAGCGCTACCCAGAAACAACGACGTGGACGTAGTAAGGACTGTTTCTTTTGGGGTGCTTGAGTGAGTCCCCGTGCCTCTCACTGTTCAGGGTGCTTAATTAAAATGAGTCCCTTCGCCTCTCACTGTTCGGGGTGCTTGATTTAAGTGAGTCCCCGTGCCTCTCACTGTTCAGGGTGCTTGATTTAAGTGAGTCCCCGTGCCTCTCACTGTTCGGGGTGCTTGATTTAAGTGAGTCCCTTCGCCTCTCACTTATGTGTTTATCTAGCCTCGAAGCAAATGTTCGAAATTACGACCATTTGTTTCCAGGCACATAGTTAAACGCCTTTGGAAGTGTCGAACGGTGTTTAGCAAAGTTTGCCTTGGAATGGCATCGCAAGCTCGACGAATTCTGTCCATCATGTCTAATCTTGTGGTGGGCTTTTCCGCAAAAACGGCATTTTTAAGTACCCCTATAAGTAAAAATCTGGTGATGTAAGCTCGGGTGAGCAAGCAGGCCATTCAACCGGACCACCTTGACCAATCCATCTGTTACCGTACTGATTATTCAAAAAAGTCCTGACAATTCGAGCGAAATGTGGTGCTGCGCCGTCCTGCTGGAGCCACATTCTCCGTCGCGTTTCTATGTCAACATCTTCCATCAATACAGGTAGTTCATCTCCTATTAGCGTTAAATACGTGTGTTGATTAACATTTTCTTCGAAAAAGTAAGGGCCAATCAAATATCCATTAATAATCCCACACCATACCATAATACTCCAACGTCTTTGATGGTTTACAGTTCTGACCTAATGAGGATTAACATCAGACCAGTAATGACAATTATGTCTATTCAATTCCCCATCACTTTAAAATTTTGCCTTATCAGAAAAAGGAACAAAATTAAAAAAGTCTGGATCATTTTCTATCATTTGTAAAGCCCATTGGCAAAACACAATACGCTGTTGAAAAAGAGCAAACTGTAGCTCTTGGACCAGAGTAATATGATATGCATGATATCTAAGCACCTTCATAATTCTTAAAAATGTACTTTTTGGAATACCGATTTCCCTTTCGACTCGACGAGCGCTTATCTGTGGGTCAAGATGAATTATTGCCAGAATAGTCACAACCCGATTATCATTTTCATCATATTGATGGCGCCCACGTTGACGAACCATGTGTCCACCACGAGCTCTTTGAGTTAAACGTCTGATAGCCATAGCTTCAGGGTATCGTCTGTCTTGATAGCGTTCAGCATAAATTCTTGCCGCAGCACGATAATTATTTCGGCTTTCTCCTAAAGCCAACGTCATGTCAACGATCTCGTTGGGCGCGTAGTCAGCCATTTCAGAGGCAGCTATTAATTATTATTAAATTTGAATAGTGAAATGGTATAAAAAATAATAATAATTATAATATTCACCCGTATACGGTCGCGACCAAAAAAGAAAAATGTTCCTAGATTACGGTATTTTTATCTGACTAAGTGTATTTGCCACAAGTGTTCCGATTGTCACACTTTTGTAATTGTAAGTTTTATAATAAAGTAATAATCATTAAATTATTTCTAATTTGAATTGCACATAATACTAAAACTTGCTTTTATTTTAAATATTGTGAATTATTTCCGTTCAAACTTAAAAAATACTAATATTGATAATGTAATCATTAAAAACACATTTACAAATAAATTCTGTTCAGTCAAAGTTCTTGTAATAATATCTGAACTACTGACCGATTTTAATATTTTCCGCACATTTTTAATATTAAACTTTATTTTTGATAGTTTGATTCTAGAAAAAATAGCTTTGATGCTTTTTGTACAAAAAAGAAATGTTGCATATTTATTGTTTCGAAAGTTATGACTATTCTTTTTAAACAATCACATTATTTACAGCTCATATCTTCAATTTTCTCATAACTTTCGAAAAAATAAATAAAGATACAACATTTCTGTTTTTTACAAAAAGCATCAAATTAGTTTTTTATAAAATTTACAATTAATAAAGTGTGACAAACGTTTTTCTTTTTTAGTCGCAACCACATACAGGCGAATATTATAATTATTAATATTTTTGATACCATTTTACTATTTAAATTTAACAGTAATTAATGGCTGGCTCTTAAATGGTTGACTATCAGCCTAAAAAGATTATTGACACGACGTTACTTTTAGAAGAAAGCTGAAGTAATTATCGTGGTGCGACAATCGGAAATCAGTATTTCAAGATAGGGGCGAAGGGACTCACTTAAATCAAGCACGCCGTACAGTGTGAGGCGAAGAGACTTACTTTAATTAAGTGATGTAACTAAATCTACGATCAGTTTGAACCACTTAAGCCTGTGACTCGTGGAAAAACGACTTAAAATGGATTTTTCGGAGTTTGACCTTGATTTGACCTTGAAATGACCGTGAAAAAAATGTCTCAATATGGTTTTGAACGTGAAATTTTCCGCTCTTTTCGAATCCGGGGTCAAAAATAGGTGTTCCTATTCAAAAAAACCACTTGACCTTGAAATAACATTGAATGTCAAGTTCAAGGTCAAATTTGTTAGAACCATTGTTTGACCCCCTTCGTCCCCTACAACTTTTGTCTAAACCATTTTTTCCTATCTGTCTTGGAATTCGAAAAATCCAGGTGTAGCGATTAAAATGGGTCACCCTGTATAATGCTTGAAATCAAGTATCACGAATTTCTATAAGAAAATTCTGAACTAGTGAATATTTTACTGAACTTATCTTATTACACATACAAATATTAATTACGTTCATAAGATTTATCCGAAACTTTCCTGACTGATTCGTAAGACAATATTTGTAAGAAATGATAGTACTCACTTAATAGTGAAGTAGTTATTGATTGAATATTCATAATTTGAAGCTCACATAATGCCAGCTTATTTAGAAATCCAAGTTCACCAATAAGTATTCATTCAAACAGTTATTGTCAAATGAACAATATTCAATATCAAAACAACATTGACGTTTACTCATACGTAATAGAAAATCCGAGGATGTTAACAATTCAAATCAAATTGTATAACTAAATTGGAACGTATAACTAAATTAACTAAAAAAAAATAACAATCATAAAAATTAATAAAAGAAATACGAGTATATATGAATTTTTTTCTGTTTTATGTAGATACTATAAGACATTACTTAAAAAATAATAAAATACTGTATATTTATATATATTTACACTAATTATTTATACTTGTGACGGTAAACGTCTTGTTTGAGCTGTCGTCTCGATCACGCGGATACCTACGAGGGCAGCACCTACCGGCCGGAGGAAGTGGAAAACGGGAACTCGGTCCGATATGGGACGAAACGCGCGCGAAGGCAGAGGAGCAGTCGAGGAATGGCCATCGTAGGATCCAGGAGTATCGTGAGTTAGATCAGCAACGTGTATTGAAAAGAGTGTGGGAGTTAGTCCACCGATAAGTGTTGTTATTGTTGTTGTCCCGGGTGTTCGGCAATAACGCCATCGTAGGCTAACCACTAGGTCGCGGAATCTATCTAACGAGATCAGCAGAACGACAGAGAAAACCTCGTTTTCAATTAGAAAACAAACGGAAACCTGAGCTACGCATTGAGAGGCGACACTTATCTGCTCCCCCTGATAGCGCGACTGTTCACACAAGCTAAGCTGACTAGCTTCGCGTCGCGATTTTGTTAAACAACCGCGCTTAATTATTCTCCCCTCACACCGGCGATTACGAGAAAATCAGTAGCGAGCATGCAAACGAGAGATTGTAAACGAAATGGCGATGCGTAAGATTGTCACGCGCTCCGTATAAGCGTAAATGCGTGGGCCAAGTGTGTTGTAGATTACTTGATGAATAAATTAGTCTGTGCATGATTGAAACGTTAATCTATCGTTGTATTTGCTATTAGTAAGTTGGTTGACTGACACCTGTCCTCTCCTGCTCTCCGGTTAGTTGTAGGAATTGATTAATTCGATCTCGCCGCGCGCATTCCGGTACGACTGCGCATCAGGCGAGACAAAGAAATTAAAACGGAATTCACACCCCGTTACATGGCGCCCAACGTAAAAGAACCTGCAGCATTTATGATTGTTTAAAACGCCGGTTCCATTAGACATTGACCTTGCGCTCAGTCAACCAACGACCCAGGTGGCAATCAAAGTATTGTTGTGCACACTTTGAACGCATACCATATAGGAAACAAAGCAAACTGTAATCTAACTCGCGAAGGCCTGCCGCGACGATAGTTTGTAAACATTCAGTGTAAGCGCGTGCGAGTGCGACCGAACGACTCTTTATAAGTTACTTCGCAATCATCAATAGGTTTTAAAGGTTGCCGAAGAATAACAACATTGTACCTGTTGGCCCGGTGAAAAGACTAACGCCGGCAACATTCAAAACGATATAAACACAACTCAAATGTTTTCTTTCGTTTTGATTTCAATGTAGTTATATCTTTCAAGAGTTGCTAACTGTGATTATTGGTAATTGCACAGAGATGTGCTCGCTGTATTAATTTAGATACTAACCAACACAGACGCGCTAACAAACAGTTAGTGCGCCTGATAGGCAGGATTTTTGTATTGCGCAATAGCGAGTAAATGAGTTTTTCGGTTAGCGCAATAATAAATAACTTATATTAAGCCTTTCGTTGGCTAATAACTGAATTTATGTTTATGAAAACATTGATTATAGTACTCGCACTTGCATTGTCCTTCAAGGAAGTGTGTAACTTGTAAATAAAACTAATCGCGGCGACAGTAAAACAAAGCGCGATATAGTAAATAAATAAAAATGGAAATCACTCAGAAGGAAATTAAAAACTGGGTATTGTCGCTCCAAGACGAAGAAATCAACGAGTACCTCGAACAATTGGAGCTAAGAAAAAACGGGAGTAAGCTCTCGCGAGCAGGACGATTGCAAAATTGGTTGCTAGGCGACTACTCAGCAGCAGACTTCGTTAAAGTTGGCTACCAAAACAGCAACCTAGTAAGAAGGGCACGCTCTTGCTGCCCTTCTTGCTACGCTCAGAGCTTATTACGTTCATCTGCGCTGAGCATACATCATCTGAAGAAGAAGGAGAGCACCCGTTAAACCAGTTGATGCAAAACGCAGAAGTTATATCGCGGGTACAAGAAACAGCGATAAATGTTGCAGACGTATTAAACAATGGCGGAAACGGTGATAGTAATAAAAGTATTACAATAACGGTTAATGATGGCAGACAATTTCAACTTCCGCCTGCGTTTGCTGTAACGATCTAGGACCTCATTTTGCCGTTCCGAGAGAATGAAAAGAAGCTCAAGCTGCTAGACTCGCTAACAGTCAACGTATCAAATCTAACAAAGGTATTAGACAAGATATATAATAATTGCAGCAATGTTAAAAGCCAGCTTGATGACTTATCCGTCAGAATAAGTATATTGGAAAATGCTGAAAATAGGAATGCACAGCAAGATGATGCTAGCCATTCAAGTGAATTAAGGCAACAAGAAAACACGCGTAGGAGCGTAGCGTTTCAAGATAAAACCCTGAAAAGGTGCGCTTTATCGTGGAGTACCCCAGACCAGGAAACATTCGACAGCTACGTACTTTCCTAGGGGTTGCTTCCTGGTATCGCCGCTTCTTGAGTGATTTCGCCACACACGCTCAACCGTTAACGAAATTAACAGGGAAAAGGTCCGAATATGTGTGGGGACCAGACCAAGAGCATGCCTTCGCCAAACTTAAGGCACTCATGATATCTGCACCGTGCCTCGGATTACCAGAACCCGACGGACTGTATGTGTTGGAGACAGACGCTAGCGCTACGGGAATCGGCACCGTCCTGATTCAGAGAGTACGGGACGAAGACCGAATCATCGAGTACGCTAGTAGAGTTAACCCGGCGGAGCAGAACTACTCTGCCACGGAGCGCGAATGCTTGGCGGTCGTATGGGCTATACAGAAGTTCCGCCCATATATAGAAGCGTGACGGATCATAACAGTCTGAAATGACTGTATAATTTGAAGAACCCTATAGGACGTCTAACCCGATGGGTCTTGCAACTCCAAGGCCATACTTTCGAGATAAAATATTGAAAGGGGGCCGATAATGTATTACCCGATGCGTTATCACGCGTGGTCGAGGTGGCGAAGGCGGAGGTCAGTGCGATAGACCAGCCTAAAGAAAGGGACGACGCCTGATACTCGGAACAATTCCGACGCGTCGAAGCCAATTCGGAGCAATACCTAGATTGGAAGGTAGTGGGTAGGGTGATGTATCACCAAAAGCCCAACAGTGATTACCAAGATGAGTACGGGTACGAGGATACCTGGAAGCTTGTCGTGCCACCGAAAGATCGAAAGGCTGTCCTGTTCGAGAACCACGACATTGGGGGCTGGACATTTGGGGCGTGAGAAAACCTTCGCTCGCATGGACCAGTCCTACTATTAGCCAGGCATGCACGCGGATGTCAGAAGGTACGTCCAAAAATATCAGATCTGTTAGCAGCGTAAGGTTGAACAGCGAGTGCCGCGCGGACTCATGAAGGATCGGATGTTGTCCACACCTGGGCAAGTTGTAGCGGGCGACATTGCCGGACCGCTCCCGAGGAGCCCTCGAGGGCACGAATACGTATTAGTGTTCATCGACTTATTTACAAGATGGGTCGAATGTATACCTAAACGTAGTCCCAACGGTAAGACGATCGCAAAAGAACTCCTGGAACGAGTAATCCTGCGCTTTAGCGCACCTAAGGTCTTTCTGTCCGATAATAGCACTGAATTCTGTAACTAGCTTGTAGACGGATACCTGAGGGAACAGGGGATAAACCGGACCTTTACGCCGACCTATAAGCTAACCCTACCGAAAGATTTAATAGAACTCTGAAGACGATGATTACCTAGTTTCTGCACGGGAATCATAAAAAGTGGGACCGAGTCTTGCCTGAACTCGCGGTCGCACTGAACACTGCTATCCACAGCTCCACGGAAACCAGCCCTGCTATACTCAATTACGGGAGGCATCCGAAAGCCCCGAATACCCTCCGTAGGCAAAGAGACGAGCTTGCGACCCGGGAGGAAGACTTGTTCCGAATAGAGCAATGGAATGAACATATGAAGAATAACCGGTTTGTTATTCAGGAAGCCCGAGAGATCGCCTGTAACGAATCCCTTAGACAGGCGAAATATTATAATGCCAGGCATAGGGCTTCGGGATTTAAGGAAGGGGACTGGGTATGGAAAAGAAACGGCATACTATCCAGTGCAACACAGGGTATATCCGCGAAGCTAGCGCCGAAATTCGTGGGCCCTTACGTTATTATTAAGGTACTCGAACTCAATTCGTACCGTCTTACTAACCAACAGGAAGAGGTCAAAGAATTGGTCCACGTCAAAAACCTCAAGCCCTATTACGGACAGGAGGGCACCTTGTCGGGAGACGAAACCCGAAGGCGAGATTACGACTATACCTCAATCATCGAGGGAGCCGAGGCGACGAATCACCCGCCTATAGCGAGCGATGCGATACCGCACGAAAGCGAACGCGCCGTTACCATGAATAATACGCCCCAGAGCGAGAACGCGACGAATTCGAGCTACCCCTTTCGCATCCCTTCCAATCACCCTGATAAGACCCCGATAGTAGCCCCATCGAATAGTACGGTAAACCGCCCGCGGGGACGACCTCGCAAGAACGAGCTGACTATTCGAACCCCGTCGTGCCAATAAAGTCCATGTGTCTCCCCTCCCGTCATCGTGAAAAAGAAGAGAGACGTTGACGAATGACACTCTGCGAACGAAGGACCTGGGAGACCGACGCAAAGGATCCCACCTTCAAACCCAGCGCCGAAGGCCCTGGGCAGCCGAACAGGCGCCCACCTTCGATATCAAAGGAACAGATTACCGATATTGACATATAAAAATGTTACAGGATGAAGATCACGCAGGAGCAGATAGAGCAAGCGGCGACCGCTCTTATTGGATTTGATTTGGGCCCCTCAGTCAATGGAGTGGTACACGCCGCCCTCCATATCATTGAAGAAACAAGGAAAGAGGAGAAACAAGCATGGGTACGAGCTCGCGAGAGCTCGTCATCCGTGCTAATCGAGGAGGTGGAAAATGATGAGTCGCAGACTCCATCATCTGTCCCGGGTATCGTGCGCGAGGAAACCCCGTCACTGCCAGGGCCACCAGCTGGAACCATTCCAGCGGCATCACCAAAGATGTCAACAAGCAGCCAAACCGTTTGTGCTCCCGTCGGTACGGACTGGCGCCCAGATTTCCTCCACCAACCAACTACGCCGGGTCGTTACCGATCGTGGGAGGAAATCGTTAAGGGCTTGAGAGAAGTCGAACAAGGTTGGACCATCCTCAACGCGCTTCAACGAGCCGTATACACTGAATTCGACGTGTATACGGCTAAGGGACACCGCCCCAGCTATTTAGAACACTGGAGCAAAGTGGTGTCTCGTCGTCGCCAGTTCGCCGCCACGTTAAAAGAGGTGAAGCGTCGTCACCACCAGGCCCTCGAGGGCCCGGCTGGCGACCAATCTTCGGCCACCGTCCAGCCTCCCGCGACTTAGCATGCAACTGCCTTAGCATGTAACTGCCTTAGCACCAGTGTCTAATCCCACGGCTACCATCAATCAAAATCAACGGATGTGCGGGGTAAATCTGGTGGACTAACTACCAGATTGCTCAACAGTAGCAGCGTGGACCAGGTTACCGGACCTATCCATATCAATCTGGTGGTAGGGTTCACGGATGAAGTGCCCCTGGCAGAGATTCCGCTGTGGTCCGCGTCCAATCGCCGAGATAGATTGCTGTTAACCCCCAGAGAGCGAGGAATCCCACGAGGCACCATGTCGCGTGCGCAGTGGTAAGGCTGCAACATCTGCCATTATCCTGGGGTAACCCGCACATACCGGTGCCTTTGCGTTCGGCAACATCCAGAATTTGTAGCCGAAAGATTGGATTGGGAGGCACGCGGACGCCCCAAACTAAATGAGGAGGGTCAAGAAGAAGCAGCCCCTGGATACCCGCGATCACCTTTGTAAAGGGTACCTGCCCCGGTGGGCAGGGCCGACCCCGGGCCATACCCGGGCAATAACGAGTATGCCAATGAATATAATTCCCGTTGCCTTTTGTTTACCTTACCTTGACGGAAACAGCGCGAACAATTCTATCGTTGAGGACCCCGAAGGTCCGGCCTGGGAGGGGGCTGTAACGGTAAACGTCTTGTTGGCGCTGCCGTTTCGATCACACGGCTACCTACGAGGGAAGCACCTACCGGCCGAGGGAAGTGAAAAACGGGAACTCGGTCCGATATGGGACGGAACGCGCGCGAAGGCAGAGGAGCAGTCGAGGAATAGCCATGGTAGGATCCAGGAGTATCGCGAGTTAGATCAGCAACGTGTATTGAAGAGAGTGTGGGAGTTAGTCTGCCGATAAGTGTTGTTATTGTTGTTGTCCCGAGTGCTCGGCAATAACGCCATCGTAGGCCAACCACGAGGTCGCGGAATCGAACCAACAGGATCAGCAGTACGACAGGGAAAACCTCGTTTCTAATTATAAAACAAACGGCAATCTGAGCTACGCATTGAGAGGTGACACTTATCTGCTCCTCCTGATAGCGCGACTGTTCACACAAGGTTAGCTGGCTAGCTTCGCGTCGCGATTTTGTTAAACAACCGCGCTTAATTATTCTCCCCTCACACCGGCGATTATGAAAAGATCGGTAGCGAGAATGCAATCGATTATCGCAAACGAGAGATTGTAAACGAAATGGCGATGCGTAAGATTGTAACGCACACCGTATAAGCGTAAATGCGCGGGCCAAGTGTGTTGTAGATTACTTGATGAATAAATTAGTCTGTGCATGATTGAAACGTTAATATATTGTTGTCTTTGCTAGTAATAAGTTCATTGACTGACACCTGTGCTCTCCTGCTCTCCGGTTAGTTGATAGAATAGATTAATTCGATCTCGCCGCGCGCATTCCGGTACGACTACGCATCGGGCGAGACAATAAAAATGAAACGGAATTCATACCCCGTTACATACTATAAATAAATAATAATATACTATATAAAAAATGTACGCGAATTAACAGAATTAAAAATATATAAAGTTAAAACTCAAGTTACTACAATATTGTCTTCCAAATTATTAGATATATCAGATATATGACGTATAGTAGTTGATATTCAAATTCACGATAAAATTTCTGTCGAGATTGTCGACGGAAATGATAATAACGGAGGAATTTATTGAAAACACAAGAAAAAAGACGATGAAGGTTTAAATACAACAATTAGTTTTTTATTAGTTAGAATAAAATGGCTTCAGTTAGAAATTTCAATGCGTTCAGAGATCATTTCAATTCTTCAGAGAAAAATAGTGGCAATGAAGACCATTTATCTGACTCTAGTAATAAAACTGCATCAGAAAGCGATGCATGGATGAAAAATGAATTAAGTGATAGGAGCTCTAATGAAGAATAATAATGTATGGAAGGGTTATGAAAAGTATTTATTATCCAAACTCCATCTAGTTATCATATTTAAATAATCATATTATATTTGAAACTAATTGTACAACATTATAAAAGCTAAGGACAACTTCTCAAATTGTATTCGAGACATTCTATTAACCCATTAAGGCCCATGCCAAACCTGGGAAAGATAGCGCCAAACTAACTATGCCAATCGTAGCTAAATCGAAAAAAAAAATACCCGTGTTTTTTCTTTTGCCATTTTTAATTGTTTATAAAAAATTATTTAAACAAATTATCAAATAGTTATTATTTTCAAAAAACTGATAGCGGCAATCGATTCTACGGGAAAAAACATGAAAGAAATGTATATAACGTTTTTTTGTCAGACGTCAATTTGTTAGTGTAAAACGGCTATAAACAATTGCAAGTCTGTCAGGTACATGTGTATACGCCAAATCCCAAGCAAAATCTATTGCCGATAGCGCCAAACTAACTATGCCAATCGTAGCTAAATCGAAAAAAAATACCCCTGTTTTTTCTTTTGCCGTTTGCAATTGTTTATAAGAAATTATTTAAACAAATTATCAAAAAGGTATTATTTTAAAAAAACTGATAGCGGCAATCGATTCTACGGGAAAAAACATGAAAGAAATGTATATAACGTTTTTTTGTCAAATGTCAATTTGTTCCAAAAACAAATAACTGTAAAATAGCGATTTTCTATAATAACAATTACTATGTTAGTCAAATTTCCAAATGTACAATTTGTGAAAATTCAAAGCTTTCTGTCCTATTTTCTTAAACAAATTGACGTCTGACAAAAAAACGTTATGTACATTTCTTTTATGGCAAAAGAAAAAACACGGGTATATTTTTTTACGATTTAGCTACGATTGGCATAGTTAGTTTGGCGCTATCTTTCCCAGGTTTGGCCTGAGCCTTAATGGGTTAATTAAATAAATATATTTACGTTAGATAATACGCATGAAAAAAATTACTTCTTTCTATAAAAATGTTAAATTAATTACATTTGTGTTTCTACAGGTATAAAGAATTACAGTGCAAAAATTTTATGTAATAAATATCGTGAAATAATTTTTTAAATTAATGAGTAGATTACGTATTATACCTTTAAAAAATTGCTTTAAAAACTCTGCTGATTCCTTATTAAATATGAACCAAATAAATTGAAAACATATAAAAGCTTATAAAAATTATAACCAATAATTAGTAAATACTCTTAAAATCAAATCGATTAAAAATAAGAAATTTCAAAATGAAACATAACTATAATTTTTATGTAGTAAACTAAAGTTCATTCGAAAACTGCTTATAAATAATATGAATAATAATTTTCATAAATATATAATATGTCTGTGTATAACTTCAAAATAAATTCCGACAATGTCTATTTAATCTATTATAAAAAAACTTATAATCACAGATAGAAATTCTATACAAATTTCACCTTGAAAAATCTTGTTTTATCGTATAAAAATAAATGTGTACAACTTTTCATACATTGAAAAGTCAAATTGCAATTGCTTATCAAAGCAGTTAAATAATCCTTGAGAGATATAACTTGTGATGTATCTAATGCAATTGGATAGTATTTATTTGGAATTCTAGGAATTTTTAGGGATAGCTGTTTTATAAGATTTATATTGCAGATTCCATGACAAGAGCTCAATGATTTCAAGTAAGAAATATCTTGTATTAGAATTTATAAGCGGTTTGCAGCCGGGGTAATAAAATTCATTTGCCTTTTATCTGTATTTGTAATCTTGTTACATTACAAACTCCGTAAAACAGTGTTTTTTGCTTTTTTAGGTTAGGATATCTCAAAACCTAGAGTAATGGAGCCATTCGAAATCCAGATTTGAATCAAAAATACCAAATTCCTTTGGTTTCACTACGTCTGATCTCTGGTTCTAAACTTTTTTGAAATTTTGTAGGCCTGTGTAATTGTACCACTGAAATGCTCAACGAACAATTCAAGTTCTATATTAAATATTAAAGTGTCAAAAATAAAGTACCAGAAATATGCAGAGTTACTTTGAATTTTATCATTATTAATTTGCAAGGATTACTTTTATGACAATTTTTAATTTAAGTAAAAATTAATTTTTGATACTCCGTAAAAACATGCATTCAAAATAGTACATTACGATACAAGTGCGAAAAAGTAGATTCTTGTCTCGTGTCGCTTTTAGGCCCAACCGAAACGAGGGTGGAAAGGCATACGAGACGAGGAACTCTTTCTCGAACATGTGCCGTATCGTATTTTTTGATACGATTTGTGGAAAAATGTGTATTTCAAAGCATATTTTCTGCCGAGTGTGCAGGAAAGACGCCTTTCCCGCACGGAGTATCGAAAAACTAATTACAATTATTTACTTGATACCTAAGAAAATCTGCACAACCATTACGTAAATACAAGTGTCTGCAATGTAATATCCGTTTATTTATTTATTATTATTACCAGAGTACATATACATTAATTACATTTGTCGCAATTAATATACCTATACATTATATATAACAAATAATCCAGCAGAAGAAATTAAATTCACGTTCGCTAGTCTGATATATAATTACAAGAAAAAACTTCTAACTATAGAAGAGAAAAAAAATTTTTTATTTCTGCCCACTTATGCTTCAATAACGTAACATCAGCAGAGCAAACAGACAGGTAAATAAATATTGCATTTATATATTTTAAATATTTATATACTTTAAAAAACTACATCACATTTTTAATTTTTTTGCAACCCCAAAAAACACTTTCTAAATTTCTTCTTTTTTATCGAGCCGATCTAAAGTTACGGTGATTTCATTTTTTAAATCACTCTTTTTTTCAAGTTCGTCTATCTTCGAATGGACACCGTACAAAAAAATTCATTAGAGAAAAATGTTTATTTTTCAAGAACATTAAGTTTATACTATTAAAATTCCGTTTTGAAAAAAAAATTTTTTTTCATTTTGTTAATGTAATATTTTTTCTTTTTTCATCAATCCATTAAAAAAGAAAAACTTTCGTTACTAATTAAAAATTCAAGTCGTGAATTTTTAACTAATAACGAAAGTTTGTTTATTTTTAATGTATTAAAAAAAATATCATAATAAACAAAATGAAAAAAATTTTTTCCATCGTCACGTCTCGATGATTGTGCCGGTCATCTCGACGTGTCGCTATCTTTCACAACTCTACTTTTATCAGATAACGGTGTTACTAGATAGGCGATTCCCACGTTTAGACTATTTCCTTTATTTTGCAATAAAGAATGTGACAGTTTCTCAATTTTCGTTTGATTTTCTGTAGTAGTTACTAAATGATCGGAATATGCCATTTGCAAATTAGCTAGAAACTTTTTTTAGCTTTCCTATATAAATTATTGTTTTTGAGATTTGCATCGCCACGTACCGCTTTTTGCAAGCAAACCATGTTGTCACTATCATTATATTTGAACTCTTTAGTTGAATCTTCGAAATGTTAATAAAGAGAATCCATTCAAGTGGATCGCTGTTGAATTTCGGTAGCTCTTTTAAAAATGATGGGTAATAATATATTATTATGTAAATAATAAATTTAGTCCCCTTCGCTAACAGGAACGTCCCTAATATCACATTGCATCTCCATTATCACTTGTTCTATGGGAAAGCTTGGATCTACCCTGCTAAAAAAGTTCCATTCATTCCTATTCGGGATCATTCATATTCAATGGTAATCAATGAACTGAATGGTTCAATGTTCCGATGACGATTGAAACTGAATGATTTTCAATAATACTTCATGGTAAGCATAACTAATAGTAAAACTTACCATTAAATTTAATAGAATTCAATCTTTCTGAATAATACTTTGTATAGGAATGGTTTCAATGATAATCTATCCAATTGCATTGAATGAATATCAATCACAGTTCAATAAAATAATTAATCAATGATATTTTATTGTATATCTTTCTATGAATTTTAATAATTTTTCGATACAATAATTGTCCAATCATATTTTATTGAATCATATTATATGGATATTAATTTTTATCCAATTACACGGTTGGTCAATAATATTTTATAGAATGGTTTTCCATATATGCCAATATGAGCAAAAGCAATACTGTAACTTTAGCAATATTTCATTTAATAGTTTTTTTTTTAATCTTAATGATTGGTCAATATAAAAATAACCCAATCGCATTCAATGAGGTATAGTATTCTATAATTTCTTATGAAAGGCAAACAAAAAAATTTCAAATATTTTCAATTGAATATTTTTTAATGAAATCTAATGATTGGTAAATGCAAGTAAAACTCAATCGTATTCTATTGAGAAGTTGTTTGTATAGTTTTGAATAATCCTTCATTCTACAAACTTATCAAATATAATTTTATTCTATAATTTATCATTAGATGATGAAAGAAAAAATTTCCATAATTGAATGATTTTTTATAAATTTGAATAGTTGTTCGATACTATAATTGAAGAATCGTATCTTATGCTTTGGATATTATAATTTTATATAGGTCATGAATGAAAAAACTCCGTATATGATTTGATTGAATAGACTTTTATCAATTTTAATAGTTTTTAATATTAAAAAAAAATATTAAATAAATAAATTAATATTAATATTGGATTGATGTGATCTTCACATTAAAAACTATTCAAAATTATTCAACGTCAGAAAAAAAGTTGATCATGCGATAAAAGACCATTAATACCCATTCAATTAGATTGATATTTTCTATTGCATATTATTGAAATGTTAGGACTTTCATATTCAAAACTATTGAAAATTATTCAACGATACGAGACTTGAATGTTGCAATAACAAACCATTGATATCAATTCAATCAAATTGATTATCGCATTCGAATGGTTTCAAATCTTCGATTTGACCACGAATTTTACCATTGAAATCGATTGGGTAACATACATGAGAAATTTCATTGAATCCTATTGAAAACCATTACTTTAATAGTATATTTTTCTATTGATAATGATTAATCTCGATTAGGAATCAATAGTAATCTATATTATTGGAACCAATAGTATTTAATATCTTGACATTTCTTGTTGGATGAGGAATCATATTCAATGGTCATTTGGAGTGTTCAGATCGAAGATTGAAAACCATTCAGAAATTCTTCGATGGTTTTCAATGGAACTTTTATAGCAGGGTATGTTAACATCAGCTCTTCCGCTCACACCTGCACTTATATTCGTGCTTATAGTCACGCTTGCGCTTATTTCGTTCTCTGTTACAAATTTACGGTTTGCAATTTGCTGACCAGATACTCTCGTATCTCGCAACATGCTTTAAAGATTTCTGTTGCTTTCTTGTTTGCAAATCTTTTTTATCTCGACAGTGACATTGTTGGATCTACGGCTGCTTTCTTTTTGAGATCTCCATTGCTGCGGCTGCTTGATGACGATGTTATTTGTATCGATCAACTTTGGGTATGGTTGATTCGTTGTTGATATATTTTCAGGCGACGCACGGATCTTCCATGAATGCGCATGGTTTCACGAACCGTGTTTGTTGTTGCCGGGCCATTCCTGGCTAGTTGTCCTCGCTTTCCACCGGCACTTTTCTTCGTCGCTGGAGCGGGGGCACCATTAATGATTCGATAAAACAGATAAAAAACGATTCAGAATTTAGATACACTTGACATGCTGTTCATTAATTTATTTTCACTCTTTTTTATTCGTAGTTCTTCATTCGGGACACCAAATGTTCTGGTTGAAGAGTGAAATTAAAGAAAAATTAGTTGAAACTACTTTAAGATTTATTAGAATGAACTGTAAACGACAGTCGAACATCGCTTCGTCTCTCTCTCTCTTCCTCTCTCTTTATATCTATAAGGAAGAAGAAGAAAACAAGCGGGTGAGCGCGAGTACAATAAAAAAAATGGTCCCCGTCGTTAGCCGTAAGACAGGGTCGGCGAGCCGCATCTGTTCCTCAGGTGTGCCACATCGACGCTGATCGACCCCGCCAATAAATTGCCTCGTATTTACTCTCGTTTTTTATCGGGTTATTCTGTTTGTTCGTGGCAAAATAGGGAATGAAGAAATCCGCGGAATTGTAAACGTTTAGGACAGACACCGGACATATGTAAAATAAATTGCCGAAAATTGTAAGGCTAAGCAGCGACAAAAAAAAGCGCCTTGTCCGTTTGGGCCTTCTTATTTCAGCTCATCCCTATAAAACTCACTTTCGCCAATGACCGCGGGCGTACGCAAGGTCTGCGTATCGTCGCCGGACACCACTATACTACTCCGAGGGATGAGTCCCTGGAGGTAGTTAGACCCCACGGGAAACCGATGGTCTTACCAGAGGTTTCCGAGTATTGTCGGGTCATAAAATGAACAGCTAGGGCCGGCATAGAGGCTCCCCTAGGCTGACAGGCTGGCGAGAGAGAGAGAGAGAGAGACGACGAATTTGAACAACAGGCAAACGACAAGAAAGTGGAAGATAGAATGGAGAAGGAAAGGGAAACGGGGGCGTAAACCATGTCGCATCAACCAGGCACCAGAACGATTTTTGGACTCAAACGAGCAGGTCGCCTTTTAGTCGCTACTAGCCACGCGAAAGTTTTTGTCAATTTGAAGAAATAAATACCAGTCTGCAAAATTATCGAATTTAACAATCCATTATTATTTCTCATACTCACCCCTAACAAGAACTAACTAATAATATTAAACGAAGGTATGATTCTAAATTACACACTGATGAGGATTAAAATAGTAAGTTAACCAAGTAAATTCTTGAACAATGTAATACAATTAAGATTTATACTGAAAAACAAATCGAACACAATGAATAATATAAAGGTAAAAGCTAACACTAAATATAAAGATGAAACAAAACAATGAGTTGCTGAAGACAACTCTCGTACAGAAAAGTATTAGCGTTTACCCTTTCCCGGTTTCTCGTTGATTTTTCTTCTTTTACGGTTCAAGGGCCGTGGGGCGTTGCTTGGTTTTGCTTTGCCGCCAATGATGGTATTTTAGCCTATTATCCCGCTCCCTCCACGTGTCTCAATCGGTTTTCGAGGGGGATCCACGGCCCCCGCTCTTAAATTTTTTAACCTTCAAGTTTATAACGGGGTTGTTATTTGCCCGCGTTATTTCGCGAGAGAACAATGAATATAATATGCAGCTCGTTTCGGGCATACAATAACCGCACGAGACTATGCCCGGATGCTTAGTTATGCCTTAAGGCCCGCGGGAGCGTCGTGGATCCAGCAGCTAATCTTCGTGTTAATTCGTCGACGGGGAAGCGTGGAAGGTTGTAGAGTTGGATGTAAATAAGAGGAAGGTATACATAAGATAAACGGTATTTATATAGCATGTGGGTTTACATGGAATGCAGCGCAGCGATAAAGAGAGAGAGAATAACTAGCTAGTGAGAGAGAAACAAGGTATGCAAGAAGGTACTTACATAGGCGAACTGGACCACGGATGAGCCCTATTAGACACTCAAATCCAGTGGAACTAACGGCAAACTCGCACTCGTTTACTCCCACACACTCTCACACTGCACTCTCGATGCACCAATTGCAATGGGAGGTTTCTCCTTCTAGTTGCCGCAGGGCCAAGTTGAGAGTCTAAATAAGAAGTAGTTGTCGATCTTTACTGCAAAAGCCGGCCGGCGGGAGCACGTGTGCTTTCGGGCGCGATCCACAAGCTAATGTCGCGGAAGAGCTCCCCACTCTCTCTCCCCTTTTCTGTCGAACCTAAGTCGGTTCCTATCGCGCGACAGTCTCTCTCTCACACATCAGCACACCTTGGGTTTTGACCTGCACGAGCTTATCCTTCCTCTCGCTAGTTCGCGTTGTATATTATGTATTCTCTCTCTCTCTTACTTTGTACTCTATTGTCCGCTGCGGCTGCTACTTCTAGGCATTGTACATAAATTAATATTATGCCAAATAAAGAATATAGATATAAATATATAAGTATATAGGTACATAAATAAGAGTGGTCGTTTGAGAAGGAGAGACATAACGAGTGGTTTATCACACGTTATAAGTTTTTATCTCGATGTGAGATTCGAAAATACAGATTTTCGATCTGCTGGTTTGATTTGCAAGCTAACATTAGTTCTGGCGATATGAATGTTTGATTTGGGTTTAGTGGACAGCGATTTTCGCTTACAGGTGCAGTTTTGCCTATTTAAAATATTTAAAAATTTGTGGTGACCTTCGGAGGATAGAGCTTGTGCTCTTGCGGTGGGTTGGTTGGCTAGATCCGTGGTTTAGCCCCGAATTGCCTCCTAATATGAGCGGGGCAGCTCATCCTAGGTTCCGGGTCGCGGGTCTCTTCAACCATCCTGGATATGGTCCGCGTGATGGTCAACGCGGTTGGATGGGGCCTTGTGACGGTCTACTTGGTTAGGCTGCGGGCCTCTGTCTCAGTCGAACCCAGACGGTGCAGGTAGTCGTTGTGCCGTCAACTCCAGCTGCTGGATATCGAGGTCTCGGTGAACATGATGAAGGGTCCACCGGTATGACTCTGCCCGAGAGTGTATGCCGTCGATGGTAGGTTTCGGCACACTTTGGGCAGTTGAAAATCTCGACATCCTTTCGACCACAATTAACGAAGAACTGTTCTTTCTTTGGATGTGGAGAGTTACTGTAATTGTGATCGAGCTGCTAGCAGTTGGACCAGGTACGGAGTGGTGGGTCGGCCGCCGAGTCCTGGGATGTTGGTCAGCTGACCAAAACTCGCTCCCGTACTCAGGAGTAGTTCTGGTATTATGGCATCCTGGTGGTGGTCTACCTGGATCGATCGGGGAAGTCATAGTCAGACTCCTCGTCCGAGCGGACTCCGAACTTACCAAATCGTCCAGCTCGAGTTGCCGCCTTGGGTTGTATCAGCGATGCTTTCTACTGGTTGTCCGGTAGTACAGGCTCTAAACTACCGGACGATGGACTGGATCCATCCTAGGTATGGTCAGAATTGATGTTGGTCTCGGTATTGGTGTAAATGTGGTGGTTAGAGTGAGATTGGCCCAATTGACCGGCAACCAGTCGGGATAGTCCTGGCCTCTCATTCGGGTCTTGGCGGATGGTTGAGTGGTGTCAGCAAGCAGTGATGGTAATTTTGAGTAGGGTCGTTGCAGCGTGAGTGGTGGCGTTGCCGATTTTATTGATCATGGCTATAGGCGGTTGCAATCACGACGCTCTCAGGAAGCTCGATTATGGTCCGCTTAGCAAAAACACAGATGATGCACATAGTGCACCATATGGCTAACCGCGTGGCTGACCAGGTCACTTTGTGCAAAACTCTTTTGTCAAAGCGGCGGACAGTAATTGTCTTCCTCAACAGAGAATGAAGACTTCTCAAACAAACAACTCATTGTTTTAGGAGAGGACGTCGTAAACTTCTCTTTCCTGTACGGGTATATGCAAATGCAAATGCTGAAGTACAAAATGCGTCACCGATTGCCCTCGACATGCAACTAATGCTAGTCGACCCGAAGTGAATGCAATGTGTATTTGAACGAAGACTTGCAATCACAAGTGCGGATGTGTGTACCTTCACGTGGTGGGGCTGAAAACGCTGTCTCTGTAAAGAAACAGTAGGCAAAACATACAACGCTTGTCCCTATTTGAGCATCGAACTTCGGAATTAAACTCCGAAGTTCGATGTTTTGAACGCGAATTAGAATACCCGATTTAGCCTAATGTCGGAAATTGATTCGAATGAGTGGTATGACTGGCACGAATATTGAAAACTGCCTAGGGAGTCGTCTTGTCGGCTAGGCGAGACCCCACCCCTGACCCAAGTCAGAAAACATTAATCGAAAGAGCAGAGATCAATATCAGCGAGTCATAAAAGCCTTCCATAGAAAGCGAAATCCAAGACTCAGGCAAAAATCAGGATACAACTTTCCTTTTGAATAACGGATATCCACCAGCGTGAGCCGGGATGACCGAAACGCAATGGGGAGACACGGCATGGCACGTCGAAACGATGGACCTGTGAGTCGTGGGAGCAATCCTTTAATACAGGTACGCAGGGTGGGATGTTTTGAACGAGAGCCCAGGAGGGGAGGCTTAGCTGGTTGATCGTCTTAGGAATTTTCTCTGGCTGTCCTAGTTGAGTCTCTCTTCTGAGATCCCAATTTGGGTTGGCCTCTGCGGGGTAGTGGTACCAGGTCAAGCAAATCTCGTAAGATTTGTATGCTGCGTGCTTCCGACGCGGTAGACGTTGGGGCAACTAGAGTCCCGTCGCGCCCAAACCGAGGGTCAAGCCTTTAGTTCCGCTCTCCTTGAGCGGTGAACCGTGAAAAGATCGGTACTCCTTTCGAGGAGGTCGCCGCCTTAGATCAAAAAGGTTCCGACTCGCTGTGTGCGTCACGGATGTCGTAGCAAACTTGACTTCCGGATCTCCAAGGTGTTTGAAAGCGAAGGAGTGAAAGACAGTGGGCTATGCCAACCTATTGGCGCCCAGAGAGAAGGGTAGTAACGTTTGATTACGCTGCGCCACCCTCAAAGCGGAAAAGTATGAACAACACACATACACTAACTGATCATGGCTATAATAAATAAATGCCTAAATTCATTTATCCAATAATATTTATATTATTTGTTCACAAATTCATTTACCCAATTGTAAACAGCTGCAAACACAGAGGCAGATACACCATGAACTGCATTCAACTCAGCTTTGATTTCTTTCGGTGTAAGGCCTTTTAAATAGAAATGTTTTATCACCGCTCGGAACTTACTATTTTTCATTGTTAACAAGAAACAAAAATTGTTTAGTTTAATCGACGATAAAAACGAAACTACTCGATGGATCTGGCTGAAACTTCGGCAGCACTCTATTTAATAGTGATGGTTGCTAGTGCAATATAAGTTGGGATGCTTTGAGCGCCATCTCTTTGATTTTCTAAGGACTTATTGACCCACCCTCGTGATATGCCGTCTAGGTGCTTGTTAACGTATTCTTTTCTGTTATTGTCAATAGATAGTCAAGTGTTTCCTATCAGAATATAATTGGTTCTTCTAGTACTTTTACAACAAACTTTTCGTCAGCAGAGCGTACTAGTTTGAGTTGTACACAACGTGTAAACAGGTCTTGAAAAATGATTAGGTATTTCTATTAATTCTTACTGCAGAGGAATTCTATCGTGTCTGCTGCCAGTACAGCTTATGGTCGGTCTATGTTTCGCTGGATCATGAGGCTCTGGGAATCTTGTTGGATGGCTTTGAATTTTTAGCACAGTGGTCATCTTGTAACAAAGTTATACGTGTCAGTATATATTCCACGCCAATAGTCTTCAATAGCGATTCTTGTCGTTTTCAATACGTCTTTTCTACTTGAAGGTGTCCCACTGAGGCCAAGCAATGAGTGTTTTTCATGACTTTTTTGTGGTATACGTTAGGTACTACTAGTTTCTAGTCTGTTTCTCCATTCGTTACTAGATCCTTAATTGGATCTCATCATCTGTAGTATAACATATTATCTTCTATTTTTCAATTAAGATATTTGTCAGGTTTCTCTTTCATTTTATGATGCCTCTTCAGATACGAGCTGTCTTGTACTGTCTTATTTATTTTTATTTATTTATTTTATTGATTTTTTCTTTAATTCAGGACAGCGCATCTGTTACTTTAGGCATTGTATCTTTACGATATTTCAAGATTACACGTTCCTGTATTAAGCCACATATCGATCTTCCCAATCTACCTTTCGACTTTTTTATGTTGAATAAGTATACTAGGGCTGAGTGGTCAGTGACGACTGTGTATAGTCGTATGCTTTTAGGTATGGTCGTAATTTATTTATAGCATTCATAACTGAGAGTAATTATTTTTCTGTTATGGAATAATTTCTTTCTGGTTTAGACAGTGTTCAGGTTATATATGTTATTGGATGTTCGTCATCATCAAATTTTTGAATCAGAACGTCTCCAATTGTAAAATCACTCCCGTCTGTCTGAACCGTAAATGGTCGGGCAAAATCTTGTCTCGCTAATATTGGGGCTTCTGTCAGTGCACATTCCAGTTTGTCGAACGTTTCTTGTTGGTCAGTTTCCTAGTTAAATACTTGGTATTTTTAAAAGTTTTTGTAGTGGTACTTTTATTTCCGAGTGATTTATCAAAAATCACTCAGAAATAAAATTTTAATAAAAATTAGAAATATGTTTGTTTAAGGTCAATCGTACTGCTGTATTTGACGTGCCGTGGGTTGTCTAACATGAGTCCGATTGGATATGCATCCTTTCTTGTGACCTTGTTTAAATCTCGAAAGTCAATACATCAGATTTGCGTATTATTACTGGCGAGCTACGACATGCACTTTTATATGGTCGGATAATGTCCATTTGATATATTTTGTGGATTTCGGCTCTTAGTATTTTCTGTATTGCTGGCAACATTACTGTAGTCCTTTTCTTATTGGTTGGCTATCGTATACGTCTATTATGTGTTTTACAATTGATGTTCTTCCTGGTTTATCAGTCATGGGCGGTATCAGACGATCTGTTATTATCTTTATGCGTTCGGTCTGAACAGGTGTAATCTATGTCAGGCCGTCACATTCAGTAAAGAAGGCTTCTAGCTGCGATAACTGTCGAGGTTGTAGGTGATGCTATTTGCCATAATGAACTTTCCATTGTCTTTTTTGAAAAAGTATAATCATATTTCATTGCATTAAGAAGTCCAAGTCTAATATAATCGTTGGTTTGGGTAGGTTTCTCATTGCTTTGAACTTGAATTTCTGAGTGTGCCCATCAAAATTGATTTGCAAGGGAAATTCGCCTATTGTCTTTTCAGTTTTGCCTGTATTTCCTTCTATCGTTATATAATTTGGAAGAAATTTTTCTTCAGATTTATTTGTAATCTGTGGTCCTACTAATGATAATTTCACTCCAAAGTCAACAATCCCGTTATCGACCTTGGATGTTGTAATTGTACTTTATAAAATTCAACCATGGACTCGAGAGAAATACAAATATGTAAATATAATTTCGTATGAGTAGATAGGAAGGGACGATATGTGAAATAATTCGGGATATACAAGTTCATTCCCGATACATTGTCATCTTATTCAAATTTATTATACTAAGCTTGTTTATCCTGTGCTGTCGTTACAGTCTAAACATCACTGTCGGCTTAATTTACATACGCGTATCCGCACAGACTCAATGGCTACTATTTACATTTTCAAAATCGCTATCATATATATATACAACTTAAATTTAATTCCACTCGCAAAAGTCTATAAATCTAATTCATCTCGTACATTAAATTATTCATCATAATTCGACTTCTCTTATTCGCATGAGTGTCTATATCGAATTTATTCGCTATGTCGTCAATTTTCTCGGTTCACACGCTCACTTACATGATAACGAGGATAGAACCTGATATCGCCTCATTTCCCAAACGCACCATGTCGACGTGGATATCCAGGGGATGATCATCCATCCAAAAGATCACCACCTGAGCTCCAGTGAGTACTTCTGTCGGATGATTCCATCGATACGATCGAAAGGAAAAGCAGTGTGTCGCTTGGAAGAAAGGACGGCCTCCCGGGCAGGACAAGCACCTCGATGTTGAGATCGTCCCATAAAGAAAGTGTTCCTCTGACGAAAGGAAAACGTCACTCTATCCAGAGAAGGTCCAAGGAAAATGTCACTCTATCCAGAGAAGGTCCAAGGAAAATGTCACTCTATCCAGGGAAGGTCCGTGCCCGGCGAGTGCTGATCGAAAAGTATACGAAACCGATCGTGCCGTCGGCAAATGCGCGCAAGCAACACCCCCCTACGACGGCCTCGCGAGCCCGCTCCCAACCGAACACATGGCTCACGAGCGCTACCAGCAGGATCGGTCGCTCTCGCGCTCGAGTCAGCGGCACACGTTACAACTCTCTCCCCTTTTTAGTGGTTGGAGTCAACCGCTCAAAAACAAAAAACTCAGCAGGAAATCCGCAATCGTTCCCAGAAAATCAAACAACCATCATCACCGAAAATGGAGGCCGCGACCCCGTACACTCTCCGAGCCATGCCAATCGGAACACTCGATATGCACGCTCACGCAAAACATTCACACCACGCCAAAATCACGCAATCAAACACACTCACACACGCATTTCAAGCTTACTTGTTTTAACAATTCAATTAATTCGCAAATCTTCCTACGCTTTATACATATAGGTGCACCTAAATTATTCGATTCGCTTACAATCTAAACTAATTTTCACACAATTAAGTATGTCCATGCCTTACGCGCGCGTCCTTCAAATTCCGTTTGGTATTACTTTAATCTCTGATTAAAGCACACCCTTTTTGAAGGATCACTCTTATTTTCATTAACACCAAAACGCTTTAAACTAAGCCTTATAATATTTTCTTAGATTTGCACGATTATAGATGCCTCTCTCAACACTATCATCGTCCGGATCAACTAAAACATAAGCATTACGACCCAGGTCCCTAGCGACCTTGAAAGGCCCTTCAAACAAATGGAAAAACTTCTTGGTAACCTTATCCAATGCGTTAGACAAATGTCTCACTCTCAAAAGTACCAAGTCTCCTTCTTTTATTACAACCTTGGATGGCTTTTGATGCTTGGTACGAGCCGCATGACTTCTTTCAATGTTTTTCTTTGCAAAAGTTATAAGGTATTTATGGTTAATGGGATTTGATTGTGGAAACTTTAAAAACGTAGCTATTTTATCCTGAATTTTTTGTCCAAAATGCAATTCATTAGGTGCACAGCCTGTACTATGATGAGTCGTTATATTGAATAGTTCCTGCATCTTAGATAAATATAATGGCCAGGAGGTATGTTTATTTTCGCAATATGTTCTGAAAAATCGGCCTATTTCTCTCATTACCTGTTCGGTGGGATTGGATTGGGGATGTCTGACTGAACTATATACAACTTTTATTCCGAGTTTTTCTAATTCGATTTTCCACTTATTGGACGTAAATTGACTACCGTTGTCACTCAAAATTCTCTCGAATTTTCCGCATTCCGGAATGTATTCTTCGATAAGTCTTTTAAGTGCGGCGCCTGTCGTGGCTTTCCTCATGGGGTAAAGACGAATTAACCTTGAAAACGCGTCCAAGACCACGAATATGTACTCCACTCCCCCCCCGACCGCGAGGGAGAGGGCTATAAAAATCAACCGTCACCAGATCTGATGGCTTTTCAGCCCCGACGAGCTGATATGGCCCCTCCATCGCGATCGTGAGATATTTAACGCGCTGGCAAAGGTCGCAACTTAACACATGTGTCTTCACGTCTTTCGTCATCGTACGCCAATAATAGTATCTTTTCAAATATGACACTGTTTTGAATACTCCAGGGTGACCTAATTGAAAATGGGTGAGTCTCACTATTTCATCTTTTATTTCCTTTGGTATTACGATACGCCATGTTTCCGATTTATGCTCTTTCATGAATAATACCTTCTCATAAACCTGTAAATGTTCGTGTTTTCTATTTTTATTATTTAATTGTTTAAGAAAATTTTGGCAAGCTGGGTCTTGATTTTGCTTTTCTGCTATATTCTTCATGATTTTTTTTAATGAGGTATCTGCATTAAACAATGCCATTATTATCAATGAAGATACTTCGTCACTCTTTATCATTGGTAAACTATAATTATAAAGAGATGAAATCATGAGAGTTTCTTGTGTATACTCTTTGAATTTACTTTCGGGATTACGACTCAAAAAATCAGCTACTGTGTTGTCCTTGCCTCTACAGTGTACTACGGTGTATGAGTATTGTTGTAAATACAGAGACCATCTTATCAGCCGTGAATTGTGAAATACGGTCGAATTCAGAAATGTTAACGCTTTATGATCCGTTACGATTTCAAAAGTCCGGCCCACTAAAAACTCTCTGAATTTCGCAATACTATACACGATGCTTAGAAGCTCTAATTCTGTCGTTGTATATTTTGTTTCAGTTTGTGTTAAACATCTACTGGCAAGAGAAATTATGCCATGTTCCTTATTTTCATCTATTTGATATAAAATACCTGCTATACCACTATTGCTTGCATCTGTTTGAACTTTAAATGGGATGTTCGGAATAACATGACTCAAGCAAACAGTATGAGTAAAATTCCGCTTTAGTGCGTCAAAGGCGCGAGTATGTTCTTCGGTCCATAACCATTCTGAATTATCTTTTAATAAATCTCGAAACGGTGATATAAAATTGTTGTGTTTTATTGCGAAACGTCGGTAGTAATTACATACTCCAAGTATGTACTGTAATTGTTGTTTGTTTTTAGGATTTTCAAAATTAGTTATTATCGCGACACGTTCTGGGTCCGGAATTATCCCGTTATATGACACGATAAATCCAAGGAATTTTATTTTATCTAATAAAAATTTGCATTTTTTTAAATTTATTGTGAAACCATTTGCCATCAATTTTGAGAAAATGACTTGCAAAACCAAAATATGTTCTTCGAATGTTTGAGTACCGATTGCGCAATCATCGACATAAGTTGCTGAGTATTTTTGTATATTTATTCCGTTTGGAACACTGACTTGATTGTTTTCTTTCTCAGTATTGCTTTCTCTCTCTGGTGGTTTTTCGAAAATGTTCATGATGGGAGCCTGGCTCAATAACGCCATTGTAAAAGCTCGAATGAAAGCACTACTCGCTGTGCTTATACCGAAAGGTACGCGTATGAATTGATACATTCGACACTTAAAGACGAATGCAGTCAGTGGTCGTAATTCTTTATCAAGTAAAATTTGCCAGTAGCCCATCGTCATGTCTATCTTCGAGAAATATTTACATTTGAAAAACACCTGCATGATGTCTGTTATTATTGGTGGTGCTTCGTGGTCCTCTTCCAAATATTTGTTTAGGTTTCTTGCATCGAGACACACCCGTATCGCACCGTCGCTTTTACGTACGATTCGAAGGGGATTACAGTACTGACTTATAGCTGGTTCAATGATTCCTGCTTGACACATTTTCTCCAAACACATCTCTACTTCGTCACGCAACGCGTATGGCACGGGATATGATTGATTTATTTTCGGATTTGTAGACTTTAAGCGAAGTTTATGAGTATAATTGTTGACACATCCAGGTTTGTCTGAGAATAGTTTTTTAAATTGTATAATAATCTTCATGAAAATATTCTTTTTTCCCTCATCAATCATTGTGAGATTTCTCGCGATTAAATCAAACTCCTCAGCGAAATTAGTATCACTGTTGTTCTCGACTGTACATGCATTAACTTTACCCTTATTTAATAAATTATCAAGATCATTCATGTAATCATCTATACTTGACATTACATTACCTTCGGATATTTCTTTTCTTATATCTTCAATCATATCAATACTACATTTTTTGTAAGGGATTTTATCATTATCTTCTTCTTGATTTATTTGTAATTGCGATTCAGTCTCGGACGCATCGATAATGTCGTTTTCGATCATATTTCGATTTGACGTTAAAATATATATGCATGTTTTGTCTTTTGTTTCTGTTAAGACCAATCTCTCCGAAGAGCCCGGTTCGAACAATATCGATGAGGCTTTTATTATTCTGTTTTTTATTTGTATTATTCTATGTCAATAATTAATAATCAATCCAATCCTCAGATGAAAATCGTTTCCCAAAATTAATTTACTTGTTAGAGATGGCACCATCAAAAAAATAAATTCAAAAGTTTCTCCATCTATACTTATTTTTAACATAGTTTGTTTTTTTATTGTAGTTGGTTTTTTTCCAATGGCTGCCGACACGACCATATTTGTGACTGGTAATTCTAATAGACTTTGAGAATTCTTTATCTCATTATAAAATTCATCTGAAATTGCACTTATTTGGCTACCCGTATCAACCAGTGACCAAATTTGTTTATTATCTATAGTACATAATAAATGAGGTGATGGTGGGATTCTCTTTAATAAATTTTTCTCAAGTTCGCGGTCCTCATTATTTATTTCCTTCGATAGTTCATTTACTACGTCGTCATGATATTGACGCGCTGACGGACCACAACTCAACGTGCCTTTCGTTTAAATGACTTTGCTGATGCTGCGTGTTTACTTCGGCGCAAGTACTAACGTTACTCATCGCGGGTGGGGGAAAGCGTGTATCGGGCTCCAATCTTGGGAACTGCTGTGAACACCGAGGCTGATTGTTTTCTGAATTGTTATGTTTCTGGATGTTTTGAGTAAATGTGCCGTGTGCCATTCCGCGTCCCCTAAACTTATAAAAGTTCCCCTTGCCACGATAATTAGACGTGTGCTATTTATTTTGAATTTTAAATTGGCTAATTTGTACATTCTGTTGATCATTATAATTTTTATTTTTATAGTTTGAATTGTTATATTTTGAATTGTGGTAACCGAAATTATTTGAATTTACTCTATTATAACAGTTCTCGTATTCATAAGCTTTGGACTTTTCACTGTACAGGCCATCAAGACTAATTATTGCTTTAATTATATCATTTGACTTATTATAATCTATAAGGGCTAAGCTCTTCCTCGCAGAGAGAGGAAATTGTTTAATTATTGTTAAATTTTTTTCATATTGTGTAATTGGAGGTCTCAAATAATTGGCTTGTTTCATTTGCTTATAATAGTATGTTTGTAAATTTTTATCCTCACTGTTGTTGAACTTTCTATTTGACCATTTATCTTTGAAATTAATCTGAATCGCTAAACTATAAAATTCGTTTTGAAAGTTTTCCTTAAATTGATCAAAGGTCATGAAAGGGGCCTGCAACTCGTACCAATGTCTAGCCTTACCGTTCAAAGCTATATTCAAAATCCTCAACCTATCTTCGTTTTTAATATTTTTAATCAAACAAAATCTTTCAAAGTCGTCAAGAAACTGCAAAGGGTTTGACATGTTCTCGTCATGGAATTCCAGCATTTTAACATCGATATGCATACTCGTAACGTTACCCATAATCGTGCAAATCTCCGCCGTATAATCTTTTTCTCGCAGTAACAGTGGTTGTTGTCCATTATCACAGCCGTCATTCTGATGTGAACTAGTAGCGTTCGTTTGGGCTTCTTCCCGCCTACGAACTTCGGCTTCTCGAGCTTCGAGTTATTGTCTCATCTCCTGTACATCGCCTTGCCTTTGAAGAGCTGCTCTCATTTCCTGAAGTTGTAAATCCCGTTCCTCTAATTCTTGCCTTTGTTGTTCAGCAAGCTGTTGTAGTTGTTCCATGTTAAGCGGATCGTTGTGTCGTCCACTTGGCTGTGCATCATGCTCGTCACGAGGAAAAACCATATTTGTTGTATTAGTATTGCGCTTAACGGTTGTTCTCCCACGGGAGTAATTGAGGTTGTTTATTTTTTGTTTCGATGGTCGGCCGGACTTTGTTATATATATTCCCACTCTATCACTCATACGTGTATGCAGGGTTCAAATAATTGAATAACAAATATTCAATTATCCACTTAGTTAGGCGCCAATTTGTAATTGTACTTTATCAAATCCAACCATGGACTCGAGAGAAATACAAATATGTAAATATAATTTCGTATGAGTAGATAGGAAGGGACGATATGTGAAATAATTCGGGATATATAAGTTCATTCCCGATACGTTGTCATCTTATTCAAATTTATTATACTAAGCTTCTTTATCCTGTGCTGTCGTTACAGTCTAAACATCACTGTCGGCTTAATTTACATACGCGTATCCGCACAGACTCAACGGCTACTATTTACATTTTCAAAATCGCTATCATATATATATACAACTTAAATTTAATTCCACTCGCAAAAGTCTATAAATCTAATTCATCTCGTACATTAAATTATTCATCATAATTCGACTTCTCTTATTCGCATGAGTGTCTATATCGAATTTATTCGCTATGTCGTCAATTTTCTCGGTTCACACGCTCACTTACATGATAACGAGGATAGAACCTGATATCGCCTCATTTTCTAAACGCACCATGTCGACGTGGATATCCAGGGGATGATCATCCATCCAAAAGATCACCATCTGAGCTCCAGTGAGTACTTCTGTCGGATGATTCCATCGATACGATCGAAAGAAAAAGCAGTGTGTCGCTTGGAAGAAAGAACGGCCTCCCGGGCAGGACAAGCACCTCGATGTTGAGATCGTCCCACAAAGAAAGTGTTCCTCTGACGAAAGGAAAACGTCACTCTAACCAGAGAAGGTCCAAGGAAAATGTCACTCTATCCAGAGAAGGTCCAAGGAAAATGTCACTCTATCCAGGGAAGGTCCGTGCCCGGCGAGTGCTGATCGAAAAGTATACGAAACCGATCGTGCCGTCGGCAAACGCGCGCAAGCAACACCCCCCTACGACGGCCTCGCGAGCCCGCTCCCAACCGAACACATGGCTCACGAGCGCTACCAGCAGGATCGGTCGCTCTCGCGCTCGAGTCAGCGGCACACGTTATAATGTTAAGGTCAGTAGAGCAGTTGTGTTTTCAGCTTTGATTTTATCTACTGCTTCATGATGTCCTGTATCCGAAGATCAGTTATTTGCAAGTTTGGTGTTGGAATCGTTGTCGATATTTCTTCTTTCTCACTAACTGCGAATTAGATGGTTTACTTGATTTATCTTGGTGTATTCGTAATCACACTTTCAGACTTTGCTACAGGTATGTCAGTGATTATTTCAATGTCCATTTTTTCAGTTGTTTCTCTCGTGATTTCCGGGGTTTGGTGGTCAGTTTTATCGGTTGTCAAACTCATTTGTTCAACAAGTAGAAAAGCTAGGTTTTCCACTACTTGATCACTTTTTTGTACCACCCCATGTATGTCGAATAACAGCGTTTCATAGTTTTTCAGACATTTAGTAGTTTGCTGAATGATTGATTGTCAATCTAGGGCATTTTTTTCTCATCTATCTGTGGATTTTGTTCCTCGATTTCATTTTCGTCCTCGTTTAGGGAACTGTCAGCTAAGTTCTTTTCCTCACCTAATTCTCATATAGGATATTCTACTGAAAAGGTACAAATTAATATTCTAGATCAATAATATATTTTATTAATTGTTTGAATTTTTTTCACAGTGAATATTTAGCAAAAAAATGTTTTTTTATTAAATTATAAGTATGCATCATATAGTATCAGAATTGAAAATGAAAAAGTGCCATCGAAACTTTTTTCCAATGTCGTCACCAGTATTTTCAGATTTAGTAATACTATAGTAGTAAAATTATTGCTATTGAAATAAATGAGTTTTGAAATATATATACAGGTTGTCCCAATTTAACTTAGACAGTAGGATAACTCAAAATTTTACTAAATATTCGAAAAATGTTTCAAATAAAAGTTGTATGGTTCAAAAAGGGACAACTCAGGATAATCTCAAACTTGACCTTGAGCTTTATTTTCAAGGTCATTTCAAGATCAACTTTGTTTTTTCTAAATAGGAACCCCTATTTTTGACCCTGGATTTAGATAGAGCGGGAAATTCTACTTTCAGATGGACTACGCAGAGTCCGGGAGACTCTTCAAGGTCAAAGGGTCTAGCCAGGTAAGATAGTGAAATCTGCCTTTGAACGGTGAGGGAAACGGAATATACCCTTTCATTCCTCATGTATAGAAACCCCTTTTCCCAAATTTTCAGACCCCTAGACCCCAGGGGGGCCGGCTGAGACGTGACTATACGCTTTTTAGTTTTTTAACGATGTCTCGGTCAATTTTGAAGCTAGAAAAAAAACAAAAAAATCAAATTGTAGGATTTTTTGAGCCCCACAAACCTATGTGACTCAAAAAATTTTTAGCGGGAAATTCAAATTTTCACAGCCTTTTGAAAACTTTAAAAATTCGTATTAAAAAAACAAAGACCGACTTACCGCTGAAAAAAATATATCTTACGTATTTTTTGCACAAAAATGCCTGTGATTATTTTCAGATTTTTAAAAGTGGTGGAACAACCTTGAAAAAAATAAAAATCTCTAAAAAAGACCTTTTTTCGACTCTAGCTCCTTATATATCAATTCTATGCTGAAATCGACTACGCCATCGTATTCTACGCAAAAAAATACATCGGAAACGTATATATTTTTTTTTTTCTAGGATTTTTGCATCCCTTCAATAATTCGCCAAGTAAAGTTGATCGGACCGGCTCGCAATGTTTGAAATTATTGTTAGCTTAGAATGTAATTAAAAAAAAAAGTAATATATACTTATACTGTTCCTTTTTACATGGAATACGATGGAGCAATTTGTTCTATCGTTGAACTTACCCAGAAAACATTGGAAGTAAAAAAATTATGTATTTGGCAGCTGACGCTTTGTAGAGAGATTTTACTATGAATCCTTTTGCGTCATCATATTTTTTTTACTATATTTGAAGTTCATGTTTGTGTGTACTCAATAAATAATAAGAGGATGAATAAAGTAGGAACGAATAAATTATTATTCAATAATATAATATTAAAAAAAAATAAAATTAGCTATATAATTATATATAATCTGTGACCACGCTTCGAATGTTAATCATCATCGCTATCTTCTTCGATAGAAGTAACCACATGATCTTGTTCATAAATCCTTGTGAGATGTTCAGCAGGTTTAACAATGCAGGATTGAAATCTAGCATACGCTAAATAATGCATAACGGCAGCCACGTAAGAGCAGCAACGGTTTGTTCTCATTCCATTAGCACACTCACAGCAAAAACGGACTATACCGGAACAGCCAATAGTATTGAGTTTATACTGGATGTAGCAGTTATACGTCTTACTTTCGATGTGTCTCGATCTAACTCGTACTTTCAGAAGATCAGCAGATTCTTTGAAATAACTAACATTTATCTCATTATTCTCGCTCAGCATTTCAGCTAAGTAGGATATGGCTTGTTTGAGTTGATACGTTCCAGTGTATAGTTTTACTAAATCCTGCTCCGTCATTTCAGGAAAATCTTGTAAGTCAGCAGACGTCAACTTTTGGAATAAGCTTTTCCTTCAATTATACTTTCCTGAAATCACTTCTGTGGCTAGGCTATTTTCATTGGAATTTCTGTTAAGTATATAATTCAGTACTTCGTCATCTGTAGCAGCTCTTGAGATAAGTCGTTTACCAAATTGATTTATTAAAAAGCAAACTATTCTGCAATAGAGACCAGCTTCGGGTAAGTAACGGTTGTCCAATTGCTGATGAAACAACTTGTACTTCTGAGCTACATTACCATGAACAGCTTCCACAACCCATCGAAGCATCGTTACAAGTCGAGATTTATTCGAATCTTCCGCGGATAGTTGTTTAAGATTTCTATCTTTCAACGCTGGCATGAGAACCCTGTACCCATCACTTTCTAATTGCGATACTATGTCATGAAAGCCGCGATCGAGAATAAAAACATCATCCTTTTTGCACATCAGTTTCTTCAAATCGCTGTCATTCGCGTTTAAAATTTTTTCCAGAATTTTTGCATCATTTTCTTTAGCATAAAAGGGTCCTAGTACATCTACGATATAACCATCCGTCGTACATATAGTGAACGGCTTGCACAGAGGAACTTTTTTATGCCCTGAAAATGATCTTCGTTGGTATTCGTTATTTGAGCTTTTCTGGTGCTTCCAATAAGTTCCATCGGCAACTAGCCCAAGGTTATCATCACTAACATCATGAAGATTTTGAAGTAGCACTGTCGAATGATTTTTAATCAAATCATCTCTGTCGATGCTTCTCAAACCAAAACGTGAAGGCAATATGTCTCTTTCAAAAGAACTCAAAACAGATTTTAAAAATTCCGAGACTTGTTGATGACGATCAAGGCCAAGGACAGAGCAAATCATTTCATTGGAATTTCCAGTTCTCAATCTAAATAAAAAAACAACGAGTGCCTACGTAACTGTCCGATTATCAGTATTCCTCAGGGAAACTGCCATTTCGCGCAATTCTATGATTTGTTCCCAATTGAGTCCAGTAAAGGTTTTAATTCTATCTTCAGAGATAGTAAAATCACCGATTCTATCGTGTAATTCTCTGTCGGATGTTACACTTAGAGCTTAGAATAGCTTGGCTACATCTGCAACTGTTACATTGCTCGAGTGGGATATCGGTTTCAAGTTCAGTAACTCATCATTATAAAACTTTTTCATTATCAAGTGCTTACGACAACAGCGGTTACCCTCTGGGATAAATATCTCTCTTTCAGTAAGGGCCTGTCGCCGAGCTTCGAAAGGAACAACAATAAGTCCTGATTTAAGTGAACATAAGCAACAATAATCATGAGTGGAAACTACTCTTTTCAAAGGTAACTGAATAAATTCTTGTTCAATAACTTCTTTCTTAATTAGGCTATACCTTGGATCAATTTTGCTTTGTTGTGATGACTCAGATGCAGTTGATTCTTGACTGCTGGATTGCGGAGTATTTTCTTTGGCTGGCGCTTCTTCGACTTTTCGTTATTTTGACTTTGTAAAACGAGCGGCGCCTCCACATTTCTGACACAAAGTATCTCCAACTACGACTGTCGTAGCAAAATAATCGGACAGCGCAATAGCTTCATCCTCTGTATCAACTCTTGTCTTTTTCACGACCATCTTCTTCTTCGATAAACCGCAGTTCGGACATTTATCATTAACACTTGATGTAGACATGGTATAGTCTGGACCTGGAATAAACGACTTTATCAATTATCCAATTAATGATAAATACACTCACACACACACACACACACACACACACACACACACACACACACACACACACACACACACACACACACACACACACACACACACACACACACACACACACACACACACACACACACACACACACACACACACACACACACACACACACACACACACACACACACACACACATATACATATTATGTATTAAGTATTATAATATAGAGTAGATTAAAGGATAAAGAATGAAAAATACATTTGGATCAGCTGGCTCATAGGTTGATATTATTTGTTGATTATCACAGAAGCATTTAGAATGTCAATATATTGAATTTATTTATCAAAGTTACGTCCAAATATTAATTTAGTTCAACATGATGGAGGGCTTTAATTATGATTCTGTTGTGGTCGGTTACTAAATTAGCAGTGTATGTTATGCTAATGATGTACTCAGGTAATCCATGTGATATTGAATAATGAGTGTGATACAGACGGAAAGTCTAAAGAGATCAGTGGAGCAAGTTTTACCAGTGGAAAAATACTTGTTTTTGGTTGTCAAATTTATTTTCCAAGTTCACGGAAAATTCATTTTTTGACCAAACCCATATGGTCTTCGACTGGGTAGCTTATTCATTTTTTTTTTTTTTTTAATGAATAAGCTGGGAACCAAAGACCCAGAAAGAAAGAACGTATACCTCTTCGGCGATAACCACAGGTTTCTATACCTATTAAACCAATACAGTTCTATTTATCTCTCACAAAAATAGACAGAAACATTATCACGCTTATAATTGAATGGAAACAATAATTTCTGGTGCTCTCTATTAAATAAAGAAAATCTTTTATCGATATTCTCAATTGTAAACATAACAACTCTGTCATGTTTAGCTGCAAATCCAACCTAGCTCAATCAAGACTTCATTTGAAATTAAATTGTATTCACAGCAAGAATACACTGATCAAAAATGAAATTATACTCACATTTATTGCAGAACAGTAACAATCAACTAGCTTTCCCCGTAATTAATCACAGACGGGTTCGTTGTAGGAAGGTTTGCTTCGTCTCTGTTTCGCATAAAACAGACGCCGGTTTGTCGGGTTTGTTTGATGTTTAGGGTGTTCACGGAACGATTCTGACATTCATAAGGTGACACGAATTCCGACATATTATATGACATGTACATAAAACGATATGTTCAAGTCTTTAAAGGCTCAAAATGTTAAAATTGGGTAGATTTTATTATGAAGAAATTGCGTCATTCTAGTCTACGTAAAAATAAATACATTGGAAACATGAATTACTCTTTTGAAAATGATTTTTATGCCAATCCACATGTACAAGCAAAAGTGTCCCACCTGGCGGTGAGTGATCGAAGGTATGTGGGGAAATATTGAAGGGATGCAAAAATCCTAGAAAAAAAAATATATATACGTTTCCGATGGATTTTTTTGCGTAGAATACGATGGCGTAGTCGATTTCAGCATAGAATTGATATATAAGAAGCTAGAGTCGAAAAAAGGTCTTTTTTAGAGATTTTAATTTTTTTCAAGGTCGTTCCACCACTTTTAAAAATCTGAAAATAATCACAGGCATTTTTGTGCAAAAAATACGTAAGATATATTTTTTTCAGCGGTGAGTCGGTCTTTGTTTTTTTAATACGAATTTTTAAAGTTTTCAAAAGGCTGTGAAAATTTGAATTTCCCGCTAAAAATTTTTTGAGTCACATAGGTTTGTGGGGCTCGAAAATCCTACAATTTGATTTTTTGGTTTTTTTTCTAGCTTCAAAATTGACCGAGACATCGTTAAAAAACTAAAAAGCGTATAGTCACGTCTCAGCCGGCCCCCCTGGGGTCTAGGGGTCTGAAAATTTGGGAAAAGGGGTTTCTATACATGAGGAATGAAAGGGTATATTCCGTTTCCCTCACCGTTCAAAGGCAGATTTCACTATCTTACCTGGCTAGACCCTTTGTTTTTTTTGCTTGCATACTGTGATATAAGTCATTTCTTCTACATCGCCAGTATGTGTATTAGGCTGTTTGTTGGTTCGCTCTGACCTAAGCAGCCAAGGGGCCTGACTTACAAGTGGCTGCTTACCTCAGTAACGAATAACTCACATAGCGTAAAATTCCTGGTCTTGTTTGCTTAAGTTCAGCGCTTAAGCCTTCCTACCAGCTACAAGGTCTTACAACCCCTAGGGAAGGTTACGAGTATGTGTGTTTGTGTGCATTGATATATGATTCATCTAACAAGTAACACTACTCAAGTGTTAATCGCTGATCATCCTGTAACTTTCAGATTACTTTTATCACATGTATACAAGATACTTTCAACCATTTTTAGCGGCTCGTTTCACCTTGAATTCATAAAATAGTGATTTATTGTCTTAACCCATTAACGCTCAAAACCATCGACCACGAAATTCGTGCATAGATCGAAGATACCACATCTAATGTTTTTGGGCGTTCTAAATATGAATCCGGGCTAAAATTTCAAAACTGTTAAATACAAAATTAAATATGTCGGTTTGTTTATATGTAACGGTGTAGGTTGGTCATGGCCTACACCGTGCGTCCCTTCTCTCTCTCCGACATCGGCAAGGGCTCATGGCGGGCATTTGGCGTACGTATGTTTCGTGCCTGATGCCATCGGTTTCTCTCTTTATCAAGAAAGAAAGAGAGAGCAGCAGCAGTATTAGTGGCCAAGAGCCCGCAACAACATGCGCTCTCGTTAGTCATCAAGAAAAGAGAGAGAAAGAGATAGAGAGAGAGTGAGAGAGAAAGAGTGTTGCTATAGTGCAACTATAGTGCGGCTAGGCGCGCGACACTGGCCACGCTTGGTGGTGCCGCGTGCCGCCGATTAGGTAAGTGAATGGGGAGGGCGTGAGAAACAGTCTCTCATGCACTATTGCGTCGCTTCTCGCGAGCATTAAGGAAGTGAACCCGCCAGCGAGAGCATACCAGCTAACGCACCAGCAAAGTATTCTTGAGAGCGGCCCTTTGTCCACAGTCACGCCATAACCAAGGAGGTCACCAGCCGGCTTTAAGACGATCAACTCGCCAGCCCAGAGGACTTCGCCAATTAACATGTCATACTCTCTCCTCTCGTTTCTTTTCCTTAATCGGTTTCAACCCTTTTTGGCTATTCGCGACTTGTGCGCTATGCAAGGCTCTCGCGGGCCGGCACAGCTGAATTAGTGATTAAGTTTTCTTTCTTTATTGTGTATCGAGTCGAGTATGAGATGGCAAGGCGCTCACGTGCCGGTTATCTTATTTAGAGGTAAGAAGTTATTGTGTATTAGGTTAAGGTTTGATAGATTTTTCAGTTCATCATCGCTCAAGGTAGCGATTTTATAATAAACGTATTTGGTTGGTAAAAAGGTTTGAATGTTTATTGCAATCGCCTTTCCTCTTCTGCCTTGCTGGGAGCAATATACCTCCTCCCATACCTCCCCCTTAAAGAATTTAGTGATAGCGGGTAAGGATTATATTGGCCAAGAACGTCTGACGCTATTACATATAAAAACGGCTTCCCCCATACGTGCTTTGATGACCCAGTATAAACCGCGGATGAAGAATTTTGCTTTGTCTTTTTCAAGTTGGTTTTTATATCCAGCATAGTTTCGATTTTCCCTTACTGCTGCTTCAAAAAGTTCGTCAGCCACTGTTTTCACTCTATTAGAAAATGTGACTACATTCTCACCACGTTTTTGCTTTAACGTTGCTAATTCGCCTGTTAATTGATTACAAGTTTTTGCTGATCCGAAGAGTAGGTCCAAAAATTTAATCATTTGTTCTACATTATCAAACGTTTTTCCTTGTACGCTTTTAAGTGCTTCACCGCTTAGTTTAATTTTAATTAACTTGGTGAGATCATTTTCATTTATTGTCGGGACTATGCTGCGTGCCTCTCGGCAACCGTCGATAAATAAGTGTAAGGGTATGTTAAATCCGTCGAACTTAGGTACGAAGTTAACAGCGTCTTTCAAGCTAAAATTTTTTATTGGCGATACTGTGTTTTGTGTGGAATTCATTAGTCCCGTTCTGAAAGTCCCTGGCGTATAATACATAGTAAATGGGCTGCTTGCAAAATTAGTTTTGTTTGTAGGGGTAAAATGTCGAGTTGGAGTGGAATCAACATTTTCCGATTTATTATGAGTCATTTCTGGTGATTTGGAAGCGAACGGTGTGTTAGTCATAGATACGTTTGTAGTGGGCGCGTTGTACGTGTCTGAATTTTCAATTGCTGTCTTATAACCCGTTTGATTTTCGATGAGCTCGAGTAATGGAATTTCAGTTTTATCTAATTTTAATTTTTCAAAATTTATATCCGTAATAGCGTTAAGGAGGAATGCTGGATTTAAATTTTTACTAGTCATTTCAATGAGGATGTCAAATATTAAGTCATCTTTACATAGAAAGTCCAATGGGTTTGTATCAATGTAGTCTTGTAAATTATATTTTAATCTTTGTAATTCTTCGACTCGGGTAATTTGCTTTGTTTCGGTGGGTGGAAATCTTTGATGCAGATATATGAGACATTCTGTAAGCGTAGGTTCCCTGTTTGTTGTAAAGTTCGGTTCTATTTCGCTAATTTTTTTTGTTAGTATTTTGAGTGTGATTAGTTTTCGTTCGTAAGGTGTTTCGACCATTGTAATTTTGCGATAAGATCCTAATTACCAAGGAATGAGGGGCCCCTAATTGTTATGTCTAGGCGAGGAGATGTTACAGCCAGACGTAATAATATATTCAAATATTGTCGCGTTGGTAAAGGTTGGATCTTAGGCAGGAGTTAAGCAGAGGTTGGTTAAAGGGATAGCGCCTTTATTATACGTAGGGCGTTTTAAGTAGATAACATAGTTTCTTACCTTATTAGGATTGGATTTCAGAAGAGGTTTTTTACGAACAGTCTCAGGTGTTTGCGCTTGATTTAAGATTTATTATTTAAAGATAACTATAATACTTAACAGAGTATAATCCCGGTTCTAAGTAGCCGGATAGTTAGACTTAAAAAATAACTTTGCGAAACTACCAAACTGCTGAATCGTCAACTGTGTACTGCGTACTGCGTACTATATACTGAGTGAGTGATACGAATTCCAATCCAGCCTTTTTATACCGTAGGCTGATATGCCCCTTCCTGTGTTTTCGCCAATTTAATATGCGGTGAGTAATATTCGCGGAAATATTATGGAGACGAGCTTAGACTAATCTATACCGTTAGATAGATTTACAAATCTTCCCGGGAGGGTTGGTACAATAGAAAACTAAATTATCGATACCCGGTTTGTTACCATAACTTATAATTCGTCACGTACTTTTTCTTTCGTATCGACGTGACATTACATTGCTGGCCTGCTCGAGTTTTAGTCTCGTATCCGTGGTAAAGCGCTTACGCGTTGACCGAAACGAGACAGTTGCGGTTGAGTAACTCTTGTCAATTCGTGGCAGTTGGGTGAGACGTAACAATCTCTTGAGGAAATCTGAAGATGTAGACATTCTCCTATATATGTGTGCTCGTAAAGTTCGCGCTCAATAATCACACATGTGTGATTATTGCGTCTGAAAAAAGATGCCGCCCAGTACTATACATAATGTAATAAGTGTATTTTCATTGAAGAAGAGAAAAGATATTGTATGTAAATTTTGTCACATTAATTAAACACAATATTTATGTTTAGTTTTACTAACAGTAGAGTTTTATGTTTAACACTTAGATATAGGCTTAATAAAACATTTGGTCAAAGGTGAAAACAGTTTTAACTAATTTTCAGTCAATAGAAATTTACTCTTGCTAAACTGCAAAAACTTTATAATGCCCCCAAAACGAGGTCATCGAGCTAAAATTAATAATAAGGTTTGTAAAGTTAAATTAATCAAGCCATTCTTCAATTAAATTCATTAACCAAATTATTGCATTATTGTTTAATTAGAATTCAGAAGATAAGTTATCAGAACAAACTTTTGAAGTCAAAAAAGATACAAAAAAACTAAACGAGCTGAAAGAGATATTGATAATCAAAATGGAAATGGAAATGGTGAACCAGATATTAAACGAACAAAATCCGAACCAAAAAAATTATTAAATAAAACTGATTCAAACTTAGCAGATATTAATTTCATACGTGAAACGTTAAATGTTGATGGAGAGAAATACAACATTAAAATTTGTCAGTGGACTGTTTCTGGAGTTAGAGCATTAATGAAGGTATGATTAAAAGTTTGAATATAACTTTATTTATAGATTGTGCAGATCCTTTGATAATTCATATTTTGTAGAAAAATCACTTAAATTATCTAAAGTGTAAAAATGCAGACATCATAGTTTTGTTAGAAACAAAATGTGAGAAAAATAAAATACCACCTGAAGTAAAATTAAAAGGATATAAGCATTATTTTCTTGATAGTGAGTTTTGATTGATCAGTGTCCTTTTTCAAACAATGATCATCTCTATTTTATATTCAAATAAATTTTTTACAGGCAAGAAAACAGGATATTGTGGTGTTGCTTTGTTTTCTAAAAAAGAACCTCTTAAAGTATCTTATGGATTGAATGATGACCAATTTGATGATGAAGAAAGATTAATCATTGCTGAGTATGAAACCTTTTATTTGGTTGTTGTTTGTAAGTAATAATATTTTTGTAATGCTACATTTCTTTATATACACCTAATCACTAATAAAATGTACATTTTTTAGATGTGTCAAATGCTGGTTAAGGTTTATTAACATTACCAAAGCGCTTGAAGTGGAATGATGCATTTAAAAAATATATTCAAGAGTTTGATAAATTAAAACCAGTGGTCATTTGTGGAATGTAGTACATCAAGAAATTGGTATTAACGATAAACTCTTGGAGTTCAATTATTCAAATGTAGAATACAGATATTTATAGTCATTTTTGTTATAGATTTGACTAATCCAAAAACCAATATGAAAAATGCTGGATTCACTAAAGAAGAATGAGATGGTATGACTGATTTTTTGGGAGCAGGTTTCGTTAATATTTTCAGGAATTTGTATACTGATAGAACTGGAGTTTATACTTTTTGGTCATATTTCAATAATGCACGAAGCAGGAACATCGTCTGGTATAGTTTTATGAGCCTACATTCAAATGAAAAATTAAATTATGATATTTTAATAAATGATGTTTTAGGAGACTGGATTACTACATTGTTTCTGAAAGAATTAAAAACAAGGTTTGTGATTTCGTCAATGGAGATCAAGTTTTCGGTAGTGATCATTATCCAGTCGTTTTTTATGGCCATCTGTAAAAAACTTTGAATGTTAAAGACTTACAAAGAAACTTAAACTCCATAAATTTAAATAACAAATTTGAGGTAAATAATAACTGTATACATCATGAGCTGTCGTTTCGTATAAAAATCTCTTTCAATTTCATTGTAGATTTTAGAGTAGACGATCATTAAATTTTGATTGCTCATAACTGGTGATTGCGATTTTTCCTCCGATTTTAATTTAAATGATATAATTCTATATTTAAAATGTGATTTTTTGAAGCAACAAATTTTCAATTCGAATGAGCCGTTCTGCAACAAAGCTCGATCGAAGTTTGTATTCGCATGCGAAAAGAGCGTTATAGGGGCTACTTAGCGTAAAATAGGACCTCTACCGCGAATATAAAAGCGCTCGTCACCGGAGCATCGAGGAGTTTTGACTCCGCATGCCCAGCAGCGTGAGCACTGTTCTTAGCTGAATAAATCGTAAAATAAATTTCTCTGAGTCAGTGGTTAGCCCTGCTACTTCCACATCCTATCCCTGGCCTAGAGCTCAACTCATAGGACGACTTACTCCGATGAGAAAAAGCAGCCTAGACAAATCATTTTCATAGAACTCATTACCTTTCCAGTCTACGGGATCTCCAAAGTCTTAGTCACAGCGCTGTTCGGCTTTGCCCAAATAGATGCGACTTGATCTAGTGAGGTACCACGAGGCACCTCGTGGGCTTAAACGTCGTCTCTACGACTCAGTTTATTCCCACATTAAGGAATAGAGGCTGCGAGTCAAGGCTCCAATTATTTTTGCCTACCATAAGGTTATTATTTAAATTCATAATTTTAGAAGCAGGTGACAGTGGGATTCTCGCTTAGATTTGCAAAACTATGACGTTACAAATCACTCGGGTCCGATCCTTATATTTTTATTGTAATCAAACGGTACAATTATATATATATAGCTAAAATACAAGAAAAACCGAACATATTTTTATTATTGGGTAAATTGATCCTATGTACATATTTAGTAACGCTTATAGTAATAGATCTATATCTTTTATATTGTATATTCGCTTGTATATCTTCTTGTACGAGATTTGATATAGCAAAAGAGGATGGGATTCCTACCGAAAAAGACTACAGGTGATGTGCAGAATGTATGGTAGTACATATAACTACAGTATTAATGTTTTTTTTTATTTCCACGTGAATTTAGAAACATTCATTGCGATTAAAATCAAACGCGAATTTCCATGACGGTAATTGAAAACGAACAAGTAAATATTGATCAACGACTAGAAAAACTTGTTATATAGTCCATCAAATGAATATTAGTGATACGTGATATTCGTAAAAATATTCTATGCCAAAGGTGGTAGAATATTTTTTAACGAAATGAATTAAGCTAATCAAATACATGAGATTATTGGATATTCGGTATCCCAGAAAGTTTCATTTTATTTCGCTGGCTATTATAATCTATCGGTTGAGTTCAATATTGCTGATCGTATAAAGTCTGAATAACTCGTCACGTCGATGAAGAGCTCTGCATAGTGTTTTAAGCAATCCGCAACCTCCTTAAAACCAATATAAATTCCCATAAGATGCATTTTATTTACAGTGGCTGGACTTCCGATGTCACTCTGCAAAAAGACAGGAAAATTCAAATATTTGATGGAATTAGGTTGGAAATTTAAATATGTGATTGAGGTGAGTTAGAAATTTGATTGAATGTATATAAAATCAAATTTCAATCAAATATGTGCGTGTGGGTGCGTGCGGTCGCGCAGGTGGGTATCATACCATGCAAGATTTGTATCCAAGTGCCGGAATCGCGTAAAACTTTCCAGAAAGGTCGACATCCGGAAATAACATTTTGCACCTTGTCATACTAAGAATTTCCATATAAAATTTATGCTGATCGTAATCGATGAAAGCATTTTTTACAGCGATTTGACCATATCCAGAAACGAATAATTAGAGATCTTCGTGAGACTTTGCTCTTTCCTCCGATAATGGAATAGCAACTTCGTTTCCTTCCAAGCCATATAAATTTTTTTTAAGCTGAAACGAGGTAAATGTTATTGTCTTTGAACTAATAAGCTTAACAAAAATACTGATTTATTCTTGATCGGTGGGATGAATAGCAATATCGCAACTTTGAAAAATAATGAAGATATTGCACATTAACTTTACCCGTATGAGTGCTATGTTATGCTGATAAAAATTTTTGCCATCGTACGAAGGATGTAAAATAATTTTCTCCACATCGTAAGATCTTCCATGATTCAATGTGCGTGATACAGAAAATACCTTCAATTTAGTTTTATACTCCGCATTTGGGACGGATTGGATCAGGCAATGAGCTGTAGTAAGGATGTATCTATCATGGATTACAGTACCGCTACATTCATATTTTCCTTTCCACTGAATCCAGACGTGATATTGAATTTCATATGACACGGTCAAAATACACCGCAAACATTCTCTTCTATAATGATATTTTTCTAAAGATGTTATTGATATTATAACCCCTATCGTTGCTACTGCCACAGTAACTAACGTGATAAATTTTTTAACCGTGTAATAGGCTGCCGTTTAACCGTTAACCTATTAAACCTATTCGCTATTTCGGTCAAACGACGCCTTGTTAGCTACGTGCCGTAAGCACGTTAACCTACCTTGTCCGGGAGTGCGCCTGCGCAGAGTTCCCTCGCCAATCCGAGTTGGGTTCCCCAACTCGCCACTTGGCGGCGCTGTTGCTCTTGCTTAGCAGCGCTCCTACGGCCGCTGCTGGAAACTCGGTTTGTAATTCGCTTCTATCGGTATCCGTGCTACGCTACCGGTTTATTCGAATCGAATGTCAACAAACAGGTATTCCGGACAAAGGAAAGACAAAACAATAATTCGGTTACGAATAGCTACTGTTCGCTTTATTAAATCAAATCAGATACACGGGAGGGATTTGCCGAGAGACTCACGCACGCTAATCCGATTGACAATAGGCCTTGACGGGAGAGAGAGAGAAAATCGTGATCGCCGCGAACTAACCGCTCGCACGCTATAAATAATTTCTTCGCGCGCGCTGCGCGGGATCGCACGCTAACAACAATATAGAAGTTGGTGCACCTACCGCGAGATAGACGAGGATACGGTGGCCAACCATATCCGATATACAAGTCGCAGATTCACTGCTCCCCTGCTCGCTACTCTGACGCTTCTGTTGTTGTTGTTGTTGTTGCTGGGGTTGCTGCTGTGGGTGCGTACGTTTATTCGTACGTACACTCCGCACTCCACTCACTTCAATAAAGTCCTCGACTCCCTGGATCTCACTTGTGGAATGTTAATGAGGGGCTCGCACTATATTTCGCTGGATGCTGCTAGACTGAGTGACACAGTCATACTGACTACCGAACTCTCCCCTCCCGGTCATTGCCCCTATGCGCCCTCTCTCTCTCTCTTGAACCGATCGCGACTATTCCGCTCAGCCGCTTATTAACCTACGCGAGTCGAACGATTTTCGGTAATCGTTGCAACCGACATCCACATTGTCGATGTGAAAACACTTCCACATTAAACACAAAACTACGACTGACTGACTTCGCATTGACAAATTTCGTAATATTTTAATCTTTATTTTTTATCATTCCAGTAAACTTTTTGCTTGGCTGTCAAACAATTTCATTAGATATTTTATCTTAAATTTCGATATAAATATATATCGAAATCTCATTCGGCTTGTTCCAATTCGAATACACGGAAAAGAAAAGAGGAAAGATGAGAAGAAAATGGTACACAAATAAGAATAAACATATGAATAGACATAGGGGAGAGACTCATTTAAAAAAATATGAGTTTACGAATTTCTTGTATTAAATTTCGAACAAGAAGGCCGTTTGTTTTAAGTTGAAAGCATAATTTTACTACTAAGAATTATCAGATAAAATTCCAGTTGAGATGTTAATAGAGATCTCAAATGGAATCTTAGATGCTGAAATGATATTTTAACGCGTAGTATTTCGAAATCTTAATTGCGATTATGATGATATGAAGCTACATCAATTTAGTGATTTCGTCTGAGATTTCTGCAGAATGTGAAAGTAGCGCACACTCAACTAAATTATTTACTTATGTAAAAGAACTAATTAAATATTAAAAAATTATTCGTCAACCTCAACTGAAGTAAACAAATCAATTTTATTAAATCAGTCATCTGAAATAATGTATATATACATAAATTATTGAATGTTCAAAAAATGGTCGTAAGCCTAAACGTAATTATAAACTAGTCAATATTCTGATATCAGTTACTAATCAGTAGATGGACACATTGTCTATTATTTATCTTTTCCAGATTTTATTTTCTATTTTTTCTTTCTTTTTAGTATAAAAATAAAGTTTCATCTTTCTGACTATACAAAGTCATGATCTAAAAAATAACGAAATAATTTGTAATATTCAAGTAATCTGATTTAAATTCATGTTAAAAATAAAAGTGAAAAAGTATCAATTAATTCATTGATATTGGGATGAGCAAAAAAAAAAGCTCCATATGTGATTTTTGTTGATGAAAATCTAACATTTTTTGCCAGGAGTTTAGGTTTACGGAGGTCTGGTTATCTTCACGTTTTATAAACTTTTGAAAGTGGTACAAATTAGATAATAGTAATTTTCAAGTGGTACAATTCAATTCAAAGCTATATATGTGATATTCATTCGGAAAACAAATTATTTTCGTGCCAGGATCGTCTCGATAGCAATGACGTAAAAAAAATATTTATTTGAATAAAAGTTAGTTTTTTTGAAACTTTCCATACAAGATATACATCGAGGGATATATAACATTCTGTAGTTTCTATCAATAGAAACCTTCAACATTTTTAGTCAGGAGGATTTTATTGGTAATCTATCAGATGATATATTATAAGTTTTGCTTTTAAATTAAGTTAAATAGTAAAAATTCTAGTAGTGGAGACGTTAAAAAATTAGTTCAAAATTAGTTCAAATTTAATATGGCGAATAACAGATTTTAGTGTAACTTTCAGAAGAAGAATGAACTATAAAAAATATTTCAAGTCGTATATTATGTTTTTTTATTCAACTTATCCCATTTGTATGTCTGCTAGCAGTTTTGATGGTGCTCATTCTGGAAAAGCAATTTTCTTATGAAGGGGAGAGAAAACTTGTATGGACACTCCCTAATGAAATTGCTTATAATAAATTGTGACGTATGATTGGACTTATATAGAAAAATTTGAGATTGAAAGAGATTATGTTGCAGATGGATAAGGTTTTCAAAAAACTAAAACATAATTTTGTTTGTAAGGTGCTTGTTTTTGCAATTGTGGGAGATTATAATTATCAACCTTGCGTACTCTCTTTAAACCCATCACATTATTGTCTTAAACAACGTTCAAAAAATCAAAATGTAAACAGATGGCTTGAAAAATATTATTATGGTAATTATTTTATTGGTATTGGTATAGGTATGCTTCGGAGTTCGAGTGTTAACATTATAAGATATTTGGAGTTCGAGTACTATACCAGACAATAAATTAATAAAAACGTTACAGCAGGCGAGTCCGAGGCGGCGGTTAATTAACATCGCACGGACGACGAAAAAATAAGTTTACAAAGTAATCAATAAATACGTTTACGAAGTAAATAAATTAATAATTATTTATCCGTCGTTATAATTTTTATGAAATATTTTCAAAGTATACATAGACATAGAATATTTCAGCGGTACGTTTCAGTAAAATATCTAAAATATTATTCGAAATGTTGCCAAAATTTTACGTGAAATATTTATAACAACATTTGTGCAAGGTCTCTGGTATATTTCTATGAAATATTTTTAAATATACGCACACACATACACACACACACACATACACACACACACACATATGAATACATTGAACATTTCAGTCATATATTTTTGCATTATTTTGTAAATATTACTTGATTATTGAAACATTGCAAATATTTTAAAAGCTAAGGATACGAATGACCCAGGCAACAAGCTTGCACACAAGATCTGTGTCCAACTTTAGATCACGTCAATGAAAGTTACTCTTTTTATTGAATAAACAAATGAATAAACGAATGGATAAACAAAATATAAAAAATATCATAGCAAATATCACTCCTCTGTTAACCCTCTGCTTAATTTTAACACAAAGCTTTTTCAACCATTGTATTAGACAAATATTCGGTTACAATTCGAAAATTATTATGAATCGAGATCCCAAAGAATACTTCGGTAATGTAAACTATTGGTTTAAATTGGTTGAGATGGTGAGTTCAATCTGATTATACTTAACGAAAAATTATTTAACCTATTTTCTTATTTATCCCTGCATAAATGGTGTCAATAAAGGTGGCCTGTCTCACAGGAGTACATTTTACTGACATTTCCTACCTATGGTGCGTCTTAGGATGGCTTATGGTCTCTTCTGCATTGAGAATTGCATATCAAATCGAGCAACCGAATTTCGGACTGGTCAGGCGTTTGAAAACTTGGAAATTTTGTGAAATATATCATAACAGACATCACCTCTGTATTTCAGGAAATCATGCTTATTATTTTCTATCTTTTACCTATGACTAATGCACTATGGGATTTCTCCGTTAAGAACCTGCCACCGGCTATTATTTGTACGAGGTTTTATTCTTTATTTTTAAAAAATAAGTTCCATGATGAGTAAGGTTAATTTGAATACTTTGTCTTTTATACAGCAATAATAATGTTCATCGATTTGATTTTTCTTGTGACGAGCAAAAATGAAGAATGAAGAAAAATTTTAACGAGCTTGTAATTTTATTTTATTTAAAAGAAATAGTTTGAATATTATCTTGACGTGGCATCTTAACATATTGATCGACGCATCAAATATTTTTTCCAAGTTGACTTATTCGAACATGATTTTTTTGAAGATTTGAAGATTCTGATTAATTGCATGGATAATTTCATATTTAGCAAGATTTCGAATATAACAATTATTGTAAAGCCATTTAACAATGCGTGAATAAAAATTTTTCCGTTTATCAATTCTGATCCTGAGAAAAAACCATTTCCAAATGTTAAGTAAAGAAATATATTTTCATCGACACAGTTTTTAAATATTTTTATTGATAAAAAATTACTTATCTTGAAAATATATACAGTTGTAATTAGTGTATTTTTCAAAATATCCGTAATCATTTTATTAAAAATAGTTGATAGAGTTTATTCAAAAAACATAAAAGTATTAATAGTGTAGTAAAATATTTCAATTTGTATGCCTTCACTTTTTTATTATATTTTCATGGAAACTTCAGTATTTAAAAAATTCCTTGATAAAATTCTTAGTTAACGAGTAAAATATGAGTGACCAATGATTAAAACTTCATGAAAATTACATATCATTATACTAAATAGTTTTCGAAGAAGAAAAAATTATTTTTTTTAAATTAGTCTAATTAGCTTGTTTAATATCTAAAATGATTTGGTTGGACAGTTCCACTTACAATTTGAAACATACTTTATTCACTAAAAGTTACAGAATTAATTTGTAAATAACGTGATGATATAACTATTTAAAAAAATATACATATTTAAAAATAAATTCAAATTAATAAGATGGCTCTTTACTTTGTAAAATTACTTGCCAAAAAAAACATTATAAAGTAACTCAATTCATAATACTTAAAAAGCCATTATTTTATTTGTAATTATGAGCATAAAAATAATTTCATGGGAAAATAATACAAAAAATTGATCAAGCCATTATATTTTAAAGTACTCCAACTTTTTTCTCTTAACATTTCAAATATATTCATAAATTTAATAATAAATTTCTATTGACTAGGGGTCATTTTAATTGTAAAACATTAATTTCAAGAGATTACAAAATATTAATTATCATTATCTAAGTTAAAAAGTTGCAAAGCTGTTACAAGTTCAATTGACTATTAAAGGTAATTAAATATCTAAAATTGCAATCTTTTTTAACCTAATCAAAAAGTATATAGAGTATATAGTGTCTAATTACATAAAATCTTAGCCGAAAAGAATAACGAATACTTGTTCCTTATGACAACACATCTAACAACAAAAGTATTGAATTCGTATTGATACTAACAATAATTAATGTCTCGTAATCTCACTCTGACAGGTTGTCATCATCGTTACCATCATTACCCACACAACATGACGTGTTACTGTTGAATTACTGTAAGTTTCATGAAATCTTTGAAAGCACCTTGAAACATACCTGAAATGTTTCGTTGCAATATTGTACAGAGAGACTCGTTCGAATGTATTAACGCAATTGTCGTTGTCGAATCCTCTACTATTGAGATGAAGTTTGTTGTAGATGTACGGGGCTTCAAAACTTACTTAAAAGTATTCGTATTCAAGAACACAGCTGTTTGTTTTTTGAAAAAAGATCCGTCAGTATTTCTTTGTAAACAACCCTACCCATGGTTAATGAGGACAAATCAGTATAAAAATCGGTAGTTAGCGAGAAACTTTTAGGACATGATGATTTACCACATGGTGACCTTGAAAAAAAAGTGAGAAAAACACCTTTTGCAGAAACTATTTTTGATAAAGATCTTGAAAAATAAATTTCAAATTGTTTCAAAAAGGTTGTCCAAATATCCAATCAAAAATTTGCTGATCACAATACACAATAAGTTTTTCTTCTCCCGTCATCGTAAAAATTATATTTATATATTTAATCATTTTTGTTTTTTTACAGAACGACTGTCGTTGGCATTGAAGACTTGAACGTTGTCCGTCACTCAAAAAACTTCCAGACGATAATTTTTTTAAATGCAGCAACCACAAGTATCCATCAAATCCAACATATGTTTTCAAAAACGCGCTGGCTATTAGTCGATGGATGCTCGCTCGCAAAAGAAGTGATGATACGTGATTTCTTCATATCAAAGTTTGAAAATATAAAAATAAAATTAACGAGTAGATTACTCTTTGTTTTTCTTATCTAGTATATATGTGGGATATGTGGGATTGGTATTGTCGAATGGTGTATGATGACAGAATTTTTTCGCATATAGGCGGAAGTTGAGTTTATTGAAATTCCAATCCATGCTCCTATGCTTTTCCGTCATCTTACGACTTTTTCAAAATCTCATTCGAACTCGTCAACCTCATACTACATCATAAGGAACACCTGGAGGATAAAACAGACTTCCAGTATATGGAAACATTCTGTGTTGTATACATGGAGCGAAGTACTTATAAACCACAATATTGTTATTAGTCCCAATTTGCTGCAAACATTCTTTCAACATCTGAAGGGCTACATAATTTTTTACGTCATCATGGGCAATTAAGTTATATTAACGGGCGAATATATCAAAATAATACTATAAATAATAAATTTGTATTGTCGGTGTGGAAATTCGTTAGCATGTGAAAAATCATTGGGTGTTTAGAGCGTTCTTAGTTTCATGACAAATGTTAGTGTGTCTGCATTTTGTCAGCATGTGGTTGGCGGATAAGATTCAATCTAATAAGATTTTGCAAAAGTCGAAAAATGACGGAAAAGCATGGGAGAGATAGCGAGGGCTTTTTTGACAAGGGCAAACAGCGTCAGTTTATAGATGTGAATATAATGTGATTTTTGACGAGTGAAACAGAGAATTTTTATCCGAATTTTTATCCGAGAATTTTTATCCGATATTTTGCAAAAGGTTCTCCAGTCCTTAATATGACAATGGAAATAGTTTAAATAGATAAGCAGTGCACTAGTTTTTTTGTATTTATGCAGACTTCTAAAAATCGCACATCATATTCTCCTATAAAATAACGTTTTGATGTGAAAAATTCCGATTTTCCCGCTATTTCGTATAACGAGAACAATGTGGCTCTCAAAGAAAACTAGTGGACTGCTATTCGAGTTAAACTATTTCCCTAACAGAAAATACTTGACAATCTTATAGAAGATATCGAATAAAAACTTTATAATTCACTTGCTAATAATCACACCTCATATTTTCATCCTCTACAAAATAACTTTTTGATATGATAAATACCGATTTTCCTGCCACTTCGTATAACGAGGAAAATGTAGCTCTCAAAAAAATCCATTGAACTGCTGATTAATTTAAACTATTTCTATTATCATAATAAAGACTTGGAAACCTTCTTCAAAACTACGGATATAATTTTTTTCCATCACTCGTCAAAAATCGCACATCATAATCTCATGCCCTATAAAATGAGATTCTGCTGTGAAAAATTCAGATTTTCCTTCTATTTCGTATAACGAAGAATATGTGTGTGTCAAAGAAAAAACTAGTGCTCTTTCTCTGTAATTCGCAAAAATCGCACATCATATTCGCGCGTCCTATAAAATGAAATTCTGTCGTGAAAAATTCCGACTTACCTACTATTTCGTATAACTATCATAATGTAGCTCTCAAAAGAACCCATTGCACTGCTGATCAATTTAAACTATTTCCATTGCCAGAGTAAAGACTTAAGTATCGTCTACCAAACTACGGATATAATTTTTCTCCATGACTCGCCAATATCGCACATGATATACTCATGCCCTATAAAATGAGATTCAGCCGTGAAAAATTCCGACCTTCCTACTATTTCGTATAACAAGGAAAACGTGGTTGTCATAAAGAAACTAGTACAATTTTTTTATAATTTGCAAAAATCGCACGTCGTATTGTCATGCCCTAGAAAATGATATTTGCCATGAAAAATTCTGACTTCTAACTTTTGGAAAAGATATTAAAACTAATTTGTCAAATATTCTTTATCATTCTTTACCATTGTATATACCTCAAATAACAATCGAAAAAACGTCCGAAGACGCAGTGAAATTTATTTTTAACGCGTTAATAATGCGACGTTTACACGTCATATTCACAGCCTCTCAAAAATAACGTTCTAACCATGAACCTAACCCTTATGACCTTCTGGAACCTGGATTTCATGTTGTAGAAGCATGATAACGCGGTAAAAAGATATTAAGATTGATTATTGATATTACCATGAATCAATATTTACGGAAAAAAGATTGTTGGATGAATTACATTGGTAGAAATATATAAAATGGTTTTAGCGTGTTTTGTCATGCTTCAGAGAGAATTTACTTTCTTTCATATCAATGCAATGAAGTTATATTTATGAGTATAAAGTAAATTGCTGCAAATGTTAGAACGAAAAAAATGAAGACCGAGATGTAAACAAACTTACAGTTTGTTGATGATAATGTGATGAACAGCCGTTGTGGTTAGTGATAATCTAATTGAATAGTGTCGTCGTGTGCATCATCGGTACAAATCCTTTATTGAAGTTATGGATTGGTGGAATACTATAAAAACAACTGTTACAGCTATCCAGAATATTCTTATTACCACTGCTATAGGTTTAGTGAAAGTCGGCGCGATTGCCTTGAAAAGTTGGGCATTTGTGGGAACTATCATAGCAGTTATGGCAATTGCTGCAGTCGTCAAAATCATAGATCAAGTCATAACACAAAAAGGTTTAGAACTTGACACACCTCAAGAAGATTTATCCAGTCTCGCCGAGACTGGGGAATTCAATTACCATGCTTCGATTCATCTGAATAATGTACATTTCTGCAGTGGTGCTTTCATCGGGACATATTTCATACTTACTGTGGCCCAATGCATGCATACTTTCGTTAATAATCAAAGAGAAATTTCAAAAATGAAAGTATACGTCGCCGTACACGAAGTTCCTTCTTATTTTCGTTGTAGTTATGCTATTGATAAAATAACACTTCACCCTGACTTCAACGCCAACCGACTCGACTACAACATGGCAATTTTAAAGGTATGGGTAATAGCTTCATTATTATTCAAATTTTATCACAGAGTTCCAATTTATCCAAGCGAAAATATTGTAAAACCGTCATATTTTATTTAATTATTATCCTATATTATTTTCATTGTAGTTGACAGAAAAAGTCACTGAACCCCAATATGTGCAACCTATTAAGTTACCATCCCAGAGAATGAAAATTGAGAATACTTTCGTGATTGTCAGCGGTTTTAAAAGTTTCGACACGCCAGAGGTGCGAACCGATTTGACAAAAAGTAATATGACAGTCATTCCGCAGAATATTTGTCGCAGCCATTTTATCAAGAAAATTTCAACTAGTAAAAAATTCTGTGCAATTCCGTCTTATCGATGGAAGCCCTGTCAAGTAAGTTGTACGAGACACGCACACCTACATTACTGATAGCATAAACTATTTTTATTTCCGCAGACTTCCAGAGGGGGCCCAGCAATTAATACTGATAAAATTCTCATCGGATTATTTATAATGGAGAATCCCATTGGTTGCGCTAAAGAACTTCCAAGTATTTTTCTTGATGTCTCATTTTTCATAGATTTCATCAAAGCTGAAACTAACTAATATGATGAGAATGACGGAAATGACATCATAATTTTTAACTAAATTTTAGCAATTCTTTCTTCTTGTGTTTAATGAAAAATTAAATATATATAATATATATTAATCTCTCGATAGTATAGGGAACACTTAATAAATGATTCTTGGTTCATGAATTTTTTGTCTTCGAGCAAAATTACGGCTCACCTATTTTGTGATGCAATGATTGTACTCAACATTTTTCTCCCAAAAAAAATTATTGAATTTCAACTTGAATTTTCAATTTATTATAATAATAAACAAACTATCTTTCCTTTGTGACAAACATTTATTACAAACGAACTTCTTTAAGCTTGCCAAGACCTATGCGTTAAATGCGGCTATGCGTGGAGACCAACTTTAAAGATATCAGCAAGTATTTAACGTATCAATGACTAATAAATGAACAAAGTTATCTATTATTATATCTATTATTATATAATATATTAAAATACATCATTTCTAATTTATAAAATTAATTAAAATTGGCTTGCGAGATAGCGGTGATACATATACTGGCAAAATTCATAAAAACGCTGGTATTCCACTCGTTGGTTTTATATTAACGAAAGATCAGTTGTTGAATTTAGTAAATTCATTGTTATATAAAGTGTATATGTTGAATCAATATTTATTGTATGTGTCATACACGATATTTTTGTGGAAAAAATTTATATAATTTTAAGTAAGCTTTTTGTTGTTTGATAATTTAACTTCGTCTGCTTATAATTTTTTACGGCAATTTTTCTATAAAAAACGACTTATATCATAGAATATAGATAAAACTCTGCGTACTGAATAATTTTTCAAACGCAATTTTTGACTTTACATGCGCCGTTTTGCACAAAAATTCATTTAAAGTTTTTTGCGAAAAAGGGGAGCATTGTCATGCATAAATACGCTCGTTGTTCCGGTAGTCGGGAAGTTTTCGTTTAATCTTAGAAAAAATTAATTGCAACTTTTCTTAGAGTTCAAACTTAAATTTTACTACGTATAAAATGAAAAACGTTATGCTAAAGCAGCTCAACGCTCTTGCGGAACTCCGTCTGCTACCATGCCATCTAATGCTATATACTATACACGACGTAGCACGCGGGTATAGCGGCTATTAATTCGTGTCGCGTTGTTTTATGGGATTATACTTAATTCTTTTAATATATGCTTAATAAATATTAATGAGCGACATGCAACCACATGGACAAATTCGAATTTATTGTAAAAATACAATGTAACACTTAACCGCATGCGCACGCCTGCTTAAACGTGCGGCGCGCGCTTACAATTTCCCAAAAAAAAACTATGTCTATTGGAAAGTAATAGTAGGCAGAGAACTTCAAAGATGATTAGAAAATAATGAAATTTTGAATAGGTATCGCTCGATCTTATTAGTTGATAAAGTTTTAAATCACGTTAACATAATCGTAATTCAGTCATGGTCCTGATATCTAATATGGTCCTTTTGAATAGAATAGTAATAGTTTTTATTTTATTGTTATATCCTTCTTACTATAAAATTTCGTTTCTGTGCGCGTGTCGGCAGCTTCTGTGCTTAATTATATTTATATCTCTAGTGCAATATGTATGATAAATCGTCAGCGGGTCAATACTAAAACAACTGTTCTGTATCACACGGTCGTATATTTACTCGGAAAGTATATTTACTTTCAAAGTATAATGAGTTAACACATGGTACACTACACTTAGCGTAAAATTCGCGACACAAAATAATTTTTGATTTTATAAAAACGCAGCTGTTCGCTTCGACAGAAGGCACAAGAGTGACTCCTCGCCGGCTCTCTCTCTCTCTCTCTCTCTCTCTCTCTCACGTTGCAACGGTCCCGTGCTTACATTTTCTTTCTCTTTCTAACTCACGCTGTTTAATTGCTGTATTTAGTTTCAACTAGCCGGTGACTGGCTGAACACGTTCGCTGACACCGGCATTCTTATCGCCGTTGAAAGTGCACTAGTTTTTTCTTTGACACCGACATATTCCTCGTTATACGAAATAGTAGGTATGTCGTAATTTTTCACGAATCTTATTTTATAGGGCACGGCAGAATCTTATTTCATTGGGGATGAGAATATGATGTGCGATTTTTGCGAGTAATGAAGCAATATTTTATCCGTAATTGTGTAGAAGTCTTTCAAGTCCTTACTATGACAAAGGAAATAGTTTAAATAAATCAGCAGTGCACATGTCTTGAGACTAATTCCTCCTATTACTGCGATAATCTAATTTTCAAAAAAGTTAAACCGGCATTAAATCAAATTGATTTCACTAAATGGCGGAAACTTTGTAGAATGTTCTCAAGTCCTTACGATCTATTTAAACTATTTCCTTTATCATAGTAAGGACTTGAGAACCTTCTACAAAATTACGAATAAAATTTTTCTCTATAACTCGCAAAAATCACTCGTCATGAAACCACGCTATATCTCAACGCTCGATCTCAGTAGCGCGTATCATCAAATTCCACTCAAGATCGAATCTCGACCAATCACGGCCTTTACCGTACCCGGACTGGAGCATTTCCAGTTCGTACGAATGCCGTTCGGTCTCTCGTATGTCAGCGCCACCTTCCAACGGTTGATCGACAGCGTGATCGGCCCCGAGCTAGGCTAATTCGCCTTCGCCTATTTGGATGATATAATAGTAGTATCGTCCAGATTCGAGGATCACCTGCGACACCTAAAAACCGTATTGGACAGGTTGTGCAGGGCTGGCCTCTCGATTAATCGAGAAAAGAGCGTCTTCTGCAAGCCTGAGGCCAAGTACCTGGGCTTGTTGATCAACCGCGAAGGTATCAGGCCAGAAAAGGTACGCTCTATCGTGGAGTACCCACGGCCAGGAAACGTGGGACAGCTGCGCACGTTCCTGGGGGTTGCTTCATGGTACCGCCGGACCTTGAGTGATTTCGCCACACACGCTCAACCGTTAACGAGGTTGACGGGGAAAAAGAGCGAATATATGTGGGGAGAGGACCAAGAACAAGCCTTCGCTAAACTTAAGGCACTCATGATATCCGCACTATGCCTCGGATTACCGGAACCTGAAGGGCAGTACGTGCTGGAGACAGATGCTAGCGCTACGGGAATCGGTGCCGTCCTGATACAAAGAGTTGGAGACAGGGACCGCATTATCGAGTACACTAGCAGAGTCCTTAACCCGGTGGAGCAAAACTACTCAGCCACGGAGCGCGAGTGCTTGGTGGTCGTGTGGGCCATCCAAAAATTCCGCCCATACATAGAGGCGTACCGGTTCAGGGTGGTAACGGACCACAATAGTCTAAAATGGCTATATAACCTGAAAAACTCGATTGGACGTATAGCCCGATGGGCCTTGCAACTCCAAGGCCATACCTTCGAGATCGAATATCGAAGGGGGCAGACAATGTGTTGCCCGACGCATTATCGCGCGCTTTTGAGCCCACGAAGGCTGGGGTTGGCACAATGGACCAACCGAAGTCAAGGGACGGCGCCTGGTACGCGGAACAATTCCGGCGCGTCGAGAGCCACCTAGAAGATTACCCGGATTGGAAGGTAGTTGGCCGGGTGATGTATCACCTAAAGCCAAACTGCGACTACCTGGGAGAAGATGGGTACGAGGACGTATGGAAACTCGTCGTGCCTCCGGAGGAACGCAAGGCGGTATTGTTCGAGAGCCACGACCTTGAGACTGCGGGACACTTGGGACGCGAGAAGACCTTCGCCCGCATGCCCAGTCCTATTATTCGCCAGGGATGTACGCGGACGTTAAGGGGTACGTTCAAAAGTGCCAGGTCTGTCAACAGTGCAAGGTTGAGCAGCGACTGCCGCGCGGGCTCATGCAGAATCGAACGTTGTCCACGCCTTGGCAAGTGGTCGCGGGCGACATCGCCGGACCCTTTCCGAAGAGCCCTCGAGGGCACGAGTACGTACTGGTATTCATCGATGTATTCACACGACGGGTCGAGTGTATACCCATACGTAGTGCCCACGGCAAGACGATCGCGAAGGAACTCCGGGAGCGGGTAATCCTGCGCTTCGGTACGCCGAAGATCTTCTTGTCCGATAATGGCACCGAGTTCCGCAACTAGCTGGTAGACGGGTATCTGAGAGATCAGGGGATAAAACGGACCTTTACCCCAACCTACACCCCGCAGGCTAACCCTACGGAAAGAGTTAACTGTACCTTGAAAACGATGATAACCTCATACTTGCGAGGGAATCACAGGGAATGGGACCGAGCGCTGCCCGAACTGATGTTCGCGTTGAACACGGCCGTCCATAGTTCCACGGGAATCAGCCCTGCCATGCTCAACTGCGGCAGGCAACCAGAAGCCTCAAATACTCTTCGAAGACGAATGGACGAGCTTGTCGCGCGAGAGGAGAGTTTGCTTCGAATCGGGCAATGGAATGAGCATATGCAGAATAACCGTTCCGCTATTCAGCAAGCTCACGAGAGCGCTTCGGATGAGTCCCTGAGACAGGCAAGGTATTATAACGCCAAGCGCAGGGCCCACAGGTTTAAGGAAGGGGACTGGGTGTGGAAGAAGAATCGCGTGCTGTCCTGCGCGGCGCAGGGCATTTCCGCCAAGTTAGCACCCAAGTTCATAGGTCCCTTTATCGTCACGAAGGTACTCGGTGCCAACTCGTATCGCCTTGTCAATCAACAGGAAAAGGTCACGGAGTTAATACACGCCAAAGACCTCAAACCCTACTATGGGCAAGATGACGATTTACCGGAAGATGGGACCCGACGACGATATGATGACGAGATCTCTACCACCGAGGGAGCTAAGGCGACGAGCGTCCCGCCTAATGCGAGCGATAAGACGATACGCGGAAACGGATACGCCGACACTACAGGTGACACACTCCGGAATGACAACGCGACAACTTCGAACCCACCTCGATACGTCCCTTCCGATCCCTTCGTCAAGATCCTAATAACCACCTCATCAACTAACGCGGAGAAGCGCCCGCGAGAGAGACCTCGCGAGTATGCACTAACCACACATACTATACTATATCGACAGAATACACGTGTTCCCCCTCCCATCGTCGGGAAAAGGAAGAGGGGTAGACCACCGAGAATACCGACCGTTGTCGCATGAGGCCCTGCGAACGAAGAACCTGGGAGACCGATGCAAAGGACCTCACCTTCAATCCCGGCAATGAAAGTCCTGGGCAGCCGAACAGGCGCCCACCTTCGACACTCGAGGAAAGGGTCATAAATAATGACACATGTGACTGTTACAGGATGAAGATCACCTTTGAACAAATTGAAGAGGCAGCGGCCGCTGTCATTAGGCTGGACCTAGGTCCAGCCGTCGAGGGAGTAGTACACACCGCCCTGCATCTCCTCGGCGAGAAAAAGGAAGAGGAGGAGCAGTCACGGATGCGAGCTTACGCGAGCTCGTCATCCGTGGTCATCGAGGAGATCGGCGACGAAGAGTCTCCGCGTCGCTCGACCGTACAAGGCGTCGTGCGCGCCGAAGGGCCCGAGGACGTGCGGCGTAAACCTGGTGGTTAGTGTAGACGGCAGCAATGGGGGTCAAGCAACGGTGCCCATCCACATTAATCTTGTAGTAGGGTTCACGGGTGAGGATCCCACGGTAAAAAGGCCGTTGTGGTCCGCCCCGAACCGGCGGAACAGGTTGCCACTGACCCCCAGAGGACGAGGCCTCCCGCGTGGCACCCTCTCCCGCGCTCAGTGGGAAGGGTGCAACGTCTGTTATTACCCCGGGGTGACCCGCACCGACCGATGTCCTCGCGTCAGGCAGCATGTCGACCTGGTCCAGGACAGGCTGGGATGGGAGGCACGCGGGCGACCCCCGCTGGACGAGGAAGGACGCGAAGTGACCAGCGACCAGCTCAATTGAAGATCCCTGCCCTCGTGGGCAGGGATACACCGACACCAACGCGCAATAAAGCCGCTTAGAATATCACAGAGAATACAACCTTTTGTTATCCGTTCCCCTCCTCACCTCAAAAGGAACAGCGCTAATAATATTATAATTCGCTAATAATCGTCGAGGACCCCATAGGTCCAGACTGGAAGGGAGCTGCGACGGTAAACGTCATATTAGCGCTAATAGCTTAACCTAGTGGCTGCCCGCGGGGGCAGTACCTACCGGGAGACGAAAAACATAATAAGGGAATTCGGCACGCGACGAGGCGGAACGCGCGCGATTGAAAACGAACCAGTCGAGGATCAGCTATCGATATCGCCTGAGAGGAGTCGAAGATGAGCGCCCGGTCGCTAAGCTGTGCAAGGTGGGATAGTTGATAGTTCCCGAGCTTTCCCGAGTGGCGAGATGAGCTGGTCCGAGTATGGGACTAGCTACCGATACAGAGACCGCAAAAATCGAGGCTCGTAACCTGATCGCCTGAACACACCGCAGAAATCGAGTGATTATTGTCGCCGGGTTACCCAGAGAGTGATGACCAGAGCCTGCAGACACGGTGTCCTCCCCTGCCACCACGAGTGTATGTGAAGTGATTCGCCATCAAGGGCGAAACCGCGCGTGCGCAAGTTCGCGACCCAAAAGAAAGGGAGAACAACAGACTTTATCCGAACGTGTGTGTGCTAAGTTTCGTTCGCTACCGAACATCCGTCATTAAGCTAAGCTGGCCAGCTTAATCTCGCGACCGCGATTGCATGCCTGATAATCAATTTTCCGTACTCGAAGCGAAGCGTGCATGTAATAGCTCTGCTAACAAAGAGCGACGAGCGATCCGACACTGTATGTCGTTGCTGTGCGGGCGCGGTATGTAAACATAAACACGCGGACCAAATGTAATGTAACATTCAGAGGTAATAAAGAGTTTTCGTCTGTGATATTAGCCAGTACTTTCGACGTTTTTATTTCGTATTCGTAGTTAGTTGGTTGACTGACACCCGTTCCCTCTTGCTCTCCGACCTCCGTATTAAACATAGGTAATTACGTGCGTTTTTCAATACGATTACGCGGATAAAATTAATTAAACGGTAAGCAACCCCATTACAGTATATATATATATACAGGGTGTCCCATTTTAACTTACGCACCAAGATAACCCAAAAACTATGAGAGCTAGCGAAAAATGTTTCGAATAAAAGTTAATCGTCTCCGAGGGGGACATATTATGGTGACCTTGACTTTGACCTCGAGGGTCATTTTCAAGGTCATTTGAAGGTCAACTTTGTTTTTTCAAATAGGAACCCCTATTTTCGACCCCGGATTCGGAAAGAGCGGAAAATTCTACGTTTAGATGACCTATCATGCGTGGGGTCCGGGAGACCCGCCAAGGTCATTTGAAGGTCAACTTTGTTTTTTCAAATAGGAACCTCTATTTTCGACCCCGGATTCGGAAAGAGCGGAAAATTCTACGTTTAGATAACCTATCATGCGTGGGGTCCGGGAGACCCGCCAAGGTCATTTGAAGGTCAACTTTGTTTTTTCCTGGAGTACCCTACTTTTTTTATCACGGATTCGGAAACAACAAAAAATTCTACGTTCAGGCAAGGTGTAACTTGTGGTTGATCACTCAAGAACATGTGAAGGTTAACTATTTTTCATAGGAATCGCTATTCTCGACCCCGGATTCGGGAAGTATGGAAGGTTGTCCGTTCTGTCAACGTCGAGATGTAACGTGTATTCAATTCTTTATGCTCATTTAGAGGTAAAAGTAAGTTTTTGAATAAAAACGTCGATTTTTGTTTTGAACGGAGTGACGAATTTAGTGTTGAGATGAGTGATTATTAATAGTAAGCATTTTTTTAGCAACTGTTGAAAAAGTCGTTGAGCGTTTTTCATGTAAGTATTAACAAATTATTACCACTCTTGTGGTTAGTGTTATCTTTCAAATATGCATTACGTCTTTGATATTTCTTCACAGAATGACCAATTATTCAGGAAATGAAGTCGTTGAAGTATTGTTAGTACTTGGTGAATGTCGCCGGAACTACCGAGCTGCTGCTCGGCTCTATGCTGAACGTTTTCCGAACCAGCGCCATCCTAATGACAGGCAAATCAGAAATATCGAAAGACGTTGCCGTATGAATGATCTTCATCGACAGAGAGGTGGAAACAGAAATGTGAACAACAATGATCCAAGACTTCTTGCTGTGTTAGCAATGGTTCATGTGAATCCTCACATCAGTACAAGAGAAATCGAACGTCGGTTGGGCGTACCTCGTACTACTGCTCATCGGATGTTAAGATCCGTGGGTTACCATCCATACCACATCATCCTGCACCAAGAACTCAATGAAAATGATTATTTACTCAGAATGAATTACTGTAGGTGGGCTCTTAATCAACTGGACGAGGATCCCAATTTCTTTTGGAATGTTTGTTTTAGCGATGAAGCTACCTTCAAAAGTGACGGTAAACTCAATAGACATAATTGTCATTATTGGTCACCTGTCAATCCTCATTGGCATCGTCAAGTGATAAATCAACACCGTTGGAGTCTTAATGTTTGGGTGGGAATATTCAACGGGCATATTATTGGTCCCCATTTTTTCGATGGCAATGTCAACGGCCAAGCGTATCTTGATTTTCTGGAGAATCATCTACCTGAATACTTGGAGGACATCCCACTGAATGTTCGGCAGCTCATGTGGCTACAACAAGATGGTGCTTCAGCTCACTTTGCTGTAAACGTTAGAGAATTTTTGAATGCTCAATTACGTGACCATTGGATAGGTCGAGGTGGTCCAGTTCCCTGGCCACCTAGGTCTCCTGACCTGAATCCACTAGACAGCTATTTCTGGGGATATTGCAAGGACGCTGTTTACAAGGATGCACCTACAACTAGATTAGATATGATGGATAGAGTGTGAAGAGCTTGTGCAGCTGTTACGCCTGAAATACTTACAAACGTTCTCAATAATTATCATCGGCGTTTGGAAACATGCTTAGCAAACAATGGGGGACCTATTGAACATCTCATGTAATTGTGCGTGCGCATCATTCATCACCAACTTATTGCCAGATCATTATTATTGTTATTATTGAGTTATTCCTTATCAGATTGACTAATACTGTTGATTATTACTACTAATGACTAATATTTTTTTGTTAAACTCTGTACATAAAAAGTTGAATAAATTTAGTGTGTTCTACAATTTACGCATACTTTATTTCTCATATGAAAACATGAAACTGTTCTGAGTAAAATAATTTGTCATTAATTTGACGTTTAAATGGCCATGGAAAGTTGAATTAATTCATTACATAAAATATTTAGGATTTTTTGTACTTTTCGAATCCGGGGTTAAAATTAGGGATTCCTATTTGAAAAAACAAAGTTGACCTTCAAATGACCTTGGCGGGTCTCCCGGACCCCACGCATGATAGGTCATCTAAACGTAGAATTTTCCGCTCTTTCCGAATCCGGGGTCGAAAATAGGGGTTCCTATTTGAAAAAACAAAGTTGACCTTCAAATGACCTTGAAAATGACCCTCGAGGTCAAAGTCAAGGTCACCATAATATGTCCCCCTCGGAGATGAGTAACTTTTATTCGAAACATTTTTCGCTAGCTCTTATAGTTTTTGGGTTATCTTAGTGCGTAAGTTAAAATGGGACACCCTGTATATAAGATTAATTATATAATGGTAGTTTTATGTGTTGCATCATCTCTTATGTTGCTTATTTCTAAGATATTGCACTTTCGTTCAATATTGTTTTTTAACTTTAACATCATGCGTTGAAATGTTTGTGATGGTGGAAACAAAGTTCGAATAAGCTTCATAAGACTACTCGTCGGGCTATATAAGGCTATATAAGGGTAAGCTTATTACATCTAGTATAGTTCATAATTACATTCTATATATAGAAGACATAACGTCTAGTATAGTTCATAACCTACTCGCCTACGGTTCTCGACCGCCACCCTTGATTACATTCTATATATAGAATGAGTTGATTTTAAAAATTTGAAAAAATAAATCATCACGGTAGTATCTTGTACAAGAAAAATATTGCGTTTAGCTGTATAAACTGAAAGATATGTAAAAACTGGATTTTATGATTATATATCATAGCTCTGCAAGATTTTATTTCGTTATTGATTTTCATAACGACGGGCCCGAATTATGAAGCTTATTCGAACTTTGTTTCCACCATCGCAAACATTTCAACGCATGATGTTAATGTTAAAAAACGAAATTGAACGAAAGTACAATATCTTAGAAATAAGCGACATAAGCGATGATGCAACATAGATAAAACTACCATTATATAATTAATCTTATATACAGGGTGTCCCATTTTAAAGGAACCACCCCGAAATTTTCGACGGTTGGCGTTATACAAAAAAATTGTTCTGACAACAGTTGTTTGGAACAATGGGGGCAACCTTTCTGTGAAATCCGATTTAACCTTGAGATTTATTTTCAAGGTTATTAGAAGGTCAAAGTCATTTTTTGAATAGGAACCCATATTTTTGATCCCGGATTCGGAAAAAGCGGAAAATTCTACGTTCAGATAACGTATTATGTGTGGGGTGCGGATAACCCCCCCCCCCTCGCCGAAGGTTATGTAGGGGTCAAATTTATGATTTTCTTCATCTATGCACAGGGATGATCGGGCAAGGGTAAGGTTAATTGTAATAACCCAATTACTCCAATACCCAATAACTCGATAATCCCAATAACCCGATAACCCCAATAATTCAATAACCCCAATATCCCAAAAAAATTGTAGGGTCAAACAACAGTGACCTTGAGCTTAAACTTCAGGTTGATTTTCAAAGTCAACTTCATGTATTCAAAGCCTTCATGAGAAGTGTCATTTTCCATTTTGTGGGATAACATGTTATTTCCATTCCTTTTTCTGGTGTGATTCCGGACAAGCCTACAAAGTTCCAACTAAACAACAAAGTTTCAACTACAACGTCAACCGACGAAAATTTCGGGGTGGTTCCTTTAAAATGGGATACCCTGTATATATACCGTATTATATACAGTATGTAGTTACTTATTAATCGTATCAATCTTCCTATTGAAAATAAAGACGTCTATTTCTGACATCTTTTCAAGACGTATTTAAATGACACCTTTAAAAGATTTCTTTCATGTCTTAAATTGGAACATTTAAAGACGTCTTTTCCGTATAAAATGACGTTATTTTACTCGTATATGGAAAAGACGTCATTAAAAAAAATTTTATTCATGGAAATAATAATGACGTCATTTTATGGTAAAGGATATCAACATTTTCCGGACAGAAATCATTTTCCTTTTATGATACTGTTTTTTTTATAAATGATGTTATTTTAGGTATTAAGTTAAGTCTTCAAAAACACGTCTTTTTTTGTAAAAGACGTTCAATTGAGTCAACAAAGTACGTTTTTTGCAAAGAAGTAGTATAGGCTATAAGGGTTCTAAGACACTTTTACCATGTGAGTATTCATTCCTTCGGTAACATGATTAATCCTGCCTTATTGGCCACTGGAATATTTTATCGGCCGATTTTGTATCGACGGTTTGCACATTGTAGCCGACCGAGCATGTGCATGTGCATGTGTGTATGCTCGGTCGATAGTTATCGACGTGGGCGATGCCCCCCGCAGGCCCCATGTCCCCCCGGCCCTATAGCCCCCTCCCGATGATCGATCGATGATGTGTCAGATAGATGAAAGAAAGATATGTGATTAAGTATGGGGGGTGGAATATTATCGACGGTGGCGTACAGGCATGACGCGCCCAGTCGGTATATCTCATGGAATGAGGTGGGGGATAAGGTTTATCATTATTATTAAAAATATTGAATACGTTTAAAATTTTTAAAACACATTTATTTGATAAAAAAAGTATTCATGTTTATCATATTATAATACTTATACAAGTTTTGTAATGTTACCACTTATTGGATTATACTTAACTATACGATCGTGTAAAATTAAACAATATTCAGCTGTTTCCACAGGTATATCATTTTTTGTTTCAAACTCTAGACGTACATCTACAGCAGCTTGTTTCAATGATTCATTTTGCTTAGAACAATCTATTACTATTAGAGGTGCATGCGTAATAAATTGTTTTCTATTCAAAAGTGGATTGTACATACAGTCTCTGTTGTAATAGTTCACTTGAAAATTAGTATACATGTTATATAGCATAGAATATTGATTATTACTTATATCAAGATTTAAATTTTCATACGGATATTGCTGAAAATTGAGAAAAAGTTTAACATTGGTTACACTGCAATGATCAAATCTGCTCAGATTTTTAGTTTGATCAGACTTGCGTTTTGTTTGAAAACCTAATATAATATATCTTGGTTTTTCTAATTGATTGGATGTTTTTACTGTCCAAAGATGTTTTGACGTTTGTGGTAATGCTGGATACTCATAAAGTTCCTACGATCGAAAACTCATAGAAATAGGAATATCTTTTTGAATGAAATTGAATAACTGTATTTTACACTTATCTGACGTAATTACATAAGGCATCAACCGTTCGATTCGTATGAGTTCTATTTTAAAAGGTTCATACTGCTCAGTATCATCAATTCTCACCAAGTTTTGTATGACTGCGTTTAAATTATCTCTTGATCAGGTAAGAATAAGTTCATGCTTTACATTCACAACAATTTTGTGATAGTCTTCAGCGTATCCTAAAATCATGGAAAGTGGTATCGACACATCAAAGTAACCATTGTTGTCAATTATTGTCTTAGTTTCTTCAATATCAAGCCATTCGGCATTTTCGAGGAATACACTTTGACTTTGATTCAATGAAATCAAACCTTTCATAGTACTTGTCAATCCAACATTTTTACATCTGTCTATCTCAATGGCATTAATTTCATAGCGGATATCTTCGAATAGATGGCATATAGCATTATTTACGAACTTTGTCTCAGTAACAGCATTACCGTCACTTCTTCTTATTTTTCCTACAATGTATAGAGAACTTTTCGATGGTAAGAGACATAAATCTTGATGTTGTATTAATATACGAATCTCATCGCTATTGTTAAATGCTTGTGAATTGTAAGGTTGATGTGCATGAACTTCATAATGAGCTATAAATTCATCAAAGATGATAGGTGCTTGCACACTAAGTATTTCTTCCATCTTTGAAATGACAACAGCATACAAATATACACGTTAATTTTTTAAACTGTTGACGTTTCTTTTTCTTCTTTTTCTGCAACATCTCGAACAATTCTCAGCCCGAGACTTTTCAGGAACTAAATGTTTCGACGTGTTAGACCTCTGACTATCCGTCGATGACTGACTTTTTGAGCGCATAACGGTGTTGTTATATAGCTACTCCCTTTAGCATTATAAACTATTCCCATTATACTCTCTTTATATGTAAACGAATCGTGATTACTTCTCCATGAAAGTTTATTAAATTACCGTCTTGGTCAATTAGTCGTAGCTGTAAATGATCAATAACTGTGACAGTTAGAGGTAAATATATAATCTGTTTAGGAACTTCAATGATCTTATATCCTGGTGGTACAGCTGGAAAGAATTCATGAATTATATGACCTCTATTTTGATTAATATAAGCTCCAGATGTTATATTACATTTAACGTGCAGAGCGTTTACTTTGAGAATGGTTACAGGCGTGTCGGAGACATTATTTATATTGGTTGTCAACAATCGTTTAGTGAAACCTAATAAACGTCCTATAGAGTTAGTTGGTCGAAAATCGACAAATTCATTACAAAATTATTTCACTGCATAAAGTATTGTTATTAGGTTTTATTTCAATTTTTATATCTGTTGACTTTAACTTTTCTTTCAAATATCGATCTATGTCACCAATTTCATAACTACCTGTAGGTAGTTCAATTTCAATATCACCAACTTTGAATTTATTGTGTCCGACGTCAATATTTGGTATCGAATTAAATGTAAGTAATTCTACCAAACTAAGAGTCTAAGTTTTATCCTTATCCAGTTTTATAGGTGGAAAATAGTATGTTTCTAATACAGATAATGTACCAGACAAACTGAGGGTCAATGATTCAACCATGTCGAGTGATTGTACACAACTGAATTCTTTATTCCCAATTCTTACTATTTATACAAATGATAATTGTCATGATGTTCTAACAAATTACATAAAAATTTTAAACATAAATGGCCACAGGTGTAAGTATTATAATTTTGATATTTGTTATAATTGTACTTGATTTGATCAACTTTGAAATATTTCAAGAGGTCTAGAGGTGGTCGTAAATCACCAAAACTATCAAAGTAAAAGACATTTTTACCATTTTTTCGGTATGCCACCCAATGTGTACCTGGTTCAGAATTATCATCAAGGTTTACAACTGCACACTCGTTGATGCGTGGTCGCGTGGGTAGAGAGTTTCTCATAAAAACAAACAAAAAACTGGTAAAGATGTTGCAAAGGCTATGAAAACCATACTTGAAAAAGGACGCGTGCCAAAAAAGATATGTCTTGACAGAGGTCGTGAATTTTATAATAAAGATTTTGAAAGTTTAATGACCAAATATAAAATTCATATGTATTCTACATATAGTAAATTGAAAGCATCAATTTGTGAACGATTTAATAGTACTTTGAAAAATAAGATGTGGCAAAGGTTCTCGCTGAATGGTAATCGTAAATGGTTGGATATACTACCTGATCTAGTTTCACAATACAATAACTCCAAACATCGAACAATTGGAATGAAACCTATCGAAGTAACTACTGCTAGAGTTTTAGAAATATTTAAACGACTGTCTGCGAAAAAAACTCTACCTCTAACGAAACGTGCAAAATTCAAAGTTGGTGACAAAGTACGAGTAAGCAAAAGTAAATAGATTTTTGAGAAAGGCTATACACCGAATTGGTCAACAGAAATTTTTACAGTTTATAAAGTTATGAAAACAGTTCCATTTACTTATCGTTTGAAAGATTATCAAGACAAACCTATCGCTGGTGGCTTTTACGAAGAAGAATTACTCAAGACAAAGTATCAGGATATTTATTTGATAGAAAAAGTTGTAAAAAAACATGGTGATCATTATTATGTAAAATGGTTAGGATTTGACGAATCACATAATAGTTATGTTTATAAAAATGATATGTAAAATGGTATTAAATAAATAAAATGATAAAATATATTCTGTTTTTTTATTTTTTCATTTCTATACATTTTTTTACGAGTACAGGTGTAATAATTTCACTCAAACGATTAATTCTCATTTTAAACCGTTCTCTATCACGAGCCATCTGCATCCATTCTCCATGACGAGCAGTTCGATGTGCGTATGCCCATGTAATCATCTCATGTATTTGAATTTTTTCTTGAAAACGTACAGACTTGGATGATTTCTTTCTCTGGTTAAATCTGAAATTAAGCAACACTGATTCAGACTAATTACGCATCTGTTCTATGATTATATATTAAAAAAAAATATTAATATGTTTTTTAACTTACCTAATTTTGTAATGTCCAAGTGCTAGAATGTCAGTACTGTTAGGTAATAGATATCTCTTCTCATCATAAGGATTCAATGCAATTTTTCTTTGTTGAATAGTTTCAACATTGTGCAATTTAGATCTGATCGTACATTGCTGTCTTTTATGAATATGTAAATTTTGTAAACAGTCCAAATAATGATCAAATTCAATAGTTTTCTCGACAACGGAAGCCTTCACTTCTTTAATTTTACTATATTTCCATTACACTCGTCGAATACGTTGTCAGCAGGATAGTCAGAAGTGTCAAAATAATTTATGTTAGCTTTTATATCAGCATAAATGTCTTGACACTTTATATATATATATATATATATATATATATATATATATATATATATATATATTTGACGGTAAACGTCAAATTAGCGCTAATTACCTAACCTAGTAGCTGCCTGCGGGGGCAGCACTTACCGGGAGACGAAAAATGTGACAACGGAATTCGGCACGCGAGCAGACGGAACGCGCGCGATTGAAAACGAACCAGTGGAGAACCAGCTATCGGTGCGGAAGCCAGAAAAGTCGAGGTTCGCGAACCAATTGCCGATACGTGTACCAGAGTCCAGGATAATTGTCACCGAGCTACGCGGCGTGCAGACCTGAGCCAGCTGAAAAAGCAGCATTCGTTACCTACGGCATCAAGAGTGTGTATGTGAGGTTTCGCCATCGAGGGCGAAACCACGTGCGCGCGAATTCGCGATCCGCGACAAAAAGAACAATCAGACTTTCCCGCAGTGCGAATTGTTCCCTTCGTCTTCGTGCGTCTGCAGAATAAAGGTAAGCTTGCCAGCTTAATCTCGCGACCGCGATTGCATGTGTAATAACTAATTTTCCGTGCTCGAAGCGTACATGTAATAGCTCTGCTAACGAAGAGCGGCGAGCTATCCGACACCGTATGTTGTCGTCGTGCGAGCGCTACCGTAAACATAAACACGCGGGCCAATGCAAATGTAATATACTGAGAGGACAATAAGGAGTTTTCGTTCGTGATGTTAACAAGTACTTTCGACGTGTTTATTCCGCACTGACTCCACTCCTGTAGATTCGTAGACCTGTTGGTTGACTGACACCCGTTCTCTCTTGCTCTCCAATCTCCGTATTGAACATAGGTAATTACGTACGTTTTTCAATACGATTACGCGGATAAAATTAATTAAATGGTAAGCAACCCCGTTACATGGCGCCCAACGCAAAAGAACCTACGGTGTTTCTGATTGTTCAAAACACCGGTTCTCAATAGTGACCTTGCGCTCAGTCAACCAGCGACTTAGGTGGCAATCAAGTGTTGTTGTGCACACTTGATATCGAAGGCCACAACAGTAAACATAGTCTGTTAGTTAGCTTGCGAAGGCCCGCCGCGGAGTAAAAGTGTAAACATTAGCTGAAGCGCGTGCGAGTGCGACAGAACGACTCTTAGAAGCGTAAACACCAATAAATTTTGAAAGTTGCCACAAATCAATAATATTGTATCCGTTGGCCCGGGGAATACTAACACCGGCAACTTTCAAACAAAATGAACTCAAATTGAGAATTTTATTTGATACCGTGTTGTCTCAAAATAAATGTTTTTAATATTATTAGCTGCGACTATCGGTGACTACGCGCAACGCCCGTTAAAATATTTTACATACTAACCAAAACAGCTGCGCTAACAAACAGTTAGTGCGTCTGATAGGCAGGATCTTTATATTACATAATAACGAGCGAAGAGTCGTTCGGCAAATACATAGTTAAACGCCCTTAATTGAGCCTACTGTCAGCTAATAAAATTTTTTTTTACTTGCGTACAATTTTTTAAAACAGCACTCGCACTCGCACCACGCGTAACAAGCTTATAAATTTTGCGTAAAATTAGCCGCAAGTCAACTAACAGAGGAAAATAGACCGCACTCAAACAGAAATAGAAAACTGGGTGTTGACGCTCCAGGAGGAGGAAATCAATGAGTACCTCGAACACCTGGAGCTCAAAACAAGCGGGAACAAGCTCTCGAGAGCTGCACGACTGCATAACTGGTTGCTTGGCGACTACTCCGCAGCAGATTTCGCGGAAGTCGACAACCAGCACAGCAATCCAGTAAAAAGAGCTGCCCTACGCTCGGAACTGATTGTATCCCTATGCGCGGAACACACAGCATCCGAGCAAGAGGGAGAATATACCGATTCCAATCCCAAATTCAAAGTTAAACTTTTCAAAGTGAAATATATTCCTGTTTACTTGGCTTACACATATCGAAGATGGTTCAGCATAAAAGTGCTACAACCTCTAAAAACCAAGATTGAAAATTATCAATCACATTATACAATTTACACTCTTCGCTGTGTAACTAACGTAATTGTCAGCTATTATAAATAAGACAACGCAAGGATCAGATTATTCATCAGCCAGCATTCGAATAAAATGGACCGTTATCCGTCAGTCAAGTATTCGCGTCTTCCCTAAGAAGACCCAGATGAAAAGAAAAAACAATCTACATGGAAACAAGTCACTTCCAAATTTTCAACCAACACTAGTCAATTTCCAGAACAAAAAGGCTACAAACAGTTCGACAATGAAAAGAAGTAATACAAATAATCAGATTACAAAACTTGTATAAGTATTATAATATAATAAACATGTATACTTTTTTTCAACCATTTTAAAGCATTCCATATTTTAGAAATGTCAACATAATTTTTCCATATAACTTTGGTTTTTGTCGGATTACCTCTCACCAATACGAGATATCTCTTGATTTTTCAATAAAGCATCAGTTTCAGGACATATTCTTTTTAAAGTTTCGTTAATGAGAAGTGGTAAATGAAAAGTCCCACCAACAACTTTATCTATTTTGATGTAATATGGTATTTGTTTTTTCATCACGGTATCCTTTTTTACGACAGCCTGGAAAGCTTTTGCTCGTTGAATTAGAATTTTTTCATATTCATTGAGAATGGCTATTTCATGTGGAACTTCATCATTGAACATTATATTCAAAATGGAGTTTGAAGCTATTTTATTTTTTTTATAATTTTGTTCACAATTGCTGCAGATATAAGCATTTACAATTTCTTTGGGATCATAATTTATCTTATTATCTTAATTTTGGGATCATAATAAATCTAATAATTTACTCAAAGCTGTGTTTTTATACCTGATAAAAACGATATAATGTTGCCCTTATCCGAACATTTATTTACAAGTTTTAATTATCTTAAAGTAAGGAGCCTCTCGCATGAAATACACGGAGTAGAAGGGGGATCTCTATCAATTTTGTAAAACTCAGTAATGCCTTTTTCGTATTTTTTCTTAATTTCAACTTCGTCTAAGCATATAACGTTTTTTGAGCAATAAAACTTTGTCAACTCTTCTATATCGAATGAATTTAGTGCATTATCAATTTGACTAATATACTGATATCTAGCTTTAATTTTATAAATCAACCTTTTTATTGTTCGTAGATAGGGATAATGGACCGACAAATAATTTAATTTCAAAAACTTGGAATTGCATATCAGAGGTTGGTTATAACAAATTTACGGATGTCCCATTTTTTGCGGATTTCGTGATTCGCAAGAAAAGATATCAATGTCTCGATAAAATTCTAAACTATTAGTATAGGAAACATTCTTCAATATACATGTGAATAAATCTCTCAATATTTGTAATATCTCTGTATCGAGTGTTTTACAATTTTCATTACAAAGCCATGTACCACGTGACTGTAATGGAAGGATATTTGTCGATTGACCTTCTGTTTAATATTGTTGTTAAAACAATATTTTGTATAGTATTAAATGTGGTTGTAAAATTATACGATGTATCAGCAAAGTAAGCTTCTGCTTTCCAACTATGCTTTGCTAATCCAGATAAAGCAGTAGCAGCAAACACCTCATTTCCACTAATTGTTTCTTTGCCTAAACGAGCTAAAGAAACTTCAACTTTATTTTGACAAGTGTTAATTAAACTTTTTACTGAGGCAATCGCCATATCTCTTGCATATATTACATTAGTAATTATTTTTTCAGCTTTCACGTACGATTCAACTGATTGTGGATCAATCTTATCTGCTATGTTGGTAACATAATATTCTTTCGATTGCAATAAGTTTCGAGTGGTCTTTTTTACAGAAATCGTATTACGTTTCTTTTTAATAGAGGTTGGAAGTCTAAACATCATTGGTCTTTTGAGAATAAAATTTTTATTAATCGTGTATAATATTTTCTTCATACTTATTTCCTTTGTCATCTGTTTTTCTTGCAACGCTCTTAGAAATCGTCGAATTTTAAATTTCATTTTTTCGTAATATTTTTTATTAGTCAATTTTCTTTTTGTTAGACTTACAGATATTTTATAATCATCATTATTATAAATAAATTTTGACAATTTGTATTGAACTTTACGTTTTTCCAAAATCGTTTGACGATGAGATTCGTAATATTTTTTAGATCGCCTTGCCGAAAATGTTTGACTATAACTGATTAAAGTAGGAACGCTATTAATTTCCTTACCAATATTTACATCATTGAGAGATCCATCAATTTCGTTTTTATTTGAATAATCATCAACAGTAGATGTACTGTGCATCGAAAATCCACATCCAACAATCGATTAATCAATCTGAGAGCTGAATTCTGAAATAGTCTTAATGATAGAATCAGATTGAAACAACACAGCAGGAGCAGTGTTGATTATTATAGGACAATCTATAATAAAATTATGTTGATTAGCTTCATCATTGTTCCACAACGCCATTAGTATCGATATTATTATTATTAACGTATGAAACCACATCTACATTATCTTTAGGTATTTCGTGAAAATATTTTGATTTTTCATATCTACAAAGGTCAATAGATGAAACAGCAACATCTGATACTCTATTATCTTCTAATTCAATCAATTTTCTTTTCCCTGTGTTGCAAATGTTATTGCTAGTACTACATTGAAATTTGTTTTTTACAGAGGAAAGCAAATTATTAACGTTATTTTTATGTGAACTTATTTGCATTTTATTATCATTTGCTGTATACGATAATAAAAATCGATCTCTTTCTAAAAAAATAATGTACGCACTTTCGTATTGTGTAAAATTGGTAAACGTCGAAACATTTGAATTGTTAACGAAAATCCATTGATTTGACTGATGACGAATAATATTAGTATAATGAACACATTCAAGAGAAGAACCGTGATGTAGTATTGCACTTTTAACCTTATAGATTCTCCACAGATATGAAATGATACATTGTCAAAGGACATTAGTCGAAAGTTAGTTATTTTCTGACGTATACCATTAGAATCATATTTATATATTAACAGTTGTATAATCAAACTATCATTCATACTTTGAATAGAATTCTTCAACTGTCTTTGGCCACTGCAAAGTGTTTCGCAAGGTACATCTAAAACAGTCCACTTTTCCAAATTATAATCAATAATTTCTTGCAAATTTGCATATTTTCTATTTTCTGGGAGTGCCAAAGGTAGTATGCAATTAAAACTTGAAACTGTTTGATTGATTGAATTGCAATTATCACAGCGTATATCTGTGATATAAACAAAATTTAAACTTGATGTAAATTATTAGATTTAAGACTAAGTTCCGTAATAAAATCTGCAACGTCTTTTTGCTCTTTTCGAGTAAATGTATCTCCTGCAACAGCTCTTACGTGTTTTATTTGTACACTCATACCAAAAAAGTATTCTTGAAAAGCACGCTGCAGTGCAATGTTCTCTATGTTATTTAAAAATGCAAATTGTACGGAACGTTAATGAAACAAACTTTGTAAACTTGAATTTGCATAACAAGAAACCATCCTTCCATCCTCTTCGATCGGGTTTGCAATACCTACAATTTTCCATAAATCAACAGAATTCATAGTAACATTTTTGTTACTATCTGATGCATTATGATATTTCATGGCAGAAGCATATTTATTTTTGCTATTTTTTAAAAAATTATAAGATGACACGTTAGATTTCAACTCATCATCTAGTGTGAGGTCGTCGGCTGATTTGTCGAAAGTATGCTTACAAATTAAATCGTTTTTCTTAAATCTAAAGTTGTTGTGATTAAACGTAATAAATTTTGGAAGAGTTGTTGATATGATTGCGAATTTTTGAACACACTGTCGTTTAACATTTGAATTGACAATATTACTGGGTCTATTAATAGTAGTTTCTATAGTTGCTACATTAATTTTTTCTAAAAATATAATGTATGCATTTTTTTCGTATGATGATAACTCAGTACACATATAAACGTTCAAATCGTCAACTATTTTCCAATGATTTGTTTCGCGAAGAACAGTAGTATAGTGACCAAATGGAAGACTAGAATCATGAAATATTGCACTTTTCACTTGATACATTTTACCAAAAATTAAAATTATTTCTTTTTCAAAAGATTTTAACTGAAAATCAGTAATTTTATGACGTTTACCTTCGTTATTATGTTTGAATATGATCAGTTTCAAGATCAAAATATCATTTTTTGTTTCAATAAATTTTTTAGTATACTTATTATAGCCGCATGCTTTTTCACAAAGTATATTCAAATTAGTCCACTTGTCAAAACTATATTCTACAATTTTTTGTAGACTTGTACGATTTTCAATTGATGAAAGGGGAAGTGTCAGTATATAATAGCAATTTGATGTTGATTTACGTGAGATATTACAGTGCTTACAAGCTATTTCTAGAATTATATTGAATGCGAGACTTTCTTGTAAATTTTTAGATTTACGACAAAGATCTAGAATGAAATCTGCAGCATCTATCTTTTATTTTGCAATAAATTTATGTCCGACGAAACATTTCACTTTCGCTATTTGTACATTGTTACCAGATACATACTTTTTAAAAGCCTCGTATAACGTATTTTGTTCTGGACATTTCAATAATCTAAATCTAATAGAGGGGCAGTGAAACAGGCTTTCTAAGCTTGAACAAGCATAACAAGAAACTTTATCTTTGTTTTCTATGCCGACAACTTTCCATAGATTATTATAGCATGACGATTCATATTGCGAAATCACTCGAGGATTTGCAGTTGTAATTAATTTCGTGCTATCATTAACAACATATATTTCATTTATTTTACGAGAAATAACCATTTTTATTAATGAATTTTCACTCAAGTCATCAGGTAATACGGGAAATGGTACCAGTTTATTGGACTGGAACATTTCAAAGATGTGTTTTCGCATCTTTGTTTTATCATATGCAACTGTATTTGGCGTGTTGAAGAATATAGAAGTTGCAAATCAGGATAATGCATTGACTGCATTATCCTGATTTTGAACTTTAGGAAAATATATTGGCAAATCATCAAAATGACGGAACAATTTTCTGAGATATATTTTATGACTGTTTTGTAATTGTTTTAGATTCAATGAATCATAAATGAAAATAGCTTTAGTATCATAGTAAGAACAAACCCAATGACCATTTTCACATTTACCTTCGAAACAATTGTTATCATAGCTGTGCAATATTTGTAAATGTGGAAATTGATGAGGAAGTGGCTAAAATCATATACTTTGTGGATTATTATTAAATACAGTAGTATACAACGTAGTTATTGGTTTGAAATTAGAATTTAATTGTAATAAATTATGAAATTTTTCAATGTGAATATCTTTCATAAGCGCTGAGGGATTTAAAACCATCAAAGCTTGTTCTAAACTAAGACAATATGTAGAAACTCTCATATTATTTTATGAAAATGTATTTTTATTAAATGTATTATTAATTATTAATAGTATTAAATTTATTAATGTATATTTCTAAATAAATGATAGGTGACAACTCGCGCGAGGCGAGTTTGTCCCGTACGAAGGCCTTTTTAACAGCCAAGTGGCCTTAGACTCGGGCGGCAGTCAGGCTTTCGGGCACCCCGGCCCGTTCGCGCGTCAATAATGAAATCCCTGTTGATTATAATCCGACACTCGATATCGCAATTGTAAAATAATTAATTGAACGTTTATAACGATTTTCGCTTGTTTATTAAAAGAAAAGTGTAATAGCAATTTTCTTTAATATAATGGGGAAGCATATGGATACACTTATAGGCGTTTAAATTTATAATATTTATTCTAGTCTCTTTCACAACATAAATAAGTTAAGCAGAATAGAGAGATATACAGGGTGGACCATTTTAAGTGAGCCAGTACGTTTTCTCGGAAACTAGTGGGGATAGCGAAAAATGTTTCAAACAAAAGTTGTCCAACTTGAAGGAGGACATACCCTCATGACCACAGGCAAGATGCCCCTCTCAAAATGCAATAACTTTTGTCTACATCATTTTTCTCTAAACCATACCGATCTTAGGTTAGTTAGGTGGAAAGATTAAGAAAAAAATAACATTGAACTTTACGTGATGTTGGGGGCGACCTTGATGGTCACCCAGACCCCATGTATAATAGGTCATCTGAACGTAGAATTTCCCGTTCATTCCAAATCCAGGGTCAAAAATAGGGGGTCCCGTTTAAGAAAACAAAGTTGACCTTGAAATGACCTTGAACCTTACATCCAAGGACACAGGCAAGGTCATGAGGGTATGTCCCCCTCCAAGTTGGACAACTTTTGTTTGAAACATTTTTCGCTATCCCCACTAGTTTCCGAGAAAACGTACTGGCTCACTTAAAATGGTCCACCCTGTATATATAAATTCTCAGACGCGTAACTTTCGCCTCGCGATGTCTATTATTTTTTTGGTTACATAAAATGTGTTACTCACTTTGTATTAATATTGTAAATATAAATCGGTCCAAATTATTATTTGCTTCGTGATGTGGCCAATCACTTTTTCTTTGAATCTGATCAGATTAACTGGTCCAATATATTTTTTTATCCAATAGTGTGGCAACACACGAGAAAATGTTAATTCCTATGGTTTTCGTGGTCCAATATATTTTTTTATCTAATAGTGTGGCAACACACGAGAAAATGATAATTCCTATGATTTTTGTTTACACAAAATTATTAAAACAATTGTAATCGACACTTCTAATACTTAATTGTAACTCGAACAATTATACTTTTAAACTCTTATTATGGATTTAACTTCAGTAGGAAAAATGCAGGCTTCTTAGTTGAACGCTCACTCCTAACTAACTAAAGATCCATCGTTGTTTTCGCAGGTTCATTATATATCTTTTGTCCCTCGCATTCCGTCTCTCTCTCGCACATATGCTTTAGACGTTTACGCTTCTCGAATCGGCTCGTCTTACCTAGCTAAGCACGCTGACTGCAGCATGCTGTCCCAGCATGCTGCCGCAGCGTGAATCTGCCTCTGCCGCTCATTCCCACCGAGTCGCGCACACGAATATATTGCTAGCTATACTATGTCCGAACGGAAATCTCGAGAGCGAAATATTATTCGACAAAATACAATTATAACACAATGAAGCGTCACGTAACAGGGAAACTCTTATGTAACGAGGGCAACGCCTTATTCGGCACTGACGTCACCAATTTATTAAGGGGAGAGTAAGAGAGGCACTTTCGCTCTTTAACAATCGGGGAACGAGAGGATAGGTCGAATGAATAAATAATTTTCCTTAATTAGAACATACAACTTAAATCTATTCAGACAAACAAATACAAAATCGGTTATAATAAAGTTTACATCACGCGCACATGTACAGAACAACTTAAACTAACGCGGGAGGACGAATTGCCCGGCGACTAAATCGCTTTGACCATTCGCCTCCTTACAAGTAAAAAAAAGATACACTGAATCCTCACTACCGCGTTACGATGAGCGTAGCCGGCAAGTGATTGCCTGGCTACCTATCGTTCCTACGCGGCCGCGCATCACCATGAGAGAGAGAAATAATGGGAGAGAGAGACAACCTGACCTTTGTCCTTGGCGATGAGCCGACAACGGGGAGTTGACCTGGCCGCTGGCTGGACGTCTTCCTCGGCGTAGCCCGTGGTGAACCCACTGGAAGTCGCCGTGCACGGTGGCGAGGGCGACACTGAATGCCCTGATGCAGGTGTTGTCGCCATACGTAGCCTCGTCTCGCCCTGGTCTGGTCACTGCTGCACGTGTACTTCTTTTCTCCCTTTGCGCTGCTTCTTTTCTTCGCTACTTCCAACTTCTCTCCTTAACTTTCTTCCGGGAACTAGCTCACGCGACTTGACGCATGGTCAGCGTCCGCACTCTCGCCGGGCTCTCCCACCAAGCCCACTCATTAGGCATTAGGCGGCGTGCGACAAAAGCGCTAATTGGTCGCGCATCACACGCCGGCCCAAACCTGCATAGTGCGTGCATAGGCGCGCACTCTAGCATGCTCTCTCTCTCTCACTCTCTCTCTCTCTCTCTCTCTCTCTCTCTCTGCCGGTGAGTAACGACACGTACTATCTATGTTCTCCGCAAACCTTCAATAATTTAAATATTTCTACGCATCTCTTGAGCGGCACATCTGGCAGGTGAGATCATCTGGTTGGCTTCCTTTACGCTGGAATGAATTTCCTAGTTTAAAACTAAAATAAACAGGCCACTGGTTGATTTTCATTTCTGATCTCACAACCTAACCTCACTTGTCAACTCAAATCAAGACACACACCTTCCATCGGCTTACTTGCTCACCATGGAGAACGAGCCTGCACCAAGAAATCAGCATTTTTACAAGCTACTTTAATCAACATGCACTCCAGCTTTATTTCCGGCCACCTGCACATCCTGCAAACGACCAGCTAACATTCAAAATTGTCTAAGTATAGCTCCACTGTCTTTCAGCGTACATCTCAGTCTGTCTGAAATTTATCTACAAAAGTGTCGCATACTTAAATTATACTTAAATCATTCTTTAACGTAAAATTTGTAAAGTTTTTGTGCTTATAAACAATACATATTCAAGTGAATTGAGTCAACGATAACAAACAGCCGATCATCGCTCCTTTTCTCATTTAGCATAAATTTCAAAAACTAAAGCGAGTAAATTCATAGTCGCGCCGAGTTATCATCTGCGTCTGTATTTGACAGCACTCGTGTTCGTTCGTTTTTCCATTATTTTATATCATCTGTGGCAAAGTGTCTCATCTCATTACATTTTATATTCTTGTCATCGTCTTTTTGTCTTAAGTCTATCCGTTTCAAGTTCCATGTAATGTTTACATCCTGTTCGAATTTAAATCCGTTGTTTACATTTTGTAATCTCGATGCTATCGTCCGAGTGTATTTCTACCACAGCGATCTATGTCACTTGCGCTATCATACATAAGCTTCTATACTCTGTCTATTACTCTCAGTCGATAATCATTTAAATTGCGCCAAATTCAAATATCTTAAATCTTAATTTCATTTACATTGCTTGTTTCGTTTAACGATCTCGTTCGTTTTTTGACTTGAATATGCTTGCATAGTCTTTCCTACTTGTCTGATTGCTTTATCTCTCTGTCACACGTATTCAAATTCAGGTCAAGAGATTTCTCATTTCAATTTTACATAATTATCAAACCGTTTTCGCATAAAAATTTTTCTCTTTCTACCCATTGTACACTAGTTTATATATATCTCCGGATTGATTTTATAATATTTGTCTCATGGTCTTGTCCACTTGCTCCGTGTGTGGCGATGCACTGAGTTGTCAAACCGACAGAGTCTTGCAGTGTGTTCATTGTGCCAAACTCTCTCATAGTTTTTGCTCGGATTTAGCACTCTCCTCTGATCCATCTGTTTTCTCTTGTCGCGACTGCTTGTCTGTTCCAATTTCCACAACCATTCCAAATCCCACTGCTCCAAATCTTATCCCTTCTGTCACATACTCGTCCTATAACACCACAGATTCTCTGGCTTCCACTCAACCTGCTCAAAATCGCAAGCGTATTGCCTCGCCATATTCACCATCTTCATTTCGAGTCACCAAGCTCCTCTGTTCTTCGAATCCCTTGTCTACCAGCCCTTCCACTCTTTCATCACCAGCTTTACCTGACAAATCACTAATTCTTCCTCATCGTTCCAGCCCCGCCATGGATAACGCTGCTCCGGCTTGGTTTTCTCGATTTGTCGAGAATGACTTTAAGGCCCTTCGTAGCGAAATGCGTGCTGGACAGGCCTCTGTCCTCTCCAGCGTGGAGCGCGTCGCTGACGATGTGAAGACATTGAGGTCCTGCCTGGGTTTTAGGGATAGATGTGAGCTGCTGATTTTGGGCCTTCCCAACGAGTTTTCCGGAACGCTGGAGGACGCCGCTGAGTTGCTTTTTGATGCAGTGGGCTACTCAAATGCCCGCAACCACATAGCCTCCACCAGAAAATGGACGCCTTCTCGCTCTCCTCCAATACAAAATGACGTGGCTTCACCGGGGCCCTCCAGTTCTCTCACAACAACAGCTTTTGTGGTCCGAATCGACTCTACTGTCTCTCGGGACATCCTGATCGAGAGCTCGAAGAGGCTTGCTGGCAAGACGGCGAGAGACGTGTTTGGTTGTGGTTCAGGAAACCCCATTTTCGTTCGTCAGTTGCTACCTCAACCCCTGCATAACCTGTTTGTCAAGGCTCAGGCCCGTAGTCGAGAGCTTGGGTATGCCCGCCCCGTTATCTCCGGCATGATTATCCACATGCGTGAAAGTCTTCGAGCTCCACTCATCCCTGTACTCTCTGAAGGCGACCTTGATCTTTGTTCGCCGCGTCCTGCTCGAAATGGCAGGCCATTACGGGGTCCTCGTCCTATTGACATGTCCACTCATGCTACACCCTTGAGGGCTTCAAATCATCCCCCGGAAAAATTGCGCTTCGCTCCCCGATCGAGGCCACCGGTCTCATCCTCTAGTATTGCTCACACCACTAATATTACCTCCGCACACTCAAATTCAGCTACCAATTGTTTTAGCCCAACAGTCTCACAATTCCCCGTCCAACCAACAAATCACTCCTCAAACCCCCCTACCACATCATGACGCCATTCGGATAACAAATCAGCAAACTCATCCACTGCTTTCTCTCTAGGCCACATAAATGTCAACCGTCTAAACTCTCCTCGTCATTTCGCTCTCCTTGAAAACCACGTACAGTCCACCCATTATGATGCTATAGCTATCACTGAGACTTTCCTCTCGCCTGACATTTCTGATTCTCATCTTGCCCTTGACAACTTTAATTTCTACAGACTTGATAGGATAGGCAAGTAGGGGGGTGGTGTTGGCATCTATGTTCGATCGCACCTCAGTTTCGACATTTTGACCACTTCAGACCCATCTTTTGATAACACACCTGAATTTATGATCGGCGAGATTAAATCGCATCTTACAAAGCTGCTGATTGCTGTGGTCTATAGGCGCCCTGCTGCTTGCTCTCCCTCCCAATTTTTCAACTGCCTTTCAATCTACCTACCCCTTTATAACAACGTTATTATCACCGGCGACTTTAATGCTGACCTCAACTCTCAATTTCTTCCTGATACCAAAGCTTTACTGTCTCTTCTCGATCTTCATCGTCTCCACATAGTCTCTACACTACCTACCCACAATTGTCTTGACCAACATCCGCCATCTCACACCACCCTTGATCTTTTCATTGTAAACGACCTTAATGCAGTCCAGGTTTTTAGCAAATCCACTGCTCCATTCATAGCTGGTCACGATTTCATTTCTCTAATCTACACATTTAAATCCACAACCCCTGCTCAAAAAACTATCCTCACACGAGGACTGAATCACGTGGATCGGTCGGCTCTCGAATCAGCACTGCACGTTGCTCCTCTCAGACAGATTACTCTGTCGTCGAGGCGTAAGCCATGGGTCAGTCCCAGCATTCTCTCGTTAATGAAACAGCGAGATCTCGCTTACCGATTAGCCCGTTCCACCCACTCTCCCAATGACCTTTCCACGTATCGCAGGCTCAGAAATGACATCTTAAATAAACTCGACACCGCCAAAAACTCCTTCATCGCCAATAAGATTTCTTCTGCCAGGGATTACAAAGCAAAATGGTGTGAATTGCGAAACCTGGGCATCACCAAAAGATCTCATCCTTCCCCCTTCAAGTTTTTTTCCCCAAATTCCCTAAATTCCCACTTTGCAAACATAGTAAACTCTGCTCCTCCCATTACATACGACTCCTTCAATATACTCGCATCGGTTACTCTAAATTCCACTATTCCATCCATCATCTTTGACCTTTGTCCAGCCACACGACAGGAAGTTTTGGATGCTCTGAATGTATCAACATCCAGGACTCAGGGATACGATGGCTTATCCACTAAAATGATTAAACTTGCCTCATCCTCTTGCATCTCCTCTCTTACTAGGCTTGTAAATTAGTCCTTGACCTGCGGCCTGTTTCCTACTTCGTGGAAATGCTCTCTTATTACTCCATTGGCCAAGATACCCTCGCCCGCTTCCTTATCGGACACTAGACCGATTGCGAGACTATCTGAGGTCTCTAAGGTGTTGGAGAGACTGGTCCACAACCAGCTGTCTTCCTATCTCGACAGGCATCATTACAGAAATCCACGTCAGGCTGGTTTTGTTAGACATCATAGTACCCAGACAGCTCTTCTGGGGGTCCTGGATGATGTTCGTAGAGCCATCGAGGACCGAAAGATCACTATTTTGTTACTGCTGGATTTCTCCAGGGCTTTCGATGTAATTCCCCACGATCGTCTTCTTCTCAAACTTCGAAACTCACGTTTCTCCGATCAAGCACTTCACTGGTTTTTCAGCTATCTCTCAAACAGGTCTTAGGCTGTTGTCGACGATGAGGGAAATGTATCCGACTGGCTTGGTGTTTCCACTGGAGTGCCTCAGGGCAGCATCCTGGGACCTCTATTGTTCTCTATGTACATCAAAGATCTATCCTCGACCTTATCTTATTCTAATTATATGATGTACGCTGACGACACTCAAGTCTACCTGCATTGCCACCCCTGTGACCTGATCTGTGCCCTTCAAAATCTTCAACTAGACGCTCAGTCTATTGCAGACTGGGCCCTACAAAACGGGATACCACTAAACCTATCCAAAACCAAGGTCATGATATTAGGTAGTGACCAATATGTCAGGGCCATTGATGTAAACGCCATCCCTAAAATAACAATAAACGGCATTCCACTTGATTATGTCTCCTCCGCGAAAAACCTAGGTATAACCCTAACGTCCACTCTAAACTGGAACGATCACGTGAAAACCATCCTTAGAAGGGTTTATGGATCCCTTGCCTCTCTCCGATTTTACAGGAAATCTCTGTCCATCTCCCTCAAAAAACAGCTAGTAGAGCAACTAATTTTCCCTCATTTCAATTACGCCCCGACAGTTTTTTTACAACTTGACGGTGAGCGAGCCCGTGGGTTGCAGGTTGCTCAGAATGCCTGTGTACACTTTGTGGTCGGTTGGATCCCATTCAATCCCACCATCTCCCTTGACTCTCACATCACACACCACCGACTCGCTTTAGGTTGGCTCTCCCTAACCTCGACTCGCTACAGAGCCCTTGCAACTCTTGCTTATACCACCATTTCCAGGGAGTCACCGTGTTACCTGGTACACCATATCTCACGACTACTAGAAAATGCTCCTATTCGTCGCTCAAATCGCCTTCTCCCATCACTATTCGAGTATAAGGCTCCGCGCACCGAGGCATGGAACTACTCGTTTGCCATACTCGCTCAGCGCATTCTTAACGCCCTCAGCGTCACCAGTTTTTCTACGGACCAAATCTCAACATTTAAACACTGGATACACAGCATTCTCTTAAACCAGGAAACCAAATTATGGCTGCAGCGCGCTACACACGTAAAACTAGAACCAACACCCAAGTTTTCCACATATCCAACTGTTCCCGAATCAGTAAACGTCACTGCCTTCGGTCCAGACTGCGGAACCTCTCATAAAAACTTGGTTTTGGATCTATGGTTTCTAAAACAAAACACCTAGTATCTTTCCTTCCCTTCTCTACCTTGATCTACATCTCATCCACCTTGCTTAAGTAGCCATTGAACCCTATCCCTGGTGTACCCTCATTTGAACTCTTCCACATTATCAACCAAATTATATCGTCAAAAATCGTCCTCTGTACCCTCCGCTCCTTGTCCATCATCCTCGTGCTATAAATCTATATACTAACCGCTTCAACTATTAACTATTATAAATGTGCGTTATCGCCATACTTTTTGTGATTTTTGAGCGCATGAAATCACTGTGTCTCTAGTCTTTTTCACTGAAAACATAACCAGAATTTTAACATTTTATTATTAGCCTCATCCGCGAGTCTTTCTACTAGTTATCTTAATTTTAAGTTATCTTACTTACACCTTTAATTCTAAATCTACTGTTATTCACTCACATTTGTCATATTAAATTGTATAACTAATCTCTTACTATTAATTCTGCTTGTATTAGTCTTGTTATTTTAATATTACTTGTAACTGTTTATTTTCTACGGCTTATCAACATGTTTTAATACTGGCGTTTACCTTACGACCGCTTTTCACTTATGTTTTTCTGGTGCCGTTTGTATTTTGTAAGTCCTGGCAAATCGTCGGGCCTATATTCTTAAGAAACTGTTTCTTCGTTATCTTAATTATTTATTGTTTTTCGATATTATTTATTTGTTACAAGTTGTTTTCATTTGTTCTTCTTTTTACATAATTTATTTGTATTGCCTGTATTGATTCTACACTGCCAGACGGGGTGTTACCCCATGGCGAAATAAAGAACCTATCTATCTATCTCTCTCTCTCTCTCTCTCTCTCTCTCTCTCTCTCTCTCTCTCTCTCTCTCTCTCTCTCTCTCTCATGCTATGCACGAAAAATTCATGTTGTAGCCAAAATAGTTGGGAAAATCCAATGCTATCCGGCTAAGCATCTAGAAAGGCTTCATACAGAAATATCTTCATCAATTGCAGCAACCCGTAGCACAACGTTCACTTCTTTGTCCAATATTATTAATTTTTATTTTGCTAATAATTATTTCACTAGCAGGCACTAATAATTATATTGAAGAGAACTGGAATCAGAATTTCGCTGCAGCACACACAATACAAAGGCGGACTTTGGGGGCATCCATAAAGGACGTCCGATGCCAAAAGGGAGGGTCAAAGTAGAAAATGTGACCGAATGTGACAGTAAATAGTGGGGAGCTTTTTCATTTTCGGACGGTCACAATTTTGTGTTGGCTATTAAAAATACTGTAATTTCTAATTTTTGTTTTTTCAAAAAAATAAAATATTTTTCATTTTCTAGTATAATTAAAACCTTTTAAATTATTAATCAATCAAAATCAGGAAATATTAGTAAATAGAAAAAAAATTTACTGAAGGATTTTTTTGGTATGTACTAAGTTTGAATTTTGGTGGTAATCGATCGAGTGGGTAAGTACAGTGAAAAAACGTCCAGGCGGCGCGCGCGGCGTGTCGATATTATAGGTCGATATCTATGGCAAAAGCGCGAGACACACAAATGACAAGCTCTGACTTGCTCTAGAGTTGTTGTCTCAATAAAGAATTAACTCTTTTGTTTCGTGTGCACACGCTGCAACAATCGTCAATAAATCACTCACAGTAAATACGTGAGATTATTGGAATGGTTACTCCTGGTGAGTTGTATAATAATTTTTGGGCAGCATTCAAAGATGCATATCCGAAACAATCGAAAGGCAATGTACAAACAGATTTCCATGCTGAATGGAAAGAATTGAAAGATAAATTTCCGGATATTGCTGATTTGGAGCGTGAAGTGTAAACACGAGTTCGATCTTTGCAAAATAAAACGACAATAAACAAATCAATGACTATACTGAAATTCCTCAAATCAACACCGAAATCGTCCGAGCATGCATCGACGAGTTCATCAGTGAATCATACACACACATGTTCTGCTGGACATTACGAAAAAGAATCTAAAGTACTCGACAACGTTGTTAACAAAAAAAAAAGGATTAGAGGAGTCACGTGATCTAACAGACGATAAAAATACTGTAGGTAATATTGATGAAAGAGAAAAAAGTTGTACAGCAGTGAAAACGACTGAAAGTAAAGAAGCTCATGACTCTGAAATCAATCGTTCCCCTCGTCGTGTGTACAAGCCATCTCAAGAGAAGTCGAAAGAACGAATTGATACATTGAAGTCTCAAATTGTAAATTTGACAAAAGTAAATGATATTGGATTTGCAAATGAAAAGACTGAAAAACATATAACTAAATTAAGAAGAGAACTTTTAGCAGAAGAAAATTCTTTGAAGAAAAAAGTTAATGATGCTATACGAAAAAGAAAAAGTCGTAAAATACAAAGTTTGAAATTAAAAGAAATATGTAACAAATTTCCTGAAGTGAATAAAGATCTCAAATACAGAGATGGTGTGATTGGAAGGCCCAGGCTGAAAGTAAACCAGCCAGAGTTGCTAAAAACGATGATTGACATTGCTAAACATGGAGGAGCAGCTGACCCGCGACGCCGTACTGAACGTACGTTTTCTTTGCAATTTTAGAAAAAAATTCAACTATAAACATTATTTCCTTGTCTTAATTTGAAATAAACTTATTGAATTTAGCATAAATAATTGCATAAAGATTTCGTAAATTGAAATTAAGTTTATTATATATTAAATAGTAATATAAAAATAATAATTAGATTTTTGGTTTTATCAACATTTGATTAATATTTTAGGACTTGTTTTTATGTACACAAAACTTACAATATATAACAGATATAACTTTTGAATTTCAGTAATCAGAAGTTGCAAGACTTTGGACGATCTCACTAAAGAGCTACAGAATGATAGGTTTAAAATTTCAAAAAGTGGAGTTTATCTTCGGGTTCTTCCTCGACGCAGCAATACAGAAGAGGGCAAATGGCACGTGAAGACTGTGCCTGTGAAACTCTGTCGACCAGAAGCAGATCACCATGCCAAACATCCCGATGGACCTTTTTGCCATGCAACGATACTTGCGTTAGAAACATTGGCATCCGTACTAGGGCCTGCAGAAACAGTTTTTATGTCTGTCGATGATAAGTCAAGAGTTCCTATTGGTCTCACGGCAGCTAAAAAGCAAGCTCCTATGCTTATGCATTTGCAGTACAAAGTTTCATTACCCGATCACGATTGGGTTATTGCAGATCGACATAAGTTAATTCCATCTGTCTACGCGGGAATTGTCATCAAAGCAGACAGTGAGGGATGCCCAAATTCAGTTTCTTACTCCGGGCCAACGTATGTCGCAATTCGGAGTGGCAAACATTGCTCGTCGACGGCCGAGACGCATGCGACGGATCTTGAGCGTGCATTAAATTTGGATAGCTTCACACTTCTTGTCAAAACAGATGATGGTAGTATAAAACCTGTTATGATAATTACTACTGACGGTGGCCCAGATGAAAACCCGCGATACACGCGAGTCATTTCATGTGCAATTCAGCATTTCCAAAAGTTCAAGCTTGATGCTCAATTCATCGCTACCAACGCTCCTGGGCGGAGCGCGTATAACCGTGTGGAGAGACGAATGTCGGTACTGAGCAATGAATTGGCAGGCCTTATTTTGCCTCATGAGCATTTTGGAACTCACCTTGATAGCAGTAATAAAACAAAGGATCAAGCATTAGAATTGAAAAATTTTGCATATGCAGGTGGTGTTCTTGCAGAAATTTGGGGCGATGTTATAATTGATGACTATCCTGTAGTGGCAAAGTACATCGACCCAGAAAATGTATCATCAGTAGAGATGCCTGAAGCTGCTTGGTACAGTAAACACGTTCGAGAGTCTCAATACTTTTTGCAAATCGTCAAATGTGATGACGATGAATGCTGCGGTCCTTGGCGCAGTAGTTTACGGCTTCTTTTAAAATCTCGATTTCTGCCTCCTCCAATGCCCATAAAGCAATCACCTTCAGCACTACATATACCACCGTTCGATGAAAACAACAAAAAATTTTGTCCTCATCTATTGCGATTGGCACTGAATATTGATATTCAAAACAAGACCTTCTCTCAAATTCCATATGATATGTACTGTCCAACTGTACAATCTTGAATTTCAGATAGAGTTTGTTCAGCATGTGGTTTATATCATGCTTCTATCAAGTCAGTTAAAAATCATAGGAAAATACACGGAAAACAAAAAAACATTAAGAAAATAATACCTGAAAAAGTCATTTCTGTTCGAAAAACGAATCATACAGAGGAGTTGTTATGTATCATTAAAGATGAGGAAACCGGAGCTGAAAATATAGAATGGGTAGAAGAAGAAGATGTAACTTCTGAAGAACGACCTCCAGTTATTGAGACTACTGAAATGCCAGTAATTCCATCCTTCTCTGAATGGTTAACCAACCCCTGGACTCAAGAATAAAAATTTATTTATCAAAAATTATTTAAAATATGTTTAATGAGCTAAAAATGTATTTATTAAAAATTATTTAATATTGTTTTGTAAAAATATGTTTTAATATTGTTTTGAATAATATACGTGATAATATAAGTGAAATTCTATTTTTTTTATAAAACTATTTTCAAGTTAGAAAAATTAAGGGGGGGTTCAATAGCTTTGTGACGTCCTTTTACGGGGGTGGATTAAAAAATGTGACCAGATGTGACAAAAGGGAGGGGTGCTTTCAGTTACACGAAAAATTAGTGGACGTCCTTTATGGACGCCCCCTTTGCAAATCGAATAACCGATATTAACAAAAGACGATCTGGATCATGCGCATGTATATATGCGTATATAAATTTTAAGATGTCTTAATATGTATAATTAATTTATTGTATAAATAAATAAAAAATATCAAAAATTACTACTGAAAAATGTTTATTGCATCTCAAATACAAAATAATATAAATTTATTTTATTTTAATTCAATGCACGCCGTGCTTTCATAATGCGTGCAATATGCTTTCATTTGAAATTAAATTTTGCGGCGCAGCAAAATGACAGCATTCTGACGGCACGGCGTGACGAGCACGCGCATGCCAAACCGTGCCGGCACGTTGTGTTATCTGGATTAACTTCTTATTGTTATGTCGAGACGAGGAGATGTTATGGCTAGACGTAATAATATTTAAAATACTGTCGCGTTGGTAAAAGTTGGATCTTAGTCAGGAGTTAAGCGGAGGTTTGTTAAAGGGATAGCGCTTTTATTAAATGTAGTGTGTTTAGGTAGATAACTTAGTTTCTTACCTTGTTAGGACTGGGCTTCAGAAGAGATTTTACGAAACAGTCTCAAGTGTTTGCACTTGATTAAGATTTATTGTTGAAAGACAAATTTATAATGCTTAGCAGAGTATAATTCCGGTTCTGAATAGCCGGGTAGCAAAACTTAGAAATAATACAATAACTAAATTATTGAGTTACTACTATTATTGAATTATTACTATTATGAATGGTGAGTTCAGTGATAATTTAATCATATTGTTACGTCGAGAACAAGTCAGATTATACAATAGCGGCAAAATTTGAATTTTTATGAAAGGGGAATTCCCTTAATTAAAGTAATGGTCAATTAATAGCTGACTTTGTTCTCAGTGACGCACTTTTCCCTTCTGGGTTTAACCCTTTATAGATTATTTTTTGTGTTTTGTACTATAAAAGAGAAGGCTAAGCGATAGTAACATACACTCTGTTAATAATGTTAATAATATATCGAATATATTACGATAGTAACATATTCGACTCCATAAGACCTTCTGCAATTTGAACAATAAATACTTAAACTCTATTTCTATAATAATTTATTATAAACCAGTAAAGACTTATACCTAATCCTTATAACTACGTTACATTCCTGGCTTCTGGCATACGTGTTTCTGGACCAGTCAAACTACAGGTAAAATTATTTAAATTGTCACTTTTTCGATCGGTGCTTTAGTTACATTGTTGGCCTGCTCGAGTTTTAGTCTCGTATCCGTGGTAAAGCGCTTACGCGTTGACCGAAACGAGACAGTTGCGGTTGAGTAACTCTTGTCAATTCGTGGCAGTTGCGTAAGACGTAACAATCTCTTGAGGAAATCTGAAGATGTAGACATTCTCCTATATATGTGTGCTCGTAAAGTTCGCGCTCAATAATCACACATGTGTGATTATTGCGTCTGAAAAAAGATGCCGCCCAGTACTATACATAATGTAATAAGTGTATTTTCATTGAAGAAGAGAAAAGATATTGTATGTAAATTTTGTCACATTAATTAAACACAATATTTATGTTTAGTTTTACTAACTGTAGAGTTTTATGTTTAACACTTAGATATAGGCTTAATAAAACATTTGGTCAAAGGTGAAAACAGTTTTAACTAATTTTCAGTCAATAGAAATTTACTCTTGCTAAACTGCAAAAACTTTATAATGCCCCCAAAACGAGGTCATCGAGCTAAAATTAATAATAAGGTTTGTAAAGTTAAATTAATCAAGCCATTCTTCAATTAAATTCATTAACCAAATTATTGCTTTATTGTTTAATTAGAATTCAGAAGATAAGTTATCAGAACAAACTTTTGAAGTCAAAAAAGATACAAAAAAACTAAACGAGCTGAAAGAGATATTGATAATCAAAATGGAAATGGAAATGGTGAACCAGATATTAAACGAACAAAATCCGAACCAAAAAAATTATTAAATAAAACTGATTCAAACTTAGCAGATATTAATTTCATACGTGAAACGTTAAATGTTGATGGAGAGAAATACAACATTAAAATTTGTCAGTGGACTGTTTCTGGAGTTAGAGCATTAATGAAGGTATGATTAAAAGTTTGAATATAACTTTATTTATAGATTGTGCAGATCCTTTGATAATTCATATTTTGTAGAAAAATCACTTAAATTATCTAAAGTGTAAAAATGCAGACATCATAGTTTTGTTAGAAACAAAATGTGAGAAAAATAAAATACCACCTGAAGTAAAATTAAAAGGATATAAGCATTATTTTCTTGATAGTGAGTTTTGATTGATCAGTGTCCTTTTTCAAACAATGATCATCTCTATTTTATATTCAAATAAATTTTTTACAGGCAAGAAAACAGGATATTGTGGTGTTGCTTTGTTTTCTAAAAAAGAACCTCTTAAAGTATCTTATGGATTGAATGATGACCAATTTGATGATGAAGGAAGATTAATCATTGCTGAGTATGAAACCTTTTATTTGGTTGTTGTTTGTAAGTAATAATATTTTTGTAATGCTACATTTCTTTATATACACCTAATCACTAATAAAATGTACATTTTTTAGATGTGTCAAATGCTGGTTAAGGTTTATTAACATTACCAAAGCGCTTGAAGTGGAATGATGCATTTAAAAAATATATTCAAGAGTTTGATAAATTAAAACCAGTGGTCATTTGTGGTGACATGAATGTAGCACATCAAGAAATTGGTATTAACGATAAACTCTTGGAGTTCAATTATTCAAATGTAGAATACAGATATTTATAGTCATTTTTGTTATAGATTTGACTAATCCAAAAACCAATATGAAAAATGCTGGATTCACTAAAGAAGAATGAGATGGTATGACTGATTTTTTGGGAGCAGGTTTCGTTAATACTTTCAGGAATCTGTATACTGATAGAACTGGAGTTTATACTTTTTGGTCATATTTCAATAATGCACGAAGCAGGAACATCGTCTGGTATAGTTTTATGAGCCTACATTCAAATGAAAAATTAAATTATGATATTTTAATAAATGATGTTTTAGGAGACTGGATTACTACATTGTTTCTGAAAGAATTAAAAACAAGGTTTGTGATTTCGTCAATGGAGATCAAGTTTTCGGTAGTGATCATTATCCAGTTGTTTTTTATGGTTATCTGTAAAAAACTTTGAATGTTAAAGACTTACAAAGAAAAGTCAATATTTTTGTTGAATAAGGTTGAAGAACAAATAAAACACTCATTACATTTCTTTTTCATCATTTTATACATAAGATAAATAGATTATTCATAAGTGTAATAGAATGAATTTGACTCTAAATACTATTACTACACTAGTTAGATATTGTAAACACTTAAAACATTAAAGTTTATTTTAGAACTATATTTATTTTTATTATTTTATTTAAGTCCAGAGTAAATATCCATTAATAATGATTAATAATATACAATTACATTACATTACATGTAATCCAGCAGAGGAATTTCTTCCTGTGCGCTGGTCTGGCATGTTTAATAAACTAATACTAATACTTAAAACTAATTAATAATTTGTATAAAGATATTTATGATTTGTTATTTTAATCCCATGTTCTATTTAGCATCTGTCTGGCTGTAGTGAAATATCCTGTTGTTGCATTCATGGTTCTTTTGTAGATGACACGTTCTATGTTTGTTAATCTTGCTGGAGATAAATTGCAATTGTTATTTGCACAAATAAATTTTCTAATATCTAGTATTAATTTGTTGTGGTCTACTGCATCCTCATGGACTTCCGATGTCGGATACAGAGTACCATAGAGATCAATTAATTGTTTTATATTTTTGCAGTTTAATCTATTTGCCATATTAGGTTTCCTTTGATCTATTTTTTAAGTTTGTTTTTCCTAGTTGTCGTGTTGTTAATTGTTTTCAAGTCATTTGGTAGTTTATTGTATAACATAATTGCTCTTACATAACTGTTTTTTATGCTGATAGTTAGTGTTCTTTTTGGGTGTTGGATTGAGGCGAATCTTGTTTTTCTTTCTTTTCCAATATATTTGTCCTTAAAAGTATCGTAGTGGAATAATAGAGATTCCAATGAAAAGCATTGATCTAAGTTAAGTGGGTATTCATGTGTCACAAATTGGTTTTTATAGATTATTTTTAGTAGTCTGTTTTGCAAGTTTTGTATTACTTTAATTCGACCTGTGTACGCTCCTCCCCAAGCTATAATTCCATAGGTCATTATGCTGTGAAAGAATGCGTAGTAGATCATTTTTAATGTACTGGTATTCATTATTTTTGATAGCTTATATAGGACAAATGTTAGATATTTTGTTTTTTGGTATAGGATTTGTAGATGTAAATCCCATTTCATATTACTGTCAAAAGTAACTCCAAGATATTTTGTGTTTTCAACTCGGTGTATTGGATGTCCTAAGATTTCAATTTTCAGGTTTTTTGGCGTACTGTCATGATAATTTCCAAATTCCATGTACGTTGTCTTGTCTATATTCAAAGATAGTTTATTAAGAGCAAGCCAAATTCCCACTATTTTTAGATAACTGTTCATATTAGTTTCAGCTTCTTTCCAATTCTTACCTTTTGCTATGATTGCTGTATCGTCTGCAAAAGATAGTATGGATTTTTCTGGTAGTATCGTTAGTAGATCATTTATGTATAGTAGGAAAAGTAGCGGACCCAGTATAGTTCCTTGTGGAACACCCATTTTTACTATTTGTTTATCGCTACTTGCATTATTTACCTTCACACATTGTTTTCTATTTGTTAGATAGCTTTTGATAAGGTTATAGGCACTACCCCTAATACCATAGTTGTATAATTTTTGTAACAGTATCTTGTGGTCAACTGTGTCGAAGGCTTTGGCAAGATCCAGAAAAGTTATTGCTATAGGTTTACTTGCATCTAATTGTTCATAAATGTTGTTTGAAATATAATTTAGTGCATGTTTTGTGCTTCTGTTTTTTCGAAAGCCAAATTGATTTGTGGAAAGTAAATTACAGTTGTCAATGAAAGATTGAATTCTTCTATGTATTATTTTTTCAAAGATTTTAGCTATGTTGGAGATTAGAGAAATAGGTCTGTAGTTATTTGCTAAATGTTTTTCTTTTGATTTGTGGATTGCTATAATATCCGCTTCTTTTAAAGCATCAGGCCAAGTTGTTGACTACCAGTGTGATTACCGCCGCATTTGTAACACGTGGCTTCATTTTTACATTTGCTCCCACTATGTCCAAACCTAGCACAGTTATAACAAGGGCTTGTATTTATAATGTCATAGACTTTGCAGTTTTGGCAACCAACAAAAAGTCTGCTTTTATTCTCTCTAATGTGTTTGTACAAATTAGCTGATACCTTCATTATAACTGTCATAGTTTGCAATTTCTCATTAGTGTATGTGTGTATTACTTTACCTTTGTCATCATAATTGTGGAAATTTCTTTGGTTTATATCTGACTCAATGTCTCGCATATTTTGTGTGAAAGATTTGCTGATGCCAGTAACTTTAACTGTTGGTTTCCTAATTTGCTCTTTTTCAATTTTAGCAAACGTGTGTATTTTTTTGTGTAATGTTTTTTCTATAGTGTTAATACTCTCTTCATTCATGCAGTTAATTATGACAGTATCGTTATTTACTGTTTTAATTTTTTTTGTTTGTATTGTTTTATCTTTGATAAGATAATGAGCTACGGTATTTTCTAAATTAGTGGTATCATTTTTATTTGTTCGTTTGATAATAAGTCTTGGTACCTTTTTTGGCTTAGGCTTTGGTAAACTCAATGTTTCTGCATATGAATTTTTAAATATGTTATTTGGTTTATTTTTCTTTTCTTTTGCTAATAACTCATTCCTATTTTGCTTTTCTTTGATGAGTAATTCATTTAGTAATTCATTTTTTTCCTTTGTTTCTTTGTAGAGTTCTTTCAATAAATTATTTTCAGCTTTTAGTTGTTGTATTTCATCTAATTCACTTACTTGTGTTAAATCCATATGTTCATCGTTTTCATTCATTATTTGTTTCTCATGCACGAGCTCATTTAGTATTTCTTGTTTTATTTCCTCTCTGCTTACAAGTTTAAATTGTGTTATGAAAGCACTAGCTTGTTCACTTAAGTCCTATAAGTAATATAAAAAAACATTTATTTATTTTAATCTTCACCAGCTGGAATTGCATCTTCTAATCGCTTTATAAACTTTCTATATTATTGAAGGTTATGATACGTTTATTCCGGGAGTAAGTGTGTTCGTTTGGGCCATGCGAGGAATAGTAGTACTTTTCTGTTGTTGGCACTATCAAAAGTTTTAGCGATTTTTACGCGTTCGTACGCGGTTGTACGCACGCGTATGTGCATATGTGGCGAGGGCATGGAGACTATATATATAGTCTCCATGGGCGAGGGCCTTAGATACGTTGCTAACCTGCTCTCGTTTTAGTCTCGCATCCGTGGTAAATCGCTTACGCGTTGACCGAAAAGAGACAGTCGCGTTTGAGTAACTCTTGTCAATTCGCGACCGTTGCGTGAGACGTAACAGTTTGATCATAAATTGATGTTTGCCTCGGGAAGTACTGATTATTTATTTTCAATTATAATTCGATATGTAGCCTAGTAGTAAGAGCAAAAGTCCAAAGAAAGAGGTATTTTAATAAATATAGTTTATATTCTCATACTATTTTTTAAAGAATTAAGAAAAATGTAGACATGTCATAAATTGTCAAATCCTAATTAGTTTATTCTTATTTGATCTCTGTAAGTCCATAGGTCATATGGTAAATTAAGTAAATTATAATTCTTGCTTGAAACATTTTAAATTCTTTATTATAGTTAGACAATGTCTAAAGCGTAACGCTGAATTAAAAGTTCTAGAGCAAATTGAACAGAATATAAAAAGTTAACTTTGTTATTGTTATCGTCAACAGTATATTTTGACACTTCAGCATTTGATTCAGATCTGTAATATCTAAATTAAAAAAGAATTAAAAACAATAAATATCAATCTATGAAATTTTAATAATTAAACACACTTTGACACTGTTTCACAATTACTTTCAACATTTTCAGCGTTAGACTGTGTTTGGACCGAAGTCATTCTTTACATTCTATTCAATTTGCCCTGGAAATTTCAATTCGGTATTACGCTCTATAATAATTATACTTATTCAGATTTCATTGTTTGTTAAAATTTTTTGAGTTGATAATTTCGATTTGAAGATTTTTTTATTTAAGTTATTTTATAACTTTATTAGTAGTAATTTAACATTTAAATTTAGAATTTAAATTATCACCATATTTTTTTAACTTTAATAAATGCAATTATAGGTATATAGCTAGGATAATTAGCACAATTCGAGCATTACCTCTTATTATTTTAAACAACTTTCTATGCTTTGCGCGCCAAAGCAAATTTGTTACGGTCTCTTTTTTATAAGTGTCGAATAAGGCAGTGTACTTATTCCCACGGGCGCTACACTTATACACACACACACACACACACGCACGAACACGCAGATATTGTACGAACCAAAACAAAGCTAATTTGCATACGCTGTCGGCTCAGATTAAGGCAATGTTTTGCCTAGGAGCGCGATTGTGTACGAATAATCGCGAAAACTCATGACCATATATGACACGTGACGTCACTGGCAGCCCGATCTATTGTTTATCAGACGACATTTTTAATTATTAACGCTTGGAATGAACAAATTCACTTTTTAAGTCAATTTGGTCACGAGGATTCCAAAGATCGACTCGAAAAAGGCGTGCTATTTCAAATAATCGCTTAAATTTCATGTACTACAAAAAACCATTAATAATTTTGCAATAATTATAAGAAACAATTATTGAAACACATATATGCAAAGAATCGGATAACGTGAATCTAAGCAAGAATTCCACGTATCGATAACAAATTAACTAACGATGTTGTCGATAAATAAAGAAATTATAATTTATTAAAACAATTAAAATTGCGTAGCAAGGCAGCAAATGATCTGAACTTGAGTGAAAGGGCAAAATTGTTAAAAGTTGTTACAAGTCATTCATTGATTTTATATTGGCAAAAGAACAATTAAAGGATTATTTAAAATCATTGTCATTTAAACTCCATAAATTTAAATAACAAATTTGAGGTAAATAATAACTGTATACATCATGAGCTGTCGTTCCGTATAAAAATCTCTTTCAATTTCATTGTAGATTTTAGAGTAGACGATCATTAAATTTTGATTGCTCATAACTGGCGATTGCGATTTTTCCTCCGATTTTAATTCATATAATATAATTCTATATTTAAAATCTGATTTTTTGAAGCAACAAATTTTCAATTCGAATGAGCCGTTCTGCAACAAAGCTCGATCGAAGTTTGTATTCGCATGCGAAAAGAGCGTTATAGGGGCTACTTAGCGTAAAATAGGACCTCTACCGCGAATATAAAAGCGCTCATCACCGGAGCATCGAGGAGTTTTGACTCCGCATGCCCAGCAGCGTGAGCACTGTTCTTAGCTGAATAAATCGTAAAATAAATTTCTCTGAGTCAGTGGTTAGCCCTGCTACTTCCACATCCTATCCCTGGCCTAGAGCTCAACTCATAGGACGACTTACTCCGATGAGAAAAAGCAGCCTAGACAAATCATTTTCATAGAACTCATTACCTTTCCAGTCTGCGGGACCTCCAAAGTCTTAGTCACAACGCTGTTCGGCTTTGCCCAAATAGATGCGACTTGATCTAGTGAGGTACCACGAGGCACCTCGTGGGCTTAAGCGTCGTCTATACGACTCAGTTTATTCCCACATTGAGGAATAGAGGCTGCGAGTCAATGCTCCAATTATTTTTGCCTACCATGAGGTTATTATTTAAATTCATAATTTTAGAAGCAGGCGTCAGTGGGATTCTCGCTTAGATTTGCAAAACTATGACGTTACAAATCACTCGGGTCCGATCCTTATATTTTTATTGTAATCAAACGGTACAATTATATATATAGCTAAAATACAAGAAAAACCGAACATATTTTTATTATTGGGTAAATTGATCCTATGTACATATTTAGTAACGCTTATAGTAATAGATCCATATCTTTTATATTGTATATTCGCTTGTATATCTTCTTGTACGAGATTTGATATAGCAAAAGAGGATGGGATTCCTACCGAAAAAGACTACAGGTGATGTGCAGAATGTATGGTAGTATAACTACAGTATTAATGTTTTTTTTTATTTCCACGTGAATTTAGAAACATTCATTGCGATTAAAATCAAACGCGAATTTCCATGACGGTAATTGAAAACGAACAAGTAAATATTGATCAACGACTAGAAGAACTTGTTATATAGTCCATCAAATGAATATTAGTGATACGTGATATTCGTAAAAATATTCTATGCCAAAGGTGGTAGAATATTTTTTAACGAAATGAATTAAGCTAATCAAATACATGAGATTATTGGATATTCGGTATCCCAGAAAAAGTTTCATTTTATTTCGCTGGCTATTATAATCTATCGGTTGAGTTCAATATTGCTGATCGTATAAAGTCTGAATAACTCGTCACGTCGATAAAGAGTTCTGCATAGTGTTTTAAGCAATCCGTAACCTCCTTAAAACCAATATAAATTCCGATGAGATGCATTTTATTTACAGTGGCTGGACTTCCGATGTCACTCTGCAAAAAGACAGAAAAATTCAAATATTTGATGGAATTAGGTTGGAAATTTAAATATTTGATTGAGGTAAGTTAGAAATTTGATTGAATGTATATAAAATCAAATTTCAATCAAATATGAGCATGTGGGTGCGTGCGGTCGCGCAGGTGGGTATCATACCATGCAAGATTTGTATCCAAGTGCCGGAATCGCGCAAAACTTTCCAGAAAGGTCGACATCCGGAAATAACTTTTTGCACCTTGTCATACTAAGAATTTCCATATAAAATTTGTGCTGATCGTAATCGATGAAAGCATTTTTTACAGTGATTTGACCATATCCAGAAACGAATAATTCGAGACCTTCGTGAGACTTTGCTCTTTCCTCCGATAATGGAATAGCAACTTCGTATGCATCGAAGCCATATAAATTTTTTTTAAGCTGAAACGAGGTAAATGTTATTGTCTTTGAACTAATAGGCTTAACAAAAATACTGATTTATTCTTGATCGGTGGGATGATAGCAATATCGCAACTTTGAAAAATAATGAAGATATTGCACATTAACTTTACCCGTATGAGTGCTATGTTATGCTGATAAAAATTGTTGCCATCGTACGAAGGATGTAAAATAATTTTCTCCACATCGTAAGATCTTCCATGATTCAATGTGCGTGATACAGAAAATACCTTCAATTTAGTTTTGTACTCCGCATTTGGGACGGATTGGATCAGGCAATTAGCTGTAGTAAGGATGTATCTATTATGGATTACAGTACCGCTACATTCATATTTTCCTTTCCACTGAATCCAGACGTGATATTGAATTTCATATGACATGGTCAAAGTACACCGCAAACATTCTCTTCTATAATGATATTTTTCTAAAGATGTTATTGATATTATAACCCCTATCGTTGCTACTGCCACAGTAACTAGCGTGATAAATTTTTTAACCGACATCCACATTGTCGATGTGAAAACACTTCCACATTAAACACAAAACTACGACTGACTGACTTCGCATCGACAAATTTCGATATAAATATATATCGAAATCTCATTCGGCTTGTTCCAATTCGAATACACGGAAAAGAAAAGAGGAAAGATGAGAAGAAAATGGTACACAAATAAGAATAAACATATGAATAGACATAGGGGAGAGACTCATTTAAAAAAATATGAGTTTACGAATTTCTTGTATTAAATTTCGAACAAGAAGGCCGTTTGTTTTAAGTTGAAAGCATAATTTTACTACTAAGAATTATCAGATAAAATTCCAGTTGAGATGTTAATAGAGATCTCAAATGGAATCTTAGATGCCGAAATGATATTTTAACGCGTAGTATTTCGAAATCTTAATTGCGATTATGATGATATGAAGCTACATCAATTTAGTGATTTCGTCTGAGATTTCTGCAGAATGCGAAAGTAGGGCACACTCAACTAAATTATTTACTTATGTAAAAGAACTAATTAAATATTAAAAAATTATTCGTCAACCTCAACTGAAGTAAACAAATCAATTTTATTAAATCAGTCATCTGAAATGATGTATATATACATAGATTATAGAATATTCAAAAAATGGTCGTAAGCCTAAACGTAATTATAAACTAGTCAATATTCTGATATCAGTTACTAATCAGTAGATGGACACATTGTCTATTATTTATCTTTTCCAGATTTTATTTTCTTTCTTTTCTTTCTTTTTAGTATAAAAATAAAGTTTCATCTTTCTGACTATACAAAGTCATGATCTGAAAAATAACGAAATAATTTGTAATATTCAAGTAATCTGATTTAAATTCATTTTAAAAATAAAAGTGAAAAAGTATCAATTAATTCATTGATATTGGGATGAGCAAAAAAAAAGCTCCATATGTGATTTTTGTTGATGAAAATCTAACATTTTTCAACATCAAAAAATCAAAATGTAAACAGATGGCTTGAAAAATATTATTATGGTAATTATTTTATTGGTATTGGTATAGGTATGCTTCGGAGTTCAAGTGTTAACATTATTAGATATTTGGAGTTCGAGTACTATACCAGACAATAAATTAATAAAAACGTTACAGCAGGCGAGTCCGAGGCGGCGGTTAATTAACATCGCACGGACGACGAAAAAATAAGTTTACAAAGTAATCAATAAATACGTTTACGAAGTAAATAAATTAATAATTATTTATCCGTTGTTATAATTTTTATGAAATATTTTCAAAGTATACATAGACATAGAATATTTCAGCGGTACGTTTCAGTACAATATCTAAAATATTATTCGAAATGTTGCCAAAATTTTACGTGAAATATTTATAATAACATTTGTGCAAGGTCTCTGGTATATTTCTATGAAATATTTTTAAATATACGCACACACATACACACACACACACACACACACACACATATGAATACATTGAACATTTTAGTCATATATTTTTGCATTATTTTGTAAATATTACTTGATTATTGAAACATTGCAAATATTTTAAAAGCTAAGGATACGAATGACCCAGGCAACAAGCTTGCACACAAGATCTGTGTCCAACTTTAGATCACGTCAATGAAAGTTACTCTTTTTATTGAATAAACAAATGAATAAACGAATGGATAAAGAAAATATAAAAAATATCATAGCAAATATCACTCCTCTGTTAACCCTCTGCTTAATTTTAACACAAAGCTTTTTCAACCATTGTATTAGACAAATATTCGGTTACAATTCGAAAATTATTATGAATCGAGATCCCAAAGAATACTTCGGTAATGTAAACTATTGGTTTAAATTGGTTGAGATGGTGAGTTCAATCTGATTATACTTAACGAAAAATTATTTAACCTATTTTCTTATTTATCCCTGCAGAAATGGTGTCAAAAAAGGTGGCCTGTCTCACAGGAGTATTTTTTACGGACATTTCCTACCTATGGTGCGTCTTAGGATGGTATGGTCTCTGCTGCATTGAGAATTGCATATCAAATTGAGCAACCGAATTTCGGACTGGTCAGGCGTTTGAAAACTTGGAAATTTTGTGAAATATATCATAACATACATCACCTCTGTATTTCAGGAAATCATGCTTATTATTTTCTATCTTTTACCTATGACTAATGCACTATGGGATTTCTCCGTTAAGAACCTACCACCGGCTATTATTTGTACGAGGTTTTATTCTTTATTTTTAAAAAATAAGTTCCATGATGAGTAAGGTTAATTTGAATGCTTTGTCTTTTATACAGCAATAATAATGTTTATCGATTTGATTTTTCTTGTGACAATCAAAAATCAAGAATGAAGAAAAATTTTAACGAGCTTGTAATTTTGTTTTATTTAAAAGAAATAGTTTGAATATTATCTTGACGTGGCATCTTAACATATTGATCGACGCATTAAATATTTTTTCCAAGTTGACTTATTCGAACATGATTTTTTTGAAGATTTGAAGATTCTGATTAATTGCATGGATAATTTCATATTTAGCAAGATTTCGAATATAACAATTATTGTAAAGCCATTTAACAATGCGTGAATAAAAATTTTTCCGTTTATTAATTCTGATCCTGAGAAAAAACCTTTTCCAAATGTTAAGTAAAGAAATATATTTTCATGGAATCAAAAAACATAAAAGTATTAATAGTGTAGTAAAATATTTCAATTTGTATGCCTTCACTTTTTTATTATATTTTCATGGAAACTTCAGTATTTAAAAAATTCCTTGATAAAATTCTTAGTTAACGAGTAAAATATGAGTGACCAATGATTAAAACTTCATGAAAATTACATATCATTATACTAAATAGTTTTCGAAGAAGAAAAAATTATTTTTTTTAAATTAGTCTAATTAGCTTGTTTAATATCTAAAATGATTTGGTTGGACAGTTCCACTTACAATTTGAAACATACTTTATTCACTAAAAGTTACAGAATTAATTTGTAAATAACGTGATGATATAACTATTTAAAAAAATATACATATTTAAAAATAAATTCAAATTAATAAGATGGCTCTTTACTTTGTAAAATTACTTGCCAAAAAAAACATTATAAAGTAACTCAATTCATAATACTTAAAAAGCCATTATTTTATTTGTAATTATGAGCATAAAAATAATTTCATGGGAAAATAATACAAAAAATTGATCAAACCATTCTTTTTTAAAGTACTCCAACTTCTTTCTCTTAACATTTCAAATATATTCATAAATTTAATAATAAATTTCTATTGACTAGGGGTCATTTTAATTGTAAAACATTAATTTCAAGAGATTACAAAATATTAATTATCATTATCTAAGTTAAAAAGTTGCAAAGCTGTTACAAATTCAATTGACTATTAAAGGTAATTGAATATCTAAAATTCCAATCTTTTTTAACCTAATCAAAAAGTATATAGAGTATATTGTGTCTAATTACATAAAATCTTAGCCGAAAAGATCAACGAATACTTGTTACTTATGACAACACATCTAACAACAAAAGTATTGAATTCGTATTGATACTAACAATAATTAATGTCTCGTAATCTCACTCTGACAGGTTGTCATCATCGTTACCATCATTACCCACACAACATGACGTGTTACTGTTGAATTACTGTAAGTTTCATGAAATCTTTGAAAGCACCTTGAAACATACCTGAAATGTTTCGTTGCAATATTGTACAGAGAGACACTCGTTCGAATGTATTAACGCAATTGTCATTGTCGAATCCTCTACTATTGAGATGAAGTTTGTTGTAGATGTACGAGGCTTCAAAACTTACTTAAAAGTATTCGTATTCAAGAACACAGCTGTTTGTTTTTTGAAAAAAGATCCGTCAGTATTTAGAAACTTTTAGGACATGATGATTTACCACATGGTGACCTTGAAAAAAAAGTGAGAAAAACACCTTTTGCAGAAACTATTTTTGATAAAGATCTTGAAAAAATAAATTTCAAATTGGTTCAAAAACGTTGTCCAAATATCCAATCAAAAATTTGCTGATCACAATACACAGTAAGTTTTTCTTCTCCCGTCATCGTAAAAATTATATTTATATATTTAATCATTTTTGTTTTTTTACAGAACGACTGTCGTTGGCATTGAAAACTTGAACGTTGTCCGTCACTCAAAAAACTTCCAGACGATAATTTTTTTAAATGCAGCAACCACAAGTATCCATCAAATCCAACATATGTTTTCAAAAACGCGCTGGCTATTAGTCGATGGATGCTCGCTCGCAAAAGAAGTGATGATACGTGATTTCTTCATATCAAAGTTTGAAAATATAAAAATAAAATTAACGAGTAGATTACTCTTTGTTTTTCTTATCTAGTATATATGTGGGATATGTGGGATTGGTATTGTCGAATGGTGTATGATGACAGAATTTTTTCGCATATAGGCGGAAGTTGAGTTTATTGAAATTCCAATCCATGCTCCTATGCTTTTCCGTCATCTTACAACTTTTTCAAAATCTCATTCGAACTCGTCAACCTCATACTACATCATAAGGAACACCTGGAGGATAAAACAGACTTCCAGTATATGGAAACATTCTGTGTTGTATACATGGAGCGAAGTACTTATAAACCACAATATTGTTATTAGTCCCAATTTGCTGCAAACATTCTTTCAACATCTGAAGGGCTACATAATTTTTTACGTCATCATGGGCAATTAAGTTATATTAACGGGCGAATATATCAAAATAATACTATAAATAATAAATTTGTATTGTCGGTGTGGAAATTCGTTAGCATGTGAAAAATCATTGGGTGTTTAGAGCGTTCTTAGTTTCATGACAAATGTTAGTGTGTCTGCATTTTGTCAGCATGTGGTTGGCGGATAAGATTCAATCTAATAAGATTTTGCAAAAGTCGAAAAATGACGGAAAAGCATGGGAGAGATAGCGAGGGCTTTTTTGACAAGGGCAAACAGCGTCAGTTTATAGATGTGAATATAATGTGATTTTTGACGAGTGAAACAGAGAATTTTTATCCGAATTTTTATCCGAGAATTTTTATCCGATATTTTGCAAAAGGTTCTTCAGTCCTTAATATGACAATGGAAATAGTTTAAATAGATAAGCAGTGCACTAGTTTTTTTGTATTTATGCAGACTTCTAAAAATCGCACATCATATTCTCCTATAAAATAACGTTTTGATGTGAAAAATTCCGATTTTCCCGCTATTTCGTATAACGAGAACAATGTGGCTCTCAAAGAAAACTAGTGGACTGCTATTCGAGTTAAACTATTTCCCTAACAGAAAATACTTGACAATCTTATAGAAGATATCGAATAAAAACTTTATAATTCACTTGCTAATAATCACACCTCATATTTTCATCCTCTACAAAATAACTTTTTGATATGATAAATACCGATTTTCCTGCTACTTCGTATAACGAGGAAAATGTAGCTCTCAAAAAAATCCATTGAACTGCTGATTAATTTAAACTATTTCTATTATCATAATAAAGACTTGGAAATCTTCTACAAAACTACGGATATAATTGTTTTCCATCACTCGTCAAAAATCGCACATCATAATCTCATGCCCTATAAAATGAGATTCTGCTGTGAAAAATTCAGATTTTCCTTCTATTTCGTATAACGAAGAATATGTGTGTGTCAAAGGAAAAACTAGTGCTCTTTCTCTGTAATTCGTAAAAATCGCACATCATATTCGCGCGTCCTATAAAATGAAATTCTGTCGTGAAAAATTCCGACTTACCTACTATTTCGTATAACAAGGAAAACGTGGTTGTCATAAAGAAACTAGTACAATTTTTTTATAATTTGCAAAAATCGCAAGTCGTATTGTCATGCCCTAGAAAATGATATTTTGCCGTGAAAAATTCTGACTTCTAACTTTTGGAAAAGATATTAAAACTAATTTGTCAAATATTCTTTATCATTCTTTACCATTGTATATACCTCAAATAACAATCGAAAAAACGTCCGAAGACGCAGTGAAATTTATTTTTAACGCGTTAATAATGCGACGTTTACACGTCATATTCACAGCCTCTCAAAAATAACGTTCTAACCATGAACCTAATCCTCATGACCTTCTGGAACCTGGATTTCATGTTGTAGAAGCATGATAACGCGGTAAAAAGATATTAAGATTGATTATTACCATGAATCAATATTTACGGAAAAAAGATTGTTGGATGAATTACATTGGTAGAAATATATAAAATGGTTTTAGCGTGTTTTGTCATGCTTCAGAGAGAATTTACTTTCTTTCATATCAATGCAATGAAGTTATATTTATGAGTATAAAGTAAATTGCTGCAAATGTTAGAACGAAAAAAATGAAGACCGAGATGTAAACAAACTTACAGTTTGTTGATGATAATGTGATGAACAGCCGTTGTGGTTAGTGATAATCTAATTGAATAGTGTCGTCGTGTGCATCATCGGTACAAATCCTTTATTGAAGTTATGGAATGGTGGAATACTATAAAAACAACTGTTACAGCTATCCAGAATATTCTTATTACCACTGCTATAAGTTTAGTGAAAGTCGGCGCGATTGCCTTGAAAAGTTGGGCATTTGTGGGAACTGTCATAGCAGTTATGGCAATTGCTGCAGTCGTCAAAATCATAGATCAAGTCATAACACAAAAAGGTTTAGAACTTGACACACCTCAAGAAGATTTATCCAGTCTCGCCGAGACTGGGGAATTCAATTACCATGCTTCGATTCATCTGAATAATGTACATTTCTGCAGTGGTGCTTTCATCGGGACATATTTCATACTTACTGTGGCCCAATGCATGCATACTTTTGTTAATAATTAAAGAGAAATTTCAAAAATGAAAGTATACGTCGCCGTACACGAAGTTCCTTCTTATTTTCGTTGTAGTTATGCTATTGATAAAATAACACTTCACCCTGACTTCAACGCCAACCGACTCGACTACAACATGGCAATTTTAAAGGTATGGGTAATAGCTTTATTATTATTCAAATTTTATTACAGAGTTTCAATTTATCCAAGCGAAAATATTGTTAAACCGTCGTATTTTATTTAATTATTATCCTATATTATTTTCATTGTAGTTGACAGAAAAAGTCACTGAACCCCAATATGTGCAACCTTTTAAGTTACCATCCCAGAGAATGAAAATTGAGAATACTTTCGTGATTGTCAGCGTTTTTAAAAGTTTCGACACGCCAGAGGTGCGAACCGATTTGACAAAAAGTAATATGACAGTCATTCCGCAGAATATTTGTCGCAGCCATTTTATCAAGAAAATTTCAACTAGTAAAAAATTCTGTGCAATTCCGTCTTATCGATGGAAGCCCTGTCAAGTAAGTTGTACGAGACACGCACACCTACATTACTGATAGCATAAACTATTTTTATTTCCGCAGACTTCCAGAGGGGGCCCAGCAACTAATACTGATAAAATTCTCATCGGATTATTTATAATGGAGAATCCCATTGGTTGCGCTAAAGAACTTCCAAGTATTTTTCTTGATGTCTCATTTTTCATAGATTTCATCAAAGCTGAAACTAACTAATATGATGAGAATGACGGAAATGACATCATAATTTTTAACTAAATTTTAGCAATTCTTTCTTCTTGTGTTTAATGAAAAATTAAATATATATAATATATATTAATCTCTCGATAGTATAGGGAACACTTAATAAATGATTCTTGGTTCATGAATTTTTTGTCTTCGAGCAAAATTACGGCTCACCTATTTTGTGATGCAATGATTGTACTCAACATTTTTCTCCCAAAAAAAATTATTAAATTTCAACTTGAATTTTCAATTTATTATAATAATAAACAAACTATCTTTCCTTTGTGACAAACATTTATTACAAACGAACTTCTTTAAGCTTGCCAAGACCTATGCGTTAAATGCGGCTATGCGTGAAGACCAACTTTAAAGATATCAGCAAGTATTTAACGTATCAATGACTAATAAATGAACAAAGTTATCTATTATTATATCTATTATTATATAATATATTAAAATACATCATTTCTAATTTATAAAATTAATTAAAATTGGCTTGCGAGATAGCGGTGATACATATACTGGCAAAATTCATAAAAACGCTGGTATTCCACTCGTTGGTTTTATATTAACGAAAGATCAGCTGTTGAATTTAGTAAATTCATTGTTATATAAAGTGTCTATGTTGAATCAATATTTATTGTATGTATCATACACGATATTTTTGTGGAAAAAATTTATATAATTTTAAGTAAGCTTTTTGTTGTTTGATAATTTAACTTCGTCTGCTTATAATTTTTTACGGCAATTTTTCTATAAAAAACGACTTATATCATAGAATATAGATAAAACTCTGCGTATTGAATAATTTTTCAAACGCAATTTTTAACTTTACATGCGCCGTTTAGCACAAAAATTCATTTAAAGTTTTTTGCGAAAAAGGGGAGCATTGTCATGTATAAATACGCTCGTTGTTCCGGTAGTCGGGAAGTTTTTGTTTAATCTTAGAAAAAATTAATTGCAACTTTTCTTAGAGTTCAAACTTAAATTTTACTACGTATAAAATGAAAAACGTTATGCTAAAGCAGCTCAACGCTCTTGCGGAACTCCGTCTGCTACCATGCCATCTAATGCTATATACTATACACGACGTAGCACGCAGGTATAGCGGCTATTAATTCGTGTCGCGTAGTTTTATGGGATTATACTTAATTCTTTTAATATATGCTTAATAAATATTAATGAGCGACATGCAACCACATGAACAAATTCGAATTTATTGTAAAAATACAACACGGTGCGCTGGAAGTGCCTTTGAATCGAAGGTGAAGAGCACATCCAATTTTATTGCATAAATAGATTCTACGGTACTTACTGAGTAACTCTCTGCAAAAATTAAAATAATCCCCAGGGCCGTTTTTATTTTTTTTTAGTTTTAAGCTTAGAAAATCAAATATTGAGACGTACACAAAAATTTGACGGAGCGTGGTGGGTGAAATAATTCGATGATGTAGAAAAAATCGTATAACATTTTATTAACTGAATAATTAACATCTGCGGACTGTATGTGCACATCTATATCAAATCTATACATATATACATATGTGTGTATATTTGAAATATATACATTAAATATCCAATAACAAACTATAACAAACAAAGAATAACGAACTATATATGTTGACTATTATATTCTTGCACCGCTTTGAGTAAATTTGCAGCATAATTTTCGTGGGATTTATTCAACTTATATTTCTTCCAAGTGTTTTCAAAATCAGAGTGAACAGACTCCACTGCTTGTTCACTGAAATAACCGAGTCCTCTTTGAGCTTTATCACAAAAATATTTGACATGAAAGAACACTGCGTGTACTTTTGGAATGATACTTATATTTAAATCTTCGTAACTTTTTTTAAAATTATCGATGTATAAACTGAAATTTGGATCAAGTTCAACTGTAAAACAAGAATCGACTACTTTGCAAAAATCTTCGAAGCACTTAACAAATTTCAAACAACCAATGTCTGCAATCGAGCGCAAAATGTCTACCTTCTTTAATAGACTGTGACACGCATTTCCAGCAAAACTAGAAACTCCATTGTAGAAATCTTGTGAAACATTGTATTTTTTAGCCCAATCTAAGCTATTCTTTTCAAATTCTACTGACATTTTTTTGAATAAATGATTCACAACACCTAACATGAGATGCAGTTCTGGTGGTGGTATTAAATCTATAATTTCTAATTCCTTTTTTGTTGAACAAATCGGAGAATGAACACAACATTCGTAATTTTTTGCATCTTTTGACTGGCTTCCACTTTTAACCCACTTTTTATATTTGTTTATGCAATGACCAATTGTTCTATACTGTCCACATAAATTCAAAGTGTCCTTTTTTGCTGTACACCACGTACATGGGAATGTACTGGTATGACTCATTAACATGACTCAGAACTGCATCTCATGTTAGGTGTTGTGAATCATTTATTCAAAAAAATGTCAGTAGAATTTGAAAAGAATAGCTTAGATTGGGCTAAAAAATACAATGTTTCACAAGATTTCTACAATGGAGTTTCTAGTTTTGCTGGAAATGCGTGTCACAGTCTATTAAAGAAGGTAGACATTTTGCGCTCGATTGCAGACATTGGTTGTTTGAAATTTGTTAAGTGCTTCGAAGATTTTTGCAAAGTAGTCGATTCTTGTTTTACAGTTGAACTTGATCCAAATTTCAGTTTATACATCGATAATTTTAAAAAAAGTTACGAAGATTTAAATATAAGTATCATTCCAAAAGTACACGCAGTGTTCTTTCATGTCAAATATTTTTGTGATAAAGCTCAAAGAGGACTCGGTTATTTCAGTGAACAAGCAGTGGAGTCTGTTCACTCTGATTTTGAAAACACTTGGAAGAAATATAAGTTGAATAAATCCCACGAAATTTATGCTGCAAATTTACTCAAAGCGGTGCAAGAATATAATAGTCAACATATATAGTTCGTTATTCTTTGTTTGTTATAGTTTGTTATTGGATATTTAATGTATATATTTCAAATATACACACATATGTATATATGTATAGATTTGATATAGATGTGCACATACAGTCCGCAGATGTTAATTATTCAGTTAATAAAATGTTATACGATTTTTTCTACATCATCGAATTATTTCACCCACCACGCTCCGTCAAATTTTTGTGTACGTCTCAATATTTGATTTTCTAAGCTTAAAACTAAAAAAAAATAAAAACGGCCCTGGGGATTATTTTAATTTTTGCAGAGAGTTACTCAGTAAGTACCGTAGAATCTATTTATGCAATAAAATTGGATGTGCTCTTCACCTTCGATTCAAAGGCACTTCCAGCGCACCGTGACAATGTAACACTTAACCGCATGCGCACGCCTGCTTAAACGTGCGGCGCGCGCTTACAATTTCCCAAAAAAAAACTATGTCTATTGGAAAGTAATAGTAGGCAGAGAACTTAAAAGATGATTAGAAAATAATGAAATTTTGAATAGGTATCGATCGATCTTATTAGTTGATAAAGTTTTAAATCACGTTAACATAATCGTAATTCAGTCATGGTCCTTATATCTAATATGGTCCTTTTGAATAGAATAGTAATAGTTTTTATTTTTTTGTTAGATCCTTCTTACTATAAAATTTCGTTTCTGTGCGCGTGTCGGCAGCTTCTGTGCTTAATTATATTTATATCTCTAGTGCAATATGTATGATAAATCGTCAGCGGGTCAATACTAAAACAACTGTTCTGTATCACACGGTCGTATATTTACTCGGAAAGTATATTTACTTTCAAAGTATAATGAGTTAACGCATGGTACACTACTCTTAGCGTAAAATTACTAGCCGGTGACTGGCTGAACACGTTCGCTGACTAGTTTTTTCACTGCACTAGTTTTTTCTTTGACACCGACATATTCCTCGTTATACGAAATAGTAGGTATGTCGTAATTTTTCACGAATCTTATTTTATAGGGCACGGCAGAATCTTATTTCATTGGGAATGAGAATATGATGTGCGATATTTGCAAGTAATGGAGCAATATTTTATCCGTAATTGTGTAGAAGTCTTTCAAGTCCTTACTATGACAAAGGAAATAGTTTAAATAGATCAGCAGTGCACATGTCTTGAGACTAATTCCTCCTATTACTGCGATAATCTAATTTTCAAAAAAGTTAAACCGGCGTTAAATCAAATTGATTTCACTAAATGGCGGAAACTTTGTAGAATGTTCTCAAGTCCTTACGATCTATTTAAACTATTTCCTTTATCATAGTAAGGACTTGAGAACCTTCTACAAAATTACGGATAAAATCTTTCTCTATAACTCGCAAAAATCACACGTCATGAAACGCACGATATATCTCAACGCTCGACCTCAGTAGCGCGTATCATCAAATTCCACTCAAGATCGAATCTCGACCAATCACGGCCTTTACCGTACCCGGACTGGGGCATTTCCAGTTCGTACGAATGCTGTTCGGTCTCTCGTATGCCGGCGCCACCTTCCAACGGTTGATCGACAGCGTGATCGGCCCCGAGCTAGGCGAATTCACCTTCGCCTATTTGGACGATATAATAGTAGTGTCGTCCAGATTCGAGGATCACCTGCGACACCTAAAAACCGTATTGGATAGGTCGTGCAGAGCTGGCCTCTCGATTAATCGAGAGAAGAGCGTCTTCTGCAAGCCTGAGGCCAAGTACCTGGGCTTGTTGATCAACCGCGAGGGTATCAGGCCAGAAAAGGTACGTGGAGTACCCACGGCCAGGAAACGTGCGACAGCTGCGCACGTTCCTGGGGGTTGCTTCATGGTACCGCCGATTCTTGAGTGACTTCGCCACATACGCTCAACCGTTAACGAGGTTGACGGGGAAAAAGAGCGAATATATGTGGGGAGAGGACCAAGAACAAACCTTCGCTAAACTTAAGGCACTCATGATATCCGCACCATGCCTCGAATTACCGGAACCTGACGGGCAGTACGTGCTGGAGACAGATGCTAGCGTTACGGGAATCGGTGCCGTCCTGATACAAAGAGTAGGAGACGGGGACCGGATCATTGAGTACATTAGCAGAGTCCTTAACCCGGTGGAGCAAAACTACTCAGCCACGGAGCGCGAGTGCTTGGTGGTCGTGTGGGCCATCCAAAAATTCCGCCCATACATAGAGGCGTACCGGTTCAGGGTGGTAACGGACCACAATAGTCTAAAATGGCTATATAACCTGAAAAATCCGATTGGACGTCTAGCCCGATGGGCCTTGCAACTCCAAGGCCATACCTTCGAGATCGAATATCGAAGGGGGCAGACAATGTGTTGCCCGACGCATTATCGCGCGCTTTTGAGCCCACGAAGGCTGAGGTTGGCACAATGGACCAACCGAAGTCAAGGGACGGCGCCTGGTACGCGGAACAATTCCGGCGCGTCGAGAGCCACCTAGAAGATTACACGGATTGGAAGGTAGTTGGCTGGGTGATGTATCACCTAAAGCCAAACTGCGACTACCTGGGAGAAGATGGGTACGAGGACGTATGGAAACTCGTCGTGCCTCCGGAGGAACGGAAGGCGGTATTGTTCGAGAGCCACGATCTTGAGACTTCGGAACACTTGGGACATGAGAAGACCTTCGCCCGCATCGCCCAGTCCTATTATTGGCCAGGAATGTACGCGGACGTTAAGGGGTACGTCCAAAAGTGCTAGGTCTGTCAACAGTGCAAGGTTGAGCAGCGACTGCCGCGCGGGCTCATGCAGAATCGAACGTTGTCCACGCCTTGGCAAGTGGTCGCGGGCGACATCGCCGGACCCTTTCCGAAGAGCCCTCGAGGGCACGAGTACGTACTGGTATTCATCGATGTATTCACACGATGGGTCGAGTGTATACCCTTACGTAGTGCCAATGGCAAGACGATCGCGAAGGAACTCCGGGAGCGGGTAATCCTGCGCTTCGGTATGCCGAAGATCTTCTTGTCCGATAATGGCACCGAGTTCCGCAACCAGCTGGTAGACGGGTACCTGAGAGATCAGGGGATAAAACGGACCTTTACCCCAACCTACACCCCGCAGTCTAACCCTACGGAAAGAGTTAACTGTACCTTGAAAACGATGATAACTTCATACCTGTGAAGGAATCACAGGGAATGGGACCGAGCGCTGCCCGAACTCATGTTCGTGTTGAACACGGCCGTCCATAGTTCTACGGGAATCAGCCCTGCCATGCTCAACTACGGCAGGCAACCAGAAGCCTCAAATACTTTTCGAAGACGAATGGACGAGCTTGTCGCGCGAGAGGAGAGTTTGCTTCGAATCGGGCAATGGAACGAGCATATGCAGAATAACCGTTCCGCTATTCACCAATCTCACGAGAGCGCTTCGGATGAGTCCCTGAGACAGGCAAGGTATTATAATGCCAAGTGCAGGGCCCACAGGTTTAAGGAAGGGGACTGGGTGTGGAAGAAGAATCGCGTGCTCTCCTGCGCGGCGCAGGGCATTTCCGCGAAGTTAACACCCAAGTTCATAGGGCCCTTTATCGTCACGAAGGTACTCGGTGTCAACTCGTATCGCCTTGCCAATCAACAGGAAGAGGTCACGGAGTTAATACACGCCAACGACCTCAAACCCTACTATGGGCAAGATGACGATTTACCGGAAGATGGGACCCGCCGACGAGATAACGACGAGATCTCTACCACCGAGGGAGCTAAGGCGACGAGCGTCCCGCCTAATGCGAGCGATGAGACGATACGCGGAAACGGATGCGCCGACACTACCGAGCCCACCTCGGTACGTCACTTCCGATCCCTTCGTCAAGATCCTAATAACCACCCCATCAACTAACGCGGAAAAGCGCCCGCGAGGGAGACCTCGCAATTATGCACTAACCACACACACTACACTGCATCGACAGAATACACGTGTTCCCCCTCCCATCGTCGGGAAAAGGAAGAGGGGTAGACCACCGAGAATACCGAACGTTGATGCATGAGGCCCTGCGAACGAAGAACCTGGGAGACCGATGCAAAGGACCCCACCTTCAATCCCGGCAATGAAAGTCCTGGGCAGCCGAACAGGTGCCCACCTTCGACACTCGAGGAAAGGGTCATAAATAATGACACATGTGACTGTTACAGGATGAAGATCACCTTTGAACAAATTGAAGAGGCAGCGGCCGCTGTCATTAGGCTGGATCTAGGTCCAGTCGTCGAGGGAGTAGTACACACCGCCCTGCATCTCCTCGGCGAGAAAAAGGAAGAGGAGGAGCAGTCACGGATGCGAGCTCACGCGAGCTCGTCATTCGTGGTCATCGAGGAGATTGGTGACGACGAGTCTCCGCGTCCCTCGACCGTACAGGGCGTCATGCGCGCCGAATCGATGCCACTACCCGGACCATCCGCGGAGGTCATTCCCCGAAAGGCCCCTTCGACCTCCGTAGGAAAAGACGGAGGAGACCTTTGCCGACGCGACCTGGCGCCCCAGGTTCACAAGCCAGGCGTCCTCGTCTCGCAAACGAACCTGGGAGGAGATAGTTGAGGGGTTGAGGGAGGTCGAGCAAGGCTGAACGACCCTCTACACCCTCCAACGAGCCGTGTATGCGGAATACGACGCGTACACGGCTGCGGGACACCGCCTCGATGATATGGACCATTGGAGTAAGGTGGTGTCCCGCCGACGCCAGTTCGCGCAGGCGTTAAAAGAGGTCCATCGCCGTCACCGCCAGGCCCTCGAGGGCCCGGTGAGTGACACACCCGTAGACCTCTCCCAGCCTCCAGTCATAGGAGCCAGCCCAGCGGCTCCGGGGGCCGGGTCAAAGGCCAAGAGAAGCCAGGGCCCGCGGACGTGCGGGGAAAAACCTGGTGGTTAGTGTAGACGGCAGCAATGGGGGTCAAGCAACGGTGCCCATCCACATTAATCTTGTAGTAGGGTCCACGGGTGAGGACCCCACGGTAAAAAGGCCGTTGTGGTCCGTCCCGAACCGGCGGAACGGGTTGCCACTGACCCCCAGAGGACGAGGCCTCCCGCGTGGCACCCTCTCCCGCGCTCAGTAGGAAGGGTGCAACGTCAGTTATTACCCCGGGGTGACCCGCACAGACGGATGTCCTCGCGTCAGGCTGCATGTCGACCTGGTCCAGGAGAGGCTGGGATGGGAGGCACGCGGGCGACCCCCGCTGGAAGAGAAAGGACGCGAAGTGACCAGCGACCAGCTCAATAGAAGATCCCTGCCCCCGTGGGCAGGGATACACCGACACCAACGCGCAATAAAGCAGCTCAGAATATCACAAAGAATATAACCTTTTGTTATCCGTTCCCCTCCTCACCTCAAAAGAATCAGCGCTAATAATATTATCGTCGAGGACCCCATAGGTCCAGACTAGAAGGGGGCTGTGACGGTAAACGTCATATTAGCGCTAATAGCTTAACCTAGTGGCTGCCCGCGGGGGCAGCACCTACCGGGAGACGAAAAACGTAATGAGGGAATTCGGCACGCGACGAGGCGGAACGCGCGCGATTGAAAACGAACCAGTCGAGGATCAGCTATCGATATCGCCTGAGAGGAGTCAAAGATGAGCGCCCGGCCGCTAAGCTGTGCAAGGTGGGATGATTGATAGTTCCCGAGCTTTCCCGAGTGGCGAGACGAGCTGATCCGAGTATGGGACTAGCTACCGATACAGAGATCGCAAAAATCGAGGCTCGTAACCTGATCGCCTGAACACACCATAGAAATCGAGTGATTGTTGTCGCTGGGTTACCCAGAGAGTGATGACCAGAGCCTGCAGACACGGTGTCCTCCCCTGCCACCACGAGTGTGTGTGAAGTGTTTCGCCATCGAGGGCGAAACCGCGCCTGCGCAACTTCGCGACCCAAAAGAAAGGAAGAACAACAGACTTTATCCGAACGTGTGTGTGCTAAGTTTCGTTCGCTGCCGAACCTCCGTCATTAAGCTAAGCTGGCCAGCTTAATCTCGCGACCGCGATTGCATGCTTGATAATCAATTTTCCGTACTCGAAGCGAAGCGTGCATGTAATAGCTCTGCTAACAAAGAGCGACGAACGATCCGACACTGTATGTCATTGCTGTGCGGGCGCGGTATGTAAACATAAACACGCGGACCGAATGTAATGTAACATTTAGAGGTAATAAAGAGTTTTTATCTGTGATATTAGCCAGTACTTTCGACGTGTTTATTTCGTATTCGTAGTTAGTTGGTTGACTGACACCCGTTCCCTCTTGCTCTCCGACCTCCGTATTAAACATAGGTAATTACGTGCGTTTTTCAATACGATTACGCGGATAAAATTAATTAAACGGTAAGCAACCCCATTACAGTATATATATATACAGGGTGTCCCATTTTAACTTACGCACCAAGATAACCCAAAAACTATGAGAGCTAGCGAAAAATGTTTCGAATAAAAGTTACTCGTCTCCGAGGGGGACATATTATGGTGACCTTGACTTTGACCTCGAGGGTCATTTTCAAGGTCATTTGAAGGTCAACTTTGTTTTTTCAAATAGGAACCCCTATTTTCGACCCCGGATTCGGAAATAGCGGAAAATTCTACGTTTAGATGACCTATCATGCGTGGGGTCCGGGAGACCCGCCAAGGTCATTTGAAGGTCAACTTTGTTTTTTCAAATAGGAACCCCTATTTTCGACCCCGGATTCGGAAAGAGCGGAAAATTCTACGTTTAGATGACCTATCATGCGTGGGGTCCGGGAGACCCGCCAAGGTCATTTGAAGGTCAACTTTGTTTTTTCAAATAGGAATCCCTAATTTTAACCCCGGATTCGAAAAGTACAAAAAGCCTAAATATTTTATGAAATGAATTAATTCAACTTTCCATGGCCATTTAAACGTCAAATTAATGGCAAATTACTTTACTCAGAACAGTTTCATGTTTTCATATGAGAAATAAAGTATGCGTAAATTTTAGAACACACTAAATTTATTCAACTTTTTATGTACAGAGTTTAACAAAAAAATATTAGTCATTAGTAGTAATAATAAACAGTATTAGTCAATCTGATGAGGAATAACTCAATAATAACAATAATAATGATCTGGCAATAAGTTGGTGATGAATGATGCGCACGCACAATTACATGAGATGTTCAATAGGTCCCCCATTGTTTGCTAAGCATGTTTCCAAACGCCGATGATAATTATTGAGAACGTTTGTAAGTATTTCAGGCGTAACAGCTGCACAAGCTCTTCTCACTCTATCCATCATATCTAATCTAGTGGTAGGTGCATCCTTGTAAACAGCGTCCTTGCAATATCCCCAGAAATAGCTGTCTAGTGGATTCAGGTGAGGAGACCTAGGTGGCCAGGGAACTGGACCACCTCGACCTATCCAATGGTCACGTAATTGAGCATTCAAAAATTCTCTAACGTTTACAGCAAAGTGAGCTGGAGCACCATCTTGTTGTAGCCACATGAGCTGCCGAACATTCAGTGGGATGTCCTCCAAGTATTCAGGTAGATGATTCTCCAAAAAATCAAGATACGCTTGGCTGTTGACATTGCCATAAAAAAAATGGGGACCAATAATATGCCCGTTGAATATTCCCACCCAAACATTAAGACTCCAACGGTGTTGATTTATCACTTGACGATGCCAATGAGGATTAACAGGTGACCAATAATGACAATTATGTCTATTGAGTTTACCGTCACTTTTGAAGGTAGCTTCATCGCTAAAACAAACATTCCAAAAGAAATTGGGATCCTCGTCCAGTTGATTAAGAGCCCACCTACAGTAATTCATTCTGAGTAAATAATCATTTTCATTGAGTTCTTGGTGCAGGATGATGTGGTATGGATGGTAACCCACGGATCTTAACATCCGATGAGCAGTAGTACGAGGTACGCCCAACCGACGTTCGATTTCTCTTGTACTGATGTGAGGATTCACATGAACCATTGCTAACACAGCAAGAAGTCTTGGATCATTGTTGTTCACATTTCTGTTTCCACCTCTCTGTCGATGAAGATCATTCATACGGCAACGTCTTTCGATATTTCTGATTTGCCTGTCATTAGGATGGCGCTGGTTCGGAAAACGTTCACCATAGAGCCGAGCAGCAGCTCGGTAGTTCCGGCGACATTCACCAAGTACTAACAATACTTCAACGACTTCATTTCCTGAATAATTGCTCATTCTGTGAAGAAATATCAAAGACGTAATGCATATTTGAAAGATAACACTAACCACAAGAGTGGTAATAATTTGTTAATACTTACATGAAAAACACTCAACGACTTTTTCAACAGTTGTTAAAAAAATGCTTACTATTAATAATCACTCATCTCAACACTAAATTCGTCACTCCGTTCAAAACAAAAATCGACGTTTTTATTCAAAAACTTACTTTTACCTCTAAATGGGCATAAAGAATTGAATACACGTTACATCTCGACGTTGACAGAACGGACAACCTTCCATACTTCCCGAATCCGGGGTCGAGAATAGCGATTCCTATGAAAAATAGTTAACCTTCACATGTTCTTGAGTGATCAACCACAAGTTACACCTTGCCTGAACGTAGAATTTTTTGTTGTTTCCAAATCCGTGATAAAAAAAGTAGAGTACTCCAGGAAAAAACAAAGTTGACCTTCAAATGACCTTGGCGGGTCTCCCGGACCCCACGCATGATAGGTCATCTAAACGTAGAATTTTCCGCTCTTTCCGAACCCGGGGTCGAAAATAGGGGTTCCTATTTGAAAAAACAAAGTTGACCTTCAAATGACCTTGGTGGGTCTCCCGGACCCCACGCATGATAGGTCATCTAAACGTAGAATTTTCCGCTCTTTCCGAATCCGGGGTCGAAAATAGGGGTTCCTATTTGAAAAAACAAAGTTGACCTTCAAATGACCTTGGCGGATCTCCCGGACCCCACGTATGGTAGGTCATCTAAACGTAGAATTTTCCGCTCTTTCCGAATCCAGGGTCAAAAATAGGGGTTCCTATTTGAAAAAACAAAGTTGACCTTCAAATGACCTTGAAAATGACCGTCGAGGTCAAAGTCAAGGTCACCATAATATGTCCCCCTCGGAGACGAGTAACTTTTATTCGAAACATTTTTCGCTAGCTCTCATAGTTTTTGGGTTATCTTGGTGCGTAAGTTAAAATGGGACACCCTGTATATACGATTATATTATTAATCGTAATCTTATTATTAACAGGTACTTATTAATCGTACTTATTAATCGTAATCTCCCTATTGAAAATAAAGACGTCTATTTCTGACATCTTTTCAAGACGTCTTTAAATGACACCTTTAAAAGATGTCTTTCATGTCATAAATTGGAACATTTAAAGACGTCTTTTCCCTATAAAATGACGTTATTTTACTCGTATATGGAAAAGACGCAATTAAAAAAAATTTTATTCATGGAAATAATAATGACGTCATTTTATGGTAAAGGATATCAACATTTTCCGGACAGAAATCATTTTCCTTTTATGATACTGTTTTTTTTATAAATGATGTCATTTTAGGTATTAAGTTAAGTCTTCAAAAACACGTCTTTTTTTGTAAAAGACGTTCAATTGAGTCAACAAAGTACGATTTTTGCAAAGAAGTAGTATAGGCTATAAGGGTTCTAAGACACTTTTACCATGTGAGTATTCATTCCTTCGGTAACATGATTAATCCTGCCTTATTGGCCACTGAAATATTTTATCGGCCGATTTTGTATCGACGGTTTGCACATTGTAGCCGACCGAGCATGTGCATGTGCATGTGTGTATGCTCGGTCGATAGTTATCGACGTGGGCGATGCCCCCCGCAGGCCCCATGCCCCCCCGGCCCTATAGCCCCCTCCCGATGATCGATCGATGATGTGTCAGATAGATGAAAGAAAGATATGTGATTAAGTATGGGGGGTGGAATATTATCGACGGTGGCGTACAGGCATGACGCGCCCAGTCGGTATATCTCATGGAATGAGGTGGGGGATAAGGTTTATCATTATTATTAAAAATATTGAATACGTTTAAAATTTTTAAAACACATTTATTTGATAAAAATAGTATACATGTTTATTATATTATAATACTTATACAAGTTTTGTAATGTTACCACTTATTGGATTATACTGAACTATACGATCGTGTAAAATTATACAATATTCAGCTGTTTCCGTAGGTATATCATTTTTTGTTTCAAACTCTAGACGTACATCTACAGCAGCTTCTTTCAATGATTCATTTTGCTTAGAACAATCTATTACTATTAGAGGTGCATGCGTAATAAATTGTTTTCTATTCAAAAGTGGATTATACTTACAGCCTCTGTTGTAATAGTTCACTTGAAAATTAGCATACATGTCATATAGCATAGAATATTGATTATTACTTATATCAAGATTTAAATTTCCATACGGATATTGCTAAAAATTGAGAAAAAGTTTAACATTGGTTACACTGCAATGATCAAATCTGCTAGGATTTTTAGTTTGATCAGACTTGCGTTTTGTTTGAAAACCTAATATAATATATCTTGGTTTTTCTAATTGATTGGATGTTTTTACTGTCCAAAGTTGTTTTGACGTTTGTGGTAATGCTGGATACTCATAAAGTTCCTACGATCGAAAACTCATAGAAATAGGAATATCTTTTTGAATGAAATTGAATAACTGTATTTTACACTTATCTGACGTAATTACATAAGGCATCAACCATTCGATTCGTATGAGTTCTATTTTAAAAGGTTCATACTGCTCAGTATCATCAATTCTCACCAAGTTTTGTATGACTGCGTTTAAATTATCTCTTGATCAGGTAAGAATAAGTTCATGCTTTACATTCACAACAATTTTGTGATAGTCTTCAGCGTATCCTAAAATCATGGAAAGTGGTATCGACACATCAAAGTAACCATTGTTGTCAATTATTGTCTTAGTTTCTTCAATATCAAGCCATCCGGCATTTTCGTGGAATGCACTTTGATTTTGATTCAATGAAATCAAACCTTTCATAGTACTTGTCAATCCAACATTTTTACATCTGTCTATCTCAATGGCATTAATTTCATAGCGGATATCTTCGAATAGATGGCATATAGCATTATTTACGAACTTTGTCTCAGTAACAGCATTACCATCACTTCTTCTTATTTTTCCTACAATGTGTAGAGAACTTTTCGATGGTAAGAGACATAAATCTTGATGTTGTATTAATATACGAATTTCATCGCTATTGTTAAATGCTTGTGAATTGTAAGGTTGATGTGCATGAACTTCATAATGAGTTATAGATTCATCAAAGATGATAGGTGCTTGCACACTAAGTATTTCTTCCATCTTTGAAGTGACAACAGCATACAAATATACACGTTAATTTTTTAAACTGTTGACGTTTCTTTTTCTTCTTTTTGTTGCAACGTCTCGAACAATCTTCAGCCCGAGACTTTTCAGGAACTGAATGTTTCAACGTGTTAGACCTCTGACTATCCGTCGATGACTGACTTTTTGAGCGCATAAGGGTGTTGTTATATAGCTACTCCCTTTAGCATTATAAACTATTCCCATTATACTCTCTTTATATGTAAACGAATCGTGATTACTTCTCCATGAAAGTTTATTAAATTACCGTCTTGGGCAATTAGTCGTAGCTGTAAATAATCAATAACTGTGACAGTTAGAGGTAAATATATAATCTGTTTAGGAACTTCAATGATCTTATATCCTGGTGGTACAGCTGGAAAGAATTCATGAATGATATGACCTCTATTTTGATTAATATAAGCTCCAGATGTTATATTACATTTAACGTGCAGAGCGTTTACTTTGAGAATGGTTACAGGCATGTCGGAGACATTATTTATATTGGTTGGCAACAATCGTTTAGTGAAACCTAATAAACGTCCTATAGAGTTAGTTGGTCGAAAATCGACAAATTCATTACAAAATTATTTCACTGCATGAAGTATTGTTATTAGGTTTTATTTCAATTTCTATATCTGTTGACTTTAACTTTTCTTTCAAATATCGATCTATGTCACCAATTTCATAACTACCTGTAGGTAGTTCAATTTCAATATCACCAACTTTGAATTTATTGTGTCCGACGTCAATATTTGGTATCGAATTAAATGTAAGTAATTCTACCAAACTAAGAGTATAAGTTTTATCCTTATCTAGTTCTATAGGTGGAAAATAGTATGTTTCTAATACAGATAATGTACCAGACAAACTGAGGATCAATGATTCAACCATGTCGAGTGATTGTACACAACTGAATTCTTTATTCCCAATTCTTACTATTTATACAAATAATAATTGTCATGATGTTCTAACAAATTACATAAAAATTTTAAACATAAATGGCCACAGGTGTAAGTATTATAATTTTGATATTTGTTATAATTGTACTTGATTTGATCAACTTTGAAATATTTCAAGAGGTCTAGAGGTGGTCGTAAATCACCAAAACTATCAAAGTAGAAGACATTTTTACCATTTTTTCGGTATGCCACCCAATTTGTACCTGGTCCAGAATTATCATCAAGGTTTACAACTGTACACTCGTTGATGCGTGGTCGCGTGGGTAGAGAGTTTCTCATAAAAACAAACAAAAAACTGGTAAAGATGTTGCAAAGGCTATGAAAACCATACTTGAAAAAGGACGTGTGCCAAAAAAGATATGTCATGACAGAGGTCGTGAATTTTATAATAAAGATTTTGAAAGTTTAATGACCAAATATAAAATTCATATGTATTCTACATATAGTAAATTAAAAGCATCAATTTGTGAACGATTTAATAGTACTTTGAAAAATAAGATGTGGAAAAGGTTCTCGCTGAATGGTAATCGTAAATGGTTGGATATACTACCTGATCTAGTTTCACAATACAATAACTCCAAACATCGAACAATTGGAATGAAACCTATCGAAGTAACTACTGCTAGAGTTTTAGAAATATTGAAACGACTGTCTGCGAAAAAAACTCTACCTCTAACGAAACGTGCAAAATTCAAAGTTGGTGACAAAGTACGAGTAAGCAAAAGTAAATAGATTTTTGAGAAAGGCTATACACCGAATTGGTCAACAGAAATTTTACAGTTTGTAAAGTTATGAAAACAGTTCCATTTACTTATCGTTTGAAAGATTATCAAGACAAACCTATCACTGGTGGCTTTTACGAACAAGAATTACTCAAGACAAAATATCCAGATATTTATTTGATAGAAAAAGTTGTAAAAAAATATGGTGATCATTATTATGTAAAATGGTTGGGATTTGACGAATCACATAATAGTTATGTTCATAAAGATGATATGTAAACGGTATTAAATAAATAAAATGATAAAATATATTCTGTTTTTTTATTTTTTCATTTCTATACATTTTTTTACGAGTACAGGTGTAATAATTTCACTCAAACGATTGATTCTCATTTTAAACCGTTCTCTATCACGAGCCATCTGCATCCATTCTCCATGACGAGCAGTTCGATGTGCGTATGCCCATGTAATCATCTCATGTATTTGAATTTTTTCTTGAAAACGTACAGACTTGGATGATTTCTTTTTCTGGTTAAATCTGAAATTAAACAACACTGATTAAGACTAATTACGCATCTGTTCCATGATTATATAGTAAAAAAAATATTAATATGTTTTTTAACTTACCTAATTTTGTAATGTCCATGTGCTAGAATGTCAGTACTTTTAGGTAATAGATATCTCTTGTCATCATAAGGATTCAATGCAATTTTTCTTTGTTGAATAGTTTCAACATTGTGCAATTTAGATCTGATCGTACATTGCTGTCTTTTATGAATATGTAAATTTTGTAAACAGTCCAAATAATGATCAAATTCAATAGTTTTCTCGACAACGGAAGCCTTCACTTCTTTAATTTTAGTATATTTCCATTACACTCGTCGAATACGTTGTCAGCAGGATAGTCAGAAGTGTCAAAATAATTTATGTAAGCTTTTATATCAGCATAAATGTCTTGACACTTTATTGAGTATATGAAACTATCAGTATCCGTATAGAGAAGCTTACAGTTTTTTCCATATATTCTTTTCATGTAATCATAATGAAAGCTGTACATTAATGTTTTGAATACGTCTAATACTGTAAGACGGACATAAATAGGTTTATTCAAATATACCTGAGTTTTACGCAACTGAACAGAGACGAAGTTTTTATCAAAAATAGTTCGACTATGAAAGTTAGGTTTTAAAACGAAAGCTTCCATACCATATCGTCCATCCCACTTTGTTAAAAGTTTTACATCAACATGTTTGCGAACGTTTTCCATAGTTTTACCATATATACTATTATTCATGAGTTTGAAAAGATTTTATTGAAACTCATTTTTAGCTTTCGCTCTCATCGAACTGTTCAGGTCGATGCATGGTTTTAGCCATTCAGATTGCTCGAATTTCAATACTCTATGAATTTTTACAAGCTTGAGTCCATGTTCAACAGCTTGTTTAAGAGCTTGATAATGTATCATATAATTTCTCTTATTCATGAGAGTAGCACATAATTTTTCATGCTTAGAACCATGAAGCTTGATGTGCTCTGAGCAAAATGGAAAATCATTATGCTCACCGTGAATCGAATGCGGATAATCTAAATCGACTTCTAAAATATAACCCGTTGGAGCATCATCTGCAACTTGTAGAAAGTCAATTTTATCATAATTTTCTTCCCACTCAACTTTATCTCGTGGCAAATATTATGTCATCGCATATCCATACAAGTTATTAGCGTCTAGATAAACAACGTACTCCTCTTCTACGCTACTATCAAATTTTTCTTTCATATATTTGTTGTTAGCTGCACCGTATCGACCTGAGCATTGACTCAAACCACCACGAATACCTTATTCTATAAATAAATGTATATCTATATCCGTCAAAAGTCTTAATGATATCTTTGTAAACTTGAGCATTGCATCCCATGAAAAACCTGGAGTTGTGTAATAGTGGGCTGGTTCTAGACCATACGCTGTTAGACATTGCTCGCGAAATTGTTCAAAAACTTCTGCGAGTAATAAAATATCGATTTTCATGTATAAATCGCAATATTCACCTAAATTTTTTATGTTAAATGCTTTCCAAACTTGGATAGCATGCTCGTAATCAGCATCCGATACTTCTGAATCAGTGAGACAACTGTAAAAGTATTTTTTTTCAGGCAAGCTAATTTCTTAAAGTGTTTCCCAGCAATCGATCTATTCATATGGAAGCACTCCTTTCCGCGATAATTCTGAATTCACAATTTCATAACTATCCAAATAAGAAGCCAATTTGTTAAGTGACGAAGCCATAAACTTGAATGAATCAATGAATCGTAATTTGATTCCAGTGTCTGCAACCGTCTTTGTGAATGCAATATACTTTTCTTTCGTCAAAGGTAAAATTTTAATATTTTCAGAAAAGTGATTGGATATATCACGAATAATAAAATAAGCATCATAACCACTAAGATTGTGAAAAACTACAGGTACTATACGAGGATCTTGATAGTTTAGATTGCAACTTTGATGGGCTGCACCTCGATATATTTTTGTCAAGTGACAATGGTCATGAACTTTCATTGATTCGTTAATTAATTTTTCACAGATATGACATACGTTTGTTGCCTCGAATTGAGCGATTTCCTCTGGCGTAAGATCATTCATAGGTTTTGGATCATCATAAATATTTTTTATGTAATAAGAAATATTTTTTAACTCTTCTGCGAACCATTTCGTTGGCTCAGGCCCGCGATAAGAATTATATCTTGATAAACTGTCATCATAACTACATTTCAAGTAGTAGCCTATGCTAAACATTTCGTGGTATTGAATAGTAATCGTATTTTTATGAACATCTTGCTCATCAACTTTTGGTTTTTTCAATAAGCATTCACAGTCTCCATAGATAATGAATGGTGATTTTAATGTAAATCCATAGTTCTTGAATTCAATCACATCTTGACCTTTTCTTGGCATCTGTACACTACACTTATTTATTTGCTTACAGTTCCTTTCATGTGCAACGAGTTTCTCTGAGGTGTTAAAATAATGCAAACATTGATCACAAATAAATTTTTTAGTTTTGCAGCGCGATAAACTGCTTCCTACTAATTTTGCAAGGTCTTTTATATAAATATATATATATATATATACAGGGTGTCCCATTTTAATTTACCACCCCCTAAAACAAGTTAATAATTTGCTCTGAGAAAAAAATGTTTCAAATAAAATTTGTTAGGTTCGAAGGGGGGCATCTTTTGGCTATTTCAGCTACGACCTTGAACATGACCTTCAAGGTCATTTGAAAGTCAAGACCAAATTTTCATATGAAATGTGCATATTTTATGGCGGATTCGGATTCTACTAAAAAAGAAAAACACTTTTTGTATGAATCATTTTTTGAAAAAATCCCAAATTTTTGTTGTAAACGGCTTTAAAAAAGTAGAAAAAATCAGTAGATATCTCTACCTTAAACTAAGGTTAGAATTTTTCCCACAGTTAAGAATGATTTTGATGAATGTTACTAGATTCAATGAGGGACATACTGTAGTGACCTTCACCACGAACTTGCTTAAGAGCCATCAATGTCATTTGAAGGTCATCAAGATTTTTTGAATGTCAAATGTTTATTTACAGGTAACCATTACATTTTATCCGAGGAATTAGAATATTAGAATTAGAATATTTTTCTCGTAAATGCTTTATTTCTCGCTAAAAGACATTTTTTTGCTTCGTTATCGTTCTATTGGTAAGGCTTGTAAATTCTTACAGCTCCTCAAAGCTTCTCATCATTAGGTTTTCATTGACTTTCTGAATTTCAGATTAAATAAAAATTAAATTATTAATTTAAGATTAAAGATTCCCTAAAAAATCTACCTACAACAGATAATGGCTGACTACACGCCAGTAGAGATAGTCAACATGATCAAGATTCTAGGAGAATGTCACGACAATTACAAGGCTGCAGCGAGGCTGTACGCTGAAAGGTATCCGGACGCTCGTCATCCTACTAGGAGGAATATTAAACTTCTAACGATAAAAGCTCAAGGAGGTAACTTAAGAAGGAAGAGGCGACGGACGGGCCCAAGAGAGCATATTGCGCTTGGGGTTCGTGCTGTAATTGTCGAGGATCCTCATATTTCGACGCGACAAATTCAGCGAATGCATGGAGTACCCAGATCAACAGTTTCCCGTGTATTGCGTCATTTTAGATTTCATTCATAGCACTTGCACCTTACACATGCCATTGAGCCTGGTGATCCTGCCAGGCGACTTAGATTCTGTCAATGGGCGGAAACACGAATGCGCATAGATCCATTTTTCTTTGATCGGACTCTCTTTACAGACGAGGCAAAGTTTGACAATATGGGAGGAGTTAATCTTCATAACGCGCATTATTATGCAGAAGAAAATCAACATTGGCAGACAAATCACCGTACACAAATACGGTGGTCAATTAATGTTTGGGCGGGCATAGTTGGGGAATACGTTGTGGGTCCAATTTTTTATGACCGTAATTTAAACGGCGAGTTTTATTTAGATATTCTCGAGAACCAAATTCCACCTCTTCTAGAAAACATTCCGCTAGAAATAAGGCGAGACATGTGGTTCCAGCAAGATGGTGCTCCCGCTCATCGTCGACTACTTGTCAGGAGATTTCTGAACGCGACATACCCAAATAGTTGGATTAGAATTGGTAGTCCAATCTGTGAATTCCCTGCGCGATCGCCAGATTTGACCCCATTGGACTTCTTTTTGTGGGGGGCCGTGAAGCAGAGAGTTTACGCGGAAGCCCCGACGACGGCACAAAATATGATGGAGAGAATTGTTGCAGCATTCCAGGCGTTAACCCCACAAACATTAATAGATGTCCAAAGAAGTTTTCGACAGAGAATACAAATGTGCATTCAACAAAATGGGCAATTGATAGAACACTTGAGACATTGAAATTTCCGTGACTAGCTGAACGAAGGGGTCTTGCCTTAAGTGGTTGGACGTGAAGATCTTGCCTTAAGTGATCCAAAGGATACCTCTGTCTTTGTATGAAGCTAGTAACATTCATCTAAAACATCTTATTTCTAGAACAAATTCTCTTTTCAGTTAAAGGGAGAGCTACCTACCTATTGATGATCAAAAAATGATTCAGACAAAAAGTGTTTCTCTTTTTTAGTAGAATCCAAATCCGCCATAAAATATGCACATTTCATATGAAAATTTGGTCTTGACTTTCAAATGACCTTGAAGGTCATGTTCAAGGTCGCAGCTGAAATAGCCAAAAGATGCCCCCCTTCGAACCCAACAAATTTTATTTGAAACATTTTTTTCTCAGAGCAAATTATTAACCTGTTTTAGGGGGTGGTAAATTAAAATGGGACACCCTGTATATATATATTGTAACGGGGGGGATAAATCTGCAAAATGAGAAATTTATTTAAGAACAAACTCCCACGATGCAGAGCAAACCGCCGCTCCGTTAACACGTATGTTAATACGTGTATTCACCTTAACGTCAGCTGATTTAACTTAGTTGTCTTCGATCAAGCGTTGTTGAACTCACCTTAAGTCACGTGCCTTGTGACATACGATGAGTTTTAAGTGTAAACGACTTTACTCCTAATCCACTTAATCCCCTAGCTATAATAGGATTAAAACCTAAGCTTTTTCCAATTGTTTAAACTACTAGGAAAAATTATATGACGAAATCGGCGAATAAGTTTAATAGATTTTATTAATAAAAATCTCTACAGTCTTTATCGGGCCGAAAGACTGACGCACGCGAATAGGATTTACAATTAAATAACTTTCGGTGAGAAAGAGAGAGAGAGAAGATACGAATATTGGCGCGATCTAACGCTCGACGCGAATACAAAAAATTAACGCTAACACCGTTGGACAAAATATCAAATGTATTTTGTCACGCGATAATTAAGGGAGGTGCACCTACCCTGCGGTGCAATTACGGTGATCAGCCGTAATTGTTGAAGCAAATTAAAGGTGCTCCTCCGATCCGAATCAGCTGTGCTGCCTCGATTGCAAATCTGCTGTATAATTGCTGTCGCTTTTGCTGCTGCTTCCGTGATGCTGCTACTGTTGCTTCCTCGCTCACCCTTGCACACGTATCCAAAATCCAAGTAAACTTTTTTATTGGCAAATCGTTGGAACACTGTGCTAAACTATTTTGGCGGTACTACACAAGTAACAGCTGAGACGTAACTGCTAATTCAAAAGATCGCGCGCCCTCTCTCTCTCTCAATACTTAGAACTAACGCGCGAAAATCAGAATCGCGAACGGTTCGATTAATTGAATCGACTACCGTTGCAATATATAATATAAAATTTATATATGAGGCCTGCAATGGCTCGGTCGGTAGGGCGACGGACTCGCATCCGGTAGGCCCGGGTTCGATTCCCAGTCCCTGCTGATTGATACAAGCACCACTGAAAAAAGTTTCATGTGCTTTGTTCTCAAACACATTGCAAGCCTCCGTCGCTGATTAGCACTGATGGAGCATAAATAGAGCGACGTTAAAATAAAAAAAAAAAAAAAAAAAAAAAAATTTATATATATTGTGACGGTAAACGTCAAATTAGCGCTAATTACCTAACCTAGTAACTGCCTGCGGGGGCAGCACTTACCGGGAGACGAAAAATGTGACAACGGAATTCGGCACGCAAGCAGACGGAACGCGCGTGATTGAAAACGAACCAGTGGAGAACCAGCTATCGGTGCGGAAGCCAGAAAAGTCGAGGTTCGCGAACCAATTGCCGATACGTGTACCAGAGTCCAGGATAATTGTCACCGAGCTACGCGGCGTGCAGATCTGAGCCAGCTGAAAAAGTAGCATTCGTTACCTGCGGCATCAAGAGTGTGTATGTGAGGTTTCGCCATCTAGGACGTTTTAGGCGTTTTTCGCCATCTAGTCCATTTTAGGGCGTAAACACCAATAAATTTTGAAAGTTGCCACAAATCAATAATATTGTATCCGTTGTCCCGGGGAATACTAACACCGGCAACTTTCAAACAAAATTAACTCAAATTGAGAATTTTATTTGATACCGTGTTGTCTCAAAGTAAATGTTTTAAATATTATTAGCTGCGACTATCGGTGACTACGCGCAACGCCCGTTAAAATATTTTACATACTAACCAAAACAGCCGCGCTAACAAACAGTTAGTGCGTCTGATAGGCAGGATCTTTATATTACGTAATAACGAGCGAAGAGTCGTTCGGCAAATACATAGTTAAACGCCCTTAATTGAGCCTACTTGCGTACTTGCGAAAGAAGACCCAGATGAAAAGAAAAAACAATCTACATGGAAACAAGTCATTTCCAAATTTTCAACCAACACTAGTCAATTTCCAGAACAAAAAGGCTACAAACAGTTCGACAATGAAAAGAAGTAATACAAATAATCAGATTACAAAACTTGTATAAGTATTATAATATAATAAACATGTATACTTTTTTTCAACCATTTTAAAGCATTCCATATTTTAGAAATGTCAACATAATTTTCCCATATAACTTTGGTTTTTGTCGGATTACCTCTCACCAATACGAGATATCTCTTGATTTTTCAATAAAGCATCAGTTTCAGGACATATTCTTTTTAAAGTTTCGTTAATGAGAAGTGGTAAATGAAAAGTTCCACCAACAACTTTATCTATTTTGATGTAATGTGGTATTTGTTTTTTCATCACGGTATCCTTTTTTACGACAGCCTGGAAAGCTTTTGCTCGTTGAATTAGAATTTTTTCATATTCATTGAGAATGGCTATTTCATGTGGAACTTCATCATTGAACATTATATTCAAAATGGAGTTTGAAGCTATTTTATTTTTTTTATAATTTTGTTCACAATTGCTGCAGATATAAGCATTTACAATTTCTTTGGGATCATAATTTATCTTATTATCTTAATTTTGGGATCATAATAAATCTAATAATTTACTCAAAGCTGTGTTTTTATACCCGATAAAAACGATATAATGTTGCCCTTATCCGAACATTTATTTACAAGTTTTAATTGTCTTAAAGTAAGGAGCCTCTCGCATGAAATACACGGAGTAGAAGGGGGATCTCTATCAATTTTGTAAAACTCAGTAATGCCTTTTTCGTATTTTTTCTTAATTTCAACTTCGTCTAAGCATATAACGTTTTTTGAGCAATAAAACTTTGTCAACTCTTCTATATCGAATGAATTTAGTGCATTATCAATTTGACTAATATACTGATATCTAGCTTTAATTTTATAAATCAACCTTTTTATTGTTCGTAGATAGGGATAATGGACCGACAAATAATTTAATTTCAAAAACTTGAAATTGCATATCAGAGGTTGGTCATAACAAATTTACGGATGTCCCATTTTTTGCGGATTTCGTGATTCGCAAGAAAAGATATCAATGTCTCAATAAAATTCTAAACTATTAGTATAGGAAACATTCTTCAATATACATGTGAATAAATCTCTCAATATTTGTAATATCTCTGTATCGAGTGTTTTACAATTTTCATTACAAAGCCATGTACCACGTGACTGTAATGGAAGGATATTTGTCGATTGACCTTCTGTTTAATATTGTTGTTAAAACAATATTTTGTATAGTATTAAATGTGGTTGTAAAATTATACGATGTATCAGCAAAGTAAGCTTCTGCTTTCCAACTATGCTTTGCTAATCCAGATAAAGCAGTAGCAGCAAACACCTCATTTCCACTAATTGTTTCTTTGCCTAAACGAGCTAAAGAAACTTCAACTTTATTTTGACAAGTGTTAATTAAACTTTTTACTGAGGCAATCGCCATATCTCTTGCATATATTACATTAGTAATTATTTTTTCAGCTTTCACGTACGATTCAACTGATTGTGGATCAATCTTATCTGCTATGTTGGTAACATAATATTCTTTCGATTGCAATAAGTTTCGAGTGGTCTTTTTTACAGAAATCGTATTACGTTTCTTTTTAATAGAGGTTGGAAGTCTAAACATCATTGGTCTTTTGAGAATAAAATTTTTATTAATCGTGTATAATATTTTCTTCATACTTATTTCCTTTGTCATCTGTTTTTCTTGCAACGCTCTTAGAAATCGTCGAATTTTAAATTTCATTTTTTCGTAATATTTTTTATTAGTCAATTTTCTTTTTGTTAGACTTACAGATATTTTATAATCATCATTATTATAAATAAATTTTGACAATTTGTATTGAACTTTACGTTTTTCCAAAATCGTTTGACGATGAGATTCGTAATATTTTTTAGATCGCCTTGCCGAAAATGTTTGACTATAACTGATTAAAGTAGGAACGCTATTAATTTCCTTACCAATATTTACATCATTGAGAGATCCATCAATTTCGTTTTTATTTGAATAATCATCAACAGTAGATGTACTGTGCATCGAAAATCCACATCCAACAATCGATTAATCAATCTGAGAGCTGAATTCTGAAATAGTCTTAATGATAGAATCAGATTGAAACAACACAGCAGGAGCAGTGTTGATTATTATAGGACAATCTATAATAAAATTATGTTGATTAGCTTCATCATATTGTTCCACAACGCCATTAGTATCGATATTATTATTATTAACGTATGAAACCACATCTACATTATCTTTAGGTATTTCGTGAAAATATTTTGATTTTTCATATCTACAAAGGTCAATAGATGAAACAGCAACATCTGATACTCTATTATCTTCTAATTCAATCAATTTTCTTTTCCCTGTGTTGCAAATGTTAATGCTAGTACTACATTGAAATTTGTTTTTTACAGAGGAAAGCAAATTATTAACGTTATTTTTATGTGAACTTATTTGCATTTTATTATCATTTGCTGTATACGATAATAAAAATCGATCTCTTTCTAAAAAAATAATGTACGCACTTTCGTATTGTGTAAAATTGGTAAACGTCGAAACATTTGAATTGTTAACGAAAATCCATTGATTTGACTGATGACGAATAATATTAGTATAATGAACACATTCAAGAGAAGAACCGTGATGTAGTATTGCACTTTTAACCTTATAGATTCTCCACAGATATGAAATGATACATTGTCAAAGGACATTAGTCGAAAGTTAGTTATTTTCTGACGTATACCATTAGAATCATATTTATATATTAACAGTTGTATAATCAAACTATCATTCATACTTTGAATAGAATTCTTCAACTGTCTTTGCACGGTGGGTTTTAAAATATTTTAATTTTTTTGAATACCACCCCGGAAATTTTTATGAATATCTATTGCAGGAGGTTTATAGAACTAGGAAAAACCAACCCCGAAATCGTAGAACCTCAACTTTTCGTTTTATTCACATTGGAAATTTTTTTTTACTCTTTTGGCATTATAATCATTTTAAAAATGTTAAACTTAGAAAAAAATCAAATTAAAATTGCTCTTGTTTTAAACTATATTATATTTATTACAAATATATACATATATACTGAAAATTATTTTTTTTTTCAATTATGACATAATTTTTCAATGCATTTTTTAATTCAAACACAGTTATAAGCATAATCGTGTAAACATATACGTATTTATGCAATATCATATATGTGTACGTGTGTGTATTATGAAATAGGAAGAATCAACCTCGTTCAATAGTCAATTGGTTGCTGGTACTCATGCTATTATGATGTAAACAATATCAAAGGTCGCGCGAGTTTTCAAATATAACGTATGCCGCGGAAAATATGTTGAAGTATGTAGAAAGTGGGGGAAGTTGACTATAGATTCGACCGTTTTCGCGTCAGTTAGCTGTTATCAGTCTACACCTTTCTTTCGTGTTGCTACAAGTTTTGAAAATTCTCAGTGATAATGTCGCAACTTAATCATGCAGCTTCTCACGAAGAGAATAGAAAAAAAGTTTGTGTAGGTTGTAAAGAAAAAAAGAAAGGCATGAAAAATATTGGATCTGAAATGAAGAAAAAACTAGATAAAGTTTCAAATTACAGTGATACAGACGTTCGTCTACCTACATCAATTTGTACATCGTGTCGTGTGAAGGTTTATGAATTAGCCAGAAGTGATAACAAATTTAACTTGCCTGATTATTCTAACTTTACATTTCCTAAAAAAGTTACAAGAACAAATAGTGATATGATTTGTAATTGTACTCTATGTGACTTTGCGCGAACTGATTTGGGATTTGTTGTGAAACGTAAATCTGAATTGAAAAAGAAAGGTCAAAATCTATCGAAAAAATGTGCCAAGTGCATATCTACATTACATAAAGGAGTACAACACAATTGCACGTCATCAACAAAATATAAAAATGTTAAAGATATAGTACAAAGTTATTTACCTGAGAAAACAAAAGAGCATTTAACGTGTGAGCTTATAAAAGGAAATGTTGCTGAAAAACATAATCAAGGAAGTATTGAATCAGCAGGTAATGTTATTTCCTTATCCCAAAAGCACGGAAAGCCTCTTAGAATAGAACTGTTTCCCAAAGACAATCGTAAAATAATATCTGCGGAAGATATGTTACAGTTACAAACAAAATATGGATTGAGTACTAATAAAATTTGTGGAATAGGAAATTTGATTCGCATAGCGCTGAAAGATAGGAAATGTATCGAAAATGATTTAAAAAGAAAATTGAACTCTCTTAATCACCGGCTTGATGACTATTTTTCAATCGCAGAAGCCAAATTCTCTAAAACAAAGGGCAAACTTAAAACAACAGAAGATAAGCCGTTTATTTTTTGTAATAATGTTGTTGAACTATGTCAACTTATAGAACAAGAAAGATATGTAACTAACTGTTCTTACAAAGTTGGTATTGATGGGGGTGGCGGTTTTCTAAAAGTTTGTATTTCTTTGATAGATAGTAGTGAAATTGATGCCAGAACTGAAAATAAATCAAAAAAATTGCGACAGTCATATAAGGATGGTATAAATGTAAAATTTTTGAGTTCTAGTGTAATGAAATTATTCATCATTGGTTTAGTGGAATCAACTCAGGAAAATTTTGAAAATATTTCTCTGCTATGGACATTATTGAAGCTCGATACATTTAATTGTACAGTGGCCACTGATTTGAAATTAGCAAATATTTTAATAGGTATTATGACACATGCCAGCAAATACCCTTGTACTTGGTGCACAGCTTCAAGTGATGAATTACATACATGCGGTGTACTCCGAACACTCTCTAATTGCCTGAAAAACATGGAAGCTTGGGAAAAAGATGGAAGTAAAAAAGAAAATGCCCAACGCTTCAAAAACTGCGTGAATAAACCTCTCTTTAACTACACAAAAGATAAAGAAATTATAGACCTTATTACACCTCCAGAACTGCACTTGTTACTCGGTGTTGTCAATAAGTTGTATGAAAGCATGGCATCAGAATTCGAAAATGAAAGTCAAGCATGGGTTACAGAATGTCATGTAGATCGAGAAGTATACTATGGAAAACCTTCTTTCAATGGCAACTCTTGCAGAAAATTACTAAAAAGTGTTGACATTTTACGAAGAATCTCTGAAAAATATGTAGGAAGATGTATGAAATATGTTCAATGTTTTCAAGACTTCTGTCATGTAGTTGATTCTTGCTTCTCAAATAAACTGGACCCTCAATTCAAAGTGTACATAAATAATTTTAAGAAGAGCTACGCAGTTTTGGAGATTAGTATCACTCCTAAAGTGCATGCAGTTATTGAACATGTACCATATTTTTGTTCTAAGTATAAAAGAGGACTTGGCTTTTATAGTGAACAAGCTATGGAATCAGTCCATGCAGATTTCAAGAAGACATGGTGTAAATATAAACTTAATAAATCACATCCTGAATATTCACAAAATCTATTAAGAGCAGTTTGTGAATATAACAGCAGCCATATTTAAATTAAAAAATGCATTGATAAATTATGTCATTATTGAAAAAAAAATTATTTTGATCCATATATGTATATATTTGTAATAAATATAATATAGTTTAAAAGATGAGCAATTTTAATTTAATTTTTTTCTAGTTTAACATTTCCAAAATGATTATAATGCCAAAAGAGTAAAAAAAAATTTCCAATGTGAATAAAACGAAAAGTTGAGGTTCTACGATTTCGGGGTTGGTTTTTCCTAGTTCTATAAACCTCCTGCAATAGATATTCATAAAAATTTCCGGGGTGGTATTCAAAAAAATTAAAATATTTTAAAACCCACCGTGTTTGGCCACTGCAAAGTGTTTCGCAAGGTACATCTAAAACAGTCCACTTTTCCAAATTATAATCAATAATTTCTTGCAAATTTGCATATTTTCTATTTTCTGGGAGTGCCAAAGGTAGTATGCAATTAAAACTTGAAACTGTTTGATTGATTGAATTGCAATTATCACAGCGTATATCTGTGATATAAACAAAATTTAAACTTGATGTAAATTATTAGATTTAAGACTAAGTTCCGTAATAAAATCTGCAACGTTTTTTTGCTCGTTTCGAGTAAATGTATCTCCTGCAACAGCTCTTACGTGTTTTATTTGTACACTCATACCAAAAAAGTATTCTTGAAAAGCACGCTGCAGTGCAATGTTCTCTATGTTATTTAAAAATGCAAATTGTACGGAACGTTAATGAAACAAACTTTGTAAACTTGAATTTGCATAACAAGAAACCATCCTTCCATCCTCTTCGATCGGGTTTGCAATACCTACAATTTTCCATAAATCAACAGAATTCATAGTAACATTTTTGTTACTATCTGATGCATTATGATATTTCATGGCAGAAGCATATTTATTTTTGCTATTTTTTAAAAAATTATAAGATGACACGTTAGATTTCAACTCATCATCTAGTGTGAGGTCGTCGGCTGATTTGTCGAAAGTATGCTTACAAATTAAATCGTTTTTCTTAAATCTAAAGTTGTTGTGATTAAACGTAATAAATTTTGGAAGAGTTGTTGATATGATTGCGAATTTTTGAACACACTGTCGTTTAACATTTGAATTGACAATATTACTGGGTCTATTAATAGTAGTTTCTATAGTTGCTACATTAATTTTTTCTAAAAATATAATGTATGCATTTTTTTCGTATGATGATAACTCAGTACACATATAAACGTTCAAATCGTCAACTATTTTCCAATGATTTGTTTCGCGAAGAACAGTAGTATAGTGACCAAATGGAAGACTAGAATCATGAAATATTGCACTTTTCACTTGATACATTTTACCAAAAATTAAAATTATTTCTTTTTCAAAAGATTTTAACTGAAAATCAGTAATTTTATGACGTTTACCTTCGTTATTATGTTTGAATATGATCAGTTTCAAGATCAAAATATCATTTTTTGTTTCAATAAATTTTTTAGTATACTTATTATAGCCGCATGCTTTTTCACAAAGTATATTCAAATTAGTCCACTTGTCAAAACTATATTCTACAATTTTTTGTAGACTTGTACGATTTTCAATTGATGAAAGGGGAAGTGTCAGTATATAATAGCAATTTGATGTTGATTTACGTGAGATATTACAGTGCTTACAAGCTATTTCTAGAATTATATTGAATGCGAGACTTTCTTGTAAATTTTTAGATTTACGACAAAGATCTAGAATGAAATCTGCAGCATCTATCTTTTATTTTGCAATAAATTTATGTCCGACGAAACATTTCACTTTCGCTATTTGTACATTGTTACCAGATACATACTTTTTAAAAGCCTCGTATAACGTATTTTGTTCTGGACATTTCAATAATCTAAATCTAATAGAGGGGCAGTGAAACAGGCTTTCTAAGCTTGAACAAGCATAACAAGAAACTTTATCTTTGTTTTCTATGCCGACAACTTTCCATAGATTATTATAGCATGACGATTCATATTGCGAAATCACTCGAGGATTTGCAGTTGTAATTAATTTCGTGCTATCATTAACAACATATATTTCATTTATTTTACGAGAAATAACCATTTTTATTAATGAATTTTCACTCAAGTCATCAGGTAATACGGGAAATGGTACCAGTTTATTGGACTGGAACATTTCAAAGATGTGTTTTCGCATCTTTGTTTTATCATATGCAACTGTATTTGGCGTGTTGAAGAATATAGAAGTTGCAAATCAGGATAATGCATTGACTGCATTATCCTGATTTTGAACTTTAGGAAAATATATTGGCAAATCATCAAAATGACGGAACAATTTTCTGAGATATATTTTATGACTGTTATGTAATTGTTTTAGATTCAATGAATCATAAATGAAAATAGCTTTAGTATCATAGTAAGAACAAACCCAATGACCATTTTCACATTTACCTTCGAAACAATTGTTATCATAGCTGTGCAATATTTGTAAATGTGGAAATTGATGAGGAAGTGGCTAAAATCATATACTTTGTGGATTATTATTAAATACAGTAGTATACAACGTAGTTATTGGTTTGAAATTAGAATTTAATTGTAATAAATTATGAAATTTTTCAATGTGAATATCTTTCATAAGCGCTGAGGGATTTAAAACCATCAAAGCTTGTTCTAAACTAAGACAATATGTAGAAACTCTCATATTATTTTATGAAAATGTATTTTTATTAAATGTATTATTAATTATTAATAGTATTAAATTTATTAATGTATATTTCTAAATAAATGATAGGTGACAACTCGCGCGAGGCGAGTTTGTCCCGTACGAAGGCCTTTTTAACAGCCAAGTGGCCTTAGACTCGGGCGGCAGTCAGGCTTTCGGGCACCCCGGCCCGTTCGCGCGTCAATAATGAAATCCCTGTTGATTATAATCCGACACTCGATATCGCAATTGTAAAATAATTAATTGAACGTTTATAACGATTTTCGCTTGTTTATTAAAAGAAAAGTGTAATAGCAATTTTCTTTAATATAATGGGGAAGCATATGGATACACTTATAGGCGTTTAAATTTATAATATTTATTCTAGTCTCTTTCACAACATAAATAAGTTAAGCAGAATAGAGAGATATACAGGGTGGACCATTTTAAGTGAGCCAGTACGTTTTCTCGGAAACTAGTGGGGATAGCGAAAAATGTTTCAAACAAAAGTTGTCCAACTTGAAGGAGGACATACCCTCATGACCACAGGCAAGATGCCCCTCTCAAAATGCAATAACTTTTGTCTACATCATTTTTCTCTAAACCATACCGATCTTAGGTTAGTTAGGTGGAAAGATTAAGAAAAAAATAACATTGAACTTTACGTGATGTTGGGGGCGACCTTGATGGTCACCCAGACCCCATGTATAATAGGTCATCTGAACGTAGAATTTCCCGTTCATTCCAAATCCAGGGTCAAAAATAGGGGGTCCCGTATAAGAAAACAAAGTTGACCTTGAAATGACCTTGAACCTTACATCCAAGGACACAGGCAAGGTCATGAGGGTATGTCCCCCTCCAAGTTGGACAACTTTTGTTTGAAACATTTTTCGCTATCCCCACTAGTTTCCGAGAAAACGTACTGGCTCACTTAAAATGGTCCACCCTGTATATATAAATTCTCAGACGCGTAACTTTCGCCTCGCGATGTTTATTATTTTTTTGGTTACATAAAATGTGTTACTCACTTTGTATTAATATTGTAAATATAAATCGGTCCAAATTATTATTTGCTTCGTGATGTGGCCAATCACTTTTTCTTTGAATCTGATCAGATTAACTGGTCCAATATATTTTTTTATCCAATAGTGTGGCAACACACGAGAAAATGTTAATTCCTATGGTTTTCGTGGTCCAATATATTTTTTTATCTAATAGTGTGGCAACACACGAGAAAATGATAATTCCTATGATTTTTGTTTACACAAAATTATTAAAACAATTGTAATCGACACTTCTAATACTTAATTGTAACTCGAACAATTATACTTTTAAACTCTTATTATGGATTTAACTTCAGTAGGAAAAATGCAGGCTTCTTAGTTGAACGCTCACTCCTAACTAACTAAAGATCCATCGTTGTTTTCGCAGGTTCATTATATATCTTTTGTCTCTCGCATTCCGTCTCTCTCTCGCACATATGCTTTAGACGTTTACGCTTCTCGAATCGGCTCGTCTTACCTAGCTAAGCACGCTGACTGCAGCATGCTGTCCCAGCATGCTGCCGCAGCGTGAATCTGCCTCTGCCGCTCATTCCCACCGAGTCGCGCACACGAATATATTGCTAGCTATACTATGTCCGAACGGAAATCTCGAGAGCGAAATATTATTCGACAAAATACAATTATAACACAATGAAGCGTCACGTAACAGGGAAACTCTTATGTAACGAGGGCAGCGCCTTATTCGGCACTGACGTCACCAATTTATTAAGGGGAGAGTAAGAGAGGCACTTTCGCTCTTTAACAATCGGGGAACGAGAGGATAGGTCGAATGAATAAATAATTTTCCTTAATTAGAACATACAACTTAAATCTATTCAGACAAACAAATACAAAATCGGTTATAATAAAGTTTACATCACGCGCACATGTACAGAACAACTTAAACTAACGCGGGAGGACGAATTGCCCGGCGACTAAATCGCTTTGACCATTCGCCTCCTTACAAGTAAAAAAAAGATACACTGAATCCTCACTACCGCGTTACGATGAGCGTAGCCGGCAAGTGATTGCCTGGCTACCTATCGTTCCTACGCGGCCGCGCATCACCATGAGAGAGAGAAATAATGGGAGAGAGAGACAACCTGACCTTTGTCCTTGGCGATGAGCCGACAACGGGGAGTTGACCTGGCCGCTGGCTGGACGTCTTCCTCGGCGTAGCCCGTGGTGAACCCACTGGAAGTCGCCGTGCACGGTGGCGAGGGCGACACTGAATGCCCTGATGCAGGTGTTGTCGCCATACGTAGCCTCGTCTCGCCCTGGTCTGGTCACTGCTGCACGTGTACTTCTTTTCTCCCTTTGCGCTGCTTCTTTTCTTCGCTACTTCCAACTTCTCTCCTTAACTTTCTTCCGGGAACTAGCTCACGCGACTTGACGCATGGTCAGCGTCCGCACTCTCGCCGGGCTCTCCCACCAAGCCCACTCATTAGGCATTAGGCGGCGTGCGACAAAAGCGCTAATTGGTCGCGCATCACACGCCGGCCCAAACCTGCATAGTGCGTGCATAGGCGCGCACTCTAGCATGCTCTCTCTCTCTCACTCTCTCTCTCTCTCTCTCTCTCTCTCTCTCTCTGCCGGTGAGTAACGACACGTACTATCTATGTTCTCCGCAAACCTTCAATAATTTAAATATTTCTACGCATCTCTTGAGCGGCACATCTGGCAGGTGAGATCATCTGGTTGGCTTCCTTTACGCTGGAATGAATTTCCTAGTTTAAAACTAAAATAAACAGGCCACTGGTTGATTTTCATTTCTGATCTCACAACCTAACCTCACTTGTCAACTCAAATCAAGACACACACCTTCCATCGGCTTACTTGCTCACCATGGAGAACGAGCCTGCACCAAGAAATCAGCATTTTTACAAGCTACTTTAATCAACATGCACTCCAGCTTTATTTCCGGCCACCTGCACATCCTGCAAACGACCAGCTAACATTCAAAATTGTCTAAGTATAGCTCCACTGTCTTTCAGCGTACATCTCAGTCTGTCTGAAATTTATCTACAAAAGTGTCGCATACTTAAATTATACTTAAATCATTCTTTAACGTAAAATTTGTAAAGTTTTTGTGCTTATAAACAATACATATTCAAGTGAATTGAGTCAACGATAACAAACAGCCGATCATCGCTCCTTTTCTCATTTAGCATAAATTTCAAAAACTAAAGCGAGTAAATTCATAGTCGCGCCGAGTTATCATCTGCGTCTGTATTTGACAGCACTCGTGTTCGTTCGTTTTTCCATTATTTTATATCATCTGTGGCAAAGTGTCTCATCTCATTACATTTTATATTCTTGTCATCGTCTTTTTGTCTTAAGTCTATCCGTTTCAAGTTCCATGTAATGTTTACATCCTGTTCGAATTTAAATCCGTTGTTTACATTTTGTAATCTCGATGCTATCGTCCGAGTGTATTTCTACCACAGCGATCTATGTCACTTGCGCTATCATACATAAGCTTCTATACTCTGTCTATTACTCTCAGTCGATAATCATTTAAATTGCGCCAAATTCAAATATCTTAAATCTTAATTTCATTTACATTGCTTGTTTCGTTTAACGATCTCGTTCGTTTTTTGACTTGAATATGCTTGCATAGTCTTTCCTACTTGTCTGATTGCTTTATCTCTCTGTCACACGTATTCAAATTCAGGTCAAGAGATTTCTCATTTCAATTTTACATAATTATCAAACCGTTTTCGCATAAAAATTTTTCTCTTTCTACCCATTGTACACTAGTTTATATATATCTCCGGATTGATTTTATAATATTTGTCTCATGGTCTTGTCCACTTGCTCCGTGTGTGGCGATGCACTGAGTTGTCAAACCGACAGAGTCTTGCAGTGTGTTCATTGTGCCAAACTCTCTCATAGTTTTTGCTCGGATTTAGCACTCTCCTCTGATCCATCTGTTTTCTCTTGTCGCGACTGCTTGTCTGTTCCAATTTCCACAACCATTCCAAATCCCACTGCTCCAAATCTTATCCCTTCTGTCACATACTCGTCCTATAACACCACAGATTCTCTGGCTTCCACTCAACCTGCTCAAAATCGCAAGCGTATTGCCTCGCCATATTCACCATCTTCATTTCGAGTCACCAAGCTCCTCTGTCCTTCGAATCCCTTGTCTACCAGCCCTTCCACTCTTTCATCACCAGCTTTACCTGACAAATCACTAATTCTTCCTCATCGTTCCAGCCCCGCCATGGATAACGCTGCTCCGGCTTGGTTTTCTCGATTTGTCGAGAATGACTTTAAGGCCCTTCGTAGCGAAATGCGTGCTGGACAGGCCTCTGTCCTCTCCAGCGTGGAGCGCGTCGCTGACGATGTGAAGACATTGAGGTCCTGCCTGGGTTTTAGGGATAGATGTGAGCTGCTGATTTTGGGCCTTCCCAACGAGTTTTCCGGAACGCTGGAGGACGCCGCTGAGTTGCTTTTTGATGCAGTGGGCTACTCAAATGCCCGCAACCACATAGCCTCCACCAGAAAATGGACGCCTTCTCGCTCTCCTCCAATACAAAATGACGTGGCTTCACCGGGGCCCTCCAGTTCTCTCACAACAACAGCTTTTGTGGTCCGAATCGACTCTACTGTCTCTCGGGACATCCTGATCGAGAGCTCGAAGAGGCTTGCTGGCAAGACGGCGAGAGACGTGTTTGGTTGTGGTTCAGGAAACCCCATTTTCGTTCGTCAGTTGCTACCTCAACCCCTGCATAACCTGTTTGTCAAGGCTCAGGCCCGTAGTCGAGAGCTTGGGTATGCCCGCCCCGTTATCTCCGGCATGATTATCCACATGCGTGAAAGTCTTCGAGCTCCACTCATCCCTGTACTCTCTGAAGGCGACCTTGATCTTTGTTCGCCGCGTCCTGCTCGAAATGGCAGGCCATTACGGGGTCCTCGTCCTATTGACATGTCCACTCATGCTACACCCTTGAGGGCTTCAAATCATCCCCCGGAAAAATTGCGCTTCGCTCCCCGATCGAGGCCACCGGTCTCATCCTCTAGTATTGCTCACACCACTAATATTACCTCCGCACACTCAAATTCAGCTACCAATTGTTTTAGCCCAACAGTCTCACAATTCCCCGTCCAACCAACAAATCACTCCTCAAACCCCCCTACCACATCATGACGCCATTCGGATAACAAATCAGCAAACTCATCCACTGCTTTCTCTCTAGGCCACATAAATGTCAACCGTCTAAACTCTCCTCGTCATTTCGCTCTCCTTGAAAACCACGTACAGTCCACCCATTATGATGCTATAGCTATCACTGAGACTTTCCTCTCGCCTGACATTTCTGATTCTCATCTTGCCCTTGACAACTTTAATTTCTACAGACTTGATAGGATAGGCAAGTAGGGGGGTGGTGTTGGCATCTATGTTCGATCGCACCTCAGTTTCGACATTTTGACCACTTCAGACCCATCTTTTGATAACACACCTGAATTTATGATCGGCGAGATTAAATCGCATCTTACAAAGCTGCTGATTGCTGTGGTCTATAGGCGCCCTGCTGCTTGCTCTCCCTCCCAATTTTTCAACTGCCTTTCAATCTACCTACCCCTTTATAACAACGTTATTATCACCGGCGACTTTAATGCTGACCTCAACTCTCAATTTCTTCCTGATACCAAAGCTTTACTGTCTCTTCTCGATCTTCATCGTCTCCACATAGTCTCTACACTACCTACCCACAATTGTCTTGACCAACATCCGCCATCTCACACCACCCTTGATCTTTTCATTGTAAACGACCTTAATGCAGTCCAGGTTTTTAGCAAATCCACTGCTCCATTCATAGCTGGTCACGATTTCATTTCTCTAATCTACACATTTAAATCCACAACCCCTGCTCAAAAAACTATCCTCACACGAGGACTGAATCACGTGGATCGGTCGGCTCTCGAATCAGCACTGCACGTTGCTCCTCTCAGACAGATTACTCTGTCGTCGAGGCGTAAGCCATGGGTCAGTCCCAGCATTCTCTCGTTAATGAAACAGCGAGATCTCGCTTACCGATTAGCCCGTTCCACCCACTCTCCCAATGACCTTTCCACGTATCGCAGGCTCAGAAATGACATCTTAAATAAACTCGACACCGCCAAAAACTCCTTCATCGCCAATAAGATTTCTTCTGCCAGGGATTACAAAGCAAAATGGTGTGAATTGCGAAACCTGGGCATCACCAAAAGATCTCATCCTTCCCCCTTCAAGTTTTTTTCCCCAAATTCCCTAAATTCCCACTTTGCAAACATAGTAAACTCTGCTCCTCCCATTACATACGACTCCTTCAATATACTCGCATCGGTTACTCTAAATTCCACTATTCCATCCATCATCTTTGACCTTTGTCCAGCCACACGACAGGAAGTTTTGGATGCTCTGAATGTATCAACATCCAGGACTCAGGGATACGATGGCTTATCCACTAAAATGATTAAACTTGCCTCATCCTCTTGCATCTCCTCTCTTACTAGGCTTGTAAATTAGTCCTTGACCTGCGGCCTGTTTCCTACTTCGTGGAAATGCTCTCTTATTACTCCATTGGCCAAGATACCCTCGCCCGCTTCCTTATCGGACACTAGACCGATTGCGAGACTATCTGAGGTCTCTAAGGTGTTGGAGAGACTGGTCCACAACCAGCTGTCTTCCTATCTCGACAGGCATCATTACAGAAATCCACGTCAGGCTGGTTTTGTTAGACATCATAGTACCCAGACAGCTCTTCTGGGGGTCCTGGATGATGTTCGTAGAGCCATCGAGGACCGAAAGATCACTATTTTGTTACTGCTGGATTTCTCCAGGGCTTTCGATGTAATTCCCCACGATCGTCTTCTTCTCAAACTTCGAAACTCACGTTTCTCCGATCAAGCACTTCACTGGTTTTTCAGCTATCTCTCAAACAGGTCTTAGGCTGTTGTCGACGATGAGGGAAATGTATCCGACTGGCTTGGTGTTTCCACTGGAGTGCCTCAGGGCAGCATCCTGGGACCTCTATTGTTCTCTATGTACATCAAAGATCTATCCTCGACCTTATCTTATTCTAATTATATGATGTACGCTGACGACACTCAAGTCTACCTGCATTGCCACCCCTGTGACCTGATCTGTGCCCTTCAAAATCTTCAACTAGACGCTCAGTCTATTGCAGACTGGGCCCTACAAAACGGGATACCACTAAACCTATCCAAAACCAAGGTCATGATATTAGGTAGTGACCAATATGTCAGGGCCATTGATGTAAACGCCATCCCTAAAATAACAATAAACGGCATTCCACTTGATTATGTCTCCTCCGCGAAAAACCTAGGTATAACCCTAACGTCCACTCTAAACTGGAACGATCACGTGAAAACCATCCTTAGAAGGGTTTATGGATCCCTTGCCTCTCTCCGATTTTACAGGAAATCTCTGTCCATCTCCCTCAAAAAACAGCTAGTAGAGCAACTAATTTTCCCTCATTTCAATTACGCCCCGACAGTTTTTTTACAACTTGACGGTGAGCGAGCCCGTGGGTTGCAGGTTGCTCAGAATGCCTGTGTACACTTTGTGGTCGGTTGGATCCCATTCAATCCCACCATCTCCCTTGACTCTCACATCACACACCACCGACTCGCTTTAGGTTGGCTCTCCCTAACCTCGACTCGCTACAGAGCCCTTGCAACTCTTGCTTATACCACCATTTCCAGGGAGTCACCGTGTTACCTGGTACACCATATCTCACGACTACTAGAAAATGCTCCTATTCGTCGCTCAAATCGCCTTCTCCCATCACTATTCGAGTATAAGGCTCCGCGCACCGAGGCATGGAACTACTCGTTTGCCATACTCGCTCAGCGCATTCTTAACGCCCTCAGCGTCACCAGTTTTTCTACGGACCAAATCTCAACATTTAAACACTGGATACACAGCATTCTCTTAAACCAGGAAACCAAATTATGGCTGCAGCGCGCTACACACGTAAAACTAGAACCAACACCCAAGTTTTCCACATATCCAACTGTTCCCGAATCAGTAAACGTCACTGCCTTCGGTCCAGACTGCGGAACCTCTCATAAAAACTTGGTTTTGGATCTATGGTTTCTAAAACAAAACACCTAGTATCTTTCCTTCCCTTCTCTACCTTGATCTACATCTCATCCACCTTGCTTAAGTAGCCATTGAACCCTATCCCTGGTGTACCCTCATTTGAACTCTTCCACATTATCAACCAAATTATATCGTCAAAAATCGTCCTCTGTACCCTCCGCTCCTTGTCCATCATCCTCGTGCTATAAATCTATATACTAACCGCTTCAACTATTAACTATTATAAATGTGCGTTATCGCCATACTTTTTGTGATTTTTGAGCGCATGAAATCACTGTGTCTCTAGTCTTTTTCACTGAAAACATAACCAGAATTTTAACATTTTATTATTAGCCTCATCCGCGAGTCTTTCTACTAGTTATCTTAATTTTAAGTTATCTTACTTACACCTTTAATTCTAAATCTACTGTTATTCACTCACATTTGTCATATTAAATTGTATAACTAATCTCTTACTATTAATTCTGCTTGTATTAGTCTTGTTATTTTAATATTACTTGTAACTGTTTATTTTCTACGGCTTATCAACATGTTTTAATACTGGCGTTTACCTTACGACCGCTTTTCACTTATGTTTTTCTGGTGCCGTTTGTATTTTGTAAGTCCTGGCAAATCGTCGGGCCTATATTCTTAAGAAACTGTTTCTTCGTTATCTTAATTATTTATTGTTTTTCGATATTATTTATTTGTTACAAGTTGTTTTCATTTGTTCTTCTTTTTACATAATTTATTTGTATTGCCTGTATTGATTCTACACTGCCAGACGGGGTGTTACCCCATGGCGAAATAAAGAACCTATCTATCTATCTCTCTCTCTCTCTCTCTCTCTCTCTCTCTCTCTCTCTCTCTCTCTCTCTCTCTCTCTCTCTCTCTCATGCTATGCACGAAAAATTCATGTTGTAGCCAAAATAGTTGGGAAAATCCAATGCTATCCGGCTAAGCATCTAGAAAGGCTTCATACAGAAATATCTTCATCAATTGCAGCAACCCGTAGCACAACGTTCACTTCTTTGTCCAATATTATTAATTTTTATTTTGCTAATAATTATTTCACTAGCAGGCACTAATAATTATATTGAAGAGAACTGGAATCAGAATTTCGCTGCAGCACACACAATACAAAGGCGGACTTTGGGGGCATCCATAAAGGACGTCCGATGCCAAAAGGGAGGGTCAAAGTAGAAAATGTGACCGAATGTGACAGTAAATAGTGGGGAGCTTTTTCATTTTCGGACGGTCACAATTTTGTGTTGGCTATTAAAAATACTGTAATTTCTAATTTTTGTTTTTTCAAAAAAATAAAATATTTTTCATTTTCTAGTATAATTAAAACCTTTTAAATTATTAATCAATCAAAATCAGGAAATATTAGTAAATAGAAAAAAAATTTACTGAAGGATTTTTTTGGTATGTACTAAGTTTGAATTTTGGTGGTAATCGATCGAGTGGGTAAGTACAGTGAAAAAACGTCCAGGCGGCGCGCGCGGCGTGTCGATATTATAGGTCGATATCTATGGCAAAAGCGCGAGACACACAAATGACAAGCTCTGACTTGCTCTAGAGTTGTTGTCTCAATAAAGAATTAACTCTTTTGTTTCGTGTGCACACGCTGCAACAATCGTCAATAAATCACTCACAGTAAATACGTGAGATTATTGGAATGGTTACTCCTGGTGAGTTGTATAATAATTTTTGGGCAGCATTCAAAGATGCATATCCGAAACAATCGAAAGGCAATGTACAAACAGATTTCCATGCTGAATGGAAAGAATTGAAAGATAAATTTCCGGATATTGCTGATTTGGAGCGTGAAGTGTAAACACGAGTTCGATCTTTGCAAAATAAAACGACAATAAACAAATCAATGACTATACTGAAATTCCTCAAATCAACACCGAAATCGTCCGAGCATGCATCGACGAGTTCATCAGTGAATCATACACACACATGTTCTGCTGGACATTACGAAAAAGAATCTAAAGTACTCGACAACGTTGTTAACAAAAAAAAAAGGATTAGAGGAGTCACGTGATCTAACAGACGATAAAAATACTGTAGGTAATATTGATGAAAGAGAAAAAAGTTGTACAGCAGTGAAAACGACTGAAAGTAAAGAAGCTCATGACTCTGAAATCAATCGTTCCCCTCGTCGTGTGTACAAGCCATCTCAAGAGAAGTCGAAAGAACGAATTGATACATTGAAGTCTCAAATTGTAAATTTGACAAAAGTAAATGATATTGGATTTGCAAATGAAAAGACTGAAAAACATATAACTAAATTAAGAAGAGAACTTTTAGCAGAAGAAAATTCTTTGAAGAAAAAAGTTAATGATGCTATACGAAAAAGAAAAAGTCGTAAAATACAAAGTTTGAAATTAAAAGAAATATGTAACAAATTTCCTGAAGTGAATAAAGATCTCAAATACAGAGATGGTGTGATTGGAAGGCCCAGGCTGAAAGTAAACCAGCCAGAGTTGCTAAAAACGATGATTGACATTGCTAAACATGGAGGAGCAGCTGACCCGCGACGCCGTACTGAACGTACGTTTTCTTTGCAATTTTAGAAAAAAATTCAACTATAAACATTATTTCCTTGTCTTAATTTGAAATAAACTTATTGAATTTAGCATAAATAATTGCATAAAGATTTCGTAAATTGAAATTAAGTTTATTATATATTAAATAGTAATATAAAAATAATAATTAGATTTTTGGTTTTATCAACATTTGATTAATATTTTAGGACTTGTTTTTATGTACACAAAACTTACAATATATAACAGATATAACTTTTGAATTTCAGTAATCAGAAGTTGCAAGACTTTGGACGATCTCACTAAAGAGCTACAGAATGATAGGTTTAAAATTTCAAAAAGTGGAGTTTATCTTCGGGTTCTTCCTCGACGCAGCAATACAGAAGAGGGCAAATGGCACGTGAAGACTGTGCCTGTGAAACTCTGTCGACCAGAAGCAGATCACCATGCCAAACATCCCGATGGACCTTTTTGCCATGCAACGATACTTGCGTTAGAAACATTGGCATCCGTACTAGGGCCTGCAGAAACAGTTTTTATGTCTGTCGATGATAAGTCAAGAGTTCCTATTGGTCTCACGGCAGCTAAAAAGCAAGCTCCTATGCTTATGCATTTGCAGTACAAAGTTTCATTACCCGATCACGATTGGGTTATTGCAGATCGACATAAGTTAATTCCATCTGTCTACGCGGGAATTGTCATCAAAGCAGACAGTGAGGGATGCCCAAATTCAGTTTCTTACTCCGGGCCAACGTATGTCGCAATTCGGAGTGGCAAACATTGCTCGTCGACGGCCGAGACGCATGCGACGGATCTTGAGCGTGCATTAAATTTGGATAGCTTCACACTTCTTGTCAAAACAGATGATGGTAGTATAAAACCTGTTATGATAATTACTACTGACGGTGGCCCAGATGAAAACCCGCGATACACGCGAGTCATTTCATGTGCAATTCAGCATTTCCAAAAGTTCAAGCTTGATGCTCAATTCATCGCTACCAACGCTCCTGGGCGGAGCGCGTATAACCGTGTGGAGAGACGAATGTCGGTACTGAGCAATGAATTGGCAGGCCTTATTTTGCCTCATGAGCATTTTGGAACTCACCTTGATAGCAGTAATAAAACAAAGGATCAAGCATTAGAATTGAAAAATTTTGCATATGCAGGTGGTGTTCTTGCAGAAATTTGGGGCGATGTTATAATTGATGACTATCCTGTAGTGGCAAAGTACATCGACCCAGAAAATGTATCATCAGTAGAGATGCCTGAAGCTGCTTGGTACAGTAAACACGTTCGAGAGTCTCAATACTTTTTGCAAATCGTCAAATGTGATGACGATGAATGCTGCGGTCCTTGGCGCAGTAGTTTACGGCTTCTTTTAAAATCTCGATTTCTGCCTCCTCCAATGCCCATAAAGCAATCACCTTCAGCACTACATATACCACCGTTCGATGAAAACAACAAAAAATTTTGTCCTCATCTATTGCGATTGGCACTGAATATTGATATTCAAAACAAGACCTTCTCTCAAATTCCATATGATATGTACTGTCCAACTGTACAATCTTGAATTTCAGATAGAGTTTGTTCAGCATGTGGTTTATATCATGCTTCTATCAAGTCAGTTAAAAATCATAGGAAAATACACGGAAAACAAAAAAACATTAAGAAAATAATACCTGAAAAAGTCATTTCTGTTCGAAAAACGAATCATACAGAGGAGTTGTTATGTATCATTAAAGATGAGGAAACCGGAGCTGAAAATATAGAATGGGTAGAAGAAGAAGATGTAACTTCTGAAGAACGACCTCCAGTTATTGAGACTACTGAAATGCCAGTAATTCCATCCTTCTCTGAATGGTTAACCAACCCCTGGACTCAAGAATAAAAATTTATTTATCAAAAATTATTTAAAATATGTTTAATGAGCTAAAAATGTATTTATTAAAAATTATTTAATATTGTTTTGTAAAAATATGTTTTAATATTGTTTTGAATAATATACGTGATAATATAAGTGAAATTCTATTTTTTTTATAAAACTATTTTCAAGTTAGAAAAATTAAGGGGGGGTTCAATAGCTTTGTGACGTCCTTTTACGGGGGTGGATTAAAAAATGTGACCAGATGTGACAAAAGGGAGGGGTGCTTTCAGTTACACGAAAAATTAGTGGACGTCCTTTATGGACGCCCCCTTTGCAAATCGAATAACCGATATTAACAAAAGACGATCTGGATCATGCGCATGTATATATGCGTATATAAATTTTAAGATGTCTTAATATGTATAATTAATTTATTGTATAAATAAATAAAAAATATCAAAAATTACTACTGAAAAATGTTTATTGCATCTCAAATACAAAATAATATAAATTTATTTTATTTTAATTCAATGCACGCCGTGCTTTCATAATGCGTGCAATATGCTTTCATTTGAAATTAAATTTTGCGGCGCAGCAAAATGACAGCATTCTGACGGCACGGCGTGACGAGCACGCGCATGCCAAACCGTGCCGGCACGTTGTGTTATCTGGATTAACTTCTTATTGTTATGTCGAGACGAGGAGATGTTATGGCTAGACGTAATAATATTTAAAATACTGTCGCGTTGGTAAAAGTTGGATCTTAGTCAGGAGTTAAGCGGAGGTTTGTTAAAGGGATAGCGCTTTTATTAAATGTAGTGTGTTTAGGTAGATAACTTAGTTTCTTACCTTGTTAGGACTGGGCTTCAGAAGAGATTTTACGAAACAGTCTCAAGTGTTTGCACTTGATTAAGATTTATTGTTGAAAGACAAATTTATAATGCTTAGCAGAGTATAATTCCGGTTCTGAATAGCCGGGTAGCAAAACTTAGAAATAATACAATAACTAAATTATTGAGTTACTACTATTATTGAATTATTACTATTATGAATGGTGAGTTCAGTGATAATTTAATCATATTGTTACGTCGAGAACAAGTCAGATTATACAATAGCGGCAAAATTTGAATTTTTATGAAAGGGGAATTCCCTTAATTAAAGTAATGGTCAATTAATAGCTGACTTTGTTCTCAGTGACGCACTTTTCCCTTCTGGGTTTAACCCTTTATAGATTATTTTTTGTGTTTTGTACTATAAAAGAGAAGGCTAAGCGATAGTAACATACACTCTGTTAATAATGTTAATAATATATCGAATATATTACGATAGTAACATATTCGACTCCATAAGACCTTCTGCAATTTGAACAATAAATACTTAAACTCTATTTCTATAATAATTTATTATAAACCAGTAAAGACTTATACCTAATCCTTATAACTACGTTACATTCCTGGCTTCTGGCATACGTGTTTCTGGACCAGTCAAACTACAGGTAAAATTATTTAAATTGTCACTTTTTCGATCGGTGCTTTAGTTACATTGTTGGCCTGCTCGAGTTTTAGTCTCGTATCCGTGGTAAAGCGCTTACGCGTTGACCGAAACGAGACAGTTGCGGTTGAGTAACTCTTGTCAATTCGTGGCAGTTGCGTAAGACGTAACAATCTCTTGAGGAAATCTGAAGATGTAGACATTCTCCTATATATGTGTGCTCGTAAAGTTCGCGCTCAATAATCACACATGTGTGATTATTGCGTCTGAAAAAAGATGCCGCCCAGTACTATACATAATGTAATAAGTGTATTTTCATTGAAGAAGAGAAAAGATATTGTATGTAAATTTTGTCACATTAATTAAACACAATATTTATGTTTAGTTTTACTAACTGTAGAGTTTTATGTTTAACACTTAGATATAGGCTTAATAAAACATTTGGTCAAAGGTGAAAACAGTTTTAACTAATTTTCAGTCAATAGAAATTTACTCTTGCTAAACTGCAAAAACTTTATAATGCCCCCAAAACGAGGTCATCGAGCTAAAATTAATAATAAGGTTTGTAAAGTTAAATTAATCAAGCCATTCTTCAATTAAATTCATTAACCAAATTATTGCTTTATTGTTTAATTAGAATTCAGAAGATAAGTTATCAGAACAAACTTTTGAAGTCAAAAAAGATACAAAAAAACTAAACGAGCTGAAAGAGATATTGATAATCAAAATGGAAATGGAAATGGTGAACCAGATATTAAACGAACAAAATCCGAACCAAAAAAATTATTAAATAAAACTGATTCAAACTTAGCAGATATTAATTTCATACGTGAAACGTTAAATGTTGATGGAGAGAAATACAACATTAAAATTTGTCAGTGGACTGTTTCTGGAGTTAGAGCATTAATGAAGGTATGATTAAAAGTTTGAATATAACTTTATTTATAGATTGTGCAGATCCTTTGATAATTCATATTTTGTAGAAAAATCACTTAAATTATCTAAAGTGTAAAAATGCAGACATCATAGTTTTGTTAGAAACAAAATGTGAGAAAAATAAAATACCACCTGAAGTAAAATTAAAAGGATATAAGCATTATTTTCTTGATAGTGAGTTTTGATTGATCAGTGTCCTTTTTCAAACAATGATCATCTCTATTTTATATTCAAATAAATTTTTTACAGGCAAGAAAACAGGATATTGTGGTGTTGCTTTGTTTTCTAAAAAAGAACCTCTTAAAGTATCTTATGGATTGAATGATGACCAATTTGATGATGAAGGAAGATTAATCATTGCTGAGTATGAAACCTTTTATTTGGTTGTTGTTTGTAAGTAATAATATTTTTGTAATGCTACATTTCTTTATATACACCTAATCACTAATAAAATGTACATTTTTTAGATGTGTCAAATGCTGGTTAAGGTTTATTAACATTACCAAAGCGCTTGAAGTGGAATGATGCATTTAAAAAATATATTCAAGAGTTTGATAAATTAAAACCAGTGGTCATTTGTGGTGACATGAATGTAGCACATCAAGAAATTGGTATTAACGATAAACTCTTGGAGTTCAATTATTCAAATGTAGAATACAGATATTTATAGTCATTTTTGTTATAGATTTGACTAATCCAAAAACCAATATGAAAAATGCTGGATTCACTAAAGAAGAATGAGATGGTATGACTGATTTTTTGGGAGCAGGTTTCGTTAATACTTTCAGGAATCTGTATACTGATAGAACTGGAGTTTATACTTTTTGGTCATATTTCAATAATGCACGAAGCAGGAACATCGTCTGGTATAGTTTTATGAGCCTACATTCAAATGAAAAATTAAATTATGATATTTTAATAAATGATGTTTTAGGAGACTGGATTACTACATTGTTTCTGAAAGAATTAAAAACAAGGTTTGTGATTTCGTCAATGGAGATCAAGTTTTCGGTAGTGATCATTATCCAGTTGTTTTTTATGGTTATCTGTAAAAAACTTTGAATGTTAAAGACTTACAAAGAAAAGTCAATATTTTTGTTGAATAAGGTTGAAGAACAAATAAAACACTCATTACATTTCTTTTTCATCATTTTATACATAAGATAAATAGATTATTCATAAGTGTAATAGAATGAATTTGACTCTAAATACTATTACTACACTAGTTAGATATTGTAAACACTTAAAACATTAAAGTTTATTTTAGAACTATATTTATTTTTATTATTTTATTTAAGTCCAGAGTAAATATCCATTAATAATGATTAATAATATACAATTACATTACATTACATGTAATCCAGCAGAGGAATTTCTTCCTGTGCGCTGGTCTGGCATGTTTAATAAACTAATACTAATACTTAAAACTAATTAATAATTTGTATAAAGATATTTATGATTTGTTATTTTAATCCCATGTTCTATTTAGCATCTGTCTGGCTGTAGTGAAATATCCTGTTGTTGCATTCATGGTTCTTTTGTAGATGACACGTTCTATGTTTGTTAATCTTGCTGGAGATAAATTGCAATTGTTATTTGCACAAATAAATTTTCTAATATCTAGTATTAATTTGTTGTGGTCTACTGCATCCTCATGGACTTCCGATGTCGGATACAGAGTACCATAGAGATCAATTAATTGTTTTATATTTTTGCAGTTTAATCTATTTGCCATATTAGGTTTCCTTTGATCTATTTTTTAAGTTTGTTTTTCCTAGTTGTCGTGTTGTTAATTGTTTTCAAGTCATTTGGTAGTTTATTGTATAACATAATTGCTCTTACATAACTGTTTTTTATGCTGATAGTTAGTGTTCTTTTTGGGTGTTGGATTGAGGCGAATCTTGTTTTTCTTTCTTTTCCAATATATTTGTCCTTAAAAGTATCGTAGTGGAATAATAGAGATTCCAATGAAAAGCATTGATCTAAGTTAAGTGGGTATTCATGTGTCACAAATTGGTTTTTATAGATTATTTTTAGTAGTCTGTTTTGCAAGTTTTGTATTACTTTAATTCGACCTGTGTACGCTCCTCCCCAAGCTATAATTCCATAGGTCATTATGCTGTGAAAGAATGCGTAGTAGATCATTTTTAATGTACTGGTATTCATTATTTTTGATAGCTTATATAGGACAAATGTTAGATATTTTGTTTTTTGGTATAGGATTTGTAGATGTAAATCCCATTTCATATTACTGTCAAAAGTAACTCCAAGATATTTTGTGTTTTCAACTCGGTGTATTGGATGTCCTAAGATTTCAATTTTCAGGTTTTTTGGCGTACTGTCATGATAATTTCCAAATTCCATGTACGTTGTCTTGTCTATATTCAAAGATAGTTTATTAAGAGCAAGCCAAATTCCCACTATTTTTAGATAACTGTTCATATTAGTTTCAGCTTCTTTCCAATTCTTACCTTTTGCTATGATTGCTGTATCGTCTGCAAAAGATAGTATGGATTTTTCTGGTAGTATCGTTAGTAGATCATTTATGTATAGTAGGAAAAGTAGCGGACCCAGTATAGTTCCTTGTGGAACACCCATTTTTACTATTTGTTTATCGCTACTTGCATTATTTACCTTCACACATTGTTTTCTATTTGTTAGATAGCTTTTGATAAGGTTATAGGCACTACCCCTAATACCATAGTTGTATAATTTTTGTAACAGTATCTTGTGGTCAACTGTGTCGAAGGCTTTGGCAAGATCCAGAAAAGTTATTGCTATAGGTTTACTTGCATCTAATTGTTCATAAATGTTGTTTGAAATATAATTTAGTGCATGTTTTGTGCTTCTGTTTTTTCGAAAGCCAAATTGATTTGTGGAAAGTAAATTACAGTTGTCAATGAAAGATTGAATTCTTCTATGTATTATTTTTTCAAAGATTTTAGCTATGTTGGAGATTAGAGAAATAGGTCTGTAGTTATTTGCTAAATGTTTTTCTTTTGATTTGTGGATTGCTATAATATCCGCTTCTTTTAAAGCATCAGGCCAAGTTGTTGACTACCAGTGTGATTACCGCCGCATTTGTAACACGTGGCTTCATTTTTACATTTGCTCCCACTATGTCCAAACCTAGCACAGTTATAACAAGGGCTTGTATTTATAATGTCATAGACTTTGCAGTTTTGGCAACCAACAAAAAGTCTGCTTTTATTCTCTCTAATGTGTTTGTACAAATTAGCTGATACCTTCATTATAACTGTCATAGTTTGCAATTTCTCATTAGTGTATGTGTGTATTACTTTACCTTTGTCATCATAATTGTGGAAATTTCTTTGGTTTATATCTGACTCAATGTCTCGCATATTTTGTGTGAAAGATTTGCTGATGCCAGTAACTTTAACTGTTGGTTTCCTAATTTGCTCTTTTTCAATTTTAGCAAACGTGTGTATTTTTTTGTGTAATGTTTTTTCTATAGTGTTAATACTCTCTTCATTCATGCAGTTAATTATGACAGTATCGTTATTTACTGTTTTAATTTTTTTTGTTTGTATTGTTTTATCTTTGATAAGATAATGAGCTACGGTATTTTCTAAATTAGTGGTATCATTTTTATTTGTTCGTTTGATAATAAGTCTTGGTACCTTTTTTGGCTTAGGCTTTGGTAAACTCAATGTTTCTGCATATGAATTTTTAAATATGTTATTTGGTTTATTTTTCTTTTCTTTTGCTAATAACTCATTCCTATTTTGCTTTTCTTTGATGAGTAATTCATTTAGTAATTCATTTTTTTCCTTTGTTTCTTTGTAGAGTTCTTTCAATAAATTATTTTCAGCTTTTAGTTGTTGTATTTCATCTAATTCACTTACTTGTGTTAAATCCATATGTTCATCGTTTTCATTCATTATTTGTTTCTCATGCACGAGCTCATTTAGTATTTCTTGTTTTATTTCCTCTCTGCTTACAAGTTTAAATTGTGTTATGAAAGCACTAGCTTGTTCACTTAAGTCCTATAAGTAATATAAAAAAACATTTATTTATTTTAATCTTCACCAGCTGGAATTGCATCTTCTAATCGCTTTATAAACTTTCTATATTATTGAAGGTTATGATACGTTTATTCCGGGAGTAAGTGTGTTCGTTTGGGCCATGCGAGGAATAGTAGTACTTTTCTGTTGTTGGCACTATCAAAAGTTTTAGCGATTTTTACGCGTTCGTACGCGGTTGTACGCACGCGTATGTGCATATGTGGCGAGGGCATGGAGACTATATATATAGTCTCCATGGGCGAGGGCCTTAGATACGTTGCTAACCTGCTCTCGTTTTAGTCTCGCATCCGTGGTAAATCGCTTACGCGTTGACCGAAAAGAGACAGTCGCGTTTGAGTAACTCTTGTCAATTCGCGACCGTTGCGTGAGACGTAACAGTTTGATCATAAATTGATGTTTGCCTCGGGAAGTACTGATTATTTATTTTCAATTATAATTCGATATGTAGCCTAGTAGTAAGAGCAAAAGTCCAAAGAAAGAGGTATTTTAATAAATATAGTTTATATTCTCATACTATTTTTTAAAGAATTAAGAAAAATGTAGACATGTCATAAATTGTCAAATCCTAATTAGTTTATTCTTATTTGATCTCTGTAAGTCCATAGGTCATATGGTAAATTAAGTAAATTATAATTCTTGCTTGAAACATTTTAAATTCTTTATTATAGTTAGACAATGTCTAAAGCGTAACGCTGAATTAAAAGTTCTAGAGCAAATTGAACAGAATATAAAAAGTTAACTTTGTTATTGTTATCGTCAACAGTATATTTTGACACTTCAGCATTTGATTCAGATCTGTAATATCTAAATTAAAAAAGAATTAAAAACAATAAATATCAATCTATGAAATTTTAATAATTAAACACACTTTGACACTGTTTCACAATTACTTTCAACATTTTCAGCGTTAGACTGTGTTTGGACCGAAGTCATTCTTTACATTCTATTCAATTTGCCCTGGAAATTTCAATTCGGTATTACGCTCTATAATAATTATACTTATTCAGATTTCATTGTTTGTTAAAATTTTTTGAGTTGATAATTTCGATTTGAAGATTTTTTTATTTAAGTTATTTTATAACTTTATTAGTAGTAATTTAACATTTAAATTTAGAATTTAAATTATCACCATATTTTTTTAACTTTAATAAATGCAATTATAGGTATATAGCTAGGATAATTAGCACAATTCGAGCATTACCTCTTATTATTTTAAACAACTTTCTATGCTTTGCGCGCCAAAGCAAATTTGTTACGGTCTCTTTTTTATAAGTGTCGAATAAGGCAGTGTACTTATTCCCACGGGCGCTACACTTATACACACACACACACACACACGCACGAACACGCAGATATTGTACGAACCAAAACAAAGCTAATTTGCATACGCTGTCGGCTCAGATTAAGGCAATGTTTTGCCTAGGAGCGCGATTGTGTACGAATAATCGCGAAAACTCATGACCATATATGACACGTGACGTCACTGGCAGCCCGATCTATTGTTTATCAGACGACATTTTTAATTATTAACGCTTGGAATGAACAAATTCACTTTTTAAGTCAATTTGGTCACGAGGATTCCAAAGATCGACTCGAAAAAGGCGTGCTATTTCAAATAATCGCTTAAATTTCATGTACTACAAAAAACCATTAATAATTTTGCAATAATTATAAGAAACAATTATTGAAACACATATATGCAAAGAATCGGATAACGTGAATCTAAGCAAGAATTCCACGTATCGATAACAAATTAACTAACGATGTTGTCGATAAATAAAGAAATTATAATTTATTAAAACAATTAAAATTGCGTAGCAAGGCAGCAAATGATCTGAACTTGAGTGAAAGGGCAAAATTGTTAAAAGTTGTTACAAGTCATTCATTGATTTTATATTGGCAAAAGAACAATTAAAGGATTATTTAAAATCATTGTCATTTAAACTCCATAAATTTAAATAACAAATTTGAGGTAAATAATAACTGTATACATCATGAGCTGTCGTTCCGTATAAAAATCTCTTTCAATTTCATTGTAGATTTTAGAGTAGACGATCATTAAATTTTGATTGCTCATAACTGGCGATTGCGATTTTTCCTCCGATTTTAATTCATATAATATAATTCTATATTTAAAATCTGATTTTTTGAAGCAACAAATTTTCAATTCGAATGAGCCGTTCTGCAACAAAGCTCGATCGAAGTTTGTATTCGCATGCGAAAAGAGCGTTATAGGGGCTACTTAGCGTAAAATAGGACCTCTACCGCGAATATAAAAGCGCTCATCACCGGAGCATCGAGGAGTTTTGACTCCGCATGCCCAGCAGCGTGAGCACTGTTCTTAGCTGAATAAATCGTAAAATAAATTTCTCTGAGTCAGTGGTTAGCCCTGCTACTTCCACATCCTATCCCTGGCCTAGAGCTCAACTCATAGGACGACTTACTCCGATGAGAAAAAGCAGCCTAGACAAATCATTTTCATAGAACTCATTACCTTTCCAGTCTGCGGGACCTCCAAAGTCTTAGTCACAACGCTGTTCGGCTTTGCCCAAATAGATGCGACTTGATCTAGTGAGGTACCACGAGGCACCTCGTGGGCTTAAGCGTCGTCTATACGACTCAGTTTATTCCCACATTGAGGAATAGAGGCTGCGAGTCAATGCTCCAATTATTTTTGCCTACCATGAGGTTATTATTTAAATTCATAATTTTAGAAGCAGGCGTCAGTGGGATTCTCGCTTAGATTTGCAAAACTATGACGTTACAAATCACTCGGGTCCGATCCTTATATTTTTATTGTAATCAAACGGTACAATTATATATATAGCTAAAATACAAGAAAAACCGAACATATTTTTATTATTGGGTAAATTGATCCTATGTACATATTTAGTAACGCTTATAGTAATAGATCCATATCTTTTATATTGTATATTCGCTTGTATATCTTCTTGTACGAGATTTGATATAGCAAAAGAGGATGGGATTCCTACCGAAAAAGACTACAGGTGATGTGCAGAATGTATGGTAGTATAACTACAGTATTAATGTTTTTTTTTATTTCCACGTGAATTTAGAAACATTCATTGCGATTAAAATCAAACGCGAATTTCCATGACGGTAATTGAAAACGAACAAGTAAATATTGATCAACGACTAGAAGAACTTGTTATATAGTCCATCAAATGAATATTAGTGATACGTGATATTCGTAAAAATATTCTATGCCAAAGGTGGTAGAATATTTTTTAACGAAATGAATTAAGCTAATCAAATACATGAGATTATTGGATATTCGGTATCCCAGAAAAAGTTTCATTTTATTTCGCTGGCTATTATAATCTATCGGTTGAGTTCAATATTGCTGATCGTATAAAGTCTGAATAACTCGTCACGTCGATAAAGAGTTCTGCATAGTGTTTTAAGCAATCCGTAACCTCCTTAAAACCAATATAAATTCCGATGAGATGCATTTTATTTACAGTGGCTGGACTTCCGATGTCACTCTGCAAAAAGACAGAAAAATTCAAATATTTGATGGAATTAGGTTGGAAATTTAAATATTTGATTGAGGTAAGTTAGAAATTTGATTGAATGTATATAAAATCAAATTTCAATCAAATATGAGCATGTGGGTGCGTGCGGTCGCGCAGGTGGGTATCATACCATGCAAGATTTGTATCCAAGTGCCGGAATCGCGCAAAACTTTCCAGAAAGGTCGACATCCGGAAATAACTTTTTGCACCTTGTCATACTAAGAATTTCCATATAAAATTTGTGCTGATCGTAATCGATGAAAGCATTTTTTACAGTGATTTGACCATATCCAGAAACGAATAATTCGAGACCTTCGTGAGACTTTGCTCTTTCCTCCGATAATGGAATAGCAACTTCGTATGCATCGAAGCCATATAAATTTTTTTTAAGCTGAAACGAGGTAAATGTTATTGTCTTTGAACTAATAGGCTTAACAAAAATACTGATTTATTCTTGATCGGTGGGATGATAGCAATATCGCAACTTTGAAAAATAATGAAGATATTGCACATTAACTTTACCCGTATGAGTGCTATGTTATGCTGATAAAAATTGTTGCCATCGTACGAAGGATGTAAAATAATTTTCTCCACATCGTAAGATCTTCCATGATTCAATGTGCGTGATACAGAAAATACCTTCAATTTAGTTTTGTACTCCGCATTTGGGACGGATTGGATCAGGCAATTAGCTGTAGTAAGGATGTATCTATTATGGATTACAGTACCGCTACATTCATATTTTCCTTTCCACTGAATCCAGACGTGATATTGAATTTCATATGACATGGTCAAAGTACACCGCAAACATTCTCTTCTATAATGATATTTTTCTAAAGATGTTATTGATATTATAACCCCTATCGTTGCTACTGCCACAGTAACTAGCGTGATAAATTTTTTAACCGACATCCACATTGTCGATGTGAAAACACTTCCACATTAAACACAAAACTACGACTGACTGACTTCGCATCGACAAATTTCGATATAAATATATATCGAAATCTCATTCGGCTTGTTCCAATTCGAATACACGGAAAAGAAAAGAGGAAAGATGAGAAGAAAATGGTACACAAATAAGAATAAACATATGAATAGACATAGGGGAGAGACTCATTTAAAAAAATATGAGTTTACGAATTTCTTGTATTAAATTTCGAACAAGAAGGCCGTTTGTTTTAAGTTGAAAGCATAATTTTACTACTAAGAATTATCAGATAAAATTCCAGTTGAGATGTTAATAGAGATCTCAAATGGAATCTTAGATGCCGAAATGATATTTTAACGCGTAGTATTTCGAAATCTTAATTGCGATTATGATGATATGAAGCTACATCAATTTAGTGATTTCGTCTGAGATTTCTGCAGAATGCGAAAGTAGGGCACACTCAACTAAATTATTTACTTATGTAAAAGAACTAATTAAATATTAAAAAATTATTCGTCAACCTCAACTGAAGTAAACAAATCAATTTTATTAAATCAGTCATCTGAAATGATGTATATATACATAGATTATAGAATATTCAAAAAATGGTCGTAAGCCTAAACGTAATTATAAACTAGTCAATATTCTGATATCAGTTACTAATCAGTAGATGGACACATTGTCTATTATTTATCTTTTCCAGATTTTATTTTCTTTCTTTTCTTTCTTTTTAGTATAAAAATAAAGTTTCATCTTTCTGACTATACAAAGTCATGATCTGAAAAATAACGAAATAATTTGTAATATTCAAGTAATCTGATTTAAATTCATTTTAAAAATAAAAGTGAAAAAGTATCAATTAATTCATTGATATTGGGATGAGCAAAAAAAAAGCTCCATATGTGATTTTTGTTGATGAAAATCTAACATTTTTCAACATCAAAAAATCAAAATGTAAACAGATGGCTTGAAAAATATTATTATGGTAATTATTTTATTGGTATTGGTATAGGTATGCTTCGGAGTTCAAGTGTTAACATTATTAGATATTTGGAGTTCGAGTACTATACCAGACAATAAATTAATAAAAACGTTACAGCAGGCGAGTCCGAGGCGGCGGTTAATTAACATCGCACGGACGACGAAAAAATAAGTTTACAAAGTAATCAATAAATACGTTTACGAAGTAAATAAATTAATAATTATTTATCCGTTGTTATAATTTTTATGAAATATTTTCAAAGTATACATAGACATAGAATATTTCAGCGGTACGTTTCAGTACAATATCTAAAATATTATTCGAAATGTTGCCAAAATTTTACGTGAAATATTTATAATAACATTTGTGCAAGGTCTCTGGTATATTTCTATGAAATATTTTTAAATATACGCACACACATACACACACACACACACACACACACACATATGAATACATTGAACATTTTAGTCATATATTTTTGCATTATTTTGTAAATATTACTTGATTATTGAAACATTGCAAATATTTTAAAAGCTAAGGATACGAATGACCCAGGCAACAAGCTTGCACACAAGATCTGTGTCCAACTTTAGATCACGTCAATGAAAGTTACTCTTTTTATTGAATAAACAAATGAATAAACGAATGGATAAAGAAAATATAAAAAATATCATAGCAAATATCACTCCTCTGTTAACCCTCTGCTTAATTTTAACACAAAGCTTTTTCAACCATTGTATTAGACAAATATTCGGTTACAATTCGAAAATTATTATGAATCGAGATCCCAAAGAATACTTCGGTAATGTAAACTATTGGTTTAAATTGGTTGAGATGGTGAGTTCAATCTGATTATACTTAACGAAAAATTATTTAACCTATTTTCTTATTTATCCCTGCAGAAATGGTGTCAAAAAAGGTGGCCTGTCTCACAGGAGTATTTTTTACGGACATTTCCTACCTATGGTGCGTCTTAGGATGGTATGGTCTCTGCTGCATTGAGAATTGCATATCAAATTGAGCAACCGAATTTCGGACTGGTCAGGCGTTTGAAAACTTGGAAATTTTGTGAAATATATCATAACATACATCACCTCTGTATTTCAGGAAATCATGCTTATTATTTTCTATCTTTTACCTATGACTAATGCACTATGGGATTTCTCCGTTAAGAACCTACCACCGGCTATTATTTGTACGAGGTTTTATTCTTTATTTTTAAAAAATAAGTTCCATGATGAGTAAGGTTAATTTGAATGCTTTGTCTTTTATACAGCAATAATAATGTTTATCGATTTGATTTTTCTTGTGACAATCAAAAATCAAGAATGAAGAAAAATTTTAACGAGCTTGTAATTTTGTTTTATTTAAAAGAAATAGTTTGAATATTATCTTGACGTGGCATCTTAACATATTGATCGACGCATTAAATATTTTTTCCAAGTTGACTTATTCGAACATGATTTTTTTGAAGATTTGAAGATTCTGATTAATTGCATGGATAATTTCATATTTAGCAAGATTTCGAATATAACAATTATTGTAAAGCCATTTAACAATGCGTGAATAAAAATTTTTCCGTTTATTAATTCTGATCCTGAGAAAAAACCTTTTCCAAATGTTAAGTAAAGAAATATATTTTCATGGAATCAAAAAACATAAAAGTATTAATAGTGTAGTAAAATATTTCAATTTGTATGCCTTCACTTTTTTATTATATTTTCATGGAAACTTCAGTATTTAAAAAATTCCTTGATAAAATTCTTAGTTAACGAGTAAAATATGAGTGACCAATGATTAAAACTTCATGAAAATTACATATCATTATACTAAATAGTTTTCGAAGAAGAAAAAATTATTTTTTTTAAATTAGTCTAATTAGCTTGTTTAATATCTAAAATGATTTGGTTGGACAGTTCCACTTACAATTTGAAACATACTTTATTCACTAAAAGTTACAGAATTAATTTGTAAATAACGTGATGATATAACTATTTAAAAAAATATACATATTTAAAAATAAATTCAAATTAATAAGATGGCTCTTTACTTTGTAAAATTACTTGCCAAAAAAAACATTATAAAGTAACTCAATTCATAATACTTAAAAAGCCATTATTTTATTTGTAATTATGAGCATAAAAATAATTTCATGGGAAAATAATACAAAAAATTGATCAAACCATTCTTTTTTAAAGTACTCCAACTTCTTTCTCTTAACATTTCAAATATATTCATAAATTTAATAATAAATTTCTATTGACTAGGGGTCATTTTAATTGTAAAACATTAATTTCAAGAGATTACAAAATATTAATTATCATTATCTAAGTTAAAAAGTTGCAAAGCTGTTACAAATTCAATTGACTATTAAAGGTAATTGAATATCTAAAATTCCAATCTTTTTTAACCTAATCAAAAAGTATATAGAGTATATTGTGTCTAATTACATAAAATCTTAGCCGAAAAGATCAACGAATACTTGTTACTTATGACAACACATCTAACAACAAAAGTATTGAATTCGTATTGATACTAACAATAATTAATGTCTCGTAATCTCACTCTGACAGGTTGTCATCATCGTTACCGTCATTACCCACACAACATGACGTGTTACTGTTGAATTACTGTAAGTTTCATGAAATCTTTGAAAGCACCTTGAAACATACCTGAAATGTTTCGTTGCAATATTGTACAGAGAGACACTCGTTCGAATGTATTAACGCAATTGTCATTGTCGAATCCTCTACTATTGAGATGAAGTTTGTTGTAGATGTACGAGGCTTCAAAACTTACTTAAAAGTATTCGTATTCAAGAACACAGCTGTTTGTTTTTTGAAAAAAGATCCGTCAGTATTTAGAAACTTTTAGGACATGATGATTTACCACATGGTGACCTTGAAAAAAAAGTGAGAAAAACACCTTTTGCAGAAACTATTTTTGATAAAGATCTTGAAAAAATAAATTTCAAATTGGTTCAAAAACGTTGTCCAAATATCCAATCAAAAATTTGCTGATCACAATACACAGTAAGTTTTTCTTCTCCCGTCATCGTAAAAATTATATTTATATATTTAATCATTTTTGTTTTTTTACAGAACGACTGTCGTTGGCATTGAAAACTTGAACGTTGTCCGTCACTCAAAAAACTTCCAGACGATAATTTTTTTAAATGCAGCAACCACAAGTATCCATCAAATCCAACATATGTTTTCAAAAACGCGCTGGCTATTAGTCGATGGATGCTCGCTCGCAAAAGAAGTGATGATACGTGATTTCTTCATATCAAAGTTTGAAAATATAAAAATAAAATTAACGAGTAGATTACTCTTTGTTTTTCTTATCTAGTATATATGTGGGATATGTGGGATTGGTATTGTCGAATGGTGTATGATGACAGAATTTTTTCGCATATAGGCGGAAGTTGAGTTTATTGAAATTCCAATCCATGCTCCTATGCTTTTCCGTCATCTTACAACTTTTTCAAAATCTCATTCGAACTCGTCAACCTCATACTACATCATAAGGAACACCTGGAGGATAAAACAGACTTCCAGTATATGGAAACATTCTGTGTTGTATACATGGAGCGAAGTACTTATAAACCACAATATTGTTATTAGTCCCAATTTGCTGCAAACATTCTTTCAACATCTGAAGGGCTACATAATTTTTTACGTCATCATGGGCAATTAAGTTATATTAACGGGCGAATATATCAAAATAATACTATAAATAATAAATTTGTATTGTCGGTGTGGAAATTCGTTAGCATGTGAAAAATCATTGGGTGTTTAGAGCGTTCTTAGTTTCATGACAAATGTTAGTGTGTCTGCATTTTGTCAGCATGTGGTTGGCGGATAAGATTCAATCTAATAAGATTTTGCAAAAGTCGAAAAATGACGGAAAAGCATGGGAGAGATAGCGAGGGCTTTTTTGACAAGGGCAAACAGCGTCAGTTTATAGATGTGAATATAATGTGATTTTTGACGAGTGAAACAGAGAATTTTTATCCGAATTTTTATCCGAGAATTTTTATCCGATATTTTGCAAAAGGTTCTCCAGTCCTTAATATGACAATGGAAATAGTTTAAATAGATAAGCAGTGCACTAGTTTTTTTGTATTTATGCAGACTTCTAAAAATCGCACATCATATTCTCCTATAAAATAACGTTTTGATGTGAAAAATTCCGATTTTCCCGCTATTTCGTATAACGAGAACAATGTGGCTCTCAAAGAAAACTAGTGGACTGCTATTCGAGTTAAACTATTTCCCTAACAGAAAATACTTGACAATCTTATAGAAGATATCGAATAAAAACTTTATAATTCACTTGCTAATAATCACACCTCATATTTTCATCCTCTACAAAATAACTTTTTGATATGATAAATACCGATTTTCCTGCTACTTCGTATAACGAGGAAAATGTAGCTCTCAAAAAAATCCATTGAACTGCTGATTAATTTAAACTATTTCTATTATCATAATAAAGACTTGGAAATCTTCTACAAAACTACGGATATAATTGTTTTCCATCACTCGTCAAAAATCGCACATCATAATCTCATGCCCTATAAAATGAGATTCTGCTGTGAAAAATTCAGATTTTCCTTCTATTTCGTATAACGAAGAATATGTGTGTGTCAAAGGAAAAACTAGTGCTCTTTCTCTGTAATTCGTAAAAATCGCACATCATATTCGCGCGTCCTATAAAATGAAATTCTGTCGTGAAAAATTCCGACTTACCTACTATTTCGTATAACTATCATAATGTAGCTCTCAAAAGAACCCATTGCACTGCTGATCAATTTAAACTATTTCCATTGCCAGAGTAAAGACTTAAGTATCGTCTACCAAACTACGGATATAATTTTTCTCCATGACTCGCCAAAATCGCACATGATATACTCATGCCCTATAAAATGAGATTCATCCGTGAAAAATTCCGACCTTCCTACTATTTCGTATAACAAGGAAAACGTGGTTGTCATAAAGAAACTAGTACAATTTTTTTATAATTTGCAAAAATCGCAAGTCGTATTGTCATGCCCTAGAAAATGATATTTTGCCGTGAAAAATTCTGACTTCTAACTTTTGGAAAAGATATTAAAACTAATTTGTCAAATATTCTTTATCATTCTTTACCATTGTATATACCTCAAATAACAATCGAAAAAACGTCCGAAGACGCAGTGAAATTTATTTTTAACGCGTTAATAATGCGACGTTTACACGTCATATTCACAGCCTCTCAAAAATAACGTTCTAACCATGAACCTAATCCTCATGACCTTCTGGAACCTGGATTTCATGTTGTAGAAGCATGATAACGCGGTAAAAAGATATTAAGATTGATTATTACCATGAATCAATATTTACGGAAAAAAGATTGTTGGATGAATTACATTGGTAGAAATATATAAAATGGTTTTAGCGTGTTTTGTCATGCTTCAGAGAGAATTTACTTTCTTTCATATCAATGCAATGAAGTTATATTTATGAGTATAAAGTAAATTGCTGCAAATGTTAGAACGAAAAAAATGAAGACCGAGATGTAAACAAACTTACAGTTTGTTGATGATAATGTGATGAACAGCCGTTGTGGTTAGTGATAATCTAATTGAATAGTGTCGTCGTGTGCATCATCGGTACAAATCCTTTATTGAAGTTATGGAATGGTGGAATACTATAAAAACAACTGTTACAGCTATCCAGAATATTCTTATTACCACTGCTATAAGTTTAGTGAAAGTCGGCGCGATTGCCTTGAAAAGTTGGGCATTTGTGGGAACTGTCATAGCAGTTATGGCAATTGCTGCAGTCGTCAAAATCATAGATCAAGTCATAACACAAAAAGGTTTAGAACTTGACACACCTCAAGAAGATTTATCCAGTCTCGCCGAGACTGGGGAATTCAATTACCATGCTTCGATTCATCTGAATAATGTACATTTCTGCAGTGGTGCTTTCATCGGGACATATTTCATACTTACTGTGGCCCAATGCATGCATACTTTTGTTAATAATTAAAGAGAAATTTCAAAAATGAAAGTATACGTCGCCGTACACGAAGTTCCTTCTTATTTTCGTTGTAGTTATGCTATTGATAAAATAACACTTCACCCTGACTTCAACGCCAACCGACTCGACTACAACATGGCAATTTTAAAGGTATGGGTAATAGCTTTATTATTATTCAAATTTTATTACAGAGTTTCAATTTATCCAAGCGAAAATATTGTTAAACCGTCGTATTTTATTTAATTATTATCCTATATTATTTTCATTGTAGTTGACAGAAAAAGTCACTGAACCCCAATATGTGCAACCTTTTAAGTTACCATCCCAGAGAATGAAAATTGAGAATACTTTCGTGATTGTCAGCGTTTTTAAAAGTTTCGACACGCCAGAGGTGCGAACCGATTTGACAAAAAGTAATATGACAGTCATTCCGCAGAATATTTGTCGCAGCCATTTTATCAAGAAAATTTCAACTAGTAAAAAATTCTGTGCAATTCCGTCTTATCGATGGAAGCCCTGTCAAGTAAGTTGTACGAGACACGCACACCTACATTACTGATAGCATAAACTATTTTTATTTCCGCAGACTTCCAGAGGGGGCCCAGCAACTAATACTGATAAAATTCTCATCGGATTATTTATAATGGAGAATCCCATTGGTTGCGCTAAAGAACTTCCAAGTATTTTTCTTGATGTCTCATTTTTCATAGATTTCATCAAAGCTGAAACTAACTAATATGATGAGAATGACGGAAATGACATCATAATTTTTAACTAAATTTTAGCAATTCTTTCTTCTTGTGTTTAATGAAAAATTAAATATATATAATATATATTAATCTCTCGATAGTATAGGGAACACTTAATAAATGATTCTTGGTTCATGAATTTTTTGTCTTCGAGCAAAATTACGGCTCACCTATTTTGTGATGCAATGATTGTACTCAACATTTTTCTCCCAAAAAAAATTATTAAATTTCAACTTGAATTTTCAATTTATTATAATAATAAACAAACTATCTTTCCTTTGTGACAAACATTTATTACAAACGAACTTCTTTAAGCTTGCCAAGACCTATGCGTTAAATGCGGCTATGCGTGAAGACCAACTTTAAAGATATCAGCAAGTATTTAACGTATCAATGACTAATAAATGAACAAAGTTATCTATTATTATATCTATTATTATATAATATATTAAAATACATCATTTCTAATTTATAAAATTAATTAAAATTGGCTTGCGAGATAGCGGTGATACATATACTGGCAAAATTCATAAAAACGCTGGTATTCCACTCGTTGGTTTTATATTAACGAAAGATCAGCTGTTGAATTTAGTAAATTCATTGTTATATAAAGTGTCTATGTTGAATCAATATTTATTGTATGTATCATACACGATATTTTTGTGGAAAAAATTTATATAATTTTAAGTAAGCTTTTTGTTGTTTGATAATTTAACTTCGTCTGCTTATAATTTTTTACGGCAATTTTTCTATAAAAAACGACTTATATCATAGAATATAGATAAAACTCTGCGTATTGAATAATTTTTCAAACGCAATTTTTAACTTTACATGCGCCGTTTAGCACAAAAATTCATTTAAAGTTTTTTGCGAAAAAGGGGAGCATTGTCATGTATAAATACGCTCGTTGTTCCGGTAGTCGGGAAGTTTTTGTTTAATCTTAGAAAAAATTAATTGCAACTTTTCTTAGAGTTCAAACTTAAATTTTACTACGTATAAAATGAAAAACGTTATGCTAAAGCAGCTCAACGCTCTTGCGGAACTCCGTCTGCTACCATGCCATCTAATGCTATATACTATACACGACGTAGCACGCAGGTATAGCGGCTATTAATTCGTGTCGCGTAGTTTTATGGGATTATACTTAATTCTTTTAATATATGCTTAATAAATATTAATGAGCGACATGCAACCACATGAACAAATTCGAATTTATTGTAAAAATACAACACGGTGCGCTGGAAGTGCCTTTGAATCGAAGGTGAAGAGCACATCCAATTTTATTGCATAAATAGATTCTACGGTACTTACTGAGTAACTCTCTGCAAAAATTAAAATAATCCCCAGGGCCGTTTTTATTTTTTTTTAGTTTTAAGCTTAGAAAATCAAATATTGAGACGTACACAAAAATTTGACGGAGCGTGGTGGGTGAAATAATTCGATGATGTAGAAAAAATCGTATAACATTTTATTAACTGAATAATTAACATCTGCGGACTGTATGTGCACATCTATATCAAATCTATACATATATACATATGTGTGTATATTTGAAATATATACATTAAATATCCAATAACAAACTATAACAAACAAAGAATAACGAACTATATATGTTGACTATTATATTCTTGCACCGCTTTGAGTAAATTTGCAGCATAATTTTCGTGGGATTTATTCAACTTATATTTCTTCCAAGTGTTTTCAAAATCAGAGTGAACAGACTCCACTGCTTGTTCACTGAAATAACCGAGTCCTCTTTGAGCTTTATCACAAAAATATTTGACATGAAAGAACACTGCGTGTACTTTTGGAATGATACTTATATTTAAATCTTCGTAACTTTTTTTAAAATTATCGATGTATAAACTGAAATTTGGATCAAGTTCAACTGTAAAACAAGAATCGACTACTTTGCAAAAATCTTCGAAGCACTTAACAAATTTCAAACAACCAATGTCTGCAATCGAGCGCAAAATGTCTACCTTCTTTAATAGACTGTGACACGCATTTCCAGCAAAACTAGAAACTCCATTGTAGAAATCTTGTGAAACATTGTATTTTTTAGCCCAATCTAAGCTATTCTTTTCAAATTCTACTGACATTTTTTTGAATAAATGATTCACAACACCTAACATGAGATGCAGTTCTGGTGGTGGTATTAAATCTATAATTTCTAATTCCTTTTTTGTTGAACAAATCGGAGAATGAACACAACATTCGTAATTTTTTGCATCTTTTGACTGGCTTCCACTTTTAACCCACTTTTTATATTTGTTTATGCAATGACCAATTGTTCTATACTGTCCACATAAATTCAAAGTGTCCTTTTTTGCTGTACACCACGTACATGGGAATGTACTGGTATGACTCATTAACATGACTCAGAACTGCATCTCATGTTAGGTGTTGTGAATCATTTATTCAAAAAAATGTCAGTAGAATTTGAAAAGAATAGCTTAGATTGGGCTAAAAAATACAATGTTTCACAAGATTTCTACAATGGAGTTTCTAGTTTTGCTGGAAATGCGTGTCACAGTCTATTAAAGAAGGTAGACATTTTGCGCTCGATTGCAGACATTGGTTGTTTGAAATTTGTTAAGTGCTTCGAAGATTTTTGCAAAGTAGTCGATTCTTGTTTTACAGTTGAACTTGATCCAAATTTCAGTTTATACATCGATAATTTTAAAAAAAGTTACGAAGATTTAAATATAAGTATCATTCCAAAAGTACACGCAGTGTTCTTTCATGTCAAATATTTTTGTGATAAAGCTCAAAGAGGACTCGGTTATTTCAGTGAACAAGCAGTGGAGTCTGTTCACTCTGATTTTGAAAACACTTGGAAGAAATATAAGTTGAATAAATCCCACGAAATTTATGCTGCAAATTTACTCAAAGCGGTGCAAGAATATAATAGTCAACATATATAGTTCGTTATTCTTTGTTTGTTATAGTTTGTTATTGGATATTTAATGTATATATTTCAAATATACACACATATGTATATATGTATAGATTTGATATAGATGTGCACATACAGTCCGCAGATGTTAATTATTCAGTTAATAAAATGTTATACGATTTTTTCTACATCATCGAATTATTTCACCCACCACGCTCCGTCAAATTTTTGTGTACGTCTCAATATTTGATTTTCTAAGCTTAAAACTAAAAAAAAATAAAAACGGCCCTGGGGATTATTTTAATTTTTGCAGAGAGTTACTCAGTAAGTACCGTAGAATCTATTTATGCAATAAAATTGGATGTGCTCTTCACCTTCGATTCAAAGGCACTTCCAGCGCACCGTGACAATGTAACACTTAACCGCATGCGCACGCCTGCTTAAACGTGCGGCGCGCGCTTACAATTTCCCAAAAAAAAACTATGTCTATTGGAAAGTAATAGTAGGCAGAGAACTTAAAAGATGATTAGAAAATAATGAAATTTTGAATAGGTATCGATCGATCTTATTAGTTGATAAAGTTTTAAATCACGTTAACATAATCGTAATTCAGTCATGGTCCTTATATCTAATATGGTCCTTTTGAATAGAATAGTAATAGTTTTTATTTTTTTGTTAGATCCTTCTTACTATAAAATTTCGTTTCTGTGCGCGTGTCGGCAGCTTCTGTGCTTAATTATATTTATATCTCTAGTGCAATATGTATGATAAATCGTCAGCGGGTCAATACTAAAACAACTGTTCTGTATCACACGGTCGTATATTTACTCGGAAAGTATATTTACTTTCAAAGTATAATGAGTTAACACATGGTACACTACTCTTAGCGTAAAATTACTAGCCGGTGACTGGCTGAACACGTTCGCTGACTAGTTTTTTCACTGCACTAGTTTTTTCTTTGACACCGACATATTCCTCGTTATACGAAATAGTAGGTATGTCGTAATTTTTCACGAATCTTATTTTATAGGGCACGGCAGAATCTTATTTCATTGGGAATGAGAATATGATGTGCGATATTTGCAAGTAATGGAGCAATATTTTATCCGTAATTGTGTAGAAGTCTTTCAAGTCCTTACTATGACAAAGGAAATAGTTTAAATAGATCAGCAGTGCACATGTCTTGAGACTAATTCCTCCTATTACTGCGATAATCTAATTTTCAAAAAAGTTAAACCGGCGTTAAATCAAATTGATTTCACTAAATGGCGGAAACTTTGTAGAATGTTCTCAAGTCCTTACGATCTATTTAAACTATTTCCTTTATCATAGTAAGGACTTGAGAACCTTCTACAAAATTACGGATAAAATCTTTCTCTATAACTCGCAAAAATCACACGTCATGAAACGCACGATATATCTCAACGCTCGACCTCAGTAGCGCGTATCATCAAATTCCACTCAAGATCGAATCTCGACCAATCACGGCCTTTACCGTACCCGGACTGGGGCATTTCCAGTTCGTACGAATGCTGTTCGGTCTCTCGTATGCCGGCGCCACCTTCCAACGGTTGATCGACAGCGTGATCGGCCCCGAGCTAGGCGAATTCACCTTCGCCTATTTGGACGATATAATAGTAGTGTCGTCCAGATTCGAGGATCACCTGCGACACCTAAAAACCGTATTGGATAGGTCGTGCAGAGCTGGCCTCTCGATTAATCGAGAGAAGAGCGTCTTCTGCAAGCCTGAGGCCAAGTACCTGGGCTTGTTGATCAACCGCGAGGGTATCAGGCCAGAAAAGGTACGTGGAGTACCCACGGCCAGGAAACGTGCGACAGCTGCGCACGTTCCTGGGGGTTGCTTCATGGTACCGCCGATTCTTGAGTGACTTCGCCACACACGCTCAACCGTTAACGAGGTTGACGGGGAAAAAGAGCGAATATATGTGGGGAGAGGACCAAGAACAAACCTTCGCTAAACTTAAGGCACTCATGATATCCGCACCATGCCTCGAATTACCGGAACCTGACGGGCAGTACGTGCTGGAGACAGATGCTAGCGTTACGGGAATCGGTGCCGTCCTGATACAAAGAGTAGGAGACGGGGACCGGATCATTGAGTACATTAGCAGAGTCCTTAACCCGGTGGAGCAAAACTACTCAGCCACGGAGCGCGAGTGCTTGGTGGTCGTGTGGGCCATCCAAAAATTCCGCCCATACATAGAGGCGTACCGGTTCAGGGTGGTAACGGACCACAATAGTCTAAAATGGCTATATAACCTGAAAAATCCGATTGGACGTCTAGCCCGATGGGCCTTGCAACTCCAAGGCCATACCTTCGAGATCGAATATCGAAGGGGGCAGACAATGTGTTGCCCGACGCATTATCGCGCGCTTTTGAGCCCACGAAGGCTGAGGTTGGCACAATGGACCAACCGAAGTCAAGGGACGGCGCCTGGTACGCGGAACAATTCCGGCGCGTCGAGAGCCACCTAGAAGATTACACGGATTGGAAGGTAGTTGGCTGGGTGATGTATCACCTAAAGCCAAACTGCGACTACCTGGGAGAAGATGGGTACGAGGACGTATGGAAACTCGTCGTGCCTCCGGAGGAACGGAAGGCGGTATTGTTCGAGAGCCACGATCTTGAGACTTCGGAACACTTGGGACATGAGAAGACCTTCGCCCGCATCGCCCAGTCCTATTATTGGCCAGGAATGTACGCGGACGTTAAGGGGTACGTCCAAAAGTGCTAGGTCTGTCAACAGTGCAAGGTTGAGCAGCGACTGCCGCGCGGGCTCATGCAGAATCGAACGTTGTCCACGCCTTGGCAAGTGGTCGCGGGCGACATCGCCGGACCCTTTCCGAAGAGCCCTCGAGGGCACGAGTACGTACTGGTATTCATCGATGTATTCACACGATGGGTCGAGTGTATACCCTTACGTAGTGCCAATGGCAAGACGATCGCGAAGGAACTCCGGGAGCGGGTAATCCTGCGCTTCGGTATGCCGAAGATCTTCTTGTCCGATAATGGCACCGAGTTCCGCAACCAGCTGGTAGACGGGTACCTGAGAGATCAGGGGATAAAACGGACCTTTACCCCAACCTACACCCCGCAGTCTAACCCTACGGAAAGAGTTAACTGTACCTTGAAAACGATGATAACTTCATACCTGTGAAGGAATCACAGGGAATGGGACCGAGCGCTGCCCGAACTCATGTTCGTGTTGAACACGGCCGTCCATAGTTCTACGGGAATCAGCCCTGCCATGCTCAACTACGGCAGGCAACCAGAAGCCTCAAATACTTTTCGAAGACGAATGGACGAGCTTGTCGCGCGAGAGAAGAGTTTGCTTCGAATCGGGCAATGGAACGAGCATATGCAGAATAACCGTTCCGCTATTCACCAATCTCACGAGAGCGCTTCGGATGAGTCCCTGAGACAGGCAAGGTATTATAATGCCAAGTGCAGGGCCCACAGGTTTAAGGAAGGGGACTGGGTGTGGAAGAAGAATCGCGTGCTCTCCTGCGCGGCGCAGGGCATTTCCGCGAAGTTAACACCCAAGTTCATAGGGCCCTTTATCGTCACGAAGGTACTCGGTGTCAACTCGTATCGCCTTGCCAATCAACAGGAAGAGGTCACGGAGTTAATACACGCCAACGACCTCAAACCCTACTATGGGCAAGATGACGATTTACCGGAAGATGGGACCCGCCGACGAGATAACGACGAGATCTCTACCACCGAGGGAGCTAAGGCGACGAGCGTCCCGCCTAATGCGAGCGATGAGACGATACGCGGAAACGGATGCGCCGACACTACAGGTGACACACTCCGGAATGACAACACGACAACTTCGAGCCCACCTCGGTACGTCACTTCCGATCCCTTCGTCAAGATCCTAATAACCACCCCATCAACTAACGCGGAAAAGCGCCCGCGAGGGAGACCTCGCAATTATGCACTAACCACACACACTACACTGCATCGACAGAATACACGTGTTCCCCCTCCCATCGTCGGGAAAAGGAAGAGGGGTAGACCACCGAGAATACCGAACGTTGATGCATGAGGCCCTGCGAACGAAGAACCTGGGAGACCGATGCAAAGGACCCCACCTTCAATCCCGGCAATGAAAGTCCTGGGCAGCCGAACAGGTGCCCACCTTCGACACTCGAGGAAAGGGTCATAAATAATGACACATGTGACTGTTACAGGATGAAGATCACCTTTGAACAAATTGAAGAGGCAGCGGCCGCTGTCATTAGGCTGGATCTAGGTCCAGTCGTCGAGGGAGTAGTACACACCGCCCTGCATCTCCTCGGCGAGAAAAAGGAAGAGGAGGAGCAGTCACGGATGCGAGCTCACGCGAGCTCGTCATTCGTGGTCATCGAGGAGATTGGTGACGACGAGTCTCCGCGTCCCTCGACCGTACAGGGCGTCATGCGCGCCGAATCGATGCCACTACCCGGACCATCCGCGGAGGTCATTCCCCGAAAGGCCCCTTCGACCTCCGTAGGAAAAGACGGAGGAGACCTTTGCCGACGCGACCTGGCGCCCCAGGTTCACAAGCCAGGCGTCCTCGTCTGGCAAACGAACCTGGGAGGAGATAGTTGAGGGGTTGAGGGAGGTCGAGCAAGGCTGAACGACCCTCTACACCCTCCAACGAGCCGTGTATGCGGAATACGACGCGTACACGGCTGCGGGACACCGCCTCGATGATATGGACCATTGGAGTAAGGTGGTGTCCCGCCGACGCCAGTTCGCGCAGGCGTTAAAAGAGGTCCATCGCCGTCACCGCCAGGCCCTCGAGGGCCCGGTGAGTGACACACCCGTAGACCTCTCCCAGCCTCCAGTCATAGGAGCCAGCCCAGCGGCTCCGGGGGCCGGGTCAAAGGCCAAGAGAAGCCAGGGCCCGCGGACGTGCGGGGAAAAACCTGGTGGTTAGTGTAGACGGCAGCAATGGGGGTCAAGCAACGGTGCCCATCCACATTAATCTTGTAGTAGGGTCCACGGGTGAGGACCCCACGGTAAAAAGGCCGTTGTGGTCCGTCCCGAACCGGCGGAACGGGTTGCCACTGACCCCCAGAGGACGAGGCCTCCCGCGTGGCACCCTCTCCCGCGCTCAGTAGGAAGGGTGCAACGTCAGTTATTACCCCGGGGTGACCCGCACAGACGGATGTCCTCGCGTCAGGCTGCATGTCGACCTGGTCCAGGAGAGGCTGGGATGGGAGGCACGCGGGCGACCCCCGCTGGAAGAGAAAGGACGCGAAGTGACCAGCGACCAGCTCAATAGAAGATCCCTGCCCCCGTGGGCAGGGATACACCGACACCAACGCGCAATAAAGCAGCTCAGAATATCACAAAGAATATAACCTTTTGTTATCCGTTCCCCTCCTCACCTCAAAAGAATCAGCGCTAATAATATTATCGTCGAGGACCCCATAGGTCCAGACTAGAAGGGGGCTGTGACGGTAAACGTCATATTAGCGCTAATAGCTTAACCTAGTGGCTGCCCGCGGGGGCAGCACCTACCGGGAGACGAAAAACGTAATGAGGGAATTCGGCACGCGACGAGGCGGAACGCGCGCGATTGAAAACGAACCAGTCGAGGATCAGCTATCGATATCGCCTGAGAGGAGTCAAAGATGAGCGCCCGGCCGCTAAGCTGTGCAAGGTGGGATGATTGATAGTTCCCGAGCTTTCCCGAGTGGCGAGACGAGCTGATCCGAGTATGGGACTAGCTACCGATACAGAGATCGCAAAAATCGAGGCTCGTAACCTGATCGCCTGAACACACCATAGAAATCGAGTGATTGTTGTCGCTGGGTTACCCAGAGAGTGATGACCAGAGCCTGCAGACACGGTGTCCTCCCCTGCCACCACGAGTGTGTGTGAAGTGTTTCGCCATCGAGGGCGAAACCGCGCCTGCGCAACTTCGCGACCCAAAAGAAAGGAAGAACAACAGACTTTATCCGAACGTGTGTGTGCTAAGTTTCGTTCGCTGCCGAACCTCCGTCATTAAGCTAAGCTGGCCAGCTTAATCTCGCGACCGCGATTGCATGCTTGATAATCAATTTTCCGTACTCGAAGCGAAGCGTGCATGTAATAGCTCTGCTAACAAAGAGCGACGAACGATCCGACACTGTATGTCATTGCTGTGCGGGCGCGGTATGTAAACATAAACACGCGGACCGAATGTAATGTAACATTTAGAGGTAATAAAGAGTTTTTATCTGTGATATTAGCCAGTACTTTCGACGTGTTTATTTCGTATTCGTAGTTAGTTGGTTGACTGACACCCGTTCCCTCTTGCTCTCCGACCTCCGTATTAAACATAGGTAATTACGTGCGTTTTTCAATACGATTACGCGGATAAAATTAATTAAACGGTAAGCAACCCCATTACAGTATATATATATACAGGGTGTCCCATTTTAACTTACGCACCAAGATAACCCAAAAACTATGAGAGCTAGCGAAAAATGTTTCGAATAAAAGTTACTCGTCTCCGAGGGGGACATATTATGGTGACCTTGACTTTGACCTCGAGGGTCATTTTCAAGGTCATTTGAAGGTCAACTTTGTTTTTTCAAATAGGAACCCCTATTTTCGACCCCGGATTCGGAAATAGCGGAAAATTCTACGTTTAGATGACCTATCATGCGTGGGGTCCGGGAGACCCGCCAAGGTCATTTGAAGGTCAACTTTGTTTTTTCAAATAGGAACCCCTATTTTCGACCCCGGATTCGGAAAGAGCGGAAAATTCTACGTTTAGATGACCTATCATGCGTGGGGTCCGGGAGACCCGCCAAGGTCATTTGAAGGTCAACTTTGTTTTTTCAAATAGGAATCCCTAATTTTAACCCCGGATTCGAAAAGTACAAAAAGCCTAAATATTTTATGAAATGAATTAATTCAACTTTCCATGGCCATTTAAACGTCAAATTAATGGCAAATTACTTTACTCAGAACAGTTTCATGTTTTCATATGAGAAATAAAGTATGCGTAAATTTTAGAACACACTAAATTTATTCAACTTTTTATGTACAGAGTTTAACAAAAAAATATTAGTCATTAGTAGTAATAATAAACAGTATTAGTCAATCTGATGAGGAATAACTCAATAATAACAATAATAATGATCTGGCAATAAGTTGGTGATGAATGATGCGCACGCACAATTACATGAGATGTTCAATAGGTCCCCCATTGTTTGCTAAGCATGTTTCCAAACGCCGATGATAATTATTGAGAACGTTTGTAAGTATTTCAGGCGTAACAGCTGCACAAGCTCTTCTCACTCTATCCATCATATCTAATCTAGTGGTAGGTGCATCCTTGTAAACAGCGTCCTTGCAATATCCCCAGAAATAGCTGTCTAGTGGATTCAGGTGAGGAGACCTAGGTGGCCAGGGAACTGGACCACCTCGACCTATCCAATGGTCACGTAATTGAGCATTCAAAAATTCTCTAACGTTTACAGCAAAGTGAGCTGGAGCACCATCTTGTTGTAGCCACATGAGCTGCCGAACATTCAGTGGGATGTCCTCCAAGTATTCAGGTAGATGATTCTCCAAAAAATCAAGATACGCTTGGCTGTTGACATTGCCATAAAAAAAATGGGGACCAATAATATGCCCGTTGAATATTCCCACCCAAACATTAAGACTCCAACGGTGTTGATTTATCACTTGACGATGCCAATGAGGATTAACAGGTGACCAATAATGACAATTATGTCTATTGAGTTTACCGTCACTTTTGAAGGTAGCTTCATCGCTAAAACAAACATTCCAAAAGAAATTGGGATCCTCGTCCAGTTGATTAAGAGCCCACCTACAGTAATTCATTCTGAGTAAATAATCATTTTCATTGAGTTCTTGGTGCAGGATGATGTGGTATGGATGGTAACCCACGGATCTTAACATCCGATGAGCAGTAGTACGAGGTACGCCCAACCGACGTTCGATTTCTCTTGTACTGATGTGAGGATTCACATGAACCATTGCTAACACAGCAAGAAGTCTTGGATCATTGTTGTTCACATTTCTGTTTCCACCTCTCTGTCGATGAAGATCATTCATACGGCAACGTCTTTCGATATTTCTGATTTGCCTGTCATTAGGATGGCGCTGGTTCGGAAAACGTTCACCATAGAGCCGAGCAGCAGCTCGGTAGTTCCGGCGACATTCACCAAGTACTAACAATACTTCAACGACTTCATTTCCTGAATAATTGCTCATTCTGTGAAGAAATATCAAAGACGTAATGCATATTTGAAAGATAACACTAACCACAAGAGTGGTAATAATTTGTTAATACTTACATGAAAAACACTCAACGACTTTTTCAACAGTTGTTAAAAAAATGCTTACTATTAATAATCACTCATCTCAACACTAAATTCGTCACTCCGTTCAAAACAAAAATCGACGTTTTTATTCAAAAACTTACTTTTACCTCTAAATGGGCATAAAGAATTGAATACACGTTACATCTCGACGTTGACAGAACGGACAACCTTCCATACTTCCCGAATCCGGGGTCGAGAATAGCGATTCCTATGAAAAATAGTTAACCTTCACATGTTCTTGAGTGATCAACCACAAGTTACACCTTGCCTGAACGTAGAATTTTTTGTTGTTTCCAAATCCGTGATAAAAAAAGTAGAGTACTCCAGGAAAAAACAAAGTTGACCTTCAAATGACCTTGGCGGGTCTCCCGGACCCCACGCATGATAGGTCATCTAAACGTAGAATTTTCCGCTCTTTCCGAACCCGGGGTCGAAAATAGGGGTTCCTATTTGAAAAAACAAAGTTGACCTTCAAATGACCTTGGTGGGTCTCCCGGACCCCACGCATGATAGGTCATCTAAACGTAGAATTTTCCGCTCTTTCCGAATCCGGGGTCGAAAATAGGGGTTCCTATTTGAAAAAACAAAGTTGACCTTCAAATGACCTTGGCGGATCTCCCGGACCCCACGTATGGTAGGTCATCTAAACGTAGAATTTTCCGCTCTTTCCGAATCCAGGGTCAAAAATAGGGGTTCCTATTTGAAAAAACAAAGTTGACCTTCAAATGACCTTGAAAATGACCGTCGAGGTCAAAGTCAAGGTCACCATAATATGTCCCCCTCGGAGACGAGTAACTTTTATTCGAAACATTTTTCGCTAGCTCTCATAGTTTTTGGGTTATCTTGGTGCGTAAGTTAAAATGGGACACCCTGTATATACGATTATATTATTAATCGTAATCTTATTATTAACAGGTACTTATTAATCGTACTTATTAATCGTAATCTCCCTATTGAAAATAAAGACGTCTATTTCTGACATCTTTTCAAGACGTCTTTAAATGACACCTTTAAAAGATGTCTTTCATGTCATAAATTGGAACATTTAAAGACGTCTTTTCCCTATAAAATGACGTTATTTTACTCGTATATGGAAAAGACGCAATTAAAAAAAATTTTATTCATGGAAATAATAATGACGTCATTTTATGGTAAAGGATATCAACATTTTCCGGACAGAAATCATTTTCCTTTTATGATACTGTTTTTTTTATAAATGATGTCATTTTAGGTATTAAGTTAAGTCTTCAAAAACACGTCTTTTTTTGTAAAAGACGTTCAATTGAGTCAACAAAGTACGATTTTTGCAAAGAAGTAGTATAGGCTATAAGGGTTCTAAGACACTTTTACCATGTGAGTATTCATTCCTTCGGTAACATGATTAATCCTGCCTTATTGGCCACTGAAATATTTTATCGGCCGATTTTGTATCGACGGTTTGCACATTGTAGCCGACCGAGCATGTGCATGTGCATGTGTGTATGCTCGGTCGATAGTTATCGACGTGGGCGATGCCCCCCGCAGGCCCCATGCCCCCCCGGCCCTATAGCCCCCTCCCGATGATCGATCGATGATGTGTCAGATAGATGAAAGAAAGATATGTGATTAAGTATGGGGGGTGGAATATTATCGACGGTGGCGTACAGGCATGACGCGCCCAGTCGGTATATCTCATGGAATGAGGTGGGGGATAAGGTTTATCATTATTATTAAAAATATTGAATACGTTTAAAATTTTTAAAACACATTTATTTGATAAAAATAGTATACATGTTTATTATATTATAATACTTATACAAGTTTTGTAATGTTACCACTTATTGGATTATACTGAACTATACGATCGTGTAAAATTATACAATATTCAGCTGTTTCCGTAGGTATATCATTTTTTGTTTCAAACTCTAGACGTACATCTACAGCAGCTTCTTTCAATGATTCATTTTGCTTAGAACAATCTATTACTATTAGAGGTGCATGCGTAATAAATTGTTTTCTATTCAAAAGTGGATTATACTTACAGCCTCTGTTGTAATAGTTCACTTGAAAATTAGCATACATGTCATATAGCATAGAATATTGATTATTACTTATATCAAGATTTAAATTTCCATACGGATATTGCTAAAAATTGAGAAAAAGTTTAACATTGGTTACACTGCAATGATCAAATCTGCTAGGATTTTTAGTTTGATCAGACTTGCGTTTTGTTTGAAAACCTAATATAATATATCTTGGTTTTTCTAATTGATTGGATGTTTTTACTGTCCAAAGTTGTTTTGACGTTTGTGGTAATGCTGGATACTCATAAAGTTCCTACGATCGAAAACTCATAGAAATAGGAATATCTTTTTGAATGAAATTGAATAACTGTATTTTACACTTATCTGACGTAATTACATAAGGCATCAACCATTCGATTCGTATGAGTTCTATTTTAAAAGGTTCATACTGCTCAGTATCATCAATTCTCACCAAGTTTTGTATGACTGCGTTTAAATTATCTCTTGATCAGGTAAGAATAAGTTCATGCTTTACATTCACAACAATTTTGTGATAGTCTTCAGCGTATCCTAAAATCATGGAAAGTGGTATCGACACATCAAAGTAACCATTGTTGTCAATTATTGTCTTAGTTTCTTCAATATCAAGCCATCCGGCATTTTCGTGGAATGCACTTTGATTTTGATTCAATGAAATCAAACCTTTCATAGTACTTGTCAATCCAACATTTTTACATCTGTCTATCTCAATGGCATTAATTTCATAGCGGATATCTTCGAATAGATGGCATATAGCATTATTTACGAACTTTGTCTCAGTAACAGCATTACCATCACTTCTTCTTATTTTTCCTACAATGTGTAGAGAACTTTTCGATGGTAAGAGACATAAATCTTGATGTTGTATTAATATACGAATTTCATCGCTATTGTTAAATGCTTGTGAATTGTAAGGTTGATGTGCATGAACTTCATAATGAGTTATAGATTCATCAAAGATGATAGGTGCTTGCACACTAAGTATTTCTTCCATCTTTGAAGTGACAACAGCATACAAATATACACGTTAATTTTTTAAACTGTTGACGTTTCTTTTTCTTCTTTTTGTTGCAACGTCTCGAACAATCTTCAGCCCGAGACTTTTCAGGAACTGAATGTTTCAACGTGTTAGACCTCTGACTATCCGTCGATGACTGACTTTTTGAGCGCATAAGGGTGTTGTTATATAGCTACTCCCTTTAGCATTATAAACTATTCCCATTATACTCTCTTTATATGTAAACGAATCGTGATTACTTCTCCATGAAAGTTTATTAAATTACCGTCTTGGGCAATTAGTCGTAGCTGTAAATAATCAATAACTGTGACAGTTAGAGGTAAATATATAATCTGTTTAGGAACTTCAATGATCTTATATCCTGGTGGTACAGCTGGAAAGAATTCATGAATGATATGACCTCTATTTTGATTAATATAAGCTCCAGATGTTATATTACATTTAACGTGCAGAGCGTTTACTTTGAGAATGGTTACAGGCATGTCGGAGACATTATTTATATTGGTTGGCAACAATCGTTTAGTGAAACCTAATAAACGTCCTATAGAGTTAGTTGGTCGAAAATCGACAAATTCATTACAAAATTATTTCACTGCATGAAGTATTGTTATTAGGTTTTATTTCAATTTCTATATCTGTTGACTTTAACTTTTCTTTCAAATATCGATCTATGTCACCAATTTCATAACTACCTGTAGGTAGTTCAATTTCAATATCACCAACTTTGAATTTATTGTGTCCGACGTCAATATTTGGTATCGAATTAAATGTAAGTAATTCTACCAAACTAAGAGTATAAGTTTTATCCTTATCTAGTTCTATAGGTGGAAAATAGTATGTTTCTAATACAGATAATGTACCAGACAAACTGAGGATCAATGATTCAACCATGTCGAGTGATTGTACACAACTGAATTCTTTATTCCCAATTCTTACTATTTATACAAATAATAATTGTCATGATGTTCTAACAAATTACATAAAAATTTTAAACATAAATGGCCACAGGTGTAAGTATTATAATTTTGATATTTGTTATAATTGTACTTGATTTGATCAACTTTGAAATATTTCAAGAGGTCTAGAGGTGGTCGTAAATCACCAAAACTATCAAAGTAGAAGACATTTTTACCATTTTTTCGGTATGCCACCCAATTTGTACCTGGTCCAGAATTATCATCAAGGTTTACAACTGTACACTCGTTGATGCGTGGTCGCGTGGGTAGAGAGTTTCTCATAAAAACAAACAAAAAACTGGTAAAGATGTTGCAAAGGCTATGAAAACCATACTTGAAAAAGGACGTGTGCCAAAAAAGATATGTCATGACAGAGGTCGTGAATTTTATAATAAAGATTTTGAAAGTTTAATGACCAAATATAAAATTCATATGTATTCTACATATAGTAAATTAAAAGCATCAATTTGTGAACGATTTAATAGTACTTTGAAAAATAAGATGTGGAAAAGGTTCTCGCTGAATGGTAATCGTAAATGGTTGGATATACTACCTGATCTAGTTTCACAATACAATAACTCCAAACATCGAACAATTGGAATGAAACCTATCGAAGTAACTACTGCTAGAGTTTTAGAAATATTGAAACGACTGTCTGCGAAAAAAACTCTACCTCTAACGAAACGTGCAAAATTCAAAGTTGGTGACAAAGTACGAGTAAGCAAAAGTAAATAGATTTTTGAGAAAGGCTATACACCGAATTGGTCAACAGAAATTTTACAGTTTGTAAAGTTATGAAAACAGTTCCATTTACTTATCGTTTGAAAGATTATCAAGACAAACCTATCACTGGTGGCTTTTACGAACAAGAATTACTCAAGACAAAATATCCAGATATTTATTTGATAGAAAAAGTTGTAAAAAAATATGGTGATCATTATTATGTAAAATGGTTGGGATTTGACGAATCACATAATAGTTATGTTCATAAAGATGATATGTAAACGGTATTAAATAAATAAAATGATAAAATATATTCTGTTTTTTTATTTTTTCATTTCTATACATTTTTTTACGAGTACAGGTGTAATAATTTCACTCAAACGATTGATTCTCATTTTAAACCGTTCTCTATCACGAGCCATCTGCATCCATTCTCCATGACGAGCAGTTCGATGTGCGTATGCCCATGTAATCATCTCATGTATTTGAATTTTTTCTTGAAAACGTACAGACTTGGATGATTTCTTTTTCTGGTTAAATCTGAAATTAAACAACACTGATTAAGACTAATTACGCATCTGTTCCATGATTATATAGTAAAAAAAATATTAATATGTTTTTTAACTTACCTAATTTTGTAATGTCCATGTGCTAGAATGTCAGTACTTTTAGGTAATAGATATCTCTTGTCATCATAAGGATTCAATGCAATTTTTCTTTGTTGAATAGTTTCAACATTGTGCAATTTAGATCTGATCGTACATTGCTGTCTTTTATGAATATGTAAATTTTGTAAACAGTCCAAATAATGATCAAATTCAATAGTTTTCTCGACAACGGAAGCCTTCACTTCTTTAATTTTAGTATATTTCCATTACACTCGTCGAATACGTTGTCAGCAGGATAGTCAGAAGTGTCAAAATAATTTATGTAAGCTTTTATATCAGCATAAATGTCTTGACACTTTATTGAGTATATGAAACTATCAGTATCCGTATAGAGAAGCTTACAGTTTTTTCCATATATTCTTTTCATGTAATCATAATGAAAGCTGTACATTAATGTTTTGAATACGTCTAATACTGTAAGACGGACATAAATAGGTTTATTCAAATATACCTGAGTTTTACGCAACTGAACAGAGACGAAGTTTTTATCAAAAATAGTTCGACTATGAAAGTTAGGTTTTAAAACGAAAGCTTCCATACCATATCGTCCATCCCACTTTGTTAAAAGTTTTACATCAACATGTTTGCGAACGTTTTCCATAGTTTTACCATATATACTATTATTCATGAGTTTGAAAAGATTTTATTGAAACTCATTTTTAGCTTTCGCTCTCATCGAACTGTTCAGGTCGATGCATGGTTTTAGCCATTCAGATTGCTCGAATTTCAATACTCTATGAATTTTTACAAGCTTGAGTCCATGTTCAACAGCTTGTTTAAGAGCTTGATAATGTATCATATAATTTCTCTTATTCATGAGAGTAGCACATAATTTTTCATGCTTAGAACCATGAAGCTTGATGTGCTCTGAGCAAAATGGAAAATCATTATGCTCACCGTGAATCGAATGCGGATAATCTAAATCGACTTCTAAAATATAACCCGTTGGAGCATCATCTGCAACTTGTAGAAAGTCAATTTTATCATAATTTTCTTCCCACTCAACTTTATCTCGTGGCAAATATTATGTCATCGCATATCCATACAAGTTATTAGCGTCTAGATAAACAACGTACTCCTCTTCTACGCTACTATCAAATTTTTCTTTCATATATTTGTTGTTAGCTGCACCGTATCGACCTGAGCATTGACTCAAACCACCACGAATACCTTATTCTATAAATAAATGTATATCTATATCCGTCAAAAGTCTTAATGATATCTTTGTAAACTTGAGCATTGCATCCCATGAAAAACCTGGAGTTGTGTAATAGTGGGCTGGTTCTAGACCATACGCTGTTAGACATTGCTCGCGAAATTGTTCAAAAACTTCTGCGAGTAATAAAATATCGATTTTCATGTATAAATCGCAATATTCACCTAAATTTTTTATGTTAAATGCTTTCCAAACTTGGATAGCATGCTCGTAATCAGCATCCGATACTTCTGAATCAGTGAGACAACTGTAAAAGTATTTTTTTTCAGGCAAGCTAATTTCTTAAAGTGTTTCCCAGCAATCGATCTATTCATATGGAAGCACTCCTTTCCGCGATAATTCTGAATTCACAATTTCATAACTATCCAAATAAGAAGCCAATTTGTTAAGTGACGAAGCCATAAACTTGAATGAATCAATGAATCGTAATTTGATTCCAGTGTCTGCAACCGTCTTTGTGAATGCAATATACTTTTCTTTCGTCAAAGGTAAAATTTTAATATTTTCAGAAAAGTGATTGGATATATCACGAATAATAAAATAAGCATCATAACCACTAAGATTGTGAAAAACTACAGGTACTATACGAGGATCTTGATAGTTTAGATTGCAACTTTGATGGGCTGCACCTCGATATATTTTTGTCAAGTGACAATGGTCATGAACTTTCATTGATTCGTTAATTAATTTTTCACAGATATGACATACGTTTGTTGCCTCGAATTGAGCGATTTCCTCTGGCGTAAGATCATTCATAGGTTTTGGATCATCATAAATATTTTTTATGTAATAAGAAATATTTTTTAACTCTTCTGCGAACCATTTCGTTGGCTCAGGCCCGCGATAAGAATTATATCTTGATAAACTGTCATCATAACTACATTTCAAGTAGTAGCCTATGCTAAACATTTCGTGGTATTGAATAGTAATCGTATTTTTATGAACATCTTGCTCATCAACTTTTGGTTTTTTCAATAAGCATTCACAGTCTCCATAGATAATGAATGGTGATTTTAATGTAAATCCATAGTTCTTGAATTCAATCACATCTTGACCTTTTCTTGGCATCTGTACACTACACTTATTTATTTGCTTACAGTTCCTTTCATGTGCAACGAGTTTCTCTGAGGTGTTAAAATAATGCAAACATTGATCACAAATAAATTTTTTAGTTTTGCAGCGCGATAAACTGCTTCCTACTAATTTTGCAAGGTCTTTTATATAAATATATATATATATATATACAGGGTGTCCCATTTTAATTTACCACCCCCTAAAACAAGTTAATAATTTGCTCTGAGAAAAAAATGTTTCAAATAAAATTTGTTAGGTTCGAAGGGGGGCATCTTTTGGCTATTTCAGCTACGACCTTGAACATGACCTTCAAGGTCATTTGAAAGTCAAGACCAAATTTTCATATGAAATGTGCATATTTTATGGCGGATTCGGATTCTACTAAAAAAGAAAAACACTTTTTGTATGAATCATTTTTTGAAAAAATCCCAAATTTTTGTTGTAAACGGCTTTAAAAAAGTAGAAAAAATCAGTAGATATCTCTACCTTAAACTAAGGTTAGAATTTTTCCCACAGTTAAGAATGATTTTGATGAATGTTACTAGATTCAATGAGGGACATACTGTAGTGACCTTCACCACGAACTTGCTTAAGAGCCATCAATGTCATTTGAAGGTCATCAAGATTTTTTGAATGTCAAATGTTTATTTACAGGTAACCATTACATTTTATCCGAGGAATTAGAATATTAGAATTAGAATATTTTTCTCGTAAATGCTTTATTTCTCGCTAAAAGACATTTTTTTGCTTCGTTATCGTTCTATTGGTAAGGCTTGTAAATTCTTACAGCTCCTCAAAGCTTCTCATCATTAGGTTTTCATTGACTTTCTGAATTTCAGATTAAATAAAAATTAAATTATTAATTTAAGATTAAAGATTCCCTAAAAAATCTACCTACAACAGATAATGGCTGACTACACGCCAGTAGAGATAGTCAACATGATCAAGATTCTAGGAGAATGTCACGACAATTACAAGGCTGCAGCGAGGCTGTACGCTGAAAGGTATCCGGACGCTCGTCATCCTACTAGGAGGAATATTAAACTTCTAACGATAAAAGCTCAAGGAGGTAACTTAAGAAGGAAGAGGCGACGGACGGGCCCAAGAGAGCATATTGCGCTTGGGGTTCGTGCTGTAATTGTCGAGGATCCTCATATTTCGACGCGACAAATTCAGCGAATGCATGGAGTACCCAGATCAACAGTTTCCCGTGTATTGCGTCATTTTAGATTTCATTCATAGCACTTGCACCTTACACATGCCATTGAGCCTGGTGATCCTGCCAGGCGACTTAGATTCTGTCAATGGGCGGAAACACGAATGCGCATAGATCCATTTTTCTTTGATCGGACTCTCTTTACAGACGAGGCAAAGTTTGACAATATGGGAGGAGTTAATCTTCATAACGCGCATTATTATGCAGAAGAAAATCAACATTGGCAGACAAATCACCGTACACAAATACGGTGGTCAATTAATGTTTGGGCGGGCATAGTTGGGGAATACGTTGTGGGTCCAATTTTTTATGACCGTAATTTAAACGGCGAGTTTTATTTAGATATTCTCGAGAACCAAATTCCACCTCTTCTAGAAAACATTCCGCTAGAAATAAGGCGAGACATGTGGTTCCAGCAAGATGGTGCTCCCGCTCATCGTCGACTACTTGTCAGGAGATTTCTGAACGCGACATACCCAAATAGTTGGATTAGAATTGGTAGTCCAATCTGTGAATTCCCTGCGCGATCGCCAGATTTGACCCCATTGGACTTCTTTTTGTGGGGGGCCGTGAAGCAGAGAGTTTACGCGGAAGCCCCGACGACGGCACAAAATATGATGGAGAGAATTGTTGCAGCATTCCAGGCGTTAACCCCACAAACATTAATAGATGTCCAAAGAAGTTTTCGACAGAGAATACAAATGTGCATTCAACAAAATGGGCAATTGATAGAACACTTGAGACATTGAAATTTCCGTGACTAGCTGAACGAAGGGGTCTTGCCTTAAGTGGTTGGACGTGAAGATCTTGCCTTAAGTGATCCAAAGGATACCTCTGTCTTTGTATGAAGCTAGTAACATTCATCTAAAACATCTTATTTCTAGAACAAATTCTCTTTTCAGTTAAAGGGAGAGCTACCTACCTATTGATGATCAAAAAATGATTCAGACAAAAAGTGTTTCTCTTTTTTAGTAGAATCCAAATCCGCCATAAAATATGCACATTTCATATGAAAATTTGGTCTTGACTTTCAAATGACCTTGAAGGTCATGTTCAAGGTCGCAGCTGAAATAGCCAAAAGATGCCCCCCTTCGAACCCAACAAATTTTATTTGAAACATTTTTTTCTCAGAGCAAATTATTAACCTGTTTTAGGGGGTGGTAAATTAAAATGGGACACCCTGTATATATATATTGTAACGGGGGGGATAAATCTGCAAAATGAGAAATTTATTTAAGAACAAACTCCCACGATGCAGAGCAAACCGCCGCTCCGTTAACACGTATGTTAATACGTGTATTCACCTTAACGTCAGCTGATTTAACTTAGTTGTCTTCGATCAAGCGTTGTTGAACTCACCTTAAGTCACGTGCCTTGTGACATACGATGAGTTTTAAGTGTAAACGACTTTACTCCTAATCCACTTAATCCCCTAGCTATAATAGGATTAAAACCTAAGCTTTTTCCAATTGTTTAAACTACTAGGAAAAATTATATGACGAAATCGGCGAATAAGTTTAATAGATTTTATTAATAAAAATCTCTACAGTCTTTATCGGGCCGAAAGACTGACGCACGCGAATAGGATTTACAATTAAATAACTTTCGGTGAGAAAGAGAGAGAGAGAAGATACGAATATTGGCGCGATCTAACGCTCGACGCGAATACAAAAAATTAACGCTAACACCGTTGGACAAAATATCAAATGTATTTTGTCACGCGATAATTAAGGGAGGTGCACCTACCCTGCGGTGCAATTACGGTGATCAGCCGTAATTGTTGAAGCAAATTAAAGGTGCTCCTCCGATCCGAATCAGCTGTGCTGCCTCGATTGCAAATCTGCTGTATAATTGCTGTCGCTTTTGCTGCTGCTTCCGTGATGCTGCTACTGTTGCTTCCTCGCTCACCCTTGCACACGTATCCAAAATCCAAGTAAACTTTTTTATTGGCAAATCGTTGGAACACTGTGCTAAACTATTTTGGCGGTACTACACAAGTAACAGCTGAGACGTAACTGCTAATTCAAAAGATCGCGCGCCCTCTCTCTCTCTCAATACTTAGAACTAACGCGCGAAAATCAGAATCGCGAACGGTTCGATTAATTGAATCGACTACCGTTGCAATATATAATATAAAATTTATATATGAGGCCTGCAATGGCTCGGTCGGTAGGGCGACGGACTCGCATCCGGTAGGCCCGGGTTCGATTCCCAGTCCCTGCTGATTGATACAAGCACCACTGAAAAAAGTTTCATGTGCTTTGTTCTCAAACACATTGCAAGCCTCCGTCGCTGATTAGCACTGATGGAGCATAAATAGAGCGACGTTAAAATAAAAAAAAAAAAAAAAAAAAAAAAATTTATATATATTGTGACGGTAAACGTCAAATTAGCGCTAATTACCTAACCTAGTAACTGCCTGCGGGGGCAGCACTTACCGGGAGACGAAAAATGTGACAACGGAATTCGGCACGCAAGCAGACGGAACGCGCGTGATTGAAAACGAACCAGTGGAGAACCAGCTATCGGTGCGGAAGCCAGAAAAGTCGAGGTTCGCGAACCAATTGCCGATACGTGTACCAGAGTCCAGGATAATTGTCACCGAGCTACGCGGCGTGCAGATCTGAGCCAGCTGAAAAAGTAGCATTCGTTACCTGCGGCATCAAGAGTGTGTATGTGAGGTTTCGCCATCTAGGACGTTTTAGGCGTTTTTCGCCATCTAGTCCATTTTAGGGCGTAAACACCAATAAATTTTGAAAGTTGCCACAAATCAATAATATTGTATCCGTTGTCCCGGGGAATACTAACACCGGCAACTTTCAAACAAAATTAACTCAAATTGAGAATTTTATTTGATACCGTGTTGTCTCAAAGTAAATGTTTTAAATATTATTAGCTGCGACTATCGGTGACTACGCGCAACGCCCGTTAAAATATTTTACATACTAACCAAAACAGCCGCGCTAACAAACAGTTAGTGCGTCTGATAGGCAGGATCTTTATATTACGTAATAACGAGCGAAGAGTCGTTCGGCAAATACATAGTTAAACGCCCTTAATTGAGCCTACTTGCGTACTTGCGAAAGAAGACCCAGATGAAAAGAAAAAACAATCTACATGGAAACAAGTCACTTCCAAATTTTCAACCAACACTAGTCAATTTCCAGAACAAAAAGGCTACAAACAGTTCGACAATGAAAAGAAGTAATACAAATAATCAGATTACAAAACTTGTATAAGTATTATAATATAATAAACATGTATACTTTTTTTCAACCATTTTAAAGCATTCCATATTTTAGAAATGTCAACATAATTTTCCCATATAACTTTGGTTTTTGTCGGATTACCTCTCACCAATACGAGATATCTCTTGATTTTTCAATAAAGCATCAGTTTCAGGACATATTCTTTTTAAAGTTTCGTTAATGAGAAGTGGTAAATGAAAAGTTCCACCAACAACTTTATCTATTTTGATGTAATGTGGTATTTGTTTTTTCATCACGGTATCCTTTTTTACGACAGCCTGGAAAGCTTTTGCTCGTTGAATTAGAATTTTTTCATATTCATTGAGAATGGCTATTTCATGTGGAACTTCATCATTGAACATTATATTCAAAATGGAGTTTGAAGCTATTTTATTTTTTTTATAATTTTGTTCACAATTGCTGCAGATATAAGCATTTACAATTTCTTTGGGATCATAATTTATCTTATTATCTTAATTTTGGGATCATAATAAATCTAATAATTTACTCAAAGCTGTGTTTTTATACCCGATAAAAACGATATAATGTTGCCCTTATCCGAACATTTATTTACAAGTTTTAATTGTCTTAAAGTAAGGAGCCTCTCGCATGAAATACACGGAGTAGAAGGGGGATCTCTATCAATTTTGTAAAACTCAGTAATGCCTTTTTCGTATTTTTTCTTAATTTCAACTTCGTCTAAGCATATAACGTTTTTTGAGCAATAAAACTTTGTCAACTCTTCTATATCGAATGAATTTAGTGCATTATCAATTTGACTAATATACTGATATCTAGCTTTAATTTTATAAATCAACCTTTTTATTGTTCGTAGATAGGGATAATGGACCGACAAATAATTTAATTTCAAAAACTTGAAATTGCATATCAGAGGTTGGTCATAACAAATTTACGGATGTCCCATTTTTTGCGGATTTCGTGATTCGCAAGAAAAGATATCAATGTCTCAATAAAATTCTAAACTATTAGTATAGGAAACATTCTTCAATATACATGTGAATAAATCTCTCAATATTTGTAATATCTCTGTATCGAGTGTTTTACAATTTTCATTACAAAGCCATGTACCACGTGACTGTAATGGAAGGATATTTGTCGATTGACCTTCTGTTTAATATTGTTGTTAAAACAATATTTTGTATAGTATTAAATGTGGTTGTAAAATTATACGATGTATCAGCAAAGTAAGCTTCTGCTTTCCAACTATGCTTTGCTAATCCAGATAAAGCAGTAGCAGCAAACACCTCATTTCCACTAATTGTTTCTTTGCCTAAACGAGCTAAAGAAACTTCAACTTTATTTTGACAAGTGTTAATTAAACTTTTTACTGAGGCAATCGCCATATCTCTTGCATATATTACATTAGTAATTATTTTTTCAGCTTTCACGTACGATTCAACTGATTGTGGATCAATCTTATCTGCTATGTTGGTAACATAATATTCTTTCGATTGCAATAAGTTTCGAGTGGTCTTTTTTACAGAAATCGTATTACGTTTCTTTTTAATAGAGGTTGGAAGTCTAAACATCATTGGTCTTTTGAGAATAAAATTTTTATTAATCGTGTATAATATTTTCTTCATACTTATTTCCTTTGTCATCTGTTTTTCTTGCAACGCTCTTAGAAATCGTCGAATTTTAAATTTCATTTTTTCGTAATATTTTTTATTAGTCAATTTTCTTTTTGTTAGACTTACAGATATTTTATAATCATCATTATTATAAATAAATTTTGACAATTTGTATTGAACTTTACGTTTTTCCAAAATCGTTTGACGATGAGATTCGTAATATTTTTTAGATCGCCTTGCCGAAAATGTTTGACTATAACTGATTAAAGTAGGAACGCTATTAATTTCCTTACCAATATTTACATCATTGAGAGATCCATCAATTTCGTTTTTATTTGAATAATCATCAACAGTAGATGTACTGTGCATCGAAAATCCACATCCAACAATCGATTAATCAATCTGAGAGCTGAATTCTGAAATAGTCTTAATGATAGAATCAGATTGAAACAACACAGCAGGAGCAGTGTTGATTATTATAGGACAATCTATAATAAAATTATGTTGATTAGCTTCATCATTGTTCCACAACGCCATTAGTATCGATATTATTATTATTAACGTATGAAACCACATCTACATTATCTTTAGGTATTTCGTGAAAATATTTTGATTTTTCATATCTACAAAGGTCAATAGATGAAACAGCAACATCTGATACTCTATTATCTTCTAATTCAATCAATTTTCTTTTCCCTGTGTTGCAAATGTTATTGCTAGTACTACATTGAAATTTGTTTTTTACAGAGGAAAGCAAATTATTAACGTTATTTTTATGTGAACTTATTTGCATTTTATTATCATTTGCTGTATACGATAATAAAAATCGATCTCTTTCTAAAAAAATAATGTACGCACTTTCGTATTGTGTAAAATTGGTAAACGTCGAAACATTTGAATTGTTAACGAAAATCCATTGATTTGACTGATGACGAATAATATTAGTATAATGAACACATTCAAGAGAAGAACCGTGATGTAGTATTGCACTTTTAACCTTATAGATTCTCCACAGATATGAAATGATACATTGTCAAAGGACATTAGTCGAAAGTTAGTTATTTTCTGACGTATACCATTAGAATCATATTTATATATTAACAGTTGTATAATCAAACTATCATTCATACTTTGAATAGAATTCTTCAACTGTCTTTGCACGGTGGGTTTTAAAATATTTTAATTTTTTTGAATACCACCCCGGAAATTTTTATGAATATCTATTGCAGGAGGTTTATAGAACTAGGAAAAACCAACCCCGAAATCGTAGAACCTCAACTTTTCGTTTTATTCACATTGGAAATTTTTTTTTACTCTTTTGGCATTATAATCATTTTAAAAATGTTAAACTTAGAAAAAAATCAAATTAAAATTGCTCTTGTTTTAAACTATATTATATTTATTACAAATATATACATATATACTGAAAATTATTTTTTTTTTCAATTATGACATAATTTTTCAATGCATTTTTTAATTCAAACACAGTTATAAGCATAATCGTGTAAACATATACGTATTTATGCAATATCATATATGTGTACGTGTGTGTATTATGAAATAGGAAGAATCAACCTCGTTCAATAGTCAATTGGTTGCTGGTACTCATGCTATTATGATGTAAACAATATCAAAGGTCGCGCGAGTTTTCAAATATAACGTATGCCGCGGAAAATATGTTGAAGTATGTAGAAAGTGGGGGAAGTTGACTATAGATTCGACCGTTTTCGCGTCAGTTAGCTGTTATCAGTCTACACCTTTCTTTCGTGTTGCTACAAGTTTTGAAAATTCTCAGTGATAATGTCGCAACTTAATCATGCAGCTTCTCACGAAGAGAATAGAAAAAAAGTTTGTGTAGGTTGTAAAGAAAAAAAGAAAGGCATGAAAAATATTGGATCTGAAATGAAGAAAAAACTAGATAAAGTTTCAAATTACAGTGATACAGACGTTCGTCTACCTACATCAATTTGTACATCGTGTCGTGTGAAGGTTTATGAATTAGCCAGAAGTGATAACAAATTTAACTTGCCTGATTATTCTAACTTTACATTTCCTAAAAAAGTTACAAGAACAAATAGTGATATGATTTGTAATTGTACTCTATGTGACTTTGCGCGAACTGATTTGGGATTTGTTGTGAAACGTAAATCTGAATTGAAAAAGAAAGGTCAAAATCTATCGAAAAAATGTGCCAAGTGCATATCTACATTACATAAAGGAGTACAACACAATTGCACGTCATCAACAAAATATAAAAATGTTAAAGATATAGTACAAAGTTATTTACCTGAGAAAACAAAAGAGCATTTAACGTGTGAGCTTATAAAAGGAAATGTTGCTGAAAAACATAATCAAGGAAGTATTGAATCAGCAGGTAATGTTATTTCCTTATCCCAAAAGCACGGAAAGCCTCTTAGAATAGAACTGTTTCCCAAAGACAATCGTAAAATAATATCTGCGGAAGATATGTTACAGTTACAAACAAAATATGGATTGAGTACTAATAAAATTTGTGGAATAGGAAATTTGATTCGCATAGCGCTGAAAGATAGGAAATGTATCGAAAATGATTTAAAAAGAAAATTGAACTCTCTTAATCACCGGCTTGATGACTATTTTTCAATCGCAGAAGCCAAATTCTCTAAAACAAAGGGCAAACTTAAAACAACAGAAGATAAGCCGTTTATTTTTTGTAATAATGTTGTTGAACTATGTCAACTTATAGAACAAGAAAGATATGTAACTAACTGTTCTTACAAAGTTGGTATTGATGGGGGTGGCGGTTTTCTAAAAGTTTGTATTTCTTTGATAGATAGTAGTGAAATTGATGCCAGAACTGAAAATAAATCAAAAAAATTGCGACAGTCATATAAGGATGGTATAAATGTAAAATTTTTGGGTTCTAGTGTAATGAAATTATTCATCATTGGTTTAGTGGAATCAACTCAGGAAAATTTTGAAAATATTTCTCTGCTATGGACATTATTGAAGCTCGATACATTTAATTGTACAGTGGCCACTGATTTGAAATTAGCAAATATTTTAATAGGTATTATGACACATGCCAGCAAATACCCTTGTACTTGGTGCACAGCTTCAAGTGATGAATTACATACATGCGGTGTACTCCGAACACTCTCTAATTGCCTGAAAAACATGGAAGCTTGGGAAAAAGATGGAAGTAAAAAAGAAAATGCCCAACGCTTCAAAAACTGCGTGAATAAACCTCTCTTTAACTACACAAAAGATAAAGAAATTATAGACCTTATTACACCTCCAGAACTGCACTTGTTACTCGGTGTTGTCAATAAGTTGTATGAAAGCATGGCATCAGAATTCGAAAATGAAAGTCAAGCATGGGTTACAGAATGTCATGTAGATCGAGAAGTATACTATGGAAAACCTTCTTTCAATGGCAACTCTTGCAGAAAATTACTAAAAAGTGTTGACATTTTACGAAGAATCTCTGAAAAATATGTAGGAAGATGTATGAAATATGTTCAATGTTTTCAAGACTTCTGTCATGTAGTTGATTCTTGCTTCTCAAATAAACTGGACCCTCAATTCAAAGTGTACATAAATAATTTTAAGAAGAGCTACGCAGTTTTGGAGATTAGTATCACTCCTAAAGTGCATGCAGTTATTGAACATGTACCATATTTTTGTTCTAAGTATAAAAGAGGACTTGGCTTTTATAGTGAACAAGCTATGGAATCAGTCCATGCAGATTTCAAGAAGACATGGTGTAAATATAAACTTAATAAATCACATCCTGAATATTCACAAAATCTATTAAGAGCAGTTTGTGAATATAACAGCAGCCATATTTAAATTAAAAAATGCATTGATAAATTATGTCATTATTGAAAAAAAAATTATTTTGATCCATATATGTATATATTTGTAATAAATATAATATAGTTTAAAAGATGAGCAATTTTAATTTAATTTTTTTCTAGTTTAACATTTCCAAAATGATTATAATGCCAAAAGAGTAAAAAAAAATTTCCAATGTGAATAAAACGAAAAGTTGAGGTTCTACGATTTCGGGGTTGGTTTTTCCTAGTTCTATAAACCTCCTGCAATAGATATTCATAAAAATTTCCGGGGTGGTATTCAAAAAAATTAAAATATTTTAAAACCCACCGTGTTTGGCCACTGCAAAGTGTTTCGCAAGGTACATCTAAAACAGTCCACTTTTCCAAATTATAATCAATAATTTCTTGCAAATTTGCATATTTTCTATTTTCTGGGAGTGCCAAAGGTAGTATGCAATTAAAACTTGAAACTGTTTGATTGATTGAATTGCAATTATCACAGCGTATATCTGTGATATAAACAAAATTTAAACTTGATGTAAATTATTAGATTTAAGACTAAGTTCCGTAATAAAATCTGCAACGTTTTTTTGCTCGTTTCGAGTAAATGTATCTCCTGCAACAGCTCTTACGTGTTTTATTTGTACACTCATACCAAAAAAGTATTCTTGAAAAGCACGCTGCAGTGCAATGTTCTCTATGTTATTTAAAAATGCAAATTGTACGGAACGTTAATGAAACAAACTTTGTAAACTTGAATTTGCATAACAAGAAACCATCCTTCCATCCTCTTCGATCGGGTTTGCAATACCTACAATTTTCCATAAATCAACAGAATTCATAGTAACATTTTTGTTACTATCTGATGCATTATGATATTTCATGGCAGAAGCATATTTATTTTTGCTATTTTTTAAAAAATTATAAGATGACACGTTAGATTTCAACTCATCATCTAGTGTGAGGTCGTCGGCTGATTTGTCGAAAGTATGCTTACAAATTAAATCGTTTTTCTTAAATCTAAAGTTGTTGTGATTAAACGTAATAAATTTTGGAAGAGTTGTTGATATGATTGCGAATTTTTGAACACACTGTCGTTTAACATTTGAATTGACAATATTACTGGGTCTATTAATAGTAGTTTCTATAGTTGCTACATTAATTTTTTCTAAAAATATAATGTATGCATTTTTTTCGTATGATGATAACTCAGTACACATATAAACGTTCAAATCGTCAACTATTTTCCAATGATTTGTTTCGCGAAGAACAGTAGTATAGTGACCAAATGGAAGACTAGAATCATGAAATATTGCACTTTTCACTTGATACATTTTACCAAAAATTAAAATTATTTCTTTTTCAAAAGATTTTAACTGAAAATCAGTAATTTTATGACGTTTACCTTCGTTATTATGTTTGAATATGATCAGTTTCAAGATCAAAATATCATTTTTTGTTTCAATAAATTTTTTAGTATACTTATTATAGCCGCATGCTTTTTCACAAAGTATATTCAAATTAGTCCACTTGTCAAAACTATATTCTACAATTTTTTGTAGACTTGTACGATTTTCAATTGATGAAAGGGGAAGTGTCAGTATATAATAGCAATTTGATGTTGATTTACGTGAGATATTACAGTGCTTACAAGCTATTTCTAGAATTATATTGAATGCGAGACTTTCTTGTAAATTTTTAGATTTACGACAAAGATCTAGAATGAAATCTGCAGCATCTATCTTTTATTTTGCAATAAATTTATGTCCGACGAAACATTTCACTTTCGCTATTTGTACATTGTTACCAGATACATACTTTTTAAAAGCCTCGTATAACGTATTTTGTTCTGGACATTTCAATAATCTAAATCTAATAGAGGGGCAGTGAAACAGGCTTTCTAAGCTTGAACAAGCATAACAAGAAACTTTATCTTTGTTTTCTATGCCGACAACTTTCCATAGATTATTATAGCATGACGATTCATATTGCGAAATCACTCGAGGATTTGCAGTTGTAATTAATTTCGTGCTATCATTAACAACATATATTTCATTTATTTTACGAGAAATAACCATTTTTATTAATGAATTTTCACTCAAGTCATCAGGTAATACGGGAAATGGTACCAGTTTATTGGACTGGAACATTTCAAAGATGTGTTTTCGCATCTTTGTTTTATCATATGCAACTGTATTTGGCGTGTTGAAGAATATAGAAGTTGCAAATCAGGATAATGCATTGACTGCATTATCCTGATTTTGAACTTTAGGAAAATATATTGGCAAATCATCAAAATGACGGAACAATTTTCTGAGATATATTTTATGACTGTTTTGTAATTGTTTTAGATTCAATGAATCATAAATGAAAATAGCTTTAGTATCATAGTAAGAACAAACCCAATGACCATTTTCACATTTACCTTCGAAACAATTGTTATCATAGCTGTGCAATATTTGTAAATGTGGAAATTGATGAGGAAGTGGCTAAAATCATATACTTTGTGGATTATTATTAAATACAGTAGTATACAACGTAGTTATTGGTTTGAAATTAGAATTTAATTGTAATAAATTATGAAATTTTTCAATGTGAATATCTTTCATAAGCGCTGAGGGATTTAAAACCATCAAAGCTTGTTCTAAACTAAGACAATATGTAGAAACTCTCATATTATTTTATGAAAATGTATTTTTATTAAATGTATTATTAATTATTAATAGTATTAAATTTATTAATGTATATTTCTAAATAAATGATAGGTGACAACTCGCGCGAGGCGAGTTTGTCCCGTACGAAGGCCTTTTTAACAGCCAAGTGGCCTTAGACTCGGGCGGCAGTCAGGCTTTCGGGCACCCCGGCCCGTTCGCGCGTCAATAATGAAATCCCTGTTGATTATAATCCGACACTCGATATCGCAATTGTAAAATAATTAATTGAACGTTTATAACGATTTTCGCTTGTTTATTAAAAGAAAAGTGTAATAGCAATTTTCTTTAATATAATGGGGAAGCATATGGATACACTTATAGGCGTTTAAATTTATAATATTTATTCTAGTCTCTTTCACAACATAAATAAGTTAAGCAGAATAGAGAGATATACAGGGTGGACCATTTTAAGTGAGCCAGTACGTTTTCTCGGAAACTAGTGGGGATAGCGAAAAATGTTTCAAACAAAAGTTGTCCAACTTGAAGGAGGACATACCCTCATGACCACAGGCAAGATGCCCCTCTCAAAATGCAATAACTTTTGTCTACATCATTTTTCTCTAAACCATACCGATCTTAGGTTAGTTAGGTGGAAAGATTAAGAAAAAAATAACATTGAACTTTACGTGATGTTGGGGGCGACCTTGATGGTCACCCAGACCCCATGTATAATAGGTCATCTGAACGTAGAATTTCCCGTTCATTCCAAATCCAGGGTCAAAAATAGGGGGTCCCGTTTAAGAAAACAAAGTTGACCTTGAAATGACCTTGAACCTTACATCCAAGGACACAGGCAAGGTCATGAGGGTATGTCCCCCTCCAAGTTGGACAACTTTTGTTTGAAACATTTTTCGCTATCCCCACTAGTTTCCGAGAAAACGTACTGGCTCACTTAAAATGGTCCACCCTGTATATATAAATTCTCAGACGCGTAACTTTCGCCTCGCGATGTCTATTATTTTTTTGGTTACATAAAATGTGTTACTCACTTTGTATTAATATTGTAAATATAAATCGGTCCAAATTATTATTTGCTTCGTGATGTGGCCAATCACTTTTTCTTTGAATCTGATCAGATTAACTGGTCCAATATATTTTTTTATCCAATAGTGTGGCAACACACGAGAAAATGTTAATTCCTATGGTTTTCGTGGTCCAATATATTTTTTTATCTAATAGTGTGGCAACACACGAGAAAATGATAATTCCTATGATTTTTGTTTACACAAAATTATTAAAACAATTGTAATCGACACTTCTAATACTTAATTGTAACTCGAACAATTATACTTTTAAACTCTTATTATGGATTTAACTTCAGTAGGAAAAATGCAGGCTTCTTAGTTGAACGCTCACTCCTAACTAACTAAAGATCCATCGTTGTTTTCGCAGGTTCATTATATATCTTTTGTCCCTCGCATTCCGTCTCTCTCTCGCACATATGCTTTAGACGTTTACGCTTCTCGAATCGGCTCGTCTTACCTAGCTAAGCACGCTGACTGCAGCATGCTGTCCCAGCATGCTGCCGCAGCGTGAATCTGCCTCTGCCGCTCATTCCCACCGAGTCGCGCACACGAATATATTGCTAGCTATACTATGTCCGAACGGAAATCTCGAGAGCGAAATATTATTCGACAAAATACAATTATAACACAATGAAGCGTCACGTAACAGGGAAACTCTTATGTAACGAGGGCAGCGCCTTATTCGGCACTGACGTCACCAATTTATTAAGGGGAGAGTAAGAGAGGCACTTTCGCTCTTTAACAATCGGGGAACGAGAGGATAGGTCGAATGAATAAATAATTTTCCTTAATTAGAACATACAACTTAAATCTATTCAGACAAACAAATACAAAATCGGTTATAATAAAGTTTACATCACGCGCACATGTACAGAACAACTTAAACTAACGCGGGAGGACGAATTGCCCGGCGACTAAATCGCTTTGACCATTCGCCTCCTTACAAGTAAAAAAAAGATACACTGAATCCTCACTACCGCGTTACGATGAGCGTAGCCGGCAAGTGATTGCCTGGCTACCTATCGTTCCTACGCGGCCGCGCATCACCATGAGAGAGAGAAATAATGGGAGAGAGAGACAACCTGACCTTTGTCCTTGGCGATGAGCCGACAACGGGGAGTTGACCTGGCCGCTGGCTGGACGTCTTCCTCGGCGTAGCCCGTGGTGAACCCACTGGAAGTCGCCGTGCACGGTGGCGAGGGCGACACTGAATGCCCTGATGCAGGTGTTGTCGCCATACGTAGCCTCGTCTCGCCCTGGTCTGGTCACTGCTGCACGTGTACTTCTTTTCTCCCTTTGCGCTGCTTCTTTTCTTCGCTACTTCCAACTTCTCTCCTTAACTTTCTTCCGGGAACTAGCTCACGCGACTTGACGCATGGTCAGCGTCCGCACTCTCGCCGGGCTCTCCCACCAAGCCCACTCATTAGGCATTAGGCGGCGTGCGACAAAAGCGCTAATTGGTCGCGCATCACACGCCGGCCCAAACCTGCATAGTGCGTGCATAGGCGCGCACTCTAGCATGCTCTCTCTCTCTCACTCTCTCTCTCTCTCTCTCTCTCTCTCTCTCTCTGCCGGTGAGTAACGACACGTACTATCTATGTTCTCCGCAAACCTTCAATAATTTAAATATTTCTACGCATCTCTTGAGCGGCACATCTGGCAGGTGAGATCATCTGGTTGGCTTCCTTTACGCTGGAATGAATTTCCTAGTTTAAAACTAAAATAAACAGGCCACTGGTTGATTTTCATTTCTGATCTCACAACCTAACCTCACTTGTCAACTCAAATCAAGACACACACCTTCCATCGGCTTACTTGCTCACCATGGAGAACGAGCCTGCACCAAGAAATCAGCATTTTTACAAGCTACTTTAATCAACATGCACTCCAGCTTTATTTCCGGCCACCTGCACATCCTGCAAACGACCAGCTAACATTCAAAATTGTCTAAGTATAGCTCCACTGTCTTTCAGCGTACATCTCAGTCTGTCTGAAATTTATCTACAAAAGTGTCGCATACTTAAATTATACTTAAATCATTCTTTAACGTAAAATTTGTAAAGTTTTTGTGCTTATAAACAATACATATTCAAGTGAATTGAGTCAACGATAACAAACAGCCGATCATCGCTCCTTTTCTCATTTAGCATAAATTTCAAAAACTAAAGCGAGTAAATTCATAGTCGCGCCGAGTTATCATCTGCGTCTGTATTTGACAGCACTCGTGTTCGTTCGTTTTTCCATTATTTTATATCATCTGTGGCAAAGTGTCTCATCTCATTACATTTTATATTCTTGTCATCGTCTTTTTGTCTTAAGTCTATCCGTTTCAAGTTCCATGTAATGTTTACATCCTGTTCGAATTTAAATCCGTTGTTTACATTTTGTAATCTCGATGCTATCGTCCGAGTGTATTTCTACCACAGCGATCTATGTCACTTGCGCTATCATACATAAGCTTCTATACTCTGTCTATTACTCTCAGTCGATAATCATTTAAATTGCGCCAAATTCAAATATCTTAAATCTTAATTTCATTTACATTGCTTGTTTCGTTTAACGATCTCGTTCGTTTTTTGACTTGAATATGCTTGCATAGTCTTTCCTACTTGTCTGATTGCTTTATCTCTCTGTCACACGTATTCAAATTCAGGTCAAGAGATTTCTCATTTCAATTTTACATAATTATCAAACCGTTTTCGCATAAAAATTTTTCTCTTTCTACCCATTGTACACTAGTTTATATATATCTCCGGATTGATTTTATAATATTTGTCTCATGGTCTTGTCCACTTGCTCCGTGTGTGGCGATGCACTGAGTTGTCAAACCGACAGAGTCTTGCAGTGTGTTCATTGTGCCAAACTCTCTCATAGTTTTTGCTCGGATTTAGCACTCTCCTCTGATCCATCTGTTTTCTCTTGTCGCGACTGCTTGTCTGTTCCAATTTCCACAACCATTCCAAATCCCACTGCTCCAAATCTTATCCCTTCTGTCACATACTCGTCCTATAACACCACAGATTCTCTGGCTTCCACTCAACCTGCTCAAAATCGCAAGCGTATTGCCTCGCCATATTCACCATCTTCATTTCGAGTCACCAAGCTCCTCTGTCCTTCGAATCCCTTGTCTACCAGCCCTTCCACTCTTTCATCACCAGCTTTACCTGACAAATCACTAATTCTTCCTCATCGTTCCAGCCCCGCCATGGATAACGCTGCTCCGGCTTGGTTTTCTCGATTTGTCGAGAATGACTTTAAGGCCCTTCGTAGCGAAATGCGTGCTGGACAGGCCTCTGTCCTCTCCAGCGTGGAGCGCGTCGCTGACGATGTGAAGACATTGAGGTCCTGCCTGGGTTTTAGGGATAGATGTGAGCTGCTGATTTTGGGCCTTCCCAACGAGTTTTCCGGAACGCTGGAGGACGCCGCTGAGTTGCTTTTTGATGCAGTGGGCTACTCAAATGCCCGCAACCACATAGCCTCCACCAGAAAATGGACGCCTTCTCGCTCTCCTCCAATACAAAATGACGTGGCTTCACCGGGGCCCTCCAGTTCTCTCACAACAACAGCTTTTGTGGTCCGAATCGACTCTACTGTCTCTCGGGACATCCTGATCGAGAGCTCGAAGAGGCTTGCTGGCAAGACGGCGAGAGACGTGTTTGGTTGTGGTTCAGGAAACCCCATTTTCGTTCGTCAGTTGCTACCTCAACCCCTGCATAACCTGTTTGTCAAGGCTCAGGCCCGTAGTCGAGAGCTTGGGTATGCCCGCCCCGTTATCTCCGGCATGATTATCCACATGCGTGAAAGTCTTCGAGCTCCACTCATCCCTGTACTCTCTGAAGGCGACCTTGATCTTTGTTCGCCGCGTCCTGCTCGAAATGGCAGGCCATTACGGGGTCCTCGTCCTATTGACATGTCCACTCATGCTACACCCTTGAGGGCTTCAAATCATCCCCCGGAAAAATTGCGCTTCGCTCCCCGATCGAGGCCACCGGTCTCATCCTCTAGTATTGCTCACACCACTAATATTACCTCCGCACACTCAAATTCAGCTACCAATTGTTTTAGCCCAACAGTCTCACAATTCCCCGTCCAACCAACAAATCACTCCTCAAACCCCCCTACCACATCATGACGCCATTCGGATAACAAATCAGCAAACTCATCCACTGCTTTCTCTCTAGGCCACATAAATGTCAACCGTCTAAACTCTCCTCGTCATTTCGCTCTCCTTGAAAACCACGTACAGTCCACCCATTATGATGCTATAGCTATCACTGAGACTTTCCTCTCGCCTGACATTTCTGATTCTCATCTTGCCCTTGACAACTTTAATTTCTACAGACTTGATAGGATAGGCAAGTAGGGGGGTGGTGTTGGCATCTATGTTCGATCGCACCTCAGTTTCGACATTTTGACCACTTCAGACCCATCTTTTGATAACACACCTGAATTTATGATCGGCGAGATTAAATCGCATCTTACAAAGCTGCTGATTGCTGTGGTCTATAGGCGCCCTGCTGCTTGCTCTCCCTCCCAATTTTTCAACTGCCTTTCAATCTACCTACCCCTTTATAACAACGTTATTATCACCGGCGACTTTAATGCTGACCTCAACTCTCAATTTCTTCCTGATACCAAAGCTTTACTGTCTCTTCTCGATCTTCATCGTCTCCACATAGTCTCTACACTACCTACCCACAATTGTCTTGACCAACATCCGCCATCTCACACCACCCTTGATCTTTTCATTGTAAACGACCTTAATGCAGTCCAGGTTTTTAGCAAATCCACTGCTCCATTCATAGCTGGTCACGATTTCATTTCTCTAATCTACACATTTAAATCCACAACCCCTGCTCAAAAAACTATCCTCACACGAGGACTGAATCACGTGGATCGGTCGGCTCTCGAATCAGCACTGCACGTTGCTCCTCTCAGACAGATTACTCTGTCGTCGAGGCGTAAGCCATGGGTCAGTCCCAGCATTCTCTCGTTAATGAAACAGCGAGATCTCGCTTACCGATTAGCCCGTTCCACCCACTCTCCCAATGACCTTTCCACGTATCGCAGGCTCAGAAATGACATCTTAAATAAACTCGACACCGCCAAAAACTCCTTCATCGCCAATAAGATTTCTTCTGCCAGGGATTACAAAGCAAAATGGTGTGAATTGCGAAACCTGGGCATCACCAAAAGATCTCATCCTTCCCCCTTCAAGTTTTTTTCCCCAAATTCCCTAAATTCCCACTTTGCAAACATAGTAAACTCTGCTCCTCCCATTACATACGACTCCTTCAATATACTCGCATCGGTTACTCTAAATTCCACTATTCCATCCATCATCTTTGACCTTTGTCCAGCCACACGACAGGAAGTTTTGGATGCTCTGAATGTATCAACATCCAGGACTCAGGGATACGATGGCTTATCCACTAAAATGATTAAACTTGCCTCATCCTCTTGCATCTCCTCTCTTACTAGGCTTGTAAATTAGTCCTTGACCTGCGGCCTGTTTCCTACTTCGTGGAAATGCTCTCTTATTACTCCATTGGCCAAGATACCCTCGCCCGCTTCCTTATCGGACACTAGACCGATTGCGAGACTATCTGAGGTCTCTAAGGTGTTAGAGAGACTGGTCCACAACCAGCTGTCTTCCTATCTCGACAGGCATCATTACAGAAATCCACGTCAGGCTGGTTTTGTTAGACATCATAGTACCCAGACAGCTCTTCTGGGGGTTCTGGATGATGTTCGTAGAGCCATCGAGGACCGAAAGATCACTATTTTGTTACTGCTGGATTTCTCCAGGGCTTTCGATGTAATTCCCCACGATCGTCTTCTTCTCAAACTTCGAAACTCACGTTTCTCCGATCAAGCACTTCACTGGTTTTTCAGCTATCTCTCAAACAGGTCTTAGGCTGTTGTCGACGATGAGGGAAATGTATCCGACTGGCTTGGTGTTTCCACTGGAGTGCCTCAAGGCAGCATCCTGGGACCTCTATTGTTCTCTATGTACATCAAAGATCTATCCTCGACCTTATCTTATTCTAATTATATGATGTACGCTGACGACACTCAAGTCTACCTGCATTGCCACCCCTGTGACCTGATCTGTGCCCTTCAAAATCTTCAACTAGACGCTCAGTCTATTGCAGACTGGGCCCTACAAAACGGGATACCACTAAACCTATCCAAAACCAAGGTCATGATATTAGGTAGTGACCAATATGTCAGGGCCATTGATGTAAACGCCATCCCTAAAATAACAATAAACGGCATTCCACTTGATTATGTCTCCTCCGCGAAAAACCTAGGTATAACCCTAACGTCCACTCTAAACTGGAACGATCACGTGAAAACCATCCTTAGAAGGGTTTATGGATCCCTTGCCTCTCTCCGATTTTACAGGAAATCTCTGTCCATCTCCCTCAAAAAACAGCTAGTAGAGCAACTAATTTTCCCTCATTTCAATTACGCCCCGACAGTTTTTTTACAACTTGACGGTGAGCGAGCCCGTGGGTTGCAGGTTGCTCAGAATGCCTGTGTACGCTTTGTGGTCGGTTGGATCCCATTCAATCCCACCATCTCCCTTGACTCTCACATCACACACCACCGACTCGCTTTAGGTTGGCTCTCCCTAACCTCGACTCGCTACAGAGCCCTTGCAACTCTTGCTTATACCACCATTTCCAGGGAGTCACCGTGTTACCTGGTACACCATATCTCACGACTACTAGAAAATGCTCCTATTCGTCGCTCAAATCGCCTTCTCCCATCACTATTCGAGTATAAGGCTCCGCGCACCGAGGCATGGAACTACTCGTTTGCCATACTCGCTCAGCGCATTCTTAACGCCCTCAGCGTCACCAGTTTTTCTACGGACCAAATCTCAACATTTAAACACTGGATACACAGCATTCTCTTAAACCAGGAAACCAAATTATGGCTGCAGCGCGCTACACACGTAAAACTAGAACCAACACCCAAGTTTTCCACATATCCAACTGTTCCCGAATCAGTAAACGTCACTGCCTTCGGTCCAGACTGCGGAACCTCTCATAAAAACTTGGTTTTGGATCTATGGTTTCTAAAACAAAACACCTAGTATCTTTCCTTCCCTTCTCTACCTTGATCTACATCTCATCCACCTTGCTTAAGTAGCCATTGAACCCTATCCCTGGTGTACCCTCATTTGAACTCTTCCACATTATCAACCAAATTATATCGTCAAAAATCGTCCTCTGTACCCTCCGCTCCTTGTCCATCATCCTCGTGCTATAAATCTATATACTAACCGCTTCAACTATTAACTATTATAAATGTGCGTTATCGCCATACTTTTTGTGATTTTTGAGCGCATGAAATCACTGCGTCTCTAGTCTTTTTCACTGAAAACATAACCAGAATTTTAACATTTTATTATTAGCCTCATCCGCGAGTCTTTCTACTAGTTATCTTAATTTTAAGTTATCTTACTTACACCTTTAATTCTAAATCTACTGTTATTCACTCACATTTGTCATATTAAATTGTATAACTAATCTCTTACTATTAATTCTGCTTGTATTAGTCTTGTTATTTTAATATTACTTGTAACTGTTTATTTTCTACGGCTTATCAACATGTTTTAATACTGGCGTTTACCTTACGACCGCTTTTCACTTATGTTTTTCTGGTGCCGTTTGTATTTTGTAAGTCCTGGCAAATCGTCGGGCCTATATTCTTAAGAAACTGTTTCTTCGTTATCTTAATTATTTATTGTTTTTCGATATTATTTATTTGTTACAAGTTGTTTTCATTTGTTCTTCTTTTTACATAATTTATTTGTATTGCCTGTATTGATTCTACACTGCCAGACGGGGTGTTACCCCATGGCGAAATAAAGAACCTATCTATCTATCTCTCTCTCTCTCTCTCTCTCTCTCTCTCTCTCTCTCTCTCTCTCTCTCTCTCTCTCTCTCTCTCTCTCTCTCTCTCTCTCATGCTATGCACGAAAAATTCATGTTGTAGCCAAAATAGTTGGGAAAATCCAATGCTATCCGGCTAAGCATCTAGAAAGGCTTCATACAGAAATATCTTCATCAATTGCAGCAACCCGTAGCACAACGTTCACTTCTTTGTCCAATATTATTAATTTTTATTTTGCTAATAATTATTTCACTAGCAGGCACTAATAATTATATTGAAGAGAACTGGAATCAGAATTTCGCTGCAGCACACACAATACAAAGGCGGACTTTGGGGGCATCCATAAAGGACGTCCGATGCCAAAAGGGAGGGTCAAAGTAGAAAATGTGACCGAATGTGACAGTAAATAGTGGGGAGCTTTTTCATTTTCGGACGGTCACAATTTTGTGTTGGCTATTAAAAATACTGTAATTTCTAATTTTTGTTTTTTCAAAAAAATAAAATATTTTTCATTTTCTAGTATAATTAAAACCTTTTAAATTATTAATCAATCAAAATCAGGAAATATTAGTAAATAGAAAAAAAATTTACTGAAGGATTTTTTTGGTATGTACTAAGTTTGAATTTTGGTGGTAATCGATCGAGTGGGTAAGTACAGTGAAAAAACGTCCAGGCGGCGCGCGCGGCGTGTCGATATTATAGGTCGATATCTATGGCAAAAGCGCGAGACACACAAATGACAAGCTCTGACTTGCTCTAGAGTTGTTGTCTCAATAAAGAATTAACTCTTTTGTTTCGTGTGCACACGCTGCAACAATCGTCAATAAATCACTCACAGTAAATACGTGAGATTATTGGAATGGTTACTCCTGGTGAGTTGTATAATAATTTTTGGGCAGCATTCAAAGATGCATATCCGAAACAATCGAAAGGCAATGTACAAACAGATTTCCATGCTGAATGGAAAGAATTGAAAGATAAATTTCCGGATATTGCTGATTTGGAGCGTGAAGTGTAAACACGAGTTCGATCTTTGCAAAATAAAACGACAATAAACAAATCAATGACTATACTGAAATTCCTCAAATCAACACCGAAATCGTCCGAGCATGCATCGACGAGTTCATCAGTGAATCATACACACACATGTTCTGCTGGACATTACGAAAAAGAATCTAAAGTACTCGACAACGTTGTTAACAAAAAAAAAAGGATTAGAGGAGTCACGTGATCTAACAGACGATAAAAATACTGTAGGTAATATTGATGAAAGAGAAAAAAGTTGTACAGCAGTGAAAACGACTGAAAGTAAAGAAGCTCATGACTCTGAAATCAATCGTTCCCCTCGTCGTGTGTACAAGCCATCTCAAGAGAAGTCGAAAGAACGAATTGATACATTGAAGTCTCAAATTGTAAATTTGACAAAAGTAAATGATATTGGATTTGCAAATGAAAAGACTGAAAAACATATAACTAAATTAAGAAGAGAACTTTTAGCAGAAGAAAATTCTTTGAAGAAAAAAGTTAATGATGCTATACGAAAAAGAAAAAGTCGTAAAATACAAAGTTTGAAATTAAAAGAAATATGTAACAAATTTCCTGAAGTGAATAAAGATCTCAAATACAGAGATGGTGTGATTGGAAGGCCCAGGCTGAAAGTAAACCAGCCAGAGTTGCTAAAAACGATGATTGACATTGCTAAACATGGAGGAGCAGCTGACCCGCGACGCCGTACTGAACGTACGTTTTCTTTGCAATTTTAGAAAAAAATTCAACTATAAACATTATTTCCTTGTCTTAATTTGAAATAAACTTATTGAATTTAGCATAAATAATTGCATAAAGATTTCGTAAATTGAAATTAAGTTTATTATATATTAAATAGTAATATAAAAATAATAATTAGATTTTTGGTTTTATCAACATTTGATTAATATTTTAGGACTTGTTTTTATGTACACAAAACTTACAATATATAACAGATATAACTTTTGAATTTCAGTAATCAGAAGTTGCAAGACTTTGGACGATCTCACTAAAGAGCTACAGAATGATAGGTTTAAAATTTCAAAAAGTGGAGTTTATCTTCGGGTTCTTCCTCGACGCAGCAATACAGAAGAGGGCAAATGGCACGTGAAGACTGTGCCTGTGAAACTCTGTCGACCAGAAGCAGATCACCATGCCAAACATCCCGATGGACCTTTTTGCCATGCAACGATACTTGCGTTAGAAACATTGGCATCCGTACTAGGGCCTGCAGAAACAGTTTTTATGTCTGTCGATGATAAGTCAAGAGTTCCTATTGGTCTCACGGCAGCTAAAAAGCAAGCTCCTATGCTTATGCATTTGCAGTACAAAGTTTCATTACCCGATCACGATTGGGTTATTGCAGATCGACATAAGTTAATTCCATCTGTCTACGCGGGAATTGTCATCAAAGCAGACAGTGAGGGATGCCCAAATTCAGTTTCTTACTCCGGGCCAACGTATGTCGCAATTCGGAGTGGCAAACATTGCTCGTCGACGGCCGAGACGCATGCGACGGATCTTGAGCGTGCATTAAATTTGGATAGCTTCACACTTCTTGTCAAAACAGATGATGGTAGTATAAAACCTGTTATGATAATTACTACTGACGGTGGCCCAGATGAAAACCCGCGATACACGCGAGTCATTTCATGTGCAATTCAGCATTTCCAAAAGTTCAAGCTTGATGCTCAATTCATCGCTACCAACGCTCCTGGGCGGAGCGCGTATAACCGTGTGGAGAGACGAATGTCGGTACTGAGCAATGAATTGGCAGGCCTTATTTTGCCTCATGAGCATTTTGGAACTCACCTTGATAGCAGTAATAAAACAAAGGATCAAGCATTAGAATTGAAAAATTTTGCATATGCAGGTGGTGTTCTTGCAGAAATTTGGGGCGATGTTATAATTGATGACTATCCTGTAGTGGCAAAGTACATCGACCCAGAAAATGTATCATCAGTAGAGATGCCTGAAGCTGCTTGGTACAGTAAACACGTTCGAGAGTCTCAATACTTTTTGCAAATCGTCAAATGTGATGACGATGAATGCTGCGGTCCTTGGCGCAGTAGTTTACGGCTTCTTTTAAAATCTCGATTTCTGCCTCCTCCAATGCCCATAAAGCAATCACCTTCAGCACTACATATACCACCGTTCGATGAAAACAACAAAAAATTTTGTCCTCATCTATTGCGATTGGCACTGAATATTGATATTCAAAACAAGACCTTCTCTCAAATTCCATATGATATGTACTGTCCAACTGTACAATCTTGAATTTCAGATAGAGTTTGTTCAGCATGTGGTTTATATCATGCTTCTATCAAGTCAGTTAAAAATCATAGGAAAATACACGGAAAACAAAAAAACATTAAGAAAATAATACCTGAAAAAGTCATTTCTGTTCGAAAAACGAATCATACAGAGGAGTTGTTATGTATCATTAAAGATGAGGAAACCGGAGCTGAAAATATAGAATGGGTAGAAGAAGAAGATGTAACTTCTGAAGAACGACCTCCAGTTATTGAGACTACTGAAATGCCAGTAATTCCATCCTTCTCTGAATGGTTAACCAACCCCTGGACTCAAGAATAAAAATTTATTTATCAAAAATTATTTAAAATATGTTTAATGAGCTAAAAATGTATTTATTAAAAATTATTTAATATTGTTTTGTAAAAATATGTTTTAATATTGTTTTGAATAATATACGTGATAATATAAGTGAAATTCTATTTTTTTTATAAAACTATTTTCAAGTTAGAAAAATTAAGGGGGGGTTCAATAGCTTTGTGACGTCCTTTTACGGGGGTGGATTAAAAAATGTGACCAGATGTGACAAAAGGGAGGGGTGCTTTCAGTTACACGAAAAATTAGTGGACGTCCTTTATGGACGCCCCCTTTGCAAATCGAATAACCGATATTAACAAAAGACGATCTGGATCATGCGCATGTATATATGCGTATATAAATTTTAAGATGTCTTAATATGTATAATTAATTTATTGTATAAATAAATAAAAAATATCAAAAATTACTACTGAAAAATGTTTATTGCATCTCAAATACAAAATAATATAAATTTATTTTATTTTAATTCAATGCACGCCGTGCTTTCATAATGCGTGCAATATGCTTTCATTTGAAATTAAATTTTGCGGCGCAGCAAAATGACAGCATTCTGACGGCACGGCGTGACGAGCACGCGCATGCCAAACCGTGCCGGCACGTTGTGTTATCTGGATTAACTTCTTATTGTTATGTCGAGACGAGGAGATGTTATGGCTAGACGTAATAATATTTAAAATACTGTCGCGTTGGTAAAAGTTGGATCTTAGTCAGGAGTTAAGCGGAGGTTTGTTAAAGGGATAGCGCTTTTATTAAATGTAGTGTGTTTAGGTAGATAACTTAGTTTCTTACCTTGTTAGGACTGGGCTTCAGAAGAGATTTTACGAAACAGTCTCAAGTGTTTGCACTTGATTAAGATTTATTGTTGAAAGACAAATTTATAATGCTTAGCAGAGTATAATTCCGGTTCTGAATAGCCGGGTAGCAAAACTTAGAAATAATACAATAACTAAATTATTGAGTTACTACTATTATTGAATTATTACTATTATGAATGGTGAGTTCAGTGATAATTTAATCATATTGTTACGTCGAGAACAAGTCAGATTATACAATAGCGGCAAAATTTGAATTTTTATGAAAGGGGAATTCCCTTAATTAAAGTAATGGTCAATTAATAGCTGACTTTGTTCTCAGTGACGCACTTTTCCCTTCTGGGTTTAACCCTTTATAGATTATTTTTTGTGTTTTGTACTATAAAAGAGAAGGCTAAGCGATAGTAACATACACTCTGTTAATAATGTTAATAATATATCGAATATATTACGATAGTAACATATTCGACTCCATAAGACCTTCTGCAATTTGAACAATAAATACTTAAACTCTATTTCTATAATAATTTATTATAAACCAGTAAAGACTTATACCTAATCCTTATAACTACGTTACATTCCTGGCTTCTGGCATACGTGTTTCTGGACCAGTCAAACTACAGGTAAAATTATTTAAATTGTCACTTTTTCGATCGGTGCTTTAGTTACATTGTTGGCCTGCTCGAGTTTTAGTCTCGTATCCGTGGTAAAGCGCTTACGCGTTGACCGAAACGAGACAGTTGCGGTTGAGTAACTCTTGTCAATTCGTGGCAGTTGCGTAAGACGTAACAATCTCTTGAGGAAATCTGAAGATGTAGACATTCTCCTATATATGTGTGCTCGTAAAGTTCGCGCTCAATAATCACACATGTGTGATTATTGCGTCTGAAAAAAGATGCCGCCCAGTACTATACATAATGTAATAAGTGTATTTTCATTGAAGAAGAGAAAAGATATTGTATGTAAATTTTGTCACATTAATTAAACACAATATTTATGTTTAGTTTTACTAACTGTAGAGTTTTATGTTTAACACTTAGATATAGGCTTAATAAAACATTTGGTCAAAGGTGAAAACAGTTTTAACTAATTTTCAGTCAATAGAAATTTACTCTTGCTAAACTGCAAAAACTTTATAATGCCCCCAAAACGAGGTCATCGAGCTAAAATTAATAATAAGGTTTGTAAAGTTAAATTAATCAAGCCATTCTTCAATTAAATTCATTAACCAAATTATTGCTTTATTGTTTAATTAGAATTCAGAAGATAAGTTATCAGAACAAACTTTTGAAGTCAAAAAAGATACAAAAAAACTAAACGAGCTGAAAGAGATATTGATAATCAAAATGGAAATGGAAATGGTGAACCAGATATTAAACGAACAAAATCCGAACCAAAAAAATTATTAAATAAAACTGATTCAAACTTAGCAGATATTAATTTCATACGTGAAACGTTAAATGTTGATGGAGAGAAATACAACATTAAAATTTGTCAGTGGACTGTTTCTGGAGTTAGAGCATTAATGAAGGTATGATTAAAAGTTTGAATATAACTTTATTTATAGATTGTGCAGATCCTTTGATAATTCATATTTTGTAGAAAAATCACTTAAATTATCTAAAGTGTAAAAATGCAGACATCATAGTTTTGTTAGAAACAAAATGTGAGAAAAATAAAATACCACCTGAAGTAAAATTAAAAGGATATAAGCATTATTTTCTTGATAGTGAGTTTTGATTGATCAGTGTCCTTTTTCAAACAATGATCATCTCTATTTTATATTCAAATAAATTTTTTACAGGCAAGAAAACAGGATATTGTGGTGTTGCTTTGTTTTCTAAAAAAGAACCTCTTAAAGTATCTTATGGATTGAATGATGACCAATTTGATGATGAAGGAAGATTAATCATTGCTGAGTATGAAACCTTTTATTTGGTTGTTGTTTGTAAGTAATAATATTTTTGTAATGCTACATTTCTTTATATACACCTAATCACTAATAAAATGTACATTTTTTAGATGTGTCAAATGCTGGTTAAGGTTTATTAACATTACCAAAGCGCTTGAAGTGGAATGATGCATTTAAAAAATATATTCAAGAGTTTGATAAATTAAAACCAGTGGTCATTTGTGGTGACATGAATGTAGCACATCAAGAAATTGGTATTAACGATAAACTCTTGGAGTTCAATTATTCAAATGTAGAATACAGATATTTATAGTCATTTTTGTTATAGATTTGACTAATCCAAAAACCAATATGAAAAATGCTGGATTCACTAAAGAAGAATGAGATGGTATGACTGATTTTTTGGGAGCAGGTTTCGTTAATACTTTCAGGAATCTGTATACTGATAGAACTGGAGTTTATACTTTTTGGTCATATTTCAATAATGCACGAAGCAGGAACATCGTCTGGTATAGTTTTATGAGCCTACATTCAAATGAAAAATTAAATTATGATATTTTAATAAATGATGTTTTAGGAGACTGGATTACTACATTGTTTCTGAAAGAATTAAAAACAAGGTTTGTGATTTCGTCAATGGAGATCAAGTTTTCGGTAGTGATCATTATCCAGTTGTTTTTTATGGTTATCTGTAAAAAACTTTGAATGTTAAAGACTTACAAAGAAAAGTCAATATTTTTGTTGAATAAGGTTGAAGAACAAATAAAACACTCATTACATTTCTTTTTCATCATTTTATACATAAGATAAATAGATTATTCATAAGTGTAATAGAATGAATTTGACTCTAAATACTATTACTACACTAGTTAGATATTGTAAACACTTAAAACATTAAAGTTTATTTTAGAACTATATTTATTTTTATTATTTTATTTAAGTCCAGAGTAAATATCCATTAATAATGATTAATAATATACAATTACATTACATTACATGTAATCCAGCAGAGGAATTTCTTCCTGTGCGCTGGTCTGGCATGTTTAATAAACTAATACTAATACTTAAAACTAATTAATAATTTGTATAAAGATATTTATGATTTGTTATTTTAATCCCATGTTCTATTTAGCATCTGTCTGGCTGTAGTGAAATATCCTGTTGTTGCATTCATGGTTCTTTTGTAGATGACACGTTCTATGTTTGTTAATCTTGCTGGAGATAAATTGCAATTGTTATTTGCACAAATAAATTTTCTAATATCTAGTATTAATTTGTTGTGGTCTACTGCATCCTCATGGACTTCCGATGTCGGATACAGAGTACCATAGAGATCAATTAATTGTTTTATATTTTTGCAGTTTAATCTATTTGCCATATTAGGTTTCCTTTGATCTATTTTTTAAGTTTGTTTTTCCTAGTTGTCGTGTTGTTAATTGTTTTCAAGTCATTTGGTAGTTTATTGTATAACATAATTGCTCTTACATAACTGTTTTTTATGCTGATAGTTAGTGTTCTTTTTGGGTGTTGGATTGAGGCGAATCTTGTTTTTCTTTCTTTTCCAATATATTTGTCCTTAAAAGTATCGTAGTGGAATAATAGAGATTCCAATGAAAAGCATTGATCTAAGTTAAGTGGGTATTCATGTGTCACAAATTGGTTTTTATAGATTATTTTTAGTAGTCTGTTTTGCAAGTTTTGTATTACTTTAATTCGACCTGTGTACGCTCCTCCCCAAGCTATAATTCCATAGGTCATTATGCTGTGAAAGAATGCGTAGTAGATCATTTTTAATGTACTGGTATTCATTATTTTTGATAGCTTATATAGGACAAATGTTAGATATTTTGTTTTTTGGTATAGGATTTGTAGATGTAAATCCCATTTCATATTACTGTCAAAAGTAACTCCAAGATATTTTGTGTTTTCAACTCGGTGTATTGGATGTCCTAAGATTTCAATTTTCAGGTTTTTTGGCGTACTGTCATGATAATTTCCAAATTCCATGTACGTTGTCTTGTCTATATTCAAAGATAGTTTATTAAGAGCAAGCCAAATTCCCACTATTTTTAGATAACTGTTCATATTAGTTTCAGCTTCTTTCCAATTCTTACCTTTTGCTATGATTGCTGTATCGTCTGCAAAAGATAGTATGGATTTTTCTGGTAGTATCGTTAGTAGATCATTTATGTATAGTAGGAAAAGTAGCGGACCCAGTATAGTTCCTTGTGGAACACCCATTTTTACTATTTGTTTATCGCTACTTGCATTATTTACCTTCACACATTGTTTTCTATTTGTTAGATAGCTTTTGATAAGGTTATAGGCACTACCCCTAATACCATAGTTGTATAATTTTTGTAACAGTATCTTGTGGTCAACTGTGTCGAAGGCTTTGGCAAGATCCAGAAAAGTTATTGCTATAGGTTTACTTGCATCTAATTGTTCATAAATGTTGTTTGAAATATAATTTAGTGCATGTTTTGTGCTTCTGTTTTTTCGAAAGCCAAATTGATTTGTGGAAAGTAAATTACAGTTGTCAATGAAAGATTGAATTCTTCTATGTATTATTTTTTCAAAGATTTTAGCTATGTTGGAGATTAGAGAAATAGGTCTGTAGTTATTTGCTAAATGTTTTTCTTTTGATTTGTGGATTGCTATAATATCCGCTTCTTTTAAAGCATCAGGCCAAGTTGTTGACTACCAGTGTGATTACCGCCGCATTTGTAACACGTGGCTTCATTTTTACATTTGCTCCCACTATGTCCAAACCTAGCACAGTTATAACAAGGGCTTGTATTTATAATGTCATAGACTTTGCAGTTTTGGCAACCAACAAAAAGTCTGCTTTTATTCTCTCTAATGTGTTTGTACAAATTAGCTGATACCTTCATTATAACTGTCATAGTTTGCAATTTCTCATTAGTGTATGTGTGTATTACTTTACCTTTGTCATCATAATTGTGGAAATTTCTTTGGTTTATATCTGACTCAATGTCTCGCATATTTTGTGTGAAAGATTTGCTGATGCCAGTAACTTTAACTGTTGGTTTCCTAATTTGCTCTTTTTCAATTTTAGCAAACGTGTGTATTTTTTTGTGTAATGTTTTTTCTATAGTGTTAATACTCTCTTCATTCATGCAGTTAATTATGACAGTATCGTTATTTACTGTTTTAATTTTTTTTGTTTGTATTGTTTTATCTTTGATAAGATAATGAGCTACGGTATTTTCTAAATTAGTGGTATCATTTTTATTTGTTCGTTTGATAATAAGTCTTGGTACCTTTTTTGGCTTAGGCTTTGGTAAACTCAATGTTTCTGCATATGAATTTTTAAATATGTTATTTGGTTTATTTTTCTTTTCTTTTGCTAATAACTCATTCCTATTTTGCTTTTCTTTGATGAGTAATTCATTTAGTAATTCATTTTTTTCCTTTGTTTCTTTGTAGAGTTCTTTCAATAAATTATTTTCAGCTTTTAGTTGTTGTATTTCATCTAATTCACTTACTTGTGTTAAATCCATATGTTCATCGTTTTCATTCATTATTTGTTTCTCATGCACGAGCTCATTTAGTATTTCTTGTTTTATTTCCTCTCTGCTTACAAGTTTAAATTGTGTTATGAAAGCACTAGCTTGTTCACTTAAGTCCTATAAGTAATATAAAAAAACATTTATTTATTTTAATCTTCACCAGCTGGAATTGCATCTTCTAATCGCTTTATAAACTTTCTATATTATTGAAGGTTATGATACGTTTATTCCGGGAGTAAGTGTGTTCGTTTGGGCCATGCGAGGAATAGTAGTACTTTTCTGTTGTTGGCACTATCAAAAGTTTTAGCGATTTTTACGCGTTCGTACGCGGTTGTACGCACGCGTATGTGCATATGTGGCGAGGGCATGGAGACTATATATATAGTCTCCATGGGCGAGGGCCTTAGATACGTTGCTAACCTGCTCTCGTTTTAGTCTCGCATCCGTGGTAAATCGCTTACGCGTTGACCGAAAAGAGACAGTCGCGTTTGAGTAACTCTTGTCAATTCGCGACCGTTGCGTGAGACGTAACAGTTTGATCATAAATTGATGTTTGCCTCGGGAAGTACTGATTATTTATTTTCAATTATAATTCGATATGTAGCCTAGTAGTAAGAGCAAAAGTCCAAAGAAAGAGGTATTTTAATAAATATAGTTTATATTCTCATACTATTTTTTAAAGAATTAAGAAAAATGTAGACATGTCATAAATTGTCAAATCCTAATTAGTTTATTCTTATTTGATCTCTGTAAGTCCATAGGTCATATGGTAAATTAAGTAAATTATAATTCTTGCTTGAAACATTTTAAATTCTTTATTATAGTTAGACAATGTCTAAAGCGTAACGCTGAATTAAAAGTTCTAGAGCAAATTGAACAGAATATAAAAAGTTAACTTTGTTATTGTTATCGTCAACAGTATATTTTGACACTTCAGCATTTGATTCAGATCTGTAATATCTAAATTAAAAAAGAATTAAAAACAATAAATATCAATCTATGAAATTTTAATAATTAAACACACTTTGACACTGTTTCACAATTACTTTCAACATTTTCAGCGTTAGACTGTGTTTGGACCGAAGTCATTCTTTACATTCTATTCAATTTGCCCTGGAAATTTCAATTCGGTATTACGCTCTATAATAATTATACTTATTCAGATTTCATTGTTTGTTAAAATTTTTTGAGTTGATAATTTCGATTTGAAGATTTTTTTATTTAAGTTATTTTATAACTTTATTAGTAGTAATTTAACATTTAAATTTAGAATTTAAATTATCACCATATTTTTTTAACTTTAATAAATGCAATTATAGGTATATAGCTAGGATAATTAGCACAATTCGAGCATTACCTCTTATTATTTTAAACAACTTTCTATGCTTTGCGCGCCAAAGCAAATTTGTTACGGTCTCTTTTTTATAAGTGTCGAATAAGGCAGTGTACTTATTCCCACGGGCGCTACACTTATACACACACACACACACACACGCACGAACACGCAGATATTGTACGAACCAAAACAAAGCTAATTTGCATACGCTGTCGGCTCAGATTAAGGCAATGTTTTGCCTAGGAGCGCGATTGTGTACGAATAATCGCGAAAACTCATGACCATATATGACACGTGACGTCACTGGCAGCCCGATCTATTGTTTATCAGACGACATTTTTAATTATTAACGCTTGGAATGAACAAATTCACTTTTTAAGTCAATTTGGTCACGAGGATTCCAAAGATCGACTCGAAAAAGGCGTGCTATTTCAAATAATCGCTTAAATTTCATGTACTACAAAAAACCATTAATAATTTTGCAATAATTATAAGAAACAATTATTGAAACACATATATGCAAAGAATCGGATAACGTGAATCTAAGCAAGAATTCCACGTATCGATAACAAATTAACTAACGATGTTGTCGATAAATAAAGAAATTATAATTTATTAAAACAATTAAAATTGCGTAGCAAGGCAGCAAATGATCTGAACTTGAGTGAAAGGGCAAAATTGTTAAAAGTTGTTACAAGTCATTCATTGATTTTATATTGGCAAAAGAACAATTAAAGGATTATTTAAAATCATTGTCATTTAAACTCCATAAATTTAAATAACAAATTTGAGGTAAATAATAACTGTATACATCATGAGCTGTCGTTCCGTATAAAAATCTCTTTCAATTTCATTGTAGATTTTAGAGTAGACGATCATTAAATTTTGATTGCTCATAACTGGCGATTGCGATTTTTCCTCCGATTTTAATTCATATAATATAATTCTATATTTAAAATCTGATTTTTTGAAGCAACAAATTTTCAATTCGAATGAGCCGTTCTGCAACAAAGCTCGATCGAAGTTTGTATTCGCATGCGAAAAGAGCGTTATAGGGGCTACTTAGCGTAAAATAGGACCTCTACCGCGAATATAAAAGCGCTCATCACCGGAGCATCGAGGAGTTTTGACTCCGCATGCCCAGCAGCGTGAGCACTGTTCTTAGCTGAATAAATCGTAAAATAAATTTCTCTGAGTCAGTGGTTAGCCCTGCTACTTCCACATCCTATCCCTGGCCTAGAGCTCAACTCATAGGACGACTTACTCCGATGAGAAAAAGCAGCCTAGACAAATCATTTTCATAGAACTCATTACCTTTCCAGTCTGCGGGACCTCCAAAGTCTTAGTCACAACGCTGTTCGGCTTTGCCCAAATAGATGCGACTTGATCTAGTGAGGTACCACGAGGCACCTCGTGGGCTTAAGCGTCGTCTATACGACTCAGTTTATTCCCACATTGAGGAATAGAGGCTGCGAGTCAATGCTCCAATTATTTTTGCCTACCATGAGGTTATTATTTAAATTCATAATTTTAGAAGCAGGCGTCAGTGGGATTCTCGCTTAGATTTGCAAAACTATGACGTTACAAATCACTCGGGTCCGATCCTTATATTTTTATTGTAATCAAACGGTACAATTATATATATAGCTAAAATACAAGAAAAACCGAACATATTTTTATTATTGGGTAAATTGATCCTATGTACATATTTAGTAACGCTTATAGTAATAGATCCATATCTTTTATATTGTATATTCGCTTGTATATCTTCTTGTACGAGATTTGATATAGCAAAAGAGGATGGGATTCCTACCGAAAAAGACTACAGGTGATGTGCAGAATGTATGGTAGTATAACTACAGTATTAATGTTTTTTTTTATTTCCACGTGAATTTAGAAACATTCATTGCGATTAAAATCAAACGCGAATTTCCATGACGGTAATTGAAAACGAACAAGTAAATATTGATCAACGACTAGAAGAACTTGTTATATAGTCCATCAAATGAATATTAGTGATACGTGATATTCGTAAAAATATTCTATGCCAAAGGTGGTAGAATATTTTTTAACGAAATGAATTAAGCTAATCAAATACATGAGATTATTGGATATTCGGTATCCCAGAAAAAGTTTCATTTTATTTCGCTGGCTATTATAATCTATCGGTTGAGTTCAATATTGCTGATCGTATAAAGTCTGAATAACTCGTCACGTCGATAAAGAGTTCTGCATAGTGTTTTAAGCAATCCGTAACCTCCTTAAAACCAATATAAATTCCGATGAGATGCATTTTATTTACAGTGGCTGGACTTCCGATGTCACTCTGCAAAAAGACAGAAAAATTCAAATATTTGATGGAATTAGGTTGGAAATTTAAATATTTGATTGAGGTAAGTTAGAAATTTGATTGAATGTATATAAAATCAAATTTCAATCAAATATGAGCATGTGGGTGCGTGCGGTCGCGCAGGTGGGTATCATACCATGCAAGATTTGTATCCAAGTGCCGGAATCGCGCAAAACTTTCCAGAAAGGTCGACATCCGGAAATAACTTTTTGCACCTTGTCATACTAAGAATTTCCATATAAAATTTGTGCTGATCGTAATCGATGAAAGCATTTTTTACAGTGATTTGACCATATCCAGAAACGAATAATTCGAGACCTTCGTGAGACTTTGCTCTTTCCTCCGATAATGGAATAGCAACTTCGTATGCATCGAAGCCATATAAATTTTTTTTAAGCTGAAACGAGGTAAATGTTATTGTCTTTGAACTAATAGGCTTAACAAAAATACTGATTTATTCTTGATCGGTGGGATGATAGCAATATCGCAACTTTGAAAAATAATGAAGATATTGCACATTAACTTTACCCGTATGAGTGCTATGTTATGCTGATAAAAATTGTTGCCATCGTACGAAGGATGTAAAATAATTTTCTCCACATCGTAAGATCTTCCATGATTCAATGTGCGTGATACAGAAAATACCTTCAATTTAGTTTTGTACTCCGCATTTGGGACGGATTGGATCAGGCAATTAGCTGTAGTAAGGATGTATCTATTATGGATTACAGTACCGCTACATTCATATTTTCCTTTCCACTGAATCCAGACGTGATATTGAATTTCATATGACATGGTCAAAGTACACCGCAAACATTCTCTTCTATAATGATATTTTTCTAAAGATGTTATTGATATTATAACCCCTATCGTTGCTACTGCCACAGTAACTAGCGTGATAAATTTTTTAACCGACATCCACATTGTCGATGTGAAAACACTTCCACATTAAACACAAAACTACGACTGACTGACTTCGCATCGACAAATTTCGATATAAATATATATCGAAATCTCATTCGGCTTGTTCCAATTCGAATACACGGAAAAGAAAAGAGGAAAGATGAGAAGAAAATGGTACACAAATAAGAATAAACATATGAATAGACATAGGGGAGAGACTCATTTAAAAAAATATGAGTTTACGAATTTCTTGTATTAAATTTCGAACAAGAAGGCCGTTTGTTTTAAGTTGAAAGCATAATTTTACTACTAAGAATTATCAGATAAAATTCCAGTTGAGATGTTAATAGAGATCTCAAATGGAATCTTAGATGCCGAAATGATATTTTAACGCGTAGTATTTCGAAATCTTAATTGCGATTATGATGATATGAAGCTACATCAATTTAGTGATTTCGTCTGAGATTTCTGCAGAATGCGAAAGTAGGGCACACTCAACTAAATTATTTACTTATGTAAAAGAACTAATTAAATATTAAAAAATTATTCGTCAACCTCAACTGAAGTAAACAAATCAATTTTATTAAATCAGTCATCTGAAATGATGTATATATACATAGATTATAGAATATTCAAAAAATGGTCGTAAGCCTAAACGTAATTATAAACTAGTCAATATTCTGATATCAGTTACTAATCAGTAGATGGACACATTGTCTATTATTTATCTTTTCCAGATTTTATTTTCTTTCTTTTCTTTCTTTTTAGTATAAAAATAAAGTTTCATCTTTCTGACTATACAAAGTCATGATCTGAAAAATAACGAAATAATTTGTAATATTCAAGTAATCTGATTTAAATTCATTTTAAAAATAAAAGTGAAAAAGTATCAATTAATTCATTGATATTGGGATGAGCAAAAAAAAAGCTCCATATGTGATTTTTGTTGATGAAAATCTAACATTTTTCAACATCAAAAAATCAAAATGTAAACAGATGGCTTGAAAAATATTATTATGGTAATTATTTTATTGGTATTGGTATAGGTATGCTTCGGAGTTCAAGTGTTAACATTATTAGATATTTGGAGTTCGAGTACTATACCAGACAATAAATTAATAAAAACGTTACAGCAGGCGAGTCCGAGGCGGCGGTTAATTAACATCGCACGGACGACGAAAAAATAAGTTTACAAAGTAATCAATAAATACGTTTACGAAGTAAATAAATTAATAATTATTTATCCGTTGTTATAATTTTTATGAAATATTTTCAAAGTATACATAGACATAGAATATTTCAGCGGTACGTTTCAGTACAATATCTAAAATATTATTCGAAATGTTGCCAAAATTTTACGTGAAATATTTATAATAACATTTGTGCAAGGTCTCTGGTATATTTCTATGAAATATTTTTAAATATACGCACACACATACACACACACACACACACACACACACATATGAATACATTGAACATTTTAGTCATATATTTTTGCATTATTTTGTAAATATTACTTGATTATTGAAACATTGCAAATATTTTAAAAGCTAAGGATACGAATGACCCAGGCAACAAGCTTGCACACAAGATCTGTGTCCAACTTTAGATCACGTCAATGAAAGTTACTCTTTTTATTGAATAAACAAATGAATAAACGAATGGATAAAGAAAATATAAAAAATATCATAGCAAATATCACTCCTCTGTTAACCCTCTGCTTAATTTTAACACAAAGCTTTTTCAACCATTGTATTAGACAAATATTCGGTTACAATTCGAAAATTATTATGAATCGAGATCCCAAAGAATACTTCGGTAATGTAAACTATTGGTTTAAATTGGTTGAGATGGTGAGTTCAATCTGATTATACTTAACGAAAAATTATTTAACCTATTTTCTTATTTATCCCTGCAGAAATGGTGTCAAAAAAGGTGGCCTGTCTCACAGGAGTATTTTTTACGGACATTTCCTACCTATGGTGCGTCTTAGGATGGTATGGTCTCTGCTGCATTGAGAATTGCATATCAAATTGAGCAACCGAATTTCGGACTGGTCAGGCGTTTGAAAACTTGGAAATTTTGTGAAATATATCATAACATACATCACCTCTGTATTTCAGGAAATCATGCTTATTATTTTCTATCTTTTACCTATGACTAATGCACTATGGGATTTCTCCGTTAAGAACCTACCACCGGCTATTATTTGTACGAGGTTTTATTCTTTATTTTTAAAAAATAAGTTCCATGATGAGTAAGGTTAATTTGAATGCTTTGTCTTTTATACAGCAATAATAATGTTTATCGATTTGATTTTTCTTGTGACAATCAAAAATCAAGAATGAAGAAAAATTTTAACGAGCTTGTAATTTTGTTTTATTTAAAAGAAATAGTTTGAATATTATCTTGACGTGGCATCTTAACATATTGATCGACGCATTAAATATTTTTTCCAAGTTGACTTATTCGAACATGATTTTTTTGAAGATTTGAAGATTCTGATTAATTGCATGGATAATTTCATATTTAGCAAGATTTCGAATATAACAATTATTGTAAAGCCATTTAACAATGCGTGAATAAAAATTTTTCCGTTTATTAATTCTGATCCTGAGAAAAAACCTTTTCCAAATGTTAAGTAAAGAAATATATTTTCATGGAATCAAAAAACATAAAAGTATTAATAGTGTAGTAAAATATTTCAATTTGTATGCCTTCACTTTTTTATTATATTTTCATGGAAACTTCAGTATTTAAAAAATTCCTTGATAAAATTCTTAGTTAACGAGTAAAATATGAGTGACCAATGATTAAAACTTCATGAAAATTACATATCATTATACTAAATAGTTTTCGAAGAAGAAAAAATTATTTTTTTTAAATTAGTCTAATTAGCTTGTTTAATATCTAAAATGATTTGGTTGGACAGTTCCACTTACAATTTGAAACATACTTTATTCACTAAAAGTTACAGAATTAATTTGTAAATAACGTGATGATATAACTATTTAAAAAAATATACATATTTAAAAATAAATTCAAATTAATAAGATGGCTCTTTACTTTGTAAAATTACTTGCCAAAAAAAACATTATAAAGTAACTCAATTCATAATACTTAAAAAGCCATTATTTTATTTGTAATTATGAGCATAAAAATAATTTCATGGGAAAATAATACAAAAAATTGATCAAACCATTCTTTTTTAAAGTACTCCAACTTCTTTCTCTTAACATTTCAAATATATTCATAAATTTAATAATAAATTTCTATTGACTAGGGGTCATTTTAATTGTAAAACATTAATTTCAAGAGATTACAAAATATTAATTATCATTATCTAAGTTAAAAAGTTGCAAAGCTGTTACAAATTCAATTGACTATTAAAGGTAATTGAATATCTAAAATTCCAATCTTTTTTAACCTAATCAAAAAGTATATAGAGTATATTGTGTCTAATTACATAAAATCTTAGCCGAAAAGATCAACGAATACTTGTTACTTATGACAACACATCTAACAACAAAAGTATTGAATTCGTATTGATACTAACAATAATTAATGTCTCGTAATCTCACTCTGACAGGTTGTCATCATCGTTACCGTCATTACCCACACAACATGACGTGTTACTGTTGAATTACTGTAAGTTTCATGAAATCTTTGAAAGCACCTTGAAACATACCTGAAATGTTTCGTTGCAATATTGTACAGAGAGACACTCGTTCGAATGTATTAACGCAATTGTCATTGTCGAATCCTCTACTATTGAGATGAAGTTTGTTGTAGATGTACGAGGCTTCAAAACTTACTTAAAAGTATTCGTATTCAAGAACACAGCTGTTTGTTTTTTGAAAAAAGATCCGTCAGTATTTAGAAACTTTTAGGACATGATGATTTACCACATGGTGACCTTGAAAAAAAAGTGAGAAAAACACCTTTTGCAGAAACTATTTTTGATAAAGATCTTGAAAAAATAAATTTCAAATTGGTTCAAAAACGTTGTCCAAATATCCAATCAAAAATTTGCTGATCACAATACACAGTAAGTTTTTCTTCTCCCGTCATCGTAAAAATTATATTTATATATTTAATCATTTTTGTTTTTTTACAGAACGACTGTCGTTGGCATTGAAAACTTGAACGTTGTCCGTCACTCAAAAAACTTCCAGACGATAATTTTTTTAAATGCAGCAACCACAAGTATCCATCAAATCCAACATATGTTTTCAAAAACGCGCTGGCTATTAGTCGATGGATGCTCGCTCGCAAAAGAAGTGATGATACGTGATTTCTTCATATCAAAGTTTGAAAATATAAAAATAAAATTAACGAGTAGATTACTCTTTGTTTTTCTTATCTAGTATATATGTGGGATATGTGGGATTGGTATTGTCGAATGGTGTATGATGACAGAATTTTTTCGCATATAGGCGGAAGTTGAGTTTATTGAAATTCCAATCCATGCTCCTATGCTTTTCCGTCATCTTACAACTTTTTCAAAATCTCATTCGAACTCGTCAACCTCATACTACATCATAAGGAACACCTGGAGGATAAAACAGACTTCCAGTATATGGAAACATTCTGTGTTGTATACATGGAGCGAAGTACTTATAAACCACAATATTGTTATTAGTCCCAATTTGCTGCAAACATTCTTTCAACATCTGAAGGGCTACATAATTTTTTACGTCATCATGGGCAATTAAGTTATATTAACGGGCGAATATATCAAAATAATACTATAAATAATAAATTTGTATTGTCGGTGTGGAAATTCGTTAGCATGTGAAAAATCATTGGGTGTTTAGAGCGTTCTTAGTTTCATGACAAATGTTAGTGTGTCTGCATTTTGTCAGCATGTGGTTGGCGGATAAGATTCAATCTAATAAGATTTTGCAAAAGTCGAAAAATGACGGAAAAGCATGGGAGAGATAGCGAGGGCTTTTTTGACAAGGGCAAACAGCGTCAGTTTATAGATGTGAATATAATGTGATTTTTGACGAGTGAAACAGAGAATTTTTATCCGAATTTTTATCCGAGAATTTTTATCCGATATTTTGCAAAAGGTTCTCCAGTCCTTAATATGACAATGGAAATAGTTTAAATAGATAAGCAGTGCACTAGTTTTTTTGTATTTATGCAGACTTCTAAAAATCGCACATCATATTCTCCTATAAAATAACGTTTTGATGTGAAAAATTCCGATTTTCCCGCTATTTCGTATAACGAGAACAATGTGGCTCTCAAAGAAAACTAGTGGACTGCTATTCGAGTTAAACTATTTCCCTAACAGAAAATACTTGACAATCTTATAGAAGATATCGAATAAAAACTTTATAATTCACTTGCTAATAATCACACCTCATATTTTCATCCTCTACAAAATAACTTTTTGATATGATAAATACCGATTTTCCTGCTACTTCGTATAACGAGGAAAATGTAGCTCTCAAAAAAATCCATTGAACTGCTGATTAATTTAAACTATTTCTATTATCATAATAAAGACTTGGAAATCTTCTACAAAACTACGGATATAATTGTTTTCCATCACTCGTCAAAAATCGCACATCATAATCTCATGCCCTATAAAATGAGATTCTGCTGTGAAAAATTCAGATTTTCCTTCTATTTCGTATAACGAAGAATATGTGTGTGTCAAAGGAAAAACTAGTGCTCTTTCTCTGTAATTCGTAAAAATCGCACATCATATTCGCGCGTCCTATAAAATGAAATTCTGTCGTGAAAAATTCCGACTTACCTACTATTTCGTATAACTATCATAATGTAGCTCTCAAAAGAACCCATTGCACTGCTGATCAATTTAAACTATTTCCATTGCCAGAGTAAAGACTTAAGTATCGTCTACCAAACTACGGATATAATTTTTCTCCATGACTCGCCAAAATCGCACATGATATACTCATGCCCTATAAAATGAGATTCATCCGTGAAAAATTCCGACCTTCCTACTATTTCGTATAACAAGGAAAACGTGGTTGTCATAAAGAAACTAGTACAATTTTTTTATAATTTGCAAAAATCGCAAGTCGTATTGTCATGCCCTAGAAAATGATATTTTGCCGTGAAAAATTCTGACTTCTAACTTTTGGAAAAGATATTAAAACTAATTTGTCAAATATTCTTTATCATTCTTTACCATTGTATATACCTCAAATAACAATCGAAAAAACGTCCGAAGACGCAGTGAAATTTATTTTTAACGCGTTAATAATGCGACGTTTACACGTCATATTCACAGCCTCTCAAAAATAACGTTCTAACCATGAACCTAATCCTCATGACCTTCTGGAACCTGGATTTCATGTTGTAGAAGCATGATAACGCGGTAAAAAGATATTAAGATTGATTATTACCATGAATCAATATTTACGGAAAAAAGATTGTTGGATGAATTACATTGGTAGAAATATATAAAATGGTTTTAGCGTGTTTTGTCATGCTTCAGAGAGAATTTACTTTCTTTCATATCAATGCAATGAAGTTATATTTATGAGTATAAAGTAAATTGCTGCAAATGTTAGAACGAAAAAAATGAAGACCGAGATGTAAACAAACTTACAGTTTGTTGATGATAATGTGATGAACAGCCGTTGTGGTTAGTGATAATCTAATTGAATAGTGTCGTCGTGTGCATCATCGGTACAAATCCTTTATTGAAGTTATGGAATGGTGGAATACTATAAAAACAACTGTTACAGCTATCCAGAATATTCTTATTACCACTGCTATAAGTTTAGTGAAAGTCGGCGCGATTGCCTTGAAAAGTTGGGCATTTGTGGGAACTGTCATAGCAGTTATGGCAATTGCTGCAGTCGTCAAAATCATAGATCAAGTCATAACACAAAAAGGTTTAGAACTTGACACACCTCAAGAAGATTTATCCAGTCTCGCCGAGACTGGGGAATTCAATTACCATGCTTCGATTCATCTGAATAATGTACATTTCTGCAGTGGTGCTTTCATCGGGACATATTTCATACTTACTGTGGCCCAATGCATGCATACTTTTGTTAATAATTAAAGAGAAATTTCAAAAATGAAAGTATACGTCGCCGTACACGAAGTTCCTTCTTATTTTCGTTGTAGTTATGCTATTGATAAAATAACACTTCACCCTGACTTCAACGCCAACCGACTCGACTACAACATGGCAATTTTAAAGGTATGGGTAATAGCTTTATTATTATTCAAATTTTATTACAGAGTTTCAATTTATCCAAGCGAAAATATTGTTAAACCGTCGTATTTTATTTAATTATTATCCTATATTATTTTCATTGTAGTTGACAGAAAAAGTCACTGAACCCCAATATGTGCAACCTTTTAAGTTACCATCCCAGAGAATGAAAATTGAGAATACTTTCGTGATTGTCAGCGTTTTTAAAAGTTTCGACACGCCAGAGGTGCGAACCGATTTGACAAAAAGTAATATGACAGTCATTCCGCAGAATATTTGTCGCAGCCATTTTATCAAGAAAATTTCAACTAGTAAAAAATTCTGTGCAATTCCGTCTTATCGATGGAAGCCCTGTCAAGTAAGTTGTACGAGACACGCACACCTACATTACTGATAGCATAAACTATTTTTATTTCCGCAGACTTCCAGAGGGGGCCCAGCAACTAATACTGATAAAATTCTCATCGGATTATTTATAATGGAGAATCCCATTGGTTGCGCTAAAGAACTTCCAAGTATTTTTCTTGATGTCTCATTTTTCATAGATTTCATCAAAGCTGAAACTAACTAATATGATGAGAATGACGGAAATGACATCATAATTTTTAACTAAATTTTAGCAATTCTTTCTTCTTGTGTTTAATGAAAAATTAAATATATATAATATATATTAATCTCTCGATAGTATAGGGAACACTTAATAAATGATTCTTGGTTCATGAATTTTTTGTCTTCGAGCAAAATTACGGCTCACCTATTTTGTGATGCAATGATTGTACTCAACATTTTTCTCCCAAAAAAAATTATTAAATTTCAACTTGAATTTTCAATTTATTATAATAATAAACAAACTATCTTTCCTTTGTGACAAACATTTATTACAAACGAACTTCTTTAAGCTTGCCAAGACCTATGCGTTAAATGCGGCTATGCGTGAAGACCAACTTTAAAGATATCAGCAAGTATTTAACGTATCAATGACTAATAAATGAACAAAGTTATCTATTATTATATCTATTATTATATAATATATTAAAATACATCATTTCTAATTTATAAAATTAATTAAAATTGGCTTGCGAGATAGCGGTGATACATATACTGGCAAAATTCATAAAAACGCTGGTATTCCACTCGTTGGTTTTATATTAACGAAAGATCAGCTGTTGAATTTAGTAAATTCATTGTTATATAAAGTGTCTATGTTGAATCAATATTTATTGTATGTATCATACACGATATTTTTGTGGAAAAAATTTATATAATTTTAAGTAAGCTTTTTGTTGTTTGATAATTTAACTTCGTCTGCTTATAATTTTTTACGGCAATTTTTCTATAAAAAACGACTTATATCATAGAATATAGATAAAACTCTGCGTATTGAATAATTTTTCAAACGCAATTTTTAACTTTACATGCGCCGTTTAGCACAAAAATTCATTTAAAGTTTTTTGCGAAAAAGGGGAGCATTGTCATGTATAAATACGCTCGTTGTTCCGGTAGTCGGGAAGTTTTTGTTTAATCTTAGAAAAAATTAATTGCAACTTTTCTTAGAGTTCAAACTTAAATTTTACTACGTATAAAATGAAAAACGTTATGCTAAAGCAGCTCAACGCTCTTGCGGAACTCCGTCTGCTACCATGCCATCTAATGCTATATACTATACACGACGTAGCACGCAGGTATAGCGGCTATTAATTCGTGTCGCGTAGTTTTATGGGATTATACTTAATTCTTTTAATATATGCTTAATAAATATTAATGAGCGACATGCAACCACATGAACAAATTCGAATTTATTGTAAAAATACAACACGGTGCGCTGGAAGTGCCTTTGAATCGAAGGTGAAGAGCACATCCAATTTTATTGCATAAATAGATTCTACGGTACTTACTGAGTAACTCTCTGCAAAAATTAAAATAATCCCCAGGGCCGTTTTTATTTTTTTTTAGTTTTAAGCTTAGAAAATCAAATATTGAGACGTACACAAAAATTTGACGGAGCGTGGTGGGTGAAATAATTCGATGATGTAGAAAAAATCGTATAACATTTTATTAACTGAATAATTAACATCTGCGGACTGTATGTGCACATCTATATCAAATCTATACATATATACATATGTGTGTATATTTGAAATATATACATTAAATATCCAATAACAAACTATAACAAACAAAGAATAACGAACTATATATGTTGACTATTATATTCTTGCACCGCTTTGAGTAAATTTGCAGCATAATTTTCGTGGGATTTATTCAACTTATATTTCTTCCAAGTGTTTTCAAAATCAGAGTGAACAGACTCCACTGCTTGTTCACTGAAATAACCGAGTCCTCTTTGAGCTTTATCACAAAAATATTTGACATGAAAGAACACTGCGTGTACTTTTGGAATGATACTTATATTTAAATCTTCGTAACTTTTTTTAAAATTATCGATGTATAAACTGAAATTTGGATCAAGTTCAACTGTAAAACAAGAATCGACTACTTTGCAAAAATCTTCGAAGCACTTAACAAATTTCAAACAACCAATGTCTGCAATCGAGCGCAAAATGTCTACCTTCTTTAATAGACTGTGACACGCATTTCCAGCAAAACTAGAAACTCCATTGTAGAAATCTTGTGAAACATTGTATTTTTTAGCCCAATCTAAGCTATTCTTTTCAAATTCTACTGACATTTTTTTGAATAAATGATTCACAACACCTAACATGAGATGCAGTTCTGGTGGTGGTATTAAATCTATAATTTCTAATTCCTTTTTTGTTGAACAAATCGGAGAATGAACACAACATTCGTAATTTTTTGCATCTTTTGACTGGCTTCCACTTTTAACCCACTTTTTATATTTGTTTATGCAATGACCAATTGTTCTATACTGTCCACATAAATTCAAAGTGTCCTTTTTTGCTGTACACCACGTACATGGGAATGTACTGGTATGACTCATTAACATGACTCAGAACTGCATCTCATGTTAGGTGTTGTGAATCATTTATTCAAAAAAATGTCAGTAGAATTTGAAAAGAATAGCTTAGATTGGGCTAAAAAATACAATGTTTCACAAGATTTCTACAATGGAGTTTCTAGTTTTGCTGGAAATGCGTGTCACAGTCTATTAAAGAAGGTAGACATTTTGCGCTCGATTGCAGACATTGGTTGTTTGAAATTTGTTAAGTGCTTCGAAGATTTTTGCAAAGTAGTCGATTCTTGTTTTACAGTTGAACTTGATCCAAATTTCAGTTTATACATCGATAATTTTAAAAAAAGTTACGAAGATTTAAATATAAGTATCATTCCAAAAGTACACGCAGTGTTCTTTCATGTCAAATATTTTTGTGATAAAGCTCAAAGAGGACTCGGTTATTTCAGTGAACAAGCAGTGGAGTCTGTTCACTCTGATTTTGAAAACACTTGGAAGAAATATAAGTTGAATAAATCCCACGAAATTTATGCTGCAAATTTACTCAAAGCGGTGCAAGAATATAATAGTCAACATATATAGTTCGTTATTCTTTGTTTGTTATAGTTTGTTATTGGATATTTAATGTATATATTTCAAATATACACACATATGTATATATGTATAGATTTGATATAGATGTGCACATACAGTCCGCAGATGTTAATTATTCAGTTAATAAAATGTTATACGATTTTTTCTACATCATCGAATTATTTCACCCACCACGCTCCGTCAAATTTTTGTGTACGTCTCAATATTTGATTTTCTAAGCTTAAAACTAAAAAAAAATAAAAACGGCCCTGGGGATTATTTTAATTTTTGCAGAGAGTTACTCAGTAAGTACCGTAGAATCTATTTATGCAATAAAATTGGATGTGCTCTTCACCTTCGATTCAAAGGCACTTCCAGCGCACCGTGACAATGTAACACTTAACCGCATGCGCACGCCTGCTTAAACGTGCGGCGCGCGCTTACAATTTCCCAAAAAAAAACTATGTCTATTGGAAAGTAATAGTAGGCAGAGAACTTAAAAGATGATTAGAAAATAATGAAATTTTGAATAGGTATCGATCGATCTTATTAGTTGATAAAGTTTTAAATCACGTTAACATAATCGTAATTCAGTCATGGTCCTTATATCTAATATGGTCCTTTTGAATAGAATAGTAATAGTTTTTATTTTTTTGTTAGATCCTTCTTACTATAAAATTTCGTTTCTGTGCGCGTGTCGGCAGCTTCTGTGCTTAATTATATTTATATCTCTAGTGCAATATGTATGATAAATCGTCAGCGGGTCAATACTAAAACAACTGTTCTGTATCACACGGTCGTATATTTACTCGGAAAGTATATTTACTTTCAAAGTATAATGAGTTAACACATGGTACACTACTCTTAGCGTAAAATTACTAGCCGGTGACTGGCTGAACACGTTCGCTGACTAGTTTTTTCACTGCACTAGTTTTTTCTTTGACACCGACATATTCCTCGTTATACGAAATAGTAGGTATGTCGTAATTTTTCACGAATCTTATTTTATAGGGCACGGCAGAATCTTATTTCATTGGGAATGAGAATATGATGTGCGATATTTGCAAGTAATGGAGCAATATTTTATCCGTAATTGTGTAGAAGTCTTTCAAGTCCTTACTATGACAAAGGAAATAGTTTAAATAGATCAGCAGTGCACATGTCTTGAGACTAATTCCTCCTATTACTGCGATAATCTAATTTTCAAAAAAGTTAAACCGGCGTTAAATCAAATTGATTTCACTAAATGGCGGAAACTTTGTAGAATGTTCTCAAGTCCTTACGATCTATTTAAACTATTTCCTTTATCATAGTAAGGACTTGAGAACCTTCTACAAAATTACGGATAAAATCTTTCTCTATAACTCGCAAAAATCACACGTCATGAAACGCACGATATATCTCAACGCTCGACCTCAGTAGCGCGTATCATCAAATTCCACTCAAGATCGAATCTCGACCAATCACGGCCTTTACCGTACCCGGACTGGGGCATTTCCAGTTCGTACGAATGCTGTTCGGTCTCTCGTATGCCGGCGCCACCTTCCAACGGTTGATCGACAGCGTGATCGGCCCCGAGCTAGGCGAATTCACCTTCGCCTATTTGGACGATATAATAGTAGTGTCGTCCAGATTCGAGGATCACCTGCGACACCTAAAAACCGTATTGGATAGGTCGTGCAGAGCTGGCCTCTCGATTAATCGAGAGAAGAGCGTCTTCTGCAAGCCTGAGGCCAAGTACCTGGGCTTGTTGATCAACCGCGAGGGTATCAGGCCAGAAAAGGTACGTGGAGTACCCACGGCCAGGAAACGTGCGACAGCTGCGCACGTTCCTGGGGGTTGCTTCATGGTACCGCCGATTCTTGAGTGACTTCGCCACACACGCTCAACCGTTAACGAGGTTGACGGGGAAAAAGAGCGAATATATGTGGGGAGAGGACCAAGAACAAACCTTCGCTAAACTTAAGGCACTCATGATATCCGCACCATGCCTCGAATTACCGGAACCTGACGGGCAGTACGTGCTGGAGACAGATGCTAGCGTTACGGGAATCGGTGCCGTCCTGATACAAAGAGTAGGAGACGGGGACCGGATCATTGAGTACATTAGCAGAGTCCTTAACCCGGTGGAGCAAAACTACTCAGCCACGGAGCGCGAGTGCTTGGTGGTCGTGTGGGCCATCCAAAAATTCCGCCCATACATAGAGGCGTACCGGTTCAGGGTGGTAACGGACCACAATAGTCTAAAATGGCTATATAACCTGAAAAATCCGATTGGACGTCTAGCCCGATGGGCCTTGCAACTCCAAGGCCATACCTTCGAGATCGAATATCGAAGGGGGCAGACAATGTGTTGCCCGACGCATTATCGCGCGCTTTTGAGCCCACGAAGGCTGAGGTTGGCACAATGGACCAACCGAAGTCAAGGGACGGCGCCTGGTACGCGGAACAATTCCGGCGCGTCGAGAGCCACCTAGAAGATTACACGGATTGGAAGGTAGTTGGCTGGGTGATGTATCACCTAAAGCCAAACTGCGACTACCTGGGAGAAGATGGGTACGAGGACGTATGGAAACTCGTCGTGCCTCCGGAGGAACGGAAGGCGGTATTGTTCGAGAGCCACGATCTTGAGACTTCGGAACACTTGGGACATGAGAAGACCTTCGCCCGCATCGCCCAGTCCTATTATTGGCCAGGAATGTACGCGGACGTTAAGGGGTACGTCCAAAAGTGCTAGGTCTGTCAACAGTGCAAGGTTGAGCAGCGACTGCCGCGCGGGCTCATGCAGAATCGAACGTTGTCCACGCCTTGGCAAGTGGTCGCGGGCGACATCGCCGGACCCTTTCCGAAGAGCCCTCGAGGGCACGAGTACGTACTGGTATTCATCGATGTATTCACACGATGGGTCGAGTGTATACCCTTACGTAGTGCCAATGGCAAGACGATCGCGAAGGAACTCCGGGAGCGGGTAATCCTGCGCTTCGGTATGCCGAAGATCTTCTTGTCCGATAATGGCACCGAGTTCCGCAACCAGCTGGTAGACGGGTACCTGAGAGATCAGGGGATAAAACGGACCTTTACCCCAACCTACACCCCGCAGTCTAACCCTACGGAAAGAGTTAACTGTACCTTGAAAACGATGATAACTTCATACCTGTGAAGGAATCACAGGGAATGGGACCGAGCGCTGCCCGAACTCATGTTCGTGTTGAACACGGCCGTCCATAGTTCTACGGGAATCAGCCCTGCCATGCTCAACTACGGCAGGCAACCAGAAGCCTCAAATACTTTTCGAAGACGAATGGACGAGCTTGTCGCGCGAGAGAAGAGTTTGCTTCGAATCGGGCAATGGAACGAGCATATGCAGAATAACCGTTCCGCTATTCACCAATCTCACGAGAGCGCTTCGGATGAGTCCCTGAGACAGGCAAGGTATTATAATGCCAAGTGCAGGGCCCACAGGTTTAAGGAAGGGGACTGGGTGTGGAAGAAGAATCGCGTGCTCTCCTGCGCGGCGCAGGGCATTTCCGCGAAGTTAACACCCAAGTTCATAGGGCCCTTTATCGTCACGAAGGTACTCGGTGTCAACTCGTATCGCCTTGCCAATCAACAGGAAGAGGTCACGGAGTTAATACACGCCAACGACCTCAAACCCTACTATGGGCAAGATGACGATTTACCGGAAGATGGGACCCGCCGACGAGATAACGACGAGATCTCTACCACCGAGGGAGCTAAGGCGACGAGCGTCCCGCCTAATGCGAGCGATGAGACGATACGCGGAAACGGATGCGCCGACACTACAGGTGACACACTCCGGAATGACAACACGACAACTTCGAGCCCACCTCGGTACGTCACTTCCGATCCCTTCGTCAAGATCCTAATAACCACCCCATCAACTAACGCGGAAAAGCGCCCGCGAGGGAGACCTCGCAATTATGCACTAACCACACACACTACACTGCATCGACAGAATACACGTGTTCCCCCTCCCATCGTCGGGAAAAGGAAGAGGGGTAGACCACCGAGAATACCGAACGTTGATGCATGAGGCCCTGCGAACGAAGAACCTGGGAGACCGATGCAAAGGACCCCACCTTCAATCCCGGCAATGAAAGTCCTGGGCAGCCGAACAGGTGCCCACCTTCGACACTCGAGGAAAGGGTCATAAATAATGACACATGTGACTGTTACAGGATGAAGATCACCTTTGAACAAATTGAAGAGGCAGCGGCCGCTGTCATTAGGCTGGATCTAGGTCCAGTCGTCGAGGGAGTAGTACACACCGCCCTGCATCTCCTCGGCGAGAAAAAGGAAGAGGAGGAGCAGTCACGGATGCGAGCTCACGCGAGCTCGTCATTCGTGGTCATCGAGGAGATTGGTGACGACGAGTCTCCGCGTCCCTCGACCGTACAGGGCGTCATGCGCGCCGAATCGATGCCACTACCCGGACCATCCGCGGAGGTCATTCCCCGAAAGGCCCCTTCGACCTCCGTAGGAAAAGACGGAGGAGACCTTTGCCGACGCGACCTGGCGCCCCAGGTTCACAAGCCAGGCGTCCTCGTCTGGCAAACGAACCTGGGAGGAGATAGTTGAGGGGTTGAGGGAGGTCGAGCAAGGCTGAACGACCCTCTACACCCTCCAACGAGCCGTGTATGCGGAATACGACGCGTACACGGCTGCGGGACACCGCCTCGATGATATGGACCATTGGAGTAAGGTGGTGTCCCGCCGACGCCAGTTCGCGCAGGCGTTAAAAGAGGTCCATCGCCGTCACCGCCAGGCCCTCGAGGGCCCGGTGAGTGACACACCCGTAGACCTCTCCCAGCCTCCAGTCATAGGAGCCAGCCCAGCGGCTCCGGGGGCCGGGTCAAAGGCCAAGAGAAGCCAGGGCCCGCGGACGTGCGGGGAAAAACCTGGTGGTTAGTGTAGACGGCAGCAATGGGGGTCAAGCAACGGTGCCCATCCACATTAATCTTGTAGTAGGGTCCACGGGTGAGGACCCCACGGTAAAAAGGCCGTTGTGGTCCGTCCCGAACCGGCGGAACGGGTTGCCACTGACCCCCAGAGGACGAGGCCTCCCGCGTGGCACCCTCTCCCGCGCTCAGTAGGAAGGGTGCAACGTCAGTTATTACCCCGGGGTGACCCGCACAGACGGATGTCCTCGCGTCAGGCTGCATGTCGACCTGGTCCAGGAGAGGCTGGGATGGGAGGCACGCGGGCGACCCCCGCTGGAAGAGAAAGGACGCGAAGTGACCAGCGACCAGCTCAATAGAAGATCCCTGCCCCCGTGGGCAGGGATACACCGACACCAACGCGCAATAAAGCAGCTCAGAATATCACAAAGAATATAACCTTTTGTTATCCGTTCCCCTCCTCACCTCAAAAGAATCAGCGCTAATAATATTATCGTCGAGGACCCCATAGGTCCAGACTAGAAGGGGGCTGTGACGGTAAACGTCATATTAGCGCTAATAGCTTAACCTAGTGGCTGCCCGCGGGGGCAGCACCTACCGGGAGACGAAAAACGTAATGAGGGAATTCGGCACGCGACGAGGCGGAACGCGCGCGATTGAAAACGAACCAGTCGAGGATCAGCTATCGATATCGCCTGAGAGGAGTCAAAGATGAGCGCCCGGCCGCTAAGCTGTGCAAGGTGGGATGATTGATAGTTCCCGAGCTTTCCCGAGTGGCGAGACGAGCTGATCCGAGTATGGGACTAGCTACCGATACAGAGATCGCAAAAATCGAGGCTCGTAACCTGATCGCCTGAACACACCATAGAAATCGAGTGATTGTTGTCGCTGGGTTACCCAGAGAGTGATGACCAGAGCCTGCAGACACGGTGTCCTCCCCTGCCACCACGAGTGTGTGTGAAGTGTTTCGCCATCGAGGGCGAAACCGCGCCTGCGCAACTTCGCGACCCAAAAGAAAGGAAGAACAACAGACTTTATCCGAACGTGTGTGTGCTAAGTTTCGTTCGCTGCCGAACCTCCGTCATTAAGCTAAGCTGGCCAGCTTAATCTCGCGACCGCGATTGCATGCTTGATAATCAATTTTCCGTACTCGAAGCGAAGCGTGCATGTAATAGCTCTGCTAACAAAGAGCGACGAACGATCCGACACTGTATGTCATTGCTGTGCGGGCGCGGTATGTAAACATAAACACGCGGACCGAATGTAATGTAACATTTAGAGGTAATAAAGAGTTTTTATCTGTGATATTAGCCAGTACTTTCGACGTGTTTATTTCGTATTCGTAGTTAGTTGGTTGACTGACACCCGTTCCCTCTTGCTCTCCGACCTCCGTATTAAACATAGGTAATTACGTGCGTTTTTCAATACGATTACGCGGATAAAATTAATTAAACGGTAAGCAACCCCATTACAGTATATATATATACAGGGTGTCCCATTTTAACTTACGCACCAAGATAACCCAAAAACTATGAGAGCTAGCGAAAAATGTTTCGAATAAAAGTTACTCGTCTCCGAGGGGGACATATTATGGTGACCTTGACTTTGACCTCGAGGGTCATTTTCAAGGTCATTTGAAGGTCAACTTTGTTTTTTCAAATAGGAACCCCTATTTTCGACCCCGGATTCGGAAATAGCGGAAAATTCTACGTTTAGATGACCTATCATGCGTGGGGTCCGGGAGACCCGCCAAGGTCATTTGAAGGTCAACTTTGTTTTTTCAAATAGGAACCCCTATTTTCGACCCCGGATTCGGAAAGAGCGGAAAATTCTACGTTTAGATGACCTATCATGCGTGGGGTCCGGGAGACCCGCCAAGGTCATTTGAAGGTCAACTTTGTTTTTTCAAATAGGAATCCCTAATTTTAACCCCGGATTCGAAAAGTACAAAAAGCCTAAATATTTTATGAAATGAATTAATTCAACTTTCCATGGCCATTTAAACGTCAAATTAATGGCAAATTACTTTACTCAGAACAGTTTCATGTTTTCATATGAGAAATAAAGTATGCGTAAATTTTAGAACACACTAAATTTATTCAACTTTTTATGTACAGAGTTTAACAAAAAAATATTAGTCATTAGTAGTAATAATAAACAGTATTAGTCAATCTGATGAGGAATAACTCAATAATAACAATAATAATGATCTGGCAATAAGTTGGTGATGAATGATGCGCACGCACAATTACATGAGATGTTCAATAGGTCCCCCATTGTTTGCTAAGCATGTTTCCAAACGCCGATGATAATTATTGAGAACGTTTGTAAGTATTTCAGGCGTAACAGCTGCACAAGCTCTTCTCACTCTATCCATCATATCTAATCTAGTGGTAGGTGCATCCTTGTAAACAGCGTCCTTGCAATATCCCCAGAAATAGCTGTCTAGTGGATTCAGGTGAGGAGACCTAGGTGGCCAGGGAACTGGACCACCTCGACCTATCCAATGGTCACGTAATTGAGCATTCAAAAATTCTCTAACGTTTACAGCAAAGTGAGCTGGAGCACCATCTTGTTGTAGCCACATGAGCTGCCGAACATTCAGTGGGATGTCCTCCAAGTATTCAGGTAGATGATTCTCCAAAAAATCAAGATACGCTTGGCTGTTGACATTGCCATAAAAAAAATGGGGACCAATAATATGCCCGTTGAATATTCCCACCCAAACATTAAGACTCCAACGGTGTTGATTTATCACTTGACGATGCCAATGAGGATTAACAGGTGACCAATAATGACAATTATGTCTATTGAGTTTACCGTCACTTTTGAAGGTAGCTTCATCGCTAAAACAAACATTCCAAAAGAAATTGGGATCCTCGTCCAGTTGATTAAGAGCCCACCTACAGTAATTCATTCTGAGTAAATAATCATTTTCATTGAGTTCTTGGTGCAGGATGATGTGGTATGGATGGTAACCCACGGATCTTAACATCCGATGAGCAGTAGTACGAGGTACGCCCAACCGACGTTCGATTTCTCTTGTACTGATGTGAGGATTCACATGAACCATTGCTAACACAGCAAGAAGTCTTGGATCATTGTTGTTCACATTTCTGTTTCCACCTCTCTGTCGATGAAGATCATTCATACGGCAACGTCTTTCGATATTTCTGATTTGCCTGTCATTAGGATGGCGCTGGTTCGGAAAACGTTCACCATAGAGCCGAGCAGCAGCTCGGTAGTTCCGGCGACATTCACCAAGTACTAACAATACTTCAACGACTTCATTTCCTGAATAATTGCTCATTCTGTGAAGAAATATCAAAGACGTAATGCATATTTGAAAGATAACACTAACCACAAGAGTGGTAATAATTTGTTAATACTTACATGAAAAACACTCAACGACTTTTTCAACAGTTGTTAAAAAAATGCTTACTATTAATAATCACTCATCTCAACACTAAATTCGTCACTCCGTTCAAAACAAAAATCGACGTTTTTATTCAAAAACTTACTTTTACCTCTAAATGGGCATAAAGAATTGAATACACGTTACATCTCGACGTTGACAGAACGGACAACCTTCCATACTTCCCGAATCCGGGGTCGAGAATAGCGATTCCTATGAAAAATAGTTAACCTTCACATGTTCTTGAGTGATCAACCACAAGTTACACCTTGCCTGAACGTAGAATTTTTTGTTGTTTCCAAATCCGTGATAAAAAAAGTAGAGTACTCCAGGAAAAAACAAAGTTGACCTTCAAATGACCTTGGCGGGTCTCCCGGACCCCACGCATGATAGGTCATCTAAACGTAGAATTTTCCGCTCTTTCCGAACCCGGGGTCGAAAATAGGGGTTCCTATTTGAAAAAACAAAGTTGACCTTCAAATGACCTTGGTGGGTCTCCCGGACCCCACGCATGATAGGTCATCTAAACGTAGAATTTTCCGCTCTTTCCGAATCCGGGGTCGAAAATAGGGGTTCCTATTTGAAAAAACAAAGTTGACCTTCAAATGACCTTGGCGGATCTCCCGGACCCCACGTATGGTAGGTCATCTAAACGTAGAATTTTCCGCTCTTTCCGAATCCAGGGTCAAAAATAGGGGTTCCTATTTGAAAAAACAAAGTTGACCTTCAAATGACCTTGAAAATGACCGTCGAGGTCAAAGTCAAGGTCACCATAATATGTCCCCCTCGGAGACGAGTAACTTTTATTCGAAACATTTTTCGCTAGCTCTCATAGTTTTTGGGTTATCTTGGTGCGTAAGTTAAAATGGGACACCCTGTATATACGATTATATTATTAATCGTAATCTTATTATTAACAGGTACTTATTAATCGTACTTATTAATCGTAATCTCCCTATTGAAAATAAAGACGTCTATTTCTGACATCTTTTCAAGACGTCTTTAAATGACACCTTTAAAAGATGTCTTTCATGTCATAAATTGGAACATTTAAAGACGTCTTTTCCCTATAAAATGACGTTATTTTACTCGTATATGGAAAAGACGCAATTAAAAAAAATTTTATTCATGGAAATAATAATGACGTCATTTTATGGTAAAGGATATCAACATTTTCCGGACAGAAATCATTTTCCTTTTATGATACTGTTTTTTTTATAAATGATGTCATTTTAGGTATTAAGTTAAGTCTTCAAAAACACGTCTTTTTTTGTAAAAGACGTTCAATTGAGTCAACAAAGTACGATTTTTGCAAAGAAGTAGTATAGGCTATAAGGGTTCTAAGACACTTTTACCATGTGAGTATTCATTCCTTCGGTAACATGATTAATCCTGCCTTATTGGCCACTGAAATATTTTATCGGCCGATTTTGTATCGACGGTTTGCACATTGTAGCCGACCGAGCATGTGCATGTGCATGTGTGTATGCTCGGTCGATAGTTATCGACGTGGGCGATGCCCCCCGCAGGCCCCATGCCCCCCCGGCCCTATAGCCCCCTCCCGATGATCGATCGATGATGTGTCAGATAGATGAAAGAAAGATATGTGATTAAGTATGGGGGGTGGAATATTATCGACGGTGGCGTACAGGCATGACGCGCCCAGTCGGTATATCTCATGGAATGAGGTGGGGGATAAGGTTTATCATTATTATTAAAAATATTGAATACGTTTAAAATTTTTAAAACACATTTATTTGATAAAAATAGTATACATGTTTATTATATTATAATACTTATACAAGTTTTGTAATGTTACCACTTATTGGATTATACTGAACTATACGATCGTGTAAAATTATACAATATTCAGCTGTTTCCGTAGGTATATCATTTTTTGTTTCAAACTCTAGACGTACATCTACAGCAGCTTCTTTCAATGATTCATTTTGCTTAGAACAATCTATTACTATTAGAGGTGCATGCGTAATAAATTGTTTTCTATTCAAAAGTGGATTATACTTACAGCCTCTGTTGTAATAGTTCACTTGAAAATTAGCATACATGTCATATAGCATAGAATATTGATTATTACTTATATCAAGATTTAAATTTCCATACGGATATTGCTAAAAATTGAGAAAAAGTTTAACATTGGTTACACTGCAATGATCAAATCTGCTAGGATTTTTAGTTTGATCAGACTTGCGTTTTGTTTGAAAACCTAATATAATATATCTTGGTTTTTCTAATTGATTGGATGTTTTTACTGTCCAAAGTTGTTTTGACGTTTGTGGTAATGCTGGATACTCATAAAGTTCCTACGATCGAAAACTCATAGAAATAGGAATATCTTTTTGAATGAAATTGAATAACTGTATTTTACACTTATCTGACGTAATTACATAAGGCATCAACCATTCGATTCGTATGAGTTCTATTTTAAAAGGTTCATACTGCTCAGTATCATCAATTCTCACCAAGTTTTGTATGACTGCGTTTAAATTATCTCTTGATCAGGTAAGAATAAGTTCATGCTTTACATTCACAACAATTTTGTGATAGTCTTCAGCGTATCCTAAAATCATGGAAAGTGGTATCGACACATCAAAGTAACCATTGTTGTCAATTATTGTCTTAGTTTCTTCAATATCAAGCCATCCGGCATTTTCGTGGAATGCACTTTGATTTTGATTCAATGAAATCAAACCTTTCATAGTACTTGTCAATCCAACATTTTTACATCTGTCTATCTCAATGGCATTAATTTCATAGCGGATATCTTCGAATAGATGGCATATAGCATTATTTACGAACTTTGTCTCAGTAACAGCATTACCATCACTTCTTCTTATTTTTCCTACAATGTGTAGAGAACTTTTCGATGGTAAGAGACATAAATCTTGATGTTGTATTAATATACGAATTTCATCGCTATTGTTAAATGCTTGTGAATTGTAAGGTTGATGTGCATGAACTTCATAATGAGTTATAGATTCATCAAAGATGATAGGTGCTTGCACACTAAGTATTTCTTCCATCTTTGAAGTGACAACAGCATACAAATATACACGTTAATTTTTTAAACTGTTGACGTTTCTTTTTCTTCTTTTTGTTGCAACGTCTCGAACAATCTTCAGCCCGAGACTTTTCAGGAACTGAATGTTTCAACGTGTTAGACCTCTGACTATCCGTCGATGACTGACTTTTTGAGCGCATAAGGGTGTTGTTATATAGCTACTCCCTTTAGCATTATAAACTATTCCCATTATACTCTCTTTATATGTAAACGAATCGTGATTACTTCTCCATGAAAGTTTATTAAATTACCGTCTTGGGCAATTAGTCGTAGCTGTAAATAATCAATAACTGTGACAGTTAGAGGTAAATATATAATCTGTTTAGGAACTTCAATGATCTTATATCCTGGTGGTACAGCTGGAAAGAATTCATGAATGATATGACCTCTATTTTGATTAATATAAGCTCCAGATGTTATATTACATTTAACGTGCAGAGCGTTTACTTTGAGAATGGTTACAGGCATGTCGGAGACATTATTTATATTGGTTGGCAACAATCGTTTAGTGAAACCTAATAAACGTCCTATAGAGTTAGTTGGTCGAAAATCGACAAATTCATTACAAAATTATTTCACTGCATGAAGTATTGTTATTAGGTTTTATTTCAATTTCTATATCTGTTGACTTTAACTTTTCTTTCAAATATCGATCTATGTCACCAATTTCATAACTACCTGTAGGTAGTTCAATTTCAATATCACCAACTTTGAATTTATTGTGTCCGACGTCAATATTTGGTATCGAATTAAATGTAAGTAATTCTACCAAACTAAGAGTATAAGTTTTATCCTTATCTAGTTCTATAGGTGGAAAATAGTATGTTTCTAATACAGATAATGTACCAGACAAACTGAGGATCAATGATTCAACCATGTCGAGTGATTGTACACAACTGAATTCTTTATTCCCAATTCTTACTATTTATACAAATAATAATTGTCATGATGTTCTAACAAATTACATAAAAATTTTAAACATAAATGGCCACAGGTGTAAGTATTATAATTTTGATATTTGTTATAATTGTACTTGATTTGATCAACTTTGAAATATTTCAAGAGGTCTAGAGGTGGTCGTAAATCACCAAAACTATCAAAGTAGAAGACATTTTTACCATTTTTTCGGTATGCCACCCAATTTGTACCTGGTCCAGAATTATCATCAAGGTTTACAACTGTACACTCGTTGATGCGTGGTCGCGTGGGTAGAGAGTTTCTCATAAAAACAAACAAAAAACTGGTAAAGATGTTGCAAAGGCTATGAAAACCATACTTGAAAAAGGACGTGTGCCAAAAAAGATATGTCATGACAGAGGTCGTGAATTTTATAATAAAGATTTTGAAAGTTTAATGACCAAATATAAAATTCATATGTATTCTACATATAGTAAATTAAAAGCATCAATTTGTGAACGATTTAATAGTACTTTGAAAAATAAGATGTGGAAAAGGTTCTCGCTGAATGGTAATCGTAAATGGTTGGATATACTACCTGATCTAGTTTCACAATACAATAACTCCAAACATCGAACAATTGGAATGAAACCTATCGAAGTAACTACTGCTAGAGTTTTAGAAATATTGAAACGACTGTCTGCGAAAAAAACTCTACCTCTAACGAAACGTGCAAAATTCAAAGTTGGTGACAAAGTACGAGTAAGCAAAAGTAAATAGATTTTTGAGAAAGGCTATACACCGAATTGGTCAACAGAAATTTTACAGTTTGTAAAGTTATGAAAACAGTTCCATTTACTTATCGTTTGAAAGATTATCAAGACAAACCTATCACTGGTGGCTTTTACGAACAAGAATTACTCAAGACAAAATATCCAGATATTTATTTGATAGAAAAAGTTGTAAAAAAATATGGTGATCATTATTATGTAAAATGGTTGGGATTTGACGAATCACATAATAGTTATGTTCATAAAGATGATATGTAAACGGTATTAAATAAATAAAATGATAAAATATATTCTGTTTTTTTATTTTTTCATTTCTATACATTTTTTTACGAGTACAGGTGTAATAATTTCACTCAAACGATTGATTCTCATTTTAAACCGTTCTCTATCACGAGCCATCTGCATCCATTCTCCATGACGAGCAGTTCGATGTGCGTATGCCCATGTAATCATCTCATGTATTTGAATTTTTTCTTGAAAACGTACAGACTTGGATGATTTCTTTTTCTGGTTAAATCTGAAATTAAACAACACTGATTAAGACTAATTACGCATCTGTTCCATGATTATATAGTAAAAAAAATATTAATATGTTTTTTAACTTACCTAATTTTGTAATGTCCATGTGCTAGAATGTCAGTACTTTTAGGTAATAGATATCTCTTGTCATCATAAGGATTCAATGCAATTTTTCTTTGTTGAATAGTTTCAACATTGTGCAATTTAGATCTGATCGTACATTGCTGTCTTTTATGAATATGTAAATTTTGTAAACAGTCCAAATAATGATCAAATTCAATAGTTTTCTCGACAACGGAAGCCTTCACTTCTTTAATTTTAGTATATTTCCATTACACTCGTCGAATACGTTGTCAGCAGGATAGTCAGAAGTGTCAAAATAATTTATGTAAGCTTTTATATCAGCATAAATGTCTTGACACTTTATTGAGTATATGAAACTATCAGTATCCGTATAGAGAAGCTTACAGTTTTTTCCATATATTCTTTTCATGTAATCATAATGAAAGCTGTACATTAATGTTTTGAATACGTCTAATACTGTAAGACGGACATAAATAGGTTTATTCAAATATACCTGAGTTTTACGCAACTGAACAGAGACGAAGTTTTTATCAAAAATAGTTCGACTATGAAAGTTAGGTTTTAAAACGAAAGCTTCCATACCATATCGTCCATCCCACTTTGTTAAAAGTTTTACATCAACATGTTTGCGAACGTTTTCCATAGTTTTACCATATATACTATTATTCATGAGTTTGAAAAGATTTTATTGAAACTCATTTTTAGCTTTCGCTCTCATCGAACTGTTCAGGTCGATGCATGGTTTTAGCCATTCAGATTGCTCGAATTTCAATACTCTATGAATTTTTACAAGCTTGAGTCCATGTTCAACAGCTTGTTTAAGAGCTTGATAATGTATCATATAATTTCTCTTATTCATGAGAGTAGCACATAATTTTTCATGCTTAGAACCATGAAGCTTGATGTGCTCTGAGCAAAATGGAAAATCATTATGCTCACCGTGAATCGAATGCGGATAATCTAAATCGACTTCTAAAATATAACCCGTTGGAGCATCATCTGCAACTTGTAGAAAGTCAATTTTATCATAATTTTCTTCCCACTCAACTTTATCTCGTGGCAAATATTATGTCATCGCATATCCATACAAGTTATTAGCGTCTAGATAAACAACGTACTCCTCTTCTACGCTACTATCAAATTTTTCTTTCATATATTTGTTGTTAGCTGCACCGTATCGACCTGAGCATTGACTCAAACCACCACGAATACCTTATTCTATAAATAAATGTATATCTATATCCGTCAAAAGTCTTAATGATATCTTTGTAAACTTGAGCATTGCATCCCATGAAAAACCTGGAGTTGTGTAATAGTGGGCTGGTTCTAGACCATACGCTGTTAGACATTGCTCGCGAAATTGTTCAAAAACTTCTGCGAGTAATAAAATATCGATTTTCATGTATAAATCGCAATATTCACCTAAATTTTTTATGTTAAATGCTTTCCAAACTTGGATAGCATGCTCGTAATCAGCATCCGATACTTCTGAATCAGTGAGACAACTGTAAAAGTATTTTTTTTCAGGCAAGCTAATTTCTTAAAGTGTTTCCCAGCAATCGATCTATTCATATGGAAGCACTCCTTTCCGCGATAATTCTGAATTCACAATTTCATAACTATCCAAATAAGAAGCCAATTTGTTAAGTGACGAAGCCATAAACTTGAATGAATCAATGAATCGTAATTTGATTCCAGTGTCTGCAACCGTCTTTGTGAATGCAATATACTTTTCTTTCGTCAAAGGTAAAATTTTAATATTTTCAGAAAAGTGATTGGATATATCACGAATAATAAAATAAGCATCATAACCACTAAGATTGTGAAAAACTACAGGTACTATACGAGGATCTTGATAGTTTAGATTGCAACTTTGATGGGCTGCACCTCGATATATTTTTGTCAAGTGACAATGGTCATGAACTTTCATTGATTCGTTAATTAATTTTTCACAGATATGACATACGTTTGTTGCCTCGAATTGAGCGATTTCCTCTGGCGTAAGATCATTCATAGGTTTTGGATCATCATAAATATTTTTTATGTAATAAGAAATATTTTTTAACTCTTCTGCGAACCATTTCGTTGGCTCAGGCCCGCGATAAGAATTATATCTTGATAAACTGTCATCATAACTACATTTCAAGTAGTAGCCTATGCTAAACATTTCGTGGTATTGAATAGTAATCGTATTTTTATGAACATCTTGCTCATCAACTTTTGGTTTTTTCAATAAGCATTCACAGTCTCCATAGATAATGAATGGTGATTTTAATGTAAATCCATAGTTCTTGAATTCAATCACATCTTGACCTTTTCTTGGCATCTGTACACTACACTTATTTATTTGCTTACAGTTCCTTTCATGTGCAACGAGTTTCTCTGAGGTGTTAAAATAATGCAAACATTGATCACAAATAAATTTTTTAGTTTTGCAGCGCGATAAACTGCTTCCTACTAATTTTGCAAGGTCTTTTATATAAATATATATATATATATATACAGGGTGTCCCATTTTAATTTACCACCCCCTAAAACAAGTTAATAATTTGCTCTGAGAAAAAAATGTTTCAAATAAAATTTGTTAGGTTCGAAGGGGGGCATCTTTTGGCTATTTCAGCTACGACCTTGAACATGACCTTCAAGGTCATTTGAAAGTCAAGACCAAATTTTCATATGAAATGTGCATATTTTATGGCGGATTCGGATTCTACTAAAAAAGAAAAACACTTTTTGTATGAATCATTTTTTGAAAAAATCCCAAATTTTTGTTGTAAACGGCTTTAAAAAAGTAGAAAAAATCAGTAGATATCTCTACCTTAAACTAAGGTTAGAATTTTTCCCACAGTTAAGAATGATTTTGATGAATGTTACTAGATTCAATGAGGGACATACTGTAGTGACCTTCACCACGAACTTGCTTAAGAGCCATCAATGTCATTTGAAGGTCATCAAGATTTTTTGAATGTCAAATGTTTATTTACAGGTAACCATTACATTTTATCCGAGGAATTAGAATATTAGAATTAGAATATTTTTCTCGTAAATGCTTTATTTCTCGCTAAAAGACATTTTTTTGCTTCGTTATCGTTCTATTGGTAAGGCTTGTAAATTCTTACAGCTCCTCAAAGCTTCTCATCATTAGGTTTTCATTGACTTTCTGAATTTCAGATTAAATAAAAATTAAATTATTAATTTAAGATTAAAGATTCCCTAAAAAATCTACCTACAACAGATAATGGCTGACTACACGCCAGTAGAGATAGTCAACATGATCAAGATTCTAGGAGAATGTCACGACAATTACAAGGCTGCAGCGAGGCTGTACGCTGAAAGGTATCCGGACGCTCGTCATCCTACTAGGAGGAATATTAAACTTCTAACGATAAAAGCTCAAGGAGGTAACTTAAGAAGGAAGAGGCGACGGACGGGCCCAAGAGAGCATATTGCGCTTGGGGTTCGTGCTGTAATTGTCGAGGATCCTCATATTTCGACGCGACAAATTCAGCGAATGCATGGAGTACCCAGATCAACAGTTTCCCGTGTATTGCGTCATTTTAGATTTCATTCATAGCACTTGCACCTTACACATGCCATTGAGCCTGGTGATCCTGCCAGGCGACTTAGATTCTGTCAATGGGCGGAAACACGAATGCGCATAGATCCATTTTTCTTTGATCGGACTCTCTTTACAGACGAGGCAAAGTTTGACAATATGGGAGGAGTTAATCTTCATAACGCGCATTATTATGCAGAAGAAAATCAACATTGGCAGACAAATCACCGTACACAAATACGGTGGTCAATTAATGTTTGGGCGGGCATAGTTGGGGAATACGTTGTGGGTCCAATTTTTTATGACCGTAATTTAAACGGCGAGTTTTATTTAGATATTCTCGAGAACCAAATTCCACCTCTTCTAGAAAACATTCCGCTAGAAATAAGGCGAGACATGTGGTTCCAGCAAGATGGTGCTCCCGCTCATCGTCGACTACTTGTCAGGAGATTTCTGAACGCGACATACCCAAATAGTTGGATTAGAATTGGTAGTCCAATCTGTGAATTCCCTGCGCGATCGCCAGATTTGACCCCATTGGACTTCTTTTTGTGGGGGGCCGTGAAGCAGAGAGTTTACGCGGAAGCCCCGACGACGGCACAAAATATGATGGAGAGAATTGTTGCAGCATTCCAGGCGTTAACCCCACAAACATTAATAGATGTCCAAAGAAGTTTTCGACAGAGAATACAAATGTGCATTCAACAAAATGGGCAATTGATAGAACACTTGAGACATTGAAATTTCCGTGACTAGCTGAACGAAGGGGTCTTGCCTTAAGTGGTTGGACGTGAAGATCTTGCCTTAAGTGATCCAAAGGATACCTCTGTCTTTGTATGAAGCTAGTAACATTCATCTAAAACATCTTATTTCTAGAACAAATTCTCTTTTCAGTTAAAGGGAGAGCTACCTACCTATTGATGATCAAAAAATGATTCAGACAAAAAGTGTTTCTCTTTTTTAGTAGAATCCAAATCCGCCATAAAATATGCACATTTCATATGAAAATTTGGTCTTGACTTTCAAATGACCTTGAAGGTCATGTTCAAGGTCGCAGCTGAAATAGCCAAAAGATGCCCCCCTTCGAACCCAACAAATTTTATTTGAAACATTTTTTTCTCAGAGCAAATTATTAACCTGTTTTAGGGGGTGGTAAATTAAAATGGGACACCCTGTATATATATATTGTAACGGGGGGGATAAATCTGCAAAATGAGAAATTTATTTAAGAACAAACTCCCACGATGCAGAGCAAACCGCCGCTCCGTTAACACGTATGTTAATACGTGTATTCACCTTAACGTCAGCTGATTTAACTTAGTTGTCTTCGATCAAGCGTTGTTGAACTCACCTTAAGTCACGTGCCTTGTGACATACGATGAGTTTTAAGTGTAAACGACTTTACTCCTAATCCACTTAATCCCCTAGCTATAATAGGATTAAAACCTAAGCTTTTTCCAATTGTTTAAACTACTAGGAAAAATTATATGACGAAATCGGCGAATAAGTTTAATAGATTTTATTAATAAAAATCTCTACAGTCTTTATCGGGCCGAAAGACTGACGCACGCGAATAGGATTTACAATTAAATAACTTTCGGTGAGAAAGAGAGAGAGAGAAGATACGAATATTGGCGCGATCTAACGCTCGACGCGAATACAAAAAATTAACGCTAACACCGTTGGACAAAATATCAAATGTATTTTGTCACGCGATAATTAAGGGAGGTGCACCTACCCTGCGGTGCAATTACGGTGATCAGCCGTAATTGTTGAAGCAAATTAAAGGTGCTCCTCCGATCCGAATCAGCTGTGCTGCCTCGATTGCAAATCTGCTGTATAATTGCTGTCGCTTTTGCTGCTGCTTCCGTGATGCTGCTACTGTTGCTTCCTCGCTCACCCTTGCACACGTATCCAAAATCCAAGTAAACTTTTTTATTGGCAAATCGTTGGAACACTGTGCTAAACTATTTTGGCGGTACTACACAAGTAACAGCTGAGACGTAACTGCTAATTCAAAAGATCGCGCGCCCTCTCTCTCTCTCAATACTTAGAACTAACGCGCGAAAATCAGAATCGCGAACGGTTCGATTAATTGAATCGACTACCGTTGCAATATATAATATAAAATTTATATATGAGGCCTGCAATGGCTCGGTCGGTAGGGCGACGGACTCGCATCCGGTAGGCCCGGGTTCGATTCCCAGTCCCTGCTGATTGATACAAGCACCACTGAAAAAAGTTTCATGTGCTTTGTTCTCAAACACATTGCAAGCCTCCGTCGCTGATTAGCACTGATGGAGCATAAATAGAGCGACGTTAAAATAAAAAAAAAAAAAAAAAAAAAAAAATTTATATATATTGTGACGGTAAACGTCAAATTAGCGCTAATTACCTAACCTAGTAACTGCCTGCGGGGGCAGCACTTACCGGGAGACGAAAAATGTGACAACGGAATTCGGCACGCAAGCAGACGGAACGCGCGTGATTGAAAACGAACCAGTGGAGAACCAGCTATCGGTGCGGAAGCCAGAAAAGTCGAGGTTCGCGAACCAATTGCCGATACGTGTACCAGAGTCCAGGATAATTGTCACCGAGCTACGCGGCGTGCAGATCTGAGCCAGCTGAAAAAGTAGCATTCGTTACCTGCGGCATCAAGAGTGTGTATGTGAGGTTTCGCCATCTAGGACGTTTTAGGCGTTTTTCGCCATCTAGTCCATTTTAGGGCGTAAACACCAATAAATTTTGAAAGTTGCCACAAATCAATAATATTGTATCCGTTGTCCCGGGGAATACTAACACCGGCAACTTTCAAACAAAATTAACTCAAATTGAGAATTTTATTTGATACCGTGTTGTCTCAAAGTAAATGTTTTAAATATTATTAGCTGCGACTATCGGTGACTACGCGCAACGCCCGTTAAAATATTTTACATACTAACCAAAACAGCCGCGCTAACAAACAGTTAGTGCGTCTGATAGGCAGGATCTTTATATTACGTAATAACGAGCGAAGAGTCGTTCGGCAAATACATAGTTAAACGCCCTTAATTGAGCCTACTTGCGTACTTGCGAAAGAAGACCCAGATGAAAAGAAAAAACAATCTACATGGAAACAAGTCACTTCCAAATTTTCAACCAACACTAGTCAATTTCCAGAACAAAAAGGCTACAAACAGTTCGACAATGAAAAGAAGTAATACAAATAATCAGATTACAAAACTTGTATAAGTATTATAATATAATAAACATGTATACTTTTTTTCAACCATTTTAAAGCATTCCATATTTTAGAAATGTCAACATAATTTTCCCATATAACTTTGGTTTTTGTCGGATTACCTCTCACCAATACGAGATATCTCTTGATTTTTCAATAAAGCATCAGTTTCAGGACATATTCTTTTTAAAGTTTCGTTAATGAGAAGTGGTAAATGAAAAGTTCCACCAACAACTTTATCTATTTTGATGTAATGTGGTATTTGTTTTTTCATCACGGTATCCTTTTTTACGACAGCCTGGAAAGCTTTTGCTCGTTGAATTAGAATTTTTTCATATTCATTGAGAATGGCTATTTCATGTGGAACTTCATCATTGAACATTATATTCAAAATGGAGTTTGAAGCTATTTTATTTTTTTTATAATTTTGTTCACAATTGCTGCAGATATAAGCATTTACAATTTCTTTGGGATCATAATTTATCTTATTATCTTAATTTTGGGATCATAATAAATCTAATAATTTACTCAAAGCTGTGTTTTTATACCCGATAAAAACGATATAATGTTGCCCTTATCCGAACATTTATTTACAAGTTTTAATTGTCTTAAAGTAAGGAGCCTCTCGCATGAAATACACGGAGTAGAAGGGGGATCTCTATCAATTTTGTAAAACTCAGTAATGCCTTTTTCGTATTTTTTCTTAATTTCAACTTCGTCTAAGCATATAACGTTTTTTGAGCAATAAAACTTTGTCAACTCTTCTATATCGAATGAATTTAGTGCATTATCAATTTGACTAATATACTGATATCTAGCTTTAATTTTATAAATCAACCTTTTTATTGTTCGTAGATAGGGATAATGGACCGACAAATAATTTAATTTCAAAAACTTGAAATTGCATATCAGAGGTTGGTCATAACAAATTTACGGATGTCCCATTTTTTGCGGATTTCGTGATTCGCAAGAAAAGATATCAATGTCTCAATAAAATTCTAAACTATTAGTATAGGAAACATTCTTCAATATACATGTGAATAAATCTCTCAATATTTGTAATATCTCTGTATCGAGTGTTTTACAATTTTCATTACAAAGCCATGTACCACGTGACTGTAATGGAAGGATATTTGTCGATTGACCTTCTGTTTAATATTGTTGTTAAAACAATATTTTGTATAGTATTAAATGTGGTTGTAAAATTATACGATGTATCAGCAAAGTAAGCTTCTGCTTTCCAACTATGCTTTGCTAATCCAGATAAAGCAGTAGCAGCAAACACCTCATTTCCACTAATTGTTTCTTTGCCTAAACGAGCTAAAGAAACTTCAACTTTATTTTGACAAGTGTTAATTAAACTTTTTACTGAGGCAATCGCCATATCTCTTGCATATATTACATTAGTAATTATTTTTTCAGCTTTCACGTACGATTCAACTGATTGTGGATCAATCTTATCTGCTATGTTGGTAACATAATATTCTTTCGATTGCAATAAGTTTCGAGTGGTCTTTTTTACAGAAATCGTATTACGTTTCTTTTTAATAGAGGTTGGAAGTCTAAACATCATTGGTCTTTTGAGAATAAAATTTTTATTAATCGTGTATAATATTTTCTTCATACTTATTTCCTTTGTCATCTGTTTTTCTTGCAACGCTCTTAGAAATCGTCGAATTTTAAATTTCATTTTTTCGTAATATTTTTTATTAGTCAATTTTCTTTTTGTTAGACTTACAGATATTTTATAATCATCATTATTATAAATAAATTTTGACAATTTGTATTGAACTTTACGTTTTTCCAAAATCGTTTGACGATGAGATTCGTAATATTTTTTAGATCGCCTTGCCGAAAATGTTTGACTATAACTGATTAAAGTAGGAACGCTATTAATTTCCTTACCAATATTTACATCATTGAGAGATCCATCAATTTCGTTTTTATTTGAATAATCATCAACAGTAGATGTACTGTGCATCGAAAATCCACATCCAACAATCGATTAATCAATCTGAGAGCTGAATTCTGAAATAGTCTTAATGATAGAATCAGATTGAAACAACACAGCAGGAGCAGTGTTGATTATTATAGGACAATCTATAATAAAATTATGTTGATTAGCTTCATCATTGTTCCACAACGCCATTAGTATCGATATTATTATTATTAACGTATGAAACCACATCTACATTATCTTTAGGTATTTCGTGAAAATATTTTGATTTTTCATATCTACAAAGGTCAATAGATGAAACAGCAACATCTGATACTCTATTATCTTCTAATTCAATCAATTTTCTTTTCCCTGTGTTGCAAATGTTATTGCTAGTACTACATTGAAATTTGTTTTTTACAGAGGAAAGCAAATTATTAACGTTATTTTTATGTGAACTTATTTGCATTTTATTATCATTTGCTGTATACGATAATAAAAATCGATCTCTTTCTAAAAAAATAATGTACGCACTTTCGTATTGTGTAAAATTGGTAAACGTCGAAACATTTGAATTGTTAACGAAAATCCATTGATTTGACTGATGACGAATAATATTAGTATAATGAACACATTCAAGAGAAGAACCGTGATGTAGTATTGCACTTTTAACCTTATAGATTCTCCACAGATATGAAATGATACATTGTCAAAGGACATTAGTCGAAAGTTAGTTATTTTCTGACGTATACCATTAGAATCATATTTATATATTAACAGTTGTATAATCAAACTATCATTCATACTTTGAATAGAATTCTTCAACTGTCTTTGCACGGTGGGTTTTAAAATATTTTAATTTTTTTGAATACCACCCCGGAAATTTTTATGAATATCTATTGCAGGAGGTTTATAGAACTAGGAAAAACCAACCCCGAAATCGTAGAACCTCAACTTTTCGTTTTATTCACATTGGAAATTTTTTTTTACTCTTTTGGCATTATAATCATTTTAAAAATGTTAAACTTAGAAAAAAATCAAATTAAAATTGCTCTTGTTTTAAACTATATTATATTTATTACAAATATATACATATATACTGAAAATTATTTTTTTTTTCAATTATGACATAATTTTTCAATGCATTTTTTAATTCAAACACAGTTATAAGCATAATCGTGTAAACATATACGTATTTATGCAATATCATATATGTGTACGTGTGTGTATTATGAAATAGGAAGAATCAACCTCGTTCAATAGTCAATTGGTTGCTGGTACTCATGCTATTATGATGTAAACAATATCAAAGGTCGCGCGAGTTTTCAAATATAACGTATGCCGCGGAAAATATGTTGAAGTATGTAGAAAGTGGGGGAAGTTGACTATAGATTCGACCGTTTTCGCGTCAGTTAGCTGTTATCAGTCTACACCTTTCTTTCGTGTTGCTACAAGTTTTGAAAATTCTCAGTGATAATGTCGCAACTTAATCATGCAGCTTCTCACGAAGAGAATAGAAAAAAAGTTTGTGTAGGTTGTAAAGAAAAAAAGAAAGGCATGAAAAATATTGGATCTGAAATGAAGAAAAAACTAGATAAAGTTTCAAATTACAGTGATACAGACGTTCGTCTACCTACATCAATTTGTACATCGTGTCGTGTGAAGGTTTATGAATTAGCCAGAAGTGATAACAAATTTAACTTGCCTGATTATTCTAACTTTACATTTCCTAAAAAAGTTACAAGAACAAATAGTGATATGATTTGTAATTGTACTCTATGTGACTTTGCGCGAACTGATTTGGGATTTGTTGTGAAACGTAAATCTGAATTGAAAAAGAAAGGTCAAAATCTATCGAAAAAATGTGCCAAGTGCATATCTACATTACATAAAGGAGTACAACACAATTGCACGTCATCAACAAAATATAAAAATGTTAAAGATATAGTACAAAGTTATTTACCTGAGAAAACAAAAGAGCATTTAACGTGTGAGCTTATAAAAGGAAATGTTGCTGAAAAACATAATCAAGGAAGTATTGAATCAGCAGGTAATGTTATTTCCTTATCCCAAAAGCACGGAAAGCCTCTTAGAATAGAACTGTTTCCCAAAGACAATCGTAAAATAATATCTGCGGAAGATATGTTACAGTTACAAACAAAATATGGATTGAGTACTAATAAAATTTGTGGAATAGGAAATTTGATTCGCATAGCGCTGAAAGATAGGAAATGTATCGAAAATGATTTAAAAAGAAAATTGAACTCTCTTAATCACCGGCTTGATGACTATTTTTCAATCGCAGAAGCCAAATTCTCTAAAACAAAGGGCAAACTTAAAACAACAGAAGATAAGCCGTTTATTTTTTGTAATAATGTTGTTGAACTATGTCAACTTATAGAACAAGAAAGATATGTAACTAACTGTTCTTACAAAGTTGGTATTGATGGGGGTGGCGGTTTTCTAAAAGTTTGTATTTCTTTGATAGATAGTAGTGAAATTGATGCCAGAACTGAAAATAAATCAAAAAAATTGCGACAGTCATATAAGGATGGTATAAATGTAAAATTTTTGGGTTCTAGTGTAATGAAATTATTCATCATTGGTTTAGTGGAATCAACTCAGGAAAATTTTGAAAATATTTCTCTGCTATGGACATTATTGAAGCTCGATACATTTAATTGTACAGTGGCCACTGATTTGAAATTAGCAAATATTTTAATAGGTATTATGACACATGCCAGCAAATACCCTTGTACTTGGTGCACAGCTTCAAGTGATGAATTACATACATGCGGTGTACTCCGAACACTCTCTAATTGCCTGAAAAACATGGAAGCTTGGGAAAAAGATGGAAGTAAAAAAGAAAATGCCCAACGCTTCAAAAACTGCGTGAATAAACCTCTCTTTAACTACACAAAAGATAAAGAAATTATAGACCTTATTACACCTCCAGAACTGCACTTGTTACTCGGTGTTGTCAATAAGTTGTATGAAAGCATGGCATCAGAATTCGAAAATGAAAGTCAAGCATGGGTTACAGAATGTCATGTAGATCGAGAAGTATACTATGGAAAACCTTCTTTCAATGGCAACTCTTGCAGAAAATTACTAAAAAGTGTTGACATTTTACGAAGAATCTCTGAAAAATATGTAGGAAGATGTATGAAATATGTTCAATGTTTTCAAGACTTCTGTCATGTAGTTGATTCTTGCTTCTCAAATAAACTGGACCCTCAATTCAAAGTGTACATAAATAATTTTAAGAAGAGCTACGCAGTTTTGGAGATTAGTATCACTCCTAAAGTGCATGCAGTTATTGAACATGTACCATATTTTTGTTCTAAGTATAAAAGAGGACTTGGCTTTTATAGTGAACAAGCTATGGAATCAGTCCATGCAGATTTCAAGAAGACATGGTGTAAATATAAACTTAATAAATCACATCCTGAATATTCACAAAATCTATTAAGAGCAGTTTGTGAATATAACAGCAGCCATATTTAAATTAAAAAATGCATTGATAAATTATGTCATTATTGAAAAAAAAATTATTTTGATCCATATATGTATATATTTGTAATAAATATAATATAGTTTAAAAGATGAGCAATTTTAATTTAATTTTTTTCTAGTTTAACATTTCCAAAATGATTATAATGCCAAAAGAGTAAAAAAAAATTTCCAATGTGAATAAAACGAAAAGTTGAGGTTCTACGATTTCGGGGTTGGTTTTTCCTAGTTCTATAAACCTCCTGCAATAGATATTCATAAAAATTTCCGGGGTGGTATTCAAAAAAATTAAAATATTTTAAAACCCACCGTGTTTGGCCACTGCAAAGTGTTTCGCAAGGTACATCTAAAACAGTCCACTTTTCCAAATTATAATCAATAATTTCTTGCAAATTTGCATATTTTCTATTTTCTGGGAGTGCCAAAGGTAGTATGCAATTAAAACTTGAAACTGTTTGATTGATTGAATTGCAATTATCACAGCGTATATCTGTGATATAAACAAAATTTAAACTTGATGTAAATTATTAGATTTAAGACTAAGTTCCGTAATAAAATCTGCAACGTTTTTTTGCTCGTTTCGAGTAAATGTATCTCCTGCAACAGCTCTTACGTGTTTTATTTGTACACTCATACCAAAAAAGTATTCTTGAAAAGCACGCTGCAGTGCAATGTTCTCTATGTTATTTAAAAATGCAAATTGTACGGAACGTTAATGAAACAAACTTTGTAAACTTGAATTTGCATAACAAGAAACCATCCTTCCATCCTCTTCGATCGGGTTTGCAATACCTACAATTTTCCATAAATCAACAGAATTCATAGTAACATTTTTGTTACTATCTGATGCATTATGATATTTCATGGCAGAAGCATATTTATTTTTGCTATTTTTTAAAAAATTATAAGATGACACGTTAGATTTCAACTCATCATCTAGTGTGAGGTCGTCGGCTGATTTGTCGAAAGTATGCTTACAAATTAAATCGTTTTTCTTAAATCTAAAGTTGTTGTGATTAAACGTAATAAATTTTGGAAGAGTTGTTGATATGATTGCGAATTTTTGAACACACTGTCGTTTAACATTTGAATTGACAATATTACTGGGTCTATTAATAGTAGTTTCTATAGTTGCTACATTAATTTTTTCTAAAAATATAATGTATGCATTTTTTTCGTATGATGATAACTCAGTACACATATAAACGTTCAAATCGTCAACTATTTTCCAATGATTTGTTTCGCGAAGAACAGTAGTATAGTGACCAAATGGAAGACTAGAATCATGAAATATTGCACTTTTCACTTGATACATTTTACCAAAAATTAAAATTATTTCTTTTTCAAAAGATTTTAACTGAAAATCAGTAATTTTATGACGTTTACCTTCGTTATTATGTTTGAATATGATCAGTTTCAAGATCAAAATATCATTTTTTGTTTCAATAAATTTTTTAGTATACTTATTATAGCCGCATGCTTTTTCACAAAGTATATTCAAATTAGTCCACTTGTCAAAACTATATTCTACAATTTTTTGTAGACTTGTACGATTTTCAATTGATGAAAGGGGAAGTGTCAGTATATAATAGCAATTTGATGTTGATTTACGTGAGATATTACAGTGCTTACAAGCTATTTCTAGAATTATATTGAATGCGAGACTTTCTTGTAAATTTTTAGATTTACGACAAAGATCTAGAATGAAATCTGCAGCATCTATCTTTTATTTTGCAATAAATTTATGTCCGACGAAACATTTCACTTTCGCTATTTGTACATTGTTACCAGATACATACTTTTTAAAAGCCTCGTATAACGTATTTTGTTCTGGACATTTCAATAATCTAAATCTAATAGAGGGGCAGTGAAACAGGCTTTCTAAGCTTGAACAAGCATAACAAGAAACTTTATCTTTGTTTTCTATGCCGACAACTTTCCATAGATTATTATAGCATGACGATTCATATTGCGAAATCACTCGAGGATTTGCAGTTGTAATTAATTTCGTGCTATCATTAACAACATATATTTCATTTATTTTACGAGAAATAACCATTTTTATTAATGAATTTTCACTCAAGTCATCAGGTAATACGGGAAATGGTACCAGTTTATTGGACTGGAACATTTCAAAGATGTGTTTTCGCATCTTTGTTTTATCATATGCAACTGTATTTGGCGTGTTGAAGAATATAGAAGTTGCAAATCAGGATAATGCATTGACTGCATTATCCTGATTTTGAACTTTAGGAAAATATATTGGCAAATCATCAAAATGACGGAACAATTTTCTGAGATATATTTTATGACTGTTATGTAATTGTTTTAGATTCAATGAATCATAAATGAAAATAGCTTTAGTATCATAGTAAGAACAAACCCAATGACCATTTTCACATTTACCTTCGAAACAATTGTTATCATAGCTGTGCAATATTTGTAAATGTGGAAATTGATGAGGAAGTGGCTAAAATCATATACTTTGTGGATTATTATTAAATACAGTAGTATACAACGTAGTTATTGGTTTGAAATTAGAATTTAATTGTAATAAATTATGAAATTTTTCAATGTGAATATCTTTCATAAGCGCTGAGGGATTTAAAACCATCAAAGCTTGTTCTAAACTAAGACAATATGTAGAAACTCTCATATTATTTTATGAAAATGTATTTTTATTAAATGTATTATTAATTATTAATAGTATTAAATTTATTAATGTATATTTCTAAATAAATGATAGGTGACAACTCGCGCGAGGCGAGTTTGTCCCGTACGAAGGCCTTTTTAACAGCCAAGTGGCCTTAGACTCGGGCGGCAGTCAGGCTTTCGGGCACCCCGGCCCGTTCGCGCGTCAATAATGAAATCCCTGTTGATTATAATCCGACACTCGATATCGCAATTGTAAAATAATTAATTGAACGTTTATAACGATTTTCGCTTGTTTATTAAAAGAAAAGTGTAATAGCAATTTTCTTTAATATAATGGGGAAGCATATGGATACACTTATAGGCGTTTAAATTTATAATATTTATTCTAGTCTCTTTCACAACATAAATAAGTTAAGCAGAATAGAGAGATATACAGGGTGGACCATTTTAAGTGAGCCAGTACGTTTTCTCGGAAACTAGTGGGGATAGCGAAAAATGTTTCAAACAAAAGTTGTCCAACTTGAAGGAGGACATACCCTCATGACCACAGGCAAGATGCCCCTCTCAAAATGCAATAACTTTTGTCTACATCATTTTTCTCTAAACCATACCGATCTTAGGTTAGTTAGGTGGAAAGATTAAGAAAAAAATAACATTGAACTTTACGTGATGTTGGGGGCGACCTTGATGGTCACCCAGACCCCATGTATAATAGGTCATCTGAACGTAGAATTTCCCGTTCATTCCAAATCCAGGGTCAAAAATAGGGGGTCCCGTATAAGAAAACAAAGTTGACCTTGAAATGACCTTGAACCTTACATCCAAGGACACAGGCAAGGTCATGAGGGTATGTCCCCCTCCAAGTTGGACAACTTTTGTTTGAAACATTTTTCGCTATCCCCACTAGTTTCCGAGAAAACGTACTGGCTCACTTAAAATGGTCCACCCTGTATATATAAATTCTCAGACGCGTAACTTTCGCCTCGCGATGTTTATTATTTTTTTGGTTACATAAAATGTGTTACTCACTTTGTATTAATATTGTAAATATAAATCGGTCCAAATTATTATTTGCTTCGTGATGTGGCCAATCACTTTTTCTTTGAATCTGATCAGATTAACTGGTCCAATATATTTTTTTATCCAATAGTGTGGCAACACACGAGAAAATGTTAATTCCTATGGTTTTCGTGGTCCAATATATTTTTTTATCTAATAGTGTGGCAACACACGAGAAAATGATAATTCCTATGATTTTTGTTTACACAAAATTATTAAAACAATTGTAATCGACACTTCTAATACTTAATTGTAACTCGAACAATTATACTTTTAAACTCTTATTATGGATTTAACTTCAGTAGGAAAAATGCAGGCTTCTTAGTTGAACGCTCACTCCTAACTAACTAAAGATCCATCGTTGTTTTCGCAGGTTCATTATATATCTTTTGTCCCTCGCATTCCGTCTCTCTCTCGCACATATGCTTTAGACGTTTACGCTTCTCGAATCGGCTCGTCTTACCTAGCTAAGCACGCTGACTGCAGCATGCTGTCCCAGCATGCTGCCGCAGCGTGAATCTGCCTCTGCCGCTCATTCCCACCGAGTCGCGCACACGAATATATTGCTAGCTATACTATGTCCGAACGGAAATCTCGAGAGCGAAATATTATTCGACAAAATACAATTATAACACAATGAAGCGTCACGTAACAGGGAAACTCTTATGTAACGAGGGCAGCGCCTTATTCGGCACTGACGTCACCAATTTATTAAGGGGAGAGTAAGAGAGGCACTTTCGCTCTTTAACAATCGGGGAACGAGAGGATAGGTCGAATGAATAAATAATTTTCCTTAATTAGAACATACAACTTAAATCTATTCAGACAAACAAATACAAAATCGGTTATAATAAAGTTTACATCACGCGCACATGTACAGAACAACTTAAACTAACGCGGGAGGACGAATTGCCCGGCGACTAAATCGCTTTGACCATTCGCCTCCTTACAAGTAAAAAAAAGATACACTGAATCCTCACTACCGCGTTACGATGAGCGTAGCCGGCAAGTGATTGCCTGGCTACCTATCGTTCCTACGCGGCCGCGCATCACCATGAGAGAGAGAAATAATGGGAGAGAGAGACAACCTGACCTTTGTCCTTGGCGATGAGCCGACAACGGGGAGTTGACCTGGCCGCTGGCTGGACGTCTTCCTCGGCGTAGCCCGTGGTGAACCCACTGGAAGTCGCCGTGCACGGTGGCGAGGGCGACACTGAATGCCCTGATGCAGGTGTTGTCGCCATACGTAGCCTCGTCTCGCCCTGGTCTGGTCACTGCTGCACGTGTACTTCTTTTCTCCCTTTGCGCTGCTTCTTTTCTTCGCTACTTCCAACTTCTCTCCTTAACTTTCTTCCGGGAACTAGCTCACGCGACTTGACGCATGGTCAGCGTCCGCACTCTCGCCGGGCTCTCCCACCAAGCCCACTCATTAGGCATTAGGCGGCGTGCGACAAAAGCGCTAATTGGTCGCGCATCACACGCCGGCCCAAACCTGCATAGTGCGTGCATAGGCGCGCACTCTAGCATGCTCTCTCTCTCTCACTCTCTCTCTCTCTCTCTCTCTCTCTCTCTCTCTGCCGGTGAGTAACGACACGTACTATCTATGTTCTCCGCAAACCTTCAATAATTTAAATATTTCTACGCATCTCTTGAGCGGCACATCTGGCAGGTGAGATCATCTGGTTGGCTTCCTTTACGCTGGAATGAATTTCCTAGTTTAAAACTAAAATAAACAGGCCACTGGTTGATTTTCATTTCTGATCTCACAACCTAACCTCACTTGTCAACTCAAATCAAGACACACACCTTCCATCGGCTTACTTGCTCACCATGGAGAACGAGCCTGCACCAAGAAATCAGCATTTTTACAAGCTACTTTAATCAACATGCACTCCAGCTTTATTTCCGGCCACCTGCACATCCTGCAAACGACCAGCTAACATTCAAAATTGTCTAAGTATAGCTCCACTGTCTTTCAGCGTACATCTCAGTCTGTCTGAAATTTATCTACAAAAGTGTCGCATACTTAAATTATACTTAAATCATTCTTTAACGTAAAATTTGTAAAGTTTTTGTGCTTATAAACAATACATATTCAAGTGAATTGAGTCAACGATAACAAACAGCCGATCATCGCTCCTTTTCTCATTTAGCATAAATTTCAAAAACTAAAGCGAGTAAATTCATAGTCGCGCCGAGTTATCATCTGCGTCTGTATTTGACAGCACTCGTGTTCGTTCGTTTTTCCATTATTTTATATCATCTGTGGCAAAGTGTCTCATCTCATTACATTTTATATTCTTGTCATCGTCTTTTTGTCTTAAGTCTATCCGTTTCAAGTTCCATGTAATGTTTACATCCTGTTCGAATTTAAATCCGTTGTTTACATTTTGTAATCTCGATGCTATCGTCCGAGTGTATTTCTACCACAGCGATCTATGTCACTTGCGCTATCATACATAAGCTTCTATACTCTGTCTATTACTCTCAGTCGATAATCATTTAAATTGCGCCAAATTCAAATATCTTAAATCTTAATTTCATTTACATTGCTTGTTTCGTTTAACGATCTCGTTCGTTTTTTGACTTGAATATGCTTGCATAGTCTTTCCTACTTGTCTGATTGCTTTATCTCTCTGTCACACGTATTCAAATTCAGGTCAAGAGATTTCTCATTTCAATTTTACATAATTATCAAACCGTTTTCGCATAAAAATTTTTCTCTTTCTACCCATTGTACACTAGTTTATATATATCTCCGGATTGATTTTATAATATTTGTCTCATGGTCTTGTCCACTTGCTCCGTGTGTGGCGATGCACTGAGTTGTCAAACCGACAGAGTCTTGCAGTGTGTTCATTGTGCCAAACTCTCTCATAGTTTTTGCTCGGATTTAGCACTCTCCTCTGATCCATCTGTTTTCTCTTGTCGCGACTGCTTGTCTGTTCCAATTTCCACAACCATTCCAAATCCCACTGCTCCAAATCTTATCCCTTCTGTCACATACTCGTCCTATAACACCACAGATTCTCTGGCTTCCACTCAACCTGCTCAAAATCGCAAGCGTATTGCCTCGCCATATTCACCATCTTCATTTCGAGTCACCAAGCTCCTCTGTCCTTCGAATCCCTTGTCTACCAGCCCTTCCACTCTTTCATCACCAGCTTTACCTGACAAATCACTAATTCTTCCTCATCGTTCCAGCCCCGCCATGGATAACGCTGCTCCGGCTTGGTTTTCTCGATTTGTCGAGAATGACTTTAAGGCCCTTCGTAGCGAAATGCGTGCTGGACAGGCCTCTGTCCTCTCCAGCGTGGAGCGCGTCGCTGACGATGTGAAGACATTGAGGTCCTGCCTGGGTTTTAGGGATAGATGTGAGCTGCTGATTTTGGGCCTTCCCAACGAGTTTTCCGGAACGCTGGAGGACGCCGCTGAGTTGCTTTTTGATGCAGTGGGCTACTCAAATGCCCGCAACCACATAGCCTCCACCAGAAAATGGACGCCTTCTCGCTCTCCTCCAATACAAAATGACGTGGCTTCACCGGGGCCCTCCAGTTCTCTCACAACAACAGCTTTTGTGGTCCGAATCGACTCTACTGTCTCTCGGGACATCCTGATCGAGAGCTCGAAGAGGCTTGCTGGCAAGACGGCGAGAGACGTGTTTGGTTGTGGTTCAGGAAACCCCATTTTCGTTCGTCAGTTGCTACCTCAACCCCTGCATAACCTGTTTGTCAAGGCTCAGGCCCGTAGTCGAGAGCTTGGGTATGCCCGCCCCGTTATCTCCGGCATGATTATCCACATGCGTGAAAGTCTTCGAGCTCCACTCATCCCTGTACTCTCTGAAGGCGACCTTGATCTTTGTTCGCCGCGTCCTGCTCGAAATGGCAGGCCATTACGGGGTCCTCGTCCTATTGACATGTCCACTCATGCTACACCCTTGAGGGCTTCAAATCATCCCCCGGAAAAATTGCGCTTCGCTCCCCGATCGAGGCCACCGGTCTCATCCTCTAGTATTGCTCACACCACTAATATTACCTCCGCACACTCAAATTCAGCTACCAATTGTTTTAGCCCAACAGTCTCACAATTCCCCGTCCAACCAACAAATCACTCCTCAAACCCCCCTACCACATCATGACGCCATTCGGATAACAAATCAGCAAACTCATCCACTGCTTTCTCTCTAGGCCACATAAATGTCAACCGTCTAAACTCTCCTCGTCATTTCGCTCTCCTTGAAAACCACGTACAGTCCACCCATTATGATGCTATAGCTATCACTGAGACTTTCCTCTCGCCTGACATTTCTGATTCTCATCTTGCCCTTGACAACTTTAATTTCTACAGACTTGATAGGATAGGCAAGTAGGGGGGTGGTGTTGGCATCTATGTTCGATCGCACCTCAGTTTCGACATTTTGACCACTTCAGACCCATCTTTTGATAACACACCTGAATTTATGATCGGCGAGATTAAATCGCATCTTACAAAGCTGCTGATTGCTGTGGTCTATAGGCGCCCTGCTGCTTGCTCTCCCTCCCAATTTTTCAACTGCCTTTCAATCTACCTACCCCTTTATAACAACGTTATTATCACCGGCGACTTTAATGCTGACCTCAACTCTCAATTTCTTCCTGATACCAAAGCTTTACTGTCTCTTCTCGATCTTCATCGTCTCCACATAGTCTCTACACTACCTACCCACAATTGTCTTGACCAACATCCGCCATCTCACACCACCCTTGATCTTTTCATTGTAAACGACCTTAATGCAGTCCAGGTTTTTAGCAAATCCACTGCTCCATTCATAGCTGGTCACGATTTCATTTCTCTAATCTACACATTTAAATCCACAACCCCTGCTCAAAAAACTATCCTCACACGAGGACTGAATCACGTGGATCGGTCGGCTCTCGAATCAGCACTGCACGTTGCTCCTCTCAGACAGATTACTCTGTCGTCGAGGCGTAAGCCATGGGTCAGTCCCAGCATTCTCTCGTTAATGAAACAGCGAGATCTCGCTTACCGATTAGCCCGTTCCACCCACTCTCCCAATGACCTTTCCACGTATCGCAGGCTCAGAAATGACATCTTAAATAAACTCGACACCGCCAAAAACTCCTTCATCGCCAATAAGATTTCTTCTGCCAGGGATTACAAAGCAAAATGGTGTGAATTGCGAAACCTGGGCATCACCAAAAGATCTCATCCTTCCCCCTTCAAGTTTTTTTCCCCAAATTCCCTAAATTCCCACTTTGCAAACATAGTAAACTCTGCTCCTCCCATTACATACGACTCCTTCAATATACTCGCATCGGTTACTCTAAATTCCACTATTCCATCCATCATCTTTGACCTTTGTCCAGCCACACGACAGGAAGTTTTGGATGCTCTGAATGTATCAACATCCAGGACTCAGGGATACGATGGCTTATCCACTAAAATGATTAAACTTGCCTCATCCTCTTGCATCTCCTCTCTTACTAGGCTTGTAAATTAGTCCTTGACCTGCGGCCTGTTTCCTACTTCGTGGAAATGCTCTCTTATTACTCCATTGGCCAAGATACCCTCGCCCGCTTCCTTATCGGACACTAGACCGATTGCGAGACTATCTGAGGTCTCTAAGGTGTTAGAGAGACTGGTCCACAACCAGCTGTCTTCCTATCTCGACAGGCATCATTACAGAAATCCACGTCAGGCTGGTTTTGTTAGACATCATAGTACCCAGACAGCTCTTCTGGGGGTTCTGGATGATGTTCGTAGAGCCATCGAGGACCGAAAGATCACTATTTTGTTACTGCTGGATTTCTCCAGGGCTTTCGATGTAATTCCCCACGATCGTCTTCTTCTCAAACTTCGAAACTCACGTTTCTCCGATCAAGCACTTCACTGGTTTTTCAGCTATCTCTCAAACAGGTCTTAGGCTGTTGTCGACGATGAGGGAAATGTATCCGACTGGCTTGGTGTTTCCACTGGAGTGCCTCAAGGCAGCATCCTGGGACCTCTATTGTTCTCTATGTACATCAAAGATCTATCCTCGACCTTATCTTATTCTAATTATATGATGTACGCTGACGACACTCAAGTCTACCTGCATTGCCACCCCTGTGACCTGATCTGTGCCCTTCAAAATCTTCAACTAGACGCTCAGTCTATTGCAGACTGGGCCCTACAAAACGGGATACCACTAAACCTATCCAAAACCAAGGTCATGATATTAGGTAGTGACCAATATGTCAGGGCCATTGATGTAAACGCCATCCCTAAAATAACAATAAACGGCATTCCACTTGATTATGTCTCCTCCGCGAAAAACCTAGGTATAACCCTAACGTCCACTCTAAACTGGAACGATCACGTGAAAACCATCCTTAGAAGGGTTTATGGATCCCTTGCCTCTCTCCGATTTTACAGGAAATCTCTGTCCATCTCCCTCAAAAAACAGCTAGTAGAGCAACTAATTTTCCCTCATTTCAATTACGCCCCGACAGTTTTTTTACAACTTGACGGTGAGCGAGCCCGTGGGTTGCAGGTTGCTCAGAATGCCTGTGTACGCTTTGTGGTCGGTTGGATCCCATTCAATCCCACCATCTCCCTTGACTCTCACATCACACACCACCGACTCGCTTTAGGTTGGCTCTCCCTAACCTCGACTCGCTACAGAGCCCTTGCAACTCTTGCTTATACCACCATTTCCAGGGAGTCACCGTGTTACCTGGTACACCATATCTCACGACTACTAGAAAATGCTCCTATTCGTCGCTCAAATCGCCTTCTCCCATCACTATTCGAGTATAAGGCTCCGCGCACCGAGGCATGGAACTACTCGTTTGCCATACTCGCTCAGCGCATTCTTAACGCCCTCAGCGTCACCAGTTTTTCTACGGACCAAATCTCAACATTTAAACACTGGATACACAGCATTCTCTTAAACCAGGAAACCAAATTATGGCTGCAGCGCGCTACACACGTAAAACTAGAACCAACACCCAAGTTTTCCACATATCCAACTGTTCCCGAATCAGTAAACGTCACTGCCTTCGGTCCAGACTGCGGAACCTCTCATAAAAACTTGGTTTTGGATCTATGGTTTCTAAAACAAAACACCTAGTATCTTTCCTTCCCTTCTCTACCTTGATCTACATCTCATCCACCTTGCTTAAGTAGCCATTGAACCCTATCCCTGGTGTACCCTCATTTGAACTCTTCCACATTATCAACCAAATTATATCGTCAAAAATCGTCCTCTGTACCCTCCGCTCCTTGTCCATCATCCTCGTGCTATAAATCTATATACTAACCGCTTCAACTATTAACTATTATAAATGTGCGTTATCGCCATACTTTTTGTGATTTTTGAGCGCATGAAATCACTGCGTCTCTAGTCTTTTTCACTGAAAACATAACCAGAATTTTAACATTTTATTATTAGCCTCATCCGCGAGTCTTTCTACTAGTTATCTTAATTTTAAGTTATCTTACTTACACCTTTAATTCTAAATCTACTGTTATTCACTCACATTTGTCATATTAAATTGTATAACTAATCTCTTACTATTAATTCTGCTTGTATTAGTCTTGTTATTTTAATATTACTTGTAACTGTTTATTTTCTACGGCTTATCAACATGTTTTAATACTGGCGTTTACCTTACGACCGCTTTTCACTTATGTTTTTCTGGTGCCGTTTGTATTTTGTAAGTCCTGGCAAATCGTCGGGCCTATATTCTTAAGAAACTGTTTCTTCGTTATCTTAATTATTTATTGTTTTTCGATATTATTTATTTGTTACAAGTTGTTTTCATTTGTTCTTCTTTTTACATAATTTATTTGTATTGCCTGTATTGATTCTACACTGCCAGACGGGGTGTTACCCCATGGCGAAATAAAGAACCTATCTATCTATCTCTCTCTCTCTCTCTCTCTCTCTCTCTCTCTCTCTCTCTCTCTCTCTCTCTCTCTCTCTCTCTCTCTCTCTCTCTCTCTCTCATGCTATGCACGAAAAATTCATGTTGTAGCCAAAATAGTTGGGAAAATCCAATGCTATCCGGCTAAGCATCTAGAAAGGCTTCATACAGAAATATCTTCATCAATTGCAGCAACCCGTAGCACAACGTTCACTTCTTTGTCCAATATTATTAATTTTTATTTTGCTAATAATTATTTCACTAGCAGGCACTAATAATTATATTGAAGAGAACTGGAATCAGAATTTCGCTGCAGCACACACAATACAAAGGCGGACTTTGGGGGCATCCATAAAGGACGTCCGATGCCAAAAGGGAGGGTCAAAGTAGAAAATGTGACCGAATGTGACAGTAAATAGTGGGGAGCTTTTTCATTTTCGGACGGTCACAATTTTGTGTTGGCTATTAAAAATACTGTAATTTCTAATTTTTGTTTTTTCAAAAAAATAAAATATTTTTCATTTTCTAGTATAATTAAAACCTTTTAAATTATTAATCAATCAAAATCAGAAAATATTAGTAAATAGAAAAAAAATTTACTGAAGGATTTTTTTGGTATGTACTAAGTTTGAATTTTGGTGGTAATCGATCGAGTGGGTAAGTACAGTGAAAAAACGTCCAGGCGGCGCGCGCGGCGTGTCGATATTATAGGTCGATATCTATGGCAAAAGCGCGAGACACACAAATGACAAGCTCTGACTTGCTCTAGAGTTGTTGTCTCAATAAAGAATTAACTCTTTTGTTTCGTGTGCACACGCTGCAACAATCGTCAATAAATCACTCACAGTAAATACGTGAGATTATTGGAATGGTTACTCCTGGTGAGTTGTATAATAATTTTTGGGCAGCATTCAAAGATGCATATCCGAAACAATCGAAAGGCAATGTACAAACAGATTTCCATGCTGAATGGAAAGAATTGAAAGATAAATTTCCGGATATTGCTGATTTGGAGCGTGAAGTGTAAACACGAGTTCGATCTTTGCAAAATAAAACGACAATAAACAAATCAATGACTATACTGAAATTCCTCAAATCAACACCGAAATCGTCCGAGCATGCATCGACGAGTTCATCAGTGAATCATACACACACATGTTCTGCTGGACATTACGAAAAAGAATCTAAAGTACTCGACAACGTTGTTAACAAAAAAAAAAGGATTAGAGGAGTCACGTGATCTAACAGACGATAAAAATACTGTAGGTAATATTGATGAAAGAGAAAAAAGTTGTACAGCAGTGAAAACGACTGAAAGTAAAGAAGCTCATGACTCTGAAATCAATCGTTCCCCTCGTCGTGTGTACAAGCCATCTCAAGAGAAGTCGAAAGAACGAATTGATACATTGAAGTCTCAAATTGTAAATTTGACAAAAGTAAATGATATTGGATTTGCAAATGAAAAGACTGAAAAACATATAACTAAATTAAGAAGAGAACTTTTAGCAGAAGAAAATTCTTTGAAGAAAAAAGTTAATGATGCTATACGAAAAAGAAAAAGTCGTAAAATACAAAGTTTGAAATTAAAAGAAATATGTAACAAATTTCCTGAAGTGAATAAAGATCTCAAATACAGAGATGGTGTGATTGGAAGGCCCAGGCTGAAAGTAAACCAGCCAGAGTTGCTAAAAACGATGATTGACATTGCTAAACATGGAGGAGCAGCTGACCCGCGACGCCGTACTGAACGTACGTTTTCTTTGCAATTTTAGAAAAAAATTCAACTATAAACATTATTTCCTTGTCTTAATTTGAAATAAACTTATTGAATTTAGCATAAATAATTGCATAAAGATTTCGTAAATTGAAATTAAGTTTATTATATATTAAATAGTAATATAAAAATAATAATTAGATTTTTGGTTTTATCAACATTTGATTAATATTTTAGGACTTGTTTTTATGTACACAAAACTTACAATATATAACAGATATAACTTTTGAATTTCAGTAATCAGAAGTTGCAAGACTTTGGACGATCTCACTAAAGAGCTACAGAATGATAGGTTTAAAATTTCAAAAAGTGGAGTTTATCTTCGGGTTCTTCCTCGACGCAGCAATACAGAAGAGGGCAAATGGCACGTGAAGACTGTGCCTGTGAAACTCTGTCGACCAGAAGCAGATCACCATGCCAAACATCCCGATGGACCTTTTTGCCATGCAACGATACTTGCGTTAGAAACATTGGCATCCGTACTAGGGCCTGCAGAAACAGTTTTTATGTCTGTCGATGATAAGTCAAGAGTTCCTATTGGTCTCACGGCAGCTAAAAAGCAAGCTCCTATGCTTATGCATTTGCAGTACAAAGTTTCATTACCCGATCACGATTGGGTTATTGCAGATCGACATAAGTTAATTCCATCTGTCTACGCGGGAATTGTCATCAAAGCAGACAGTGAGGGATGCCCAAATTCAGTTTCTTACTCCGGGCCAACGTATGTCGCAATTCGGAGTGGCAAACATTGCTCGTCGACGGCCGAGACGCATGCGACGGATCTTGAGCGTGCATTAAATTTGGATAGCTTCACACTTCTTGTCAAAACAGATGATGGTAGTATAAAACCTGTTATGATAATTACTACTGACGGTGGCCCAGATGAAAACCCGCGATACACGCGAGTCATTTCATGTGCAATTCAGCATTTCCAAAAGTTCAAGCTTGATGCTCAATTCATCGCTACCAACGCTCCTGGGCGGAGCGCGTATAACCGTGTGGAGAGACGAATGTCGGTACTGAGCAATGAATTGGCAGGCCTTATTTTGCCTCATGAGCATTTTGGAACTCACCTTGATAGCAGTAATAAAACAAAGGATCAAGCATTAGAATTGAAAAATTTTGCATATGCAGGTGGTGTTCTTGCAGAAATTTGGGGCGATGTTATAATTGATGACTATCCTGTAGTGGCAAAGTACATCGACCCAGAAAATGTATCATCAGTAGAGATGCCTGAAGCTGCTTGGTACAGTAAACACGTTCGAGAGTCTCAATACTTTTTGCAAATCGTCAAATGTGATGACGATGAATGCTGCGGTCCTTGGCGCAGTAGTTTACGGCTTCTTTTAAAATCTCGATTTCTGCCTCCTCCAATGCCCATAAAGCAATCACCTTCAGCACTACATATACCACCGTTCGATGAAAACAACAAAAAATTTTGTCCTCATCTATTGCGATTGGCACTGAATATTGATATTCAAAACAAGACCTTCTCTCAAATTCCATATGATATGTACTGTCCAACTGTACAATCTTGAATTTCAGATAGAGTTTGTTCAGCATGTGGTTTATATCATGCTTCTATCAAGTCAGTTAAAAATCATAGGAAAATACACGGAAAACAAAAAAACATTAAGAAAATAATACCTGAAAAAGTCATTTCTGTTCGAAAAACGAATCATACAGAGGAGTTGTTATGTATCATTAAAGATGAGGAAACCGGAGCTGAAAATATAGAATGGGTAGAAGAAGAAGATGTAACTTCTGAAGAACGACCTCCAGTTATTGAGACTACTGAAATGCCAGTAATTCCATCCTTCTCTGAATGGTTAACCAACCCCTGGACTCAAGAATAAAAATTTATTTATCAAAAATTATTTAAAATATGTTTAATGAGCTAAAAATGTATTTATTAAAAATTATTTAATATTGTTTTGTAAAAATATGTTTTAATATTGTTTTGAATAATATACGTGATAATATAAGTGAAATTCTATTTTTTTTATAAAACTATTTTCAAGTTAGAAAAATTAAGGGGGGGTTCAATAGCTTTGTGACGTCCTTTTACGGGGGTGGATTAAAAAATGTGACCAGATGTGACAAAAGGGAGGGGTGCTTTCAGTTACACGAAAAATTAGTGGACGTCCTTTATGGACGCCCCCTTTGCAAATCGAATAACCGATATTAACAAAAGACGATCTGGATCATGCGCATGTATATATGCGTATATAAATTTTAAGATGTCTTAATATGTATAATTAATTTATTGTATAAATAAATAAAAAATATCAAAAATTACTACTGAAAAATGTTTATTGCATCTCAAATACAAAATAATATAAATTTATTTTATTTTAATTCAATGCACGCCGTGCTTTCATAATGCGTGCAATATGCTTTCATTTGAAATTAAATTTTGCGGCGCAGCAAAATGACAGCATTCTGACGGCACGGCGTGACGAGCACGCGCATGCCAAACCGTGCCGGCACGTTGTGTTATCTGGATTAACTTCTTATTGTTATGTCGAGACGAGGAGATGTTATGGCTAGACGTAATAATATTTAAAATACTGTCGCGTTGGTAAAAGTTGGATCTTAGTCAGGAGTTAAGCGGAGGTTTGTTAAAGGGATAGCGCTTTTATTAAATGTAGTGTGTTTAGGTAGATAACTTAGTTTCTTACCTTGTTAGGACTGGGCTTCAGAAGAGATTTTACGAAACAGTCTCAAGTGTTTGCACTTGATTAAGATTTATTGTTGAAAGACAAATTTATAATGCTTAGCAGAGTATAATTCCGGTTCTGAATAGCCGGGTAGCAAAACTTAGAAATAATACAATAACTAAATTATTGAGTTACTACTATTATTGAATTATTACTATTATGAATGGTGAGTTCAGTGATAATTTAATCATATTGTTACGTCGAGAACAAGTCAGATTATACAATAGCGGCAAAATTTGAATTTTTATGAAAGGGGAATTCCCTTAATTAAAGTAATGGTCAATTAATAGCTGACTTTGTTCTCAGTGACGCACTTTTCCCTTCTGGGTTTAACCCTTTATAGATTATTTTTTGTGTTTTGTACTATAAAAGAGAAGGCTAAGCGATAGTAACATACACTCTGTTAATAATGTTAATAATATATCGAATATATTACGATAGTAACATATTCGACTCCATAAGACCTTCTGCAATTTGAACAATAAATACTTAAACTCTATTTCTATAATAATTTATTATAAACCAGTAAAGACTTATACCTAATCCTTATAACTACGTTACATTCCTGGCTTCTGGCATACGTGTTTCTGGACCAGTCAAACTACAGGTAAAATTATTTAAATTGTCACTTTTTCGATCGGTGCTTTAGTTACATTGTTGGCCTGCTCGAGTTTTAGTCTCGTATCCGTGGTAAAGCGCTTACGCGTTGACCGAAACGAGACAGTTGCGGTTGAGTAACTCTTGTCAATTCGTGGCAGTTGCGTAAGACGTAACAATCTCTTGAGGAAATCTGAAGATGTAGACATTCTCCTATATATGTGTGCTCGTAAAGTTCGCGCTCAATAATCACACATGTGTGATTATTGCGTCTGAAAAAAGATGCCGCCCAGTACTATACATAATGTAATAAGTGTATTTTCATTGAAGAAGAGAAAAGATATTGTATGTAAATTTTGTCACATTAATTAAACACAATATTTATGTTTAGTTTTACTAACTGTAGAGTTTTATGTTTAACACTTAGATATAGGCTTAATAAAACATTTGGTCAAAGGTGAAAACAGTTTTAACTAATTTTCAGTCAATAGAAATTTACTCTTGCTAAACTGCAAAAACTTTATAATGCCCCCAAAACGAGGTCATCGAGCTAAAATTAATAATAAGGTTTGTAAAGTTAAATTAATCAAGCCATTCTTCAATTAAATTCATTAACCAAATTATTGCTTTATTGTTTAATTAGAATTCAGAAGATAAGTTATCAGAACAAACTTTTGAAGTCAAAAAAGATACAAAAAAACTAAACGAGCTGAAAGAGATATTGATAATCAAAATGGAAATGGAAATGGTGAACCAGATATTAAACGAACAAAATCCGAACCAAAAAAATTATTAAATAAAACTGATTCAAACTTAGCAGATATTAATTTCATACGTGAAACGTTAAATGTTGATGGAGAGAAATACAACATTAAAATTTGTCAGTGGACTGTTTCTGGAGTTAGAGCATTAATGAAGGTATGATTAAAAGTTTGAATATAACTTTATTTATAGATTGTGCAGATCCTTTGATAATTCATATTTTGTAGAAAAATCACTTAAATTATCTAAAGTGTAAAAATGCAGACATCATAGTTTTGTTAGAAACAAAATGTGAGAAAAATAAAATACCACCTGAAGTAAAATTAAAAGGATATAAGCATTATTTTCTTGATAGTGAGTTTTGATTGATCAGTGTCCTTTTTCAAACAATGATCATCTCTATTTTATATTCAAATAAATTTTTTACAGGCAAGAAAACAGGATATTGTGGTGTTGCTTTGTTTTCTAAAAAAGAACCTCTTAAAGTATCTTATGGATTGAATGATGACCAATTTGATGATGAAGGAAGATTAATCATTGCTGAGTATGAAACCTTTTATTTGGTTGTTGTTTGTAAGTAATAATATTTTTGTAATGCTACATTTCTTTATATACACCTAATCACTAATAAAATGTACATTTTTTAGATGTGTCAAATGCTGGTTAAGGTTTATTAACATTACCAAAGCGCTTGAAGTGGAATGATGCATTTAAAAAATATATTCAAGAGTTTGATAAATTAAAACCAGTGGTCATTTGTGGTGACATGAATGTAGCACATCAAGAAATTGGTATTAACGATAAACTCTTGGAGTTCAATTATTCAAATGTAGAATACAGATATTTATAGTCATTTTTGTTATAGATTTGACTAATCCAAAAACCAATATGAAAAATGCTGGATTCACTAAAGAAGAATGAGATGGTATGACTGATTTTTTGGGAGCAGGTTTCGTTAATACTTTCAGGAATCTGTATACTGATAGAACTGGAGTTTATACTTTTTGGTCATATTTCAATAATGCACGAAGCAGGAACATCGTCTGGTATAGTTTTATGAGCCTACATTCAAATGAAAAATTAAATTATGATATTTTAATAAATGATGTTTTAGGAGACTGGATTACTACATTGTTTCTGAAAGAATTAAAAACAAGGTTTGTGATTTCGTCAATGGAGATCAAGTTTTCGGTAGTGATCATTATCCAGTTGTTTTTTATGGTTATCTGTAAAAAACTTTGAATGTTAAAGACTTACAAAGAAAAGTCAATATTTTTGTTGAATAAGGTTGAAGAACAAATAAAACACTCATTACATTTCTTTTTCATCATTTTATACATAAGATAAATAGATTATTCATAAGTGTAATAGAATGAATTTGACTCTAAATACTATTACTACACTAGTTAGATATTGTAAACACTTAAAACATTAAAGTTTATTTTAGAACTATATTTATTTTTATTATTTTATTTAAGTCCAGAGTAAATATCCATTAATAATGATTAATAATATACAATTACATTACATTACATGTAATCCAGCAGAGGAATTTCTTCCTGTGCGCTGGTCTGGCATGTTTAATAAACTAATACTAATACTTAAAACTAATTAATAATTTGTATAAAGATATTTATGATTTGTTATTTTAATCCCATGTTCTATTTAGCATCTGTCTGGCTGTAGTGAAATATCCTGTTGTTGCATTCATGGTTCTTTTGTAGATGACACGTTCTATGTTTGTTAATCTTGCTGGAGATAAATTGCAATTGTTATTTGCACAAATAAATTTTCTAATATCTAGTATTAATTTGTTGTGGTCTACTGCATCCTCATGGACTTCCGATGTCGGATACAGAGTACCATAGAGATCAATTAATTGTTTTATATTTTTGCAGTTTAATCTATTTGCCATATTAGGTTTCCTTTGATCTATTTTTTAAGTTTGTTTTTCCTAGTTGTCGTGTTGTTAATTGTTTTCAAGTCATTTGGTAGTTTATTGTATAACATAATTGCTCTTACATAACTGTTTTTTATGCTGATAGTTAGTGTTCTTTTTGGGTGTTGGATTGAGGCGAATCTTGTTTTTCTTTCTTTTCCAATATATTTGTCCTTAAAAGTATCGTAGTGGAATAATAGAGATTCCAATGAAAAGCATTGATCTAAGTTAAGTGGGTATTCATGTGTCACAAATTGGTTTTTATAGATTATTTTTAGTAGTCTGTTTTGCAAGTTTTGTATTACTTTAATTCGACCTGTGTACGCTCCTCCCCAAGCTATAATTCCATAGGTCATTATGCTGTGAAAGAATGCGTAGTAGATCATTTTTAATGTACTGGTATTCATTATTTTTGATAGCTTATATAGGACAAATGTTAGATATTTTGTTTTTTGGTATAGGATTTGTAGATGTAAATCCCATTTCATATTACTGTCAAAAGTAACTCCAAGATATTTTGTGTTTTCAACTCGGTGTATTGGATGTCCTAAGATTTCAATTTTCAGGTTTTTTGGCGTACTGTCATGATAATTTCCAAATTCCATGTACGTTGTCTTGTCTATATTCAAAGATAGTTTATTAAGAGCAAGCCAAATTCCCACTATTTTTAGATAACTGTTCATATTAGTTTCAGCTTCTTTCCAATTCTTACCTTTTGCTATGATTGCTGTATCGTCTGCAAAAGATAGTATGGATTTTTCTGGTAGTATCGTTAGTAGATCATTTATGTATAGTAGGAAAAGTAGCGGACCCAGTATAGTTCCTTGTGGAACACCCATTTTTACTATTTGTTTATCGCTACTTGCATTATTTACCTTCACACATTGTTTTCTATTTGTTAGATAGCTTTTGATAAGGTTATAGGCACTACCCCTAATACCATAGTTGTATAATTTTTGTAACAGTATCTTGTGGTCAACTGTGTCGAAGGCTTTGGCAAGATCCAGAAAAGTTATTGCTATAGGTTTACTTGCATCTAATTGTTCATAAATGTTGTTTGAAATATAATTTAGTGCATGTTTTGTGCTTCTGTTTTTTCGAAAGCCAAATTGATTTGTGGAAAGTAAATTACAGTTGTCAATGAAAGATTGAATTCTTCTATGTATTATTTTTTCAAAGATTTTAGCTATGTTGGAGATTAGAGAAATAGGTCTGTAGTTATTTGCTAAATGTTTTTCTTTTGATTTGTGGATTGCTATAATATCCGCTTCTTTTAAAGCATCAGGCCAAGTTGTTGACTACCAGTGTGATTACCGCCGCATTTGTAACACGTGGCTTCATTTTTACATTTGCTCCCACTATGTCCAAACCTAGCACAGTTATAACAAGGGCTTGTATTTATAATGTCATAGACTTTGCAGTTTTGGCAACCAACAAAAAGTCTGCTTTTATTCTCTCTAATGTGTTTGTACAAATTAGCTGATACCTTCATTATAACTGTCATAGTTTGCAATTTCTCATTAGTGTATGTGTGTATTACTTTACCTTTGTCATCATAATTGTGGAAATTTCTTTGGTTTATATCTGACTCAATGTCTCGCATATTTTGTGTGAAAGATTTGCTGATGCCAGTAACTTTAACTGTTGGTTTCCTAATTTGCTCTTTTTCAATTTTAGCAAACGTGTGTATTTTTTTGTGTAATGTTTTTTCTATAGTGTTAATACTCTCTTCATTCATGCAGTTAATTATGACAGTATCGTTATTTACTGTTTTAATTTTTTTTGTTTGTATTGTTTTATCTTTGATAAGATAATGAGCTACGGTATTTTCTAAATTAGTGGTATCATTTTTATTTGTTCGTTTGATAATAAGTCTTGGTACCTTTTTTGGCTTAGGCTTTGGTAAACTCAATGTTTCTGCATATGAATTTTTAAATATGTTATTTGGTTTATTTTTCTTTTCTTTTGCTAATAACTCATTCCTATTTTGCTTTTCTTTGATGAGTAATTCATTTAGTAATTCATTTTTTTCCTTTGTTTCTTTGTAGAGTTCTTTCAATAAATTATTTTCAGCTTTTAGTTGTTGTATTTCATCTAATTCACTTACTTGTGTTAAATCCATATGTTCATCGTTTTCATTCATTATTTGTTTCTCATGCACGAGCTCATTTAGTATTTCTTGTTTTATTTCCTCTCTGCTTACAAGTTTAAATTGTGTTATGAAAGCACTAGCTTGTTCACTTAAGTCCTATAAGTAATATAAAAAAACATTTATTTATTTTAATCTTCACCAGCTGGAATTGCATCTTCTAATCGCTTTATAAACTTTCTATATTATTGAAGGTTATGATACGTTTATTCCGGGAGTAAGTGTGTTCGTTTGGGCCATGCGAGGAATAGTAGTACTTTTCTGTTGTTGGCACTATCAAAAGTTTTAGCGATTTTTACGCGTTCGTACGCGGTTGTACGCACGCGTATGTGCATATGTGGCGAGGGCATGGAGACTATATATATAGTCTCCATGGGCGAGGGCCTTAGATACGTTGCTAACCTGCTCTCGTTTTAGTCTCGCATCCGTGGTAAATCGCTTACGCGTTGACCGAAAAGAGACAGTCGCGTTTGAGTAACTCTTGTCAATTCGCGACCGTTGCGTGAGACGTAACAGTTTGATCATAAATTGATGTTTGCCTCGGGAAGTACTGATTATTTATTTTCAATTATAATTCGATATGTAGCCTAGTAGTAAGAGCAAAAGTCCAAAGAAAGAGGTATTTTAATAAATATAGTTTATATTCTCATACTATTTTTTAAAGAATTAAGAAAAATGTAGACATGTCATAAATTGTCAAATCCTAATTAGTTTATTCTTATTTGATCTCTGTAAGTCCATAGGTCATATGGTAAATTAAGTAAATTATAATTCTTGCTTGAAACATTTTAAATTCTTTATTATAGTTAGACAATGTCTAAAGCGTAACGCTGAATTAAAAGTTCTAGAGCAAATTGAACAGAATATAAAAAGTTAACTTTGTTATTGTTATCGTCAACAGTATATTTTGACACTTCAGCATTTGATTCAGATCTGTAATATCTAAATTAAAAAAGAATTAAAAACAATAAATATCAATCTATGAAATTTTAATAATTAAACACACTTTGACACTGTTTCACAATTACTTTCAACATTTTCAGCGTTAGACTGTGTTTGGACCGAAGTCATTCTTTACATTCTATTCAATTTGCCCTGGAAATTTCAATTCGGTATTACGCTCTATAATAATTATACTTATTCAGATTTCATTGTTTGTTAAAATTTTTTGAGTTGATAATTTCGATTTGAAGATTTTTTTATTTAAGTTATTTTATAACTTTATTAGTAGTAATTTAACATTTAAATTTAGAATTTAAATTATCACCATATTTTTTTAACTTTAATAAATGCAATTATAGGTATATAGCTAGGATAATTAGCACAATTCGAGCATTACCTCTTATTATTTTAAACAACTTTCTATGCTTTGCGCGCCAAAGCAAATTTGTTACGGTCTCTTTTTTATAAGTGTCGAATAAGGCAGTGTACTTATTCCCACGGGCGCTACACTTATACACACACACACACACACACGCACGAACACGCAGATATTGTACGAACCAAAACAAAGCTAATTTGCATACGCTGTCGGCTCAGATTAAGGCAATGTTTTGCCTAGGAGCGCGATTGTGTACGAATAATCGCGAAAACTCATGACCATATATGACACGTGACGTCACTGGCAGCCCGATCTATTGTTTATCAGACGACATTTTTAATTATTAACGCTTGGAATGAACAAATTCACTTTTTAAGTCAATTTGGTCACGAGGATTCCAAAGATCGACTCGAAAAAGGCGTGCTATTTCAAATAATCGCTTAAATTTCATGTACTACAAAAAACCATTAATAATTTTGCAATAATTATAAGAAACAATTATTGAAACACATATATGCAAAGAATCGGATAACGTGAATCTAAGCAAGAATTCCACGTATCGATAACAAATTAACTAACGATGTTGTCGATAAATAAAGAAATTATAATTTATTAAAACAATTAAAATTGCGTAGCAAGGCAGCAAATGATCTGAACTTGAGTGAAAGGGCAAAATTGTTAAAAGTTGTTACAAGTCATTCATTGATTTTATATTGGCAAAAGAACAATTAAAGGATTATTTAAAATCATTGTCATTTAAACTCCATAAATTTAAATAACAAATTTGAGGTAAATAATAACTGTATACATCATGAGCTGTCGTTCCGTATAAAAATCTCTTTCAATTTCATTGTAGATTTTAGAGTAGACGATCATTAAATTTTGATTGCTCATAACTGGCGATTGCGATTTTTCCTCCGATTTTAATTCATATAATATAATTCTATATTTAAAATCTGATTTTTTGAAGCAACAAATTTTCAATTCGAATGAGCCGTTCTGCAACAAAGCTCGATCGAAGTTTGTATTCGCATGCGAAAAGAGCGTTATAGGGGCTACTTAGCGTAAAATAGGACCTCTACCGCGAATATAAAAGCGCTCATCACCGGAGCATCGAGGAGTTTTGACTCCGCATGCCCAGCAGCGTGAGCACTGTTCTTAGCTGAATAAATCGTAAAATAAATTTCTCTGAGTCAGTGGTTAGCCCTGCTACTTCCACATCCTATCCCTGGCCTAGAGCTCAACTCATAGGACGACTTACTCCGATGAGAAAAAGCAGCCTAGACAAATCATTTTCATAGAACTCATTACCTTTCCAGTCTGCGGGACCTCCAAAGTCTTAGTCACAACGCTGTTCGGCTTTGCCCAAATAGATGCGACTTGATCTAGTGAGGTACCACGAGGCACCTCGTGGGCTTAAGCGTCGTCTATACGACTCAGTTTATTCCCACATTGAGGAATAGAGGCTGCGAGTCAATGCTCCAATTATTTTTGCCTACCATGAGGTTATTATTTAAATTCATAATTTTAGAAGCAGGCGTCAGTGGGATTCTCGCTTAGATTTGCAAAACTATGACGTTACAAATCACTCGGGTCCGATCCTTATATTTTTATTGTAATCAAACGGTACAATTATATATATAGCTAAAATACAAGAAAAACCGAACATATTTTTATTATTGGGTAAATTGATCCTATGTACATATTTAGTAACGCTTATAGTAATAGATCCATATCTTTTATATTGTATATTCGCTTGTATATCTTCTTGTACGAGATTTGATATAGCAAAAAAGGATGGGATTCCTACCGAAAAAGACTACAGGTGATGTGCAGAATGTATGGTAGTATAACTACAGTATTAATGTTTTTTTTTATTTCCACGTGAATTTAGAAACATTCATTGCGATTAAAATCAAACGCGAATTTCCATGACGGTAATTGAAAACGAACAAGTAAATATTGATCAACGACTAGAAGAACTTGTTATATAGTCCATCAAATGAATATTAGTGATACGTGATATTCGTAAAAATATTCTATGCCAAAGGTGGTAGAATATTTTTTAACGAAATGAATTAAGCTAATCAAATACATGAGATTATTGGATATTCGGTATCCCAGAAAAAGTTTCATTTTATTTCGCTGGCTATTATAATCTATCGGTTGAGTTCAATATTGCTGATCGTATAAAGTCTGAATAACTCGTCACGTCGATAAAGAGTTCTGCATAGTGTTTTAAGCAATCCGTAACCTCCTTAAAACCAATATAAATTCCGATGAGATGCATTTTATTTACAGTGGCTGGACTTCCGATGTCACTCTGCAAAAAGACAGAAAAATTCAAATATTTGATGGAATTAGGTTGGAAATTTAAATATTTGATTGAGGTAAGTTAGAAATTTGATTGAATGTATATAAAATCAAATTTCAATCAAATATGAGCATGTGGGTGCGTGCGGTCGCGCAGGTGGGTATCATACCATGCAAGATTTGTATCCAAGTGCCGGAATCGCGCAAAACTTTCCAGAAAGGTCGACATCCGGAAATAACTTTTTGCACCTTGTCATACTAAGAATTTCCATATAAAATTTGTGCTGATCGTAATCGATGAAAGCATTTTTTACAGTGATTTGACCATATCCAGAAACGAATAATTCGAGACCTTCGTGAGACTTTGCTCTTTCCTCCGATAATGGAATAGCAACTTCGTATGCATCGAAGCCATATAAATTTTTTTTAAGCTGAAACGAGGTAAATGTTATTGTCTTTGAACTAATAGGCTTAACAAAAATACTGATTTATTCTTGATCGGTGGGATGATAGCAATATCGCAACTTTGAAAAATAATGAAGATATTGCACATTAACTTTACCCGTATGAGTGCTATGTTATGCTGATAAAAATTGTTGCCATCGTACGAAGGATGTAAAATAATTTTCTCCACATCGTAAGATCTTCCATGATTCAATGTGCGTGATACAGAAAATACCTTCAATTTAGTTTTGTACTCCGCATTTGGGACGGATTGGATCAGGCAATTAGCTGTAGTAAGGATGTATCTATTATGGATTACAGTACCGCTACATTCATATTTTCCTTTCCACTGAATCCAGACGTGATATTGAATTTCATATGACATGGTCAAAGTACACCGCAAACATTCTCTTCTATAATGATATTTTTCTAAAGATGTTATTGATATTATAACCCCTATCGTTGCTACTGCCACAGTAACTAGCGTGATAAATTTTTTAACCGACATCCACATTGTCGATGTGAAAACACTTCCACATTAAACACAAAACTACGACTGACTGACTTCGCATCGACAAATTTCGATATAAATATATATCGAAATCTCATTCGGCTTGTTCCAATTCGAATACACGGAAAAGAAAAGAGGAAAGATGAGAAGAAAATGGTACACAAATAAGAATAAACATATGAATAGACATAGGGGAGAGACTCATTTAAAAAAATATGAGTTTACGAATTTCTTGTATTAAATTTCGAACAAGAAGGCCGTTTGTTTTAAGTTGAAAGCATAATTTTACTACTAAGAATTATCAGATAAAATTCCAGTTGAGATGTTAATAGAGATCTCAAATGGAATCTTAGATGCCGAAATGATATTTTAACGCGTAGTATTTCGAAATCTTAATTGCGATTATGATGATATGAAGCTACATCAATTTAGTGATTTCGTCTGAGATTTCTGCAGAATGCGAAAGTAGGGCACACTCAACTAAATTATTTACTTATGTAAAAGAACTAATTAAATATTAAAAAATTATTCGTCAACCTCAACTGAAGTAAACAAATCAATTTTATTAAATCAGTCATCTGAAATGATGTATATATACATAGATTATAGAATATTCAAAAAATGGTCGTAAGCCTAAACGTAATTATAAACTAGTCAATATTCTGATATCAGTTACTAATCAGTAGATGGACACATTGTCTATTATTTATCTTTTCCAGATTTTATTTTCTTTCTTTTCTTTCTTTTTAGTATAAAAATAAAGTTTCATCTTTCTGACTATACAAAGTCATGATCTGAAAAATAACGAAATAATTTGTAATATTCAAGTAATCTGATTTAAATTCATTTTAAAAATAAAAGTGAAAAAGTATCAATTAATTCATTGATATTGGGATGAGCAAAAAAAAAGCTCCATATGTGATTTTTGTTGATGAAAATCTAACATTTTTCAACATCAAAAAATCAAAATGTAAACAGATGGCTTGAAAAATATCATTATGGTAATTATTTTATTGGTATTGGTATAGGTATGCTTCGGAGTTCAAGTGTTAACATTATTAGATATTTGGAGTTCGAGTACTATACCAGACAATAAATTAATAAAAACGTTACAGCAGGCGAGTCCGAGGCGGCGGTTAATTAACATCGCACGGACGACGAAAAAATAAGTTTACAAAGTAATCAATAAATACGTTTACGAAGTAAATAAATTAATAATTATTTATCCGTCGTTATAATTTTTATGAAATATTTTCAAAGTATACATAGACATAGAATATTTCAGCGGTACGTTTCAGTACAATATCTAAAATATTATTCGAAATGTTGCCAAAATTTTACGTGAAATATTTATAACAACATTTGTGCAAGGTCTCTGGTATATTTCTATGAAATATTTTTAAATATACGCACACACATACACACACACACACACACACACACACACACACACACACACACACACACATGAATACATTGAACATTTCAGTCATATATTTTTGCATTATTTTGTAAATATTACTTGATTATTGAAACATTGCAAATATTTTAAAAGCTAAGGATACGAATGACCCAGGCAACAAGCTTGCACACAAGATCTGTGTCCAACTTTAGATCACGTCAATGAAAGTTACTCTTTTTATTGAATAAACAAATGAATAAACAAATGGATAAAGAAAATATAAAAAATATCATAGCAAATATCACTCCTCTGTTAACCCTCTGCTTAATTTTAACACAAAGCTTTTTCAACCATTGTATTAGACAAATATTCGGTTACAATTCGAAAATTATTATGAATCGAGATCCCAAAGAATACTTCGTGAATGTAAACTATTGGTTTAAATTGGTTGAGATGGTGAGTTCAATCTGATTATACTTAACGAAAAATTATTTAACCTATTTTCTTATTTATCCCTGCAGAAATGGTGTCAAAAAAGGTGGCCTGTCTCACAGGAGTATTTTTTACGGACATTTCCTACCTATGGTGCGTCTTAGGATGGTATGGTCTCTGCTGCATTGAGAATTGCATATCAAATCGAGCAACCGAATTTCGGACTGGTCAGGCGTTTGAAAACTTGGAAATTTTGTGAAATATATCATAACATACATCACCTCTGTATTTCAGGAAATCATGCTTATTATTTTCTATCTTTTACCTATGACTAATGCACTATGGGATTTCTCCGTTAAGAACCTACCACCGGCTATTATTTGTACGAGGTTTTATTCTTTATTTTTAAAAAATAAGTTCCATGATGAGTAAGGTTAATTTGAATGCTTTGTCTTTTATACAGCAATAATAATGTTTATCGATTTGATTTTTCTTGTGACAATCAAAAATCAAGAATGAAGAAAAATTTTAACGAGCTTGTAATTTTGTTTTATTTAAAAGAAATAGTTTGAATATTATCTTGACGTGGCATCTTAACATATTGATCGACGCATTAAATATTTTTTCCAAGTTGACTTATTCGAACATGATTTTTTTGAAGATTTGAAGATTCTGATTAATTGCATGGATAATTTCATATTTAGCAAGATTTCGAATATAACAATTATTGTAAAGCCATTTAACAATGCGTGAATAAAAATTTTTCCGTTTATCAATTCTGATCCTGAGAAAAAACCTTTTCCAAATGTTAAGTAAAGAAATATATTTTCATGGAATCAAAAAACATAAAAGTATTAATAGTGTAGTAAAATATTTCAATTTGTATGCCTTCACTTTTTTATTATATTTTCATGGAAACTTCAGTATTTAAAAAATTCCTTGATAAAATTCTTAGTTAACGAGTAAAATATGAGTGACCAATGATTAAAACTTCATGAAAATTACATATCATTATACTAAATAGTTTTCGAAGAAGAAAAAATTATTTTTTTTAAATTAGTCTAATTAGCTTGTTTAATATCTAAAATGATTTGGTTGGACAGTTCCACTTACAATTTGAAACATACTTTATTCACTAAAAGTTACAGAATTAATTTGTAAATAACGTGATGATATAACTATTTAAAAAAATATACATATTTAAAAATAAATTCAAATTAATAAGATGGCTCTTTACTTTGTAAAATTACTTGCCAAAAAAAACATTATAAAGTAACTCAATTCATAATACTTAAAAAGCCATTATTTTATTTGTAATTATGAGCATAAAAATAATTTCATGGGAAAATAATACAAAAAATTGATCAAGCCATTCTTTTTTAAAGTACTCCAACTTCTTTCTCAGTAGGTAAACTAGAGGGGCATCAACTCAGAGGGGTACTAGCTCACTGAGTTGAAGCGTGTGAGTTGAGGTGTGTGCATGTTCACCTCACCCCCCCCCCCCCCCCCCGATCGGCCCGTGCGCTGTCAACTCACCCCCCCCCCTCCTACTGAGTTATACCGATGCGTTCTACGCACTCCCCCCTCCCCTACTGAGTTGATCTGATGTGGCGTGCGTTCTTCCCCCTCTACTACTGATTTGATTCCTATGCGCGCATCACCTCCTCCCCCTCCTCCTACTGAGTTATACCGGTGCGTTCTACGCACTCCCCCCCCCTCCCCTACTGAGTTGATCTGATGTGGCTTGATCTGATGTGGTGTGCGCGTTCTCTGCAGCATTTCCCCCTCTCCCACTGATTTGATTTCCTATGCACTGCGCGCGTTCTGTGTTTCGCGTTTTGATTTTCTTATTGTGTGTGTGTGTGTGTGTGTGTGTGTGTGCGCGCGTGTGCGCGCGTGTGTTAAAAATTTTTAGATTTATCTGAAAAAAAACGGACGGATCGGGGGATCGAACGCGCGTCCTCCGGATCCGCAGGCCGATGCTCTACCGCTAGAGCTACAGCCACTGTTACCACGGGCAATACCGTATTGTATATACTGGCTACACACGCGATTGATATGTGGGGGGGGGGGGGGCGGCGGCGGCGCCGGCGGCTGCTGCTGCTGCTGGGGAGGGCCCAAGCGCTAATACATACAAATGATAATAAAGTTTAATAAATATACTAATTATAATAAATATTATACATAAATATTTATTATAATTGGTATATAACGAATAATAATTTTTTTATGTTCGATGTGTGCGCGCGGGCGCGCGTGTGTGTGTGTGTGTGCGTGCATGCGTGTCTTATCTACCGAAGATGGTTTAATAGAAAAAACGTGCAAGTACCTGCTTACTTTCTTTTATTTGTAGACTTCGTGGTTGTAAGCTACTATAAATAGCACAGCGTAAGAATTATCGAATCTTTCATCAACCAGCATTCACATAAAATGGATCGCTACTCTAAAGTAAAGTACTCTCGTCTTCCACAGGAAGACCCGGACGAAAAGAAGAACAAAGAATCATCGACATGGAAACAAAGTATTTCGAAATTTTCGAGCAATACTAAAAATTTTCCTGAACAAAAAGGCTATCAGCAGTTCAATAACGAAAAGAAGAAATAATCATATTTATACATGTCATCATTGTACACCACCTCAACTAATAAATAAACATTTTTTTGTCTAAATTCTATGTTATATAAATTTTTTTTGTTGATAAAAAAATACAAAATTTATTATAAAAAGATGAACTGCTGCTACTGCTGCTGTCATCGTCAGAGTCAGCGAAGAATTTCGCTTTTTTTTTTTTTTGGATGGTTTAATAAAAAATAAAAGAATATTTTTTTTGTATCTATTGAAACAAAAATTTTTTTTATTGATAAAAAATATATCTTATTCTACATGTTCTTAAAAAAATACATATTATTCTACAAAGTATTTACTTAAAAAACAAAATCACTATAGAAATCCTTCAACGACTTCATCGCTCTCTTCCCAATCCATACAACAGCCATCGATATAAAACTTTTTCATTATTTTAACGTTTTGATGTGTACATGTCGTTACGTATTTGCCGTTATGATTAGGGCACACGGTAACTAATTTTAATTTTTCGAAAGGCGAATAGCCCCAATCATTCAAATCGAAAACTTTGAGGCCATATCGTTCTAACCACTCTTTTTTCAAATCTCCGGAAACGAAAATTTTTGTGGCATCTTTGAGTGTATCTGTGATGATGAATTTATGCTCTTCGTATTTATAATCGCCAGAGTTCCATGTTAATCCATGATAGTAGAGTTCTAACCAGAGATTTTCTCGCTTATATTTCTCCGTTAGCCTTCGCCATGGAAAGGGAGGTTTGAACAAGCGTACGATCGGTTCTTCGTTGTAGTTAAGTGGGAGTATCGCTAACTCTTTCACGGCATAAGTTTTGCCAGGCATCATGAAGCCTTGCATATCCACTACGTACTCCATTGCGATAGAAAGCTACTACTGAGCTGCTTAAGGAAAGAGTCAATTCTTTAATACCCTCCCCCCTCTCCTAAATAAGTTTCTTCACATCTCCATTTATCGGATTATACTGAACGATGCGATCGTGTAGAATAAGACAATACGCTGTAGTTCCTTCGGGAATATTTTCTCTAGTTTCGAACTCCAAGCGCACATCTACTGGAGCAGTCTTTAATGATTCGTTTTGTTTCGAACAGTCAATCACTACGAGTGGCATGTAATTTTTATATTCGAGTTTGTTGAGCATCGGTTCGGCATCCTTACCGTAGTATACGTTTTGAAAATTGGCATACATATCGTACAACATTGCGTACTGGTTTTTACTGAAATCAATGTTGAGATTACCGTATGGATAGCACTGAGAGTTGAGGTACAGTTTTACATTTCTGATGTTACAATGATCAAATATACTAGCGTTAGAGTTTGGTTCATTTTTTCGATTGATTTGGAAGGCTAAGATGACGTAGCGTGGTTTCTCCAACTGATTTATCGTTTTAACTGTCCAGACGTGATTTGTGTTTGCAGGCAGCGCTGGATATTCGTACAGTTCCCAACTACGAAAACTCATTGAAATACTTCGTTCGCTTTTTAGAAAGTCGAGTAGACGTATTTTCTTTGCATTCGATGCAGTCACATAGGGCATAAGCCATTCGAGACGTGTTACATTAATCTTGAATTCTTCGTAAGCTTCAACGTTAGCCACGGTCTTCTTCGTTTGATAAACTGCATTTAAATCAGTACTCGATCTTACGAGAATTAATTCATGTTTCATATTCACTAGCACTTTGCGATAGTCCTCAGCGAATCCAAGTATGAAGCTCAGAGGAATCAAAATGTCAAAGTCGCCATTCGCATTAGTTATTTTACGGTCCTCTTGTTCTAAGGTATTTATCCATCCGGCATTTTCGGCAATCAAGGTTTGACTTGGAGTGAGAGATAACCAGTTCTTCATAATGGTTGTGAGACCAACGTTCTTACATTTATCTATTTCTATAGCATTCAGCTCATACCTAATTTCTTCAAACATGTGACAAATGGCATTATTAACAAAATCAGTATTCGTTAACAAAGTGTTATTGTTGCTGCGTAATCGTCCACAAATGTGTAACGAGCTGCGAGATGGTAAAAGGCACAAGTCTTGATGTTGAATTGATATACGAATCTCGTCACTATTTTTGAACGATGAATTGGTGTAAGGTTGATGAGCGTGGATCTCGTAATGAGCCAAAGATTCATCGAAGACGACAGGTGACTGTATTTCGAGAATGTTCTCCATTGTTTCGTTGAAAGCAGAAGCAGCAAAAAGAAAAAATTAGGCAATTTATTTTCCACCTGGAACTACTCTTAACCCAAGACTTTTTAGGAACTTTATGCTTTGACGTGTTAAAGCTTTCGCTTTCCGATGACGATTGATGACTGGAGTTCGTCGTGTTGACGTTTTCAATTTCAGTCGACGACTGATGATGGGTTTGCATTTTTCAATGCTTATATAGTCCCTACCACTCTTTGAATCGTAAACAATTCCCATTATACGCTTTTGAGGTGTAATCTGATGGTTATGACTTCACCGCGAAAATTAATTAAATTTCCGTCTTGATCGACGATGCGTAATTGTAAATAATCTATAGACTTTTTCGTAACTGGAAGATAAATCACGCGAGAGGGAATTTCAATAATTTTATATCCAGGCGGTACTGCTGGAAAAAATTCGTGAATATCGTGAACGGTGTTTCCGTTCAAGTAAGCTCCAGCGGTTATATTACACTCGACTCTCACAGCGTTCACTCTGAGAATACTGACGGGAAGATCAGAGTTGTGAGAAACGTTTGCCTCTAATGTACGTTGTGAAAAACCCAACAATCGTCCGATAGAATTCTGCGGACGAAAATCGATAGGTTCGGAACACTTGATTGTACAATGCAAGGTGTTGTTGTTTGGTTTCAAACTAAATATTATATTATTATTATTATCAGTACGGAGAGGCTGCACAGCTTTGCGAAGAAATTTATCAATGTCGTCGATCTCGTAGGTCCCGACAGGTATGTCGATAATTTGATTTGCGACGTAAAATTTATTATTATGTACGTCGATATTAGGTATCGAGTTGAACGTTAGAAACTCGACTAAGCCCAACTTGTAATGTTTATGCTGTGATAGTTCGATTGGTGGAAAATAGTGCGCTTCCAACCAAAACCCGATGTATCTTCGCGAGGTGCAAGCCATGCCCTATTGCTTGTTTTAGAGCTCTGTAGTGGATTACGAAACGCTCCTTATTATGGAGAGTCGTCATGAGCTTTTTCTGTTTGGATCCCGGAGCGGATTTGTGCTCCGGACAAAATGGCATATCTCTGTGCGCATCGTGAATTTCTTCTGGATACTCCAAATCCACCTCGAGTATGTAACCGAAGGCTGAGTCATCGGGAATATCGAAGGAAAAGTTGGCGGCGGCGTCAATGTCGCACCATTCGAAATCACCGAGTGGAAGTGGCTCAGTCATACTCCAACCGTAAAGGTTATTGACGTCAAAATACATCAAATATTTGTCATCTTTCTGTGGATCGTAGTTGTCGTCGTCGTCGTCGTCGTCCATGTATGGATTGTTCGCGACAGCGTACCTATTACAACACTGGCTAACTCCACCGCGAATGCCGCGCTTGACAAACATGACGATATCCGTGAAGAGCTCCAACCTTACACCCGTATACTTCAACATGGCGTCCCAACTCAATCCGGGCGTCGTATAGTAGTGGGCCGGATCCAAACGATACACCGTTCGACACTTGGCTCTGAAATTTTCAAAAACTTCGGCCAACAAGAGAACGTCCGTCTTGAGATACAAATCCGAATAGTTGCCGAGATCGGCGATGTCGAACGTTCTCCAAACGTTCTCCGCGTGACTGTACTCCTCGTCGTTGATATCCGAATCGTACAGGCTGCTGTAAAAATCTTGCTTTCGTGGAAGCGTCGTCGTCTCCTCGAGTTTTGTAAACGACGACACATAGTCATACGGAAATACACCTTTTCTCTTGAGTAGGGCAATCTGCGGCAGTGTGTATCCGTCATCTTGCTGAAAATGTCGCTCTAGAATATCGTGTTTTTCCAAGTACGACGATAGTTTGTCGAGCGAACACATCATAAATCGAAACGAATCGACGAAACGCAGCTTTATATCGGTACCTTCCACGTACTTCGTAAAAGATATGTATTTTTCCTTGGTTTGAGGAATGAGGCTCACTCGACCGGGAAATTCGTTCGCGATTTCCCGGATAAATAGATGCGCATCATATCCGCTGAGATTGTGAAAAAAAACGGGTATAGTTCGCGATTCTTGATAAGCAATGTTACACGTGCTGTGAGCAGCTCCACGATACTTTCCCGTAAAGTGACAATGATCGCGAACTTTTCTATCTTTTTTTTTTTCATTCTCGACAAAAGGCCTATTACATATATGACATAGCGTAGCACGAAAAAAGCTAAATGCCTCTTGGAACGTTAAATTTTTCATTGGCTGCGGGCTTCTGTACAACTCTTGCAGATACTTGGCCAAATCGTGAAGATTGCGAACGAACCACTTGGCCGGACCAACGTCATCGAGGGTTTTCTGTCTGTAGCTTCGATAACGCGAAAGAGAGTCATCGTAGCTACACTTGACGAAAAAGCCAACGCTGCACGGTTTGTGACGTTGATAGATCCGCTCGTCGTTGGACACCGCTTCCAAGAGACTCTCAAAATCGGCGTATACGACGAACGGTACCGCGCACTCATTTTTAAAGTTTTCAAATTGTAAATATTTATCCTTGACACTGGGAAGCACAATTTTACAAATATTCACATTTTTATAGTCGATCTCGTGCGTTTTCAATCTCTCTTCAGTTAGAAAATAGTGCAAGCAACGATCGCATATGTACGACTTACATTTGCGAAATGACAACTGTCGATACATCAATCGAGATAAGTCTTTTATCCAAACGTAGTGCACTTTGTATGGTATACCGGAACGTTCCATTTGCTGCTGCTGTTGCTGCTGCTTTTCGTTCACATCGATATAATAATTTTCCACTAGAAGAAGATTCACGTGCCTGTCTTTTTTCTCATCGGTCAAATGTTGCGGTAACACATCGTAGGATCAATTATTCAAATTTAAAAAGTACACGTTAACTGAAACGTTGTTTTGCTTTTCAAATTTCACGACTTCTTTCGGGTGTATCGGAAATGATAGATCTTTGAAATTATATTTATCTTGATGAGCAGTATAGGCAGTAACACGGCATGCATTCCTTGCGACTGGATGTAACGCCGAAAGGATGGCCCAGTTGAAGCATTCGTTGTCGTTGTTCCGCACGTTCACACAGGCTCTCTTTCTTTTAATAGGCTTGGGCAATTCAACGTAAGAACCAGCTCTCATAGGATTGTACTTGCTGATATTTACGGTTAAGTTTAATATAACGCGAAGAGGCCAGCCCGAGTCTTGCTCTTGTAATTTTTCCGTGCTCTTACTGATTGGTTGTAAAACGTTTTCGACGAACCACTCGTCTATGTCTGTGGTTAGGTATATCGGCGCCATCTTCGTATTGAAATGCTTCACATCGAGCTTTTCATCGCAATTATTCTTTTCGACTGCATACTCGGCATCCAGTACGGCATTAACTTTTAGAACTATGTTTCTTCAAGGTTTCCTTAATTTGAGCATGGAATAATGGTTTGGCATGCCTCAAAAACTCATTCAAATCCAGATGTTTCAGATTGGTTATCACACCAGTCTTTATTCTGCCTTTGAACGCACTATTGATATCGTTCCAGTGAACTGTGGAGTCTTGAGCTGGATTAACAACAGCCGGTGTAGTGGTAGTAATAGTAGAAGTAGTAGTAGTAGTACTAGCCGGTTCGAGACCTTAACCAACTACATCCAAAATAACGAGTGGTTCGTATATGGATTGTTCGCTATGCTTGCTCACCACAAGTTCGGCAATCGATGAGGTGGCAATAGGGGGCTGTGCCAACAGCCTACTCTTGTATTCGTTTAGCAGATGTAAAACGCTTCTAATCATGCACATAGCTGCCTGCAGCTTCTGTCTGCCAGACACGATCAAGCTAGGCGAACGAGAAAGCTCATCGGCTTTGCGCAAAGCCAATGAACCCAGTGTCAACCATCTTTCGATGTCTTCGTCACTAGCATAACCTGCATTCGCCAGACGATGTGCGCGCAAGAGCAACAAAGCTGTGTTCTTAAAATACTCAGCCATGATGCTAGTTACTCAACTGAGCAGATTTGACAAATCCATCGCGTTATATTCATTACTCGTCAATGCTGATTGGTTGGAAAACGTATGGGGGGGGGGGGGTGGACGATTGTGATTGATCGAAAAATTATAGTGGGACATCAACAAGTGCAAGCTCAGTATAAAAAGAAATTCATTCGTCTGTATTGACGCAGTCGTCGACGTCGATTCCTCATTACTACGATGGATTTTGTTGTAGACGTACAGGGCTTCAAAACTACCTTAAACGAATTCGTATTCAAGGAGATTGCTGTTTGTCCTCTGGAAGAAGATCCAACTCCATCGGTGCTTCTGTTTAAACCACCTTACCCGTGGGAGTGGTTATTAAAGAAAAATCAGTGTGAAAACCGGTGGTTAGCGAGAAATTTTCATGGTATTCCGTGGGAATCTGGCGATTTACCGTACGACGATCTTGGAAAAATAATGAAAAAAACACTTTTTGGAGCAACTATTTTTGTCAAAGGTCTTGAAAAACAAAATGGTTGAGAAATTTGTTGACCAATGCACAGTAAGTGTCTTTTCGTCGCGTATCATCTTCAAAAGAAAAAATGATATCTAATGATTTTTTACAGAACGACTGTGGTTAACGTTGAAGATTTGGATTGTCCATCACTCAAGAATCTTTCAAACGATAGCATTTCCGTATGCAGTAACCACAATGCGTATCTATCAAATCCACCGTGTGCCTTTAAAAACGCGCTGGCTATCAGTAGATGGATACTCGCTCGCAAAAGTCATGATATGTAATTTGATTTTTTTTATATCTAAGTTTGAAAATAAATTTAAAAAAATTAACGTATTGATCATTCCTTGTTTTTTACTCACTTATAATATATAAATTTTAGAAATGTGTATTATTATTATTATATATAAGAAACAAAAAAAAATTTAACATTAAAATACAAAAAAATATTAGATTAAAAGAGAAAAAAAGTACGCAATCATTTTTTAAAAATAATAGGAACTTTATTAAAACCAAACAAGAACAAATTTACGCAAAATAAGCACGAACGCGTTTGGTAATAGTTTGACGACATATTGGACAATCGTCAATTCTTGATGCACATTCCATGCATACAGTGATATGTCCACAAGGTAAAAAAAGTACAGCGACCCTAGCATCCAAACATATCTTACATCTGGTAATTTCAAGTTGACGTAAAATATTGCCTATATCTCGCTGCGACTTTTCAACCCTTTCGCGAATTTTATTCATTTTTGCATTTTGTTTATCGATACTCTTCTTATAACCGCGTACAAATTCTTCGCAAACAGATACATACTAACAGTTGCATTTGCTATGGTTTTCGAAGCACATTTCTCCGTCAAATGTAAATCGGAAAAAAGCTTTGTAAGAAGACTCTCAATCGATAACAATAACGCAGGCTCGTCTGTACTCGAAGGTGGGCTAGTTGTTGCGCACGCTGTTGCTGCCTGATACTCGAGCTTATACGGTCCACAAACATCTTTACTTTTTCTTCGAGGAGGAGGAAGTACCGGTACGGGGCTCGATCCGATCGGCACATTGCCGCAACTTCTGTTACGAATGAAAAGGCAGCCACCATCCCAGCGCTTATGTTCCGTCATAGGGTCGTCACCTTCTTCCCAACGACAGACTTCCATACCACATTCAAAACAACGCACTTGATCGATCTGCCCCGTATAATAAAAGCCGGCTGCAGCAAGATCTGCTGGTCGTACGTGTGCGCATGTCCATTGAGACGTGAAGCTATCCAGCCTCGCTTGCTCAAATCTGCACAAATAAAAAAAATATTAAAAAAAATATATAAAGTATGTTCTATAAACAATAAAACAAATAATTACCTATAGTCAATCTCGTTGGAGCTCATTGTAGAATGTTCGTATAACCTTTTCCCTTTCACACTTTATACTAGTTCACTCTGGATGCTAATGCGACTGCTGATGAGATGCAGCTCATTTTTATAACGGACGATTAAGATTTCCCCCCTCCATCCTCTATTAAAAAAATTCCATACATGCCATACATTCCATTCATTCCATACATACCATACATTCCATAAAAAAAAAAATCATTTAGTTTTTATGAGTTATACATACACGTGCGCGCGCGCGCGCGTGCGTGTATGTGTATGTAAAGCATACAACTTGTGGGGAATTGACTCAACGGCCTATGCGAGTGATGTCATTTAAAACTGTCGCATATACGCACTGATTTTTTAGAGACATTTGTTCTTGTTGTTTTTAATGACGATATTTCAATTATTTTTAATTAAGAAGAAATTACCTGTCCTTTCTGTTAAATTTAATTGTTGACAATTTACATATAAATAATTAATTAATTGTCTACATCTAATACTCTATAAGAAAAAATTAGTAACATTATTTATCGAATTTTTTTCTCGTAATAATCTTTCGGTAATAGACATACAGGAGAATCGAACCTAGCCTCCTTTGCATCTATATGACAGTACTCTACCGTCTGAGTCATTGTCGCTCTTTCTAAAGATAGTGCATACTAACTGTATATTACTTTATGATTTAGGAAAAAATTTATCATTTTTTTAATATTATTTTGTACACTGAATTAAACGAACTATTTTTAATTTTGTATATTTTAAATATTATATTGATTAACTAATCAAAAAAAATACTTTTAACTAATTAAAAAAATAATTAAAAACTAGTATAACGGGGTTTCTGCTCAGCTTCGCCTGGACAGGAACAGTTATATAATATCTAAATCGCGGGAAATAAATTAGGTTGCTCTCCAGGGCGGCACGGTGCTCCTGCACCGGGTGTCCTGGGTCCAGCAGCTCAGTTGCCTCCTTTTCGGTCAGAAAGCTTGGCCCGCGGAGAGTGTCGTAGGCTACGCGTGAAGATGCGCGACGGCCAAAGAGAGAGATTCGGGCGTGTACAGTCGCATACACAGTCGTAATTCAGGGAACGGGGAGTCGGCGGACAATAAGCACTCGAATATAATTAAAAGTAGAGGCGTATAAATTTTAATCAACAACGAAGGAATACATAGTATCGAAACGCGTCAATATAAACAATGTTAATCGCAACGCAACAAACTCGCAATAGTTTGACAGTGAAGCGAACGGAACTGCGCACGCGCTACGCGGTTAAGGTCGCGCAAGCACTCGCTCTGTTGTGAGCTGTGCACGCTGGCGACAGCGAACCGACGCGCACCGTTCGAACGTGGAAACGACAGCGCTTAACCTCGTCGAAGCAAGTAACAGCGAAATCGCCTCGTAGGAGCCGGGTGTTCGCGAACGGCAAACCACACCTATTCGTCTCAGGTACGGCGAATATATAAAAGCGACAGCACGTTCGCGGGGAGAGAGGAATTGCCGGTACCAACCGTGGCCGCGGCGCAACGTGTACAAAAGAAAAGGCGAGCGTAAACGCGCGGCTTAGTTAACGTAAAAAGGGAGAGAGCGGTATAGAGAGAGCAGCCAGGTACTAGAACTGGTACTTACAGTATAGCCGCTTGTACGCCTATTCTAATCCGCAAACCGAGGGCACACGATAGCGGGCTCGCTTCTGCTGCGTATTCGCTTCCGCTGGTCGGCTGACTCGCAATAACGCCTCTCTTCTTGTGTATGCAGCGTACGTAGGCGCGTGTAAGGCTGGATGTACGCGGTAGGCCTCGGCTCGCCAGAAGGAAGTCGAAAATACTCTTGACGACTCGCGCGAGGGACGTTAACCCGTCGATCGTCGAAAACGGACTATATCAATTTTCGAAACTCTCTCTCTCTCCTCGCAAGGAAGCGTCTCTCCGCGAGGTCCGCGCCGCGAGTCGACATCGATTATCGTACGCAAGTCGCGTCGCTTACCAGTTCGCTGACGTCCGTAATGCTGTAACTATTCAAACAATATGGTAATTTATAATGATTATTAAATATATTAGTTACTGGCTTCTTGGGGAGAGAGAGACATAACGAATATACAAACGATTCGTTATACTAGTTTTTTAACTAATTAAAAAAAATACTTACCTTATACTTACCTGCTCGTTTCGCTGAAAATGGAGGGGGTGAGAATAAAGAAAAACACAAGGTTAAATTTATTCGTAATTTCAAATTGTTATTGTTTTTAGTACTTACCTTTGCGGCTACGATATATTTGCACATACGTTTGAATAGCACTTAAAAGTGCTGATTTTTTAAAAAAATTATATAAGTTTTTTATTAAACAAATAGTTAGTCTATGTTATATTTAACCATACGTTTGAATAGCACTTAAAAGTGCTGATTTTTTAAAAAAATTATATAAGTTTTTTATTAAACAAATAGTTAGTCTATGTTATATTTAACCATACGTTTGAATAGCACTGAAAAGTGCTGATTTTTAGAAAAATAATGTAAGTTTTTATTGAAAATTTAGCACTGATATATTTGCACATACGTTTGAATAGCACTTAAAAGTGCTGATTTTTTAAAAAAATTATATAAGTTTTTTATTAAACAAATAGTTAGTCTATGTTATATTTAACCATACGTTTGAATAGCACTTAAAAGTGCTGATTTATAGAAAAATAATGTAAGTTTTTATTGAAAATTTAGCATTGATATATTTGCACATACGTTTGAATAGCACTTAAAAGTGCTGATTTATTAAAAAATTATATAAGTTTTTTATTAAACAAATAGTTAGTCTATGTTATATTTAACCATACGTTTGAATAGCACTTAAAAGTGCTGATTTATAGAAAAATAATGTAAGTTTTTATTGAAAATTTAGCATTGATATATTTGCACATACGTTTGAATAGCACTTTAAAAGTGCTGATTTATTAAAAAATTATATAAGTTTTTTATTAAACAAATAGTTAGTCTATGTTATATTTAACCATACGTTTGAATAGCACTGAAAAGTGCTGATTTATAGAAAAATAATGTAAGTTTTTATTGAAAATTTAGCACTGATATATTTGCACATACGTTTGAATAGCACTTAAAAGTGCTGATTTTTTAAAAAAATTATATAAGTTTTTTATTAAACAAATAGTTAGTCTATGTTATATTTAACCATACGTTTGAATAGCACTGAAAAGTGCTGATTTTTAGAAAAATAATGTAAGTTTTTATTGAAAATTTAGCACTGATATATTTGCACATACGTTTGAATAGCACTTAAAAGTGCTGATTTTTTAAAAAAATTATATAAGTTTTTTATTAAACAAATAGTTAGTCTATGTTATATTTAACCATACGTTTGAATAGCACTGAAAAGTGCTGATTTATAGAAAAATTATATAAGTTTTTTATTGAAAATTTAGCACTGAAAAGTGCTGTTTTTAAATTTATCTGATCTGATCATGATATCGATTAACTGTCGGGATTGTACAGCTTCGTCAACTTGAAAAAAAGTGGCCCAGAAAAGGGCCGATCGTTCGTTCGCTGCAACTTGTCACTACCAACGGCTTGCCACCACCTACTCTTCGTCCGTTGCGTGAGAAAAAAAGAGCGTACGCGCTATCGCGATCCTATATTAATACACATTGGCGTCTTTTCTCCGCACTAATCACATTTTCTTTAGCTACTCCCACCACTAATTATGATCGTCTTATGCTCGCGACAAAATCAGTGCTATCGCGTAGTCTCGCGTCCCTACTCCCAAATCTTCGACCAATGACCGAAACGCGGCAAGTGTTTCAAAAATGAATAAAATTTGAACGCCTTGCAACGATACGTCATTGTGATTTTTTTTGTCGTGAAGTTAAGTTCAGTGAAGAAAAATGCAGCGTGAAAACGATAGTGCAGTGAGTGATGAATTGTTGGAACAATTGTTTTCGCCGGACGATGTGTCGTGGCAAGAGGCAATTATGCAAGCCATAGAAGCACTTGGTGAGGACGTCGATCTTCACAAAGATGACGAAGTCTTTGGAATAAATAATTTACCAGCACATGAAGCAGCGGTGGACGAAGTCGTCGAGGAGCCGCGAACACCTTCGCCGAGGAGGAACGGCGACGACATCCACGAAGCGGCAACAATACGGATGCCGCTGACACCTCCACCTACGATATTATCATTGTAAGTATCATTTTTTTCATTCTCTTTTACTCTCTCTCTCTCATTCTGTTTTTATAATATATTAACAAAATCATTAAAATGTAAATAGATATGTTCTTATTATTATAAAAATTTTATATATAATTAATACCATTATACTAATAACACAATTATATGTAAATTTTATTAATTTATCAATAATGGTATTAGTTATACATAAATTTTTTATAATAATAAGAGCATGTATGTTCTTTACATTAAAAAAAGAGGTTCTGTTCTTTTTTTCATTGAATAATATTGTATTATTTGTTATATAATATGTACGTATGTACGTGTGTATATGAGAGAGAGAGTATTTCCAATTTTAAATTTAATGTCCCTTTCTCTCACGTAGTTAGAATTTCTTGTTTTGTTTTTGGATCGCGTTCTTTTTTTTACGATGTCTGGTTTTCGTCGACGTAGTCGTTATCGCTGTTACTCTCATAGTTTTATTATACATGTGTTTCCTATTACAGCAGGCATCGGTCGCCACTTCAATTACTGCCAAAGTCTCCAAGCTTGCGATTACTATCAACGGTGAATGTGTAAGTTGAATATTGTTATATATAGATAGATATATGAATTGATTTTTTTTCAATTAAAGAATCTTTTTTTTTTGCAGCTCTGATGACGATGACGACGACGACGTGGAGATGGTCTGCGAGGTGATTGTCGCGCGTCGACCACCACCACCACCATCATCACGACACGTGACACACGTCGACCTGGTGACGCCTCGAGCAGCACCTGTGATCATCGACATCACAACGCCACAACAGCCGCTCTTAGTGAACTTAGTTTCGCCAGAGATACAAGAGACGCCCAGCCGCCAACGAGAACAGGTATGATTTTTTCTCTTTTCTTTTTTTCTAATCGGCGGTAGTATGTTCAAAGTTTTTTTCATTTTTTTGTTGCAGGTCGACGACAACAACAACAACAACAACAACATGCCAGTATGCGAGGGCTGGGAGTGCGTATACTGCGCCGCTGGTCGCTGCAGTCGGCAGCCGCAGTGGGTGGAATCAGCACCGCAGCGCGGCAGCAGGCGGCATGTAGATCGAAATGGGCCGGTCAGACACGTGGTGCGCAGATTATTCACATCGAGGTCGTGCAGTCCCGAAGGTTCCCCCGCTGTGCGCCAGCCTTCTCGATCGCCGTCGCCAGGTCCCTTGCGTAGGCCCGCGAGATCGCCTGTAACGGCGCTCATGCAGGATCTCCACATCACGGGGAAAAAGCGCCTGTGCGTCATGGATGAAACGGTCGACGGCGCCCCGCGCTATAAAGTTGCCAAGTTATTTCCCGCTGATCACGACAACGACGACGACGACGAAGACGACGACGACAACGATGATGGTGACGATAACTAAGCGTCGGTTTTTTATAAATTTTTGTACATTTTTTATATTTTTTTGTATTTTTTGTACATTTGTTAATATTTTCTTGTATTTTTTTATATAATAAATAATTATTAATAATATGTCTTTTTTATTTCACCGATCAGACACACACACACACACACGCGCGCACATCGAACATAAAAAAATTATTATTCGTTATATACCAATTATAATAAATATTTATGTATAATATTTATTATAATTAGTATATTTATTAAAATTTATTATCATTTGTATGTATTAGCGCTTGGGCCCTCCCCAGCAGCAGCAGCCGCCGGCGCCGCCGCCCCCCACATATCAATCGCGTGTGTAGCTAGTATACATAATACGGTATTGCCCGCGGTAACAGTGGCTGTAGCTCTAGCGGTAGAGCATCGGCCTGCGGATCCGGAGGACGCGCGTTCGATCCCCCGATCCGTCCGTTTTTTTCAGATAAATCTAAAAATTTTTAACACACGCGCACACACACACACACACACACACAATAAAAAAATCAAAACGCGTAACACAGAACGCGCGCGCGCAGTGCATAGGAATCAAATCAGTGGGAGAGGGGGAAGTGCTGCAGAGAACGCACGCCACATCAGATCAAGCCACATCAGATCAACTCAGTAGGGGAGGGGGAGTGCGTAGAACGCACCGGTATAACTCAGTAGAAGGAGGGAGAGGTGACGCGCGCATAGGAATCAAATCAGTGGGAGAGGGGGAAGAACGCATGCCACATCAGATCAACTCAGTAGGCGAGGGGGGAGTGCGTAGAACGCACCGGTATAACTTAGTAGGAGGGGGGGGGGGGAGAGTCGCCAGCGCACGGGCCGATCGGGGGGGGGGGGGTGAGGTGAACATGCACACGCTTCAACTCAGTGAGCTGATACCCCTCTGAGTTGAGGCCCCTCTCGTTTACCTACTCATTTTCATTATAAAAATTTCATGCAGAAGCAGCTATAATGAAAAGAAAATCGATTCTCCTTACACGTTATAAGGATATATCAAAAGTTTATTTTCGCTCTTGTTCTTCTGTCTTCGCTAGTTCTGTTAACTTGCTATTTGTATTTCTAAAATTTTTAGAGTAAAATAATACAGTATAATTAATATACAAAAAATTGCATACAAACACAACTAAATAATTTTTAAAATACTATTTGCTATTTTTTCCCGCTGCTTTTTTAATGCGGTCTGAGGCCATCTTAAGCCTTAAGCCATCTTAAGTTAGCACACGAAGTAGTTGCATCACACGAGTTATAATTTTTGGCAGGATAACGTTCCACCACCACTTCTGAAATTAGAATAATATGTTATCTCAAGGGATTATCAAAATTCAAATCGAATTTTCATCAGGCATATTACCTTTCATTAATCTCCACAACTCCAGTTGTTCAAATGCTGTATTATCATTATTTCGTTGACCCTTCATATTAAATTTTTCTTGTATATTATCTACCAAAGAATTTTTTAAAATGTTCACTACTTCAACATGTCCGTCTTTTCCTCCTTGATCCTTAAAGAAATTAACCTATAAAATAATACAGTTATAAAATTACATCGAACAAATTAATGAACATGATAAAATTACATTAATAAATTACCACTTTCATTGTTAAAGAATCATTCGGCAATTCTTTAAGGTTCTTGTACTTGTCGGCTTCATCTTTCAACTAATCATCGATTTCTTTAAGTTTTGAAAACTTAGTTATTGGAAAAATATCTCTAGCTATTGGGAAGACTGAGAAGGCTGATGCTGAAGAATTATCTGATCTTGAAATAGCTGATTTGACATTTACCAAAAATTTATGTTGATTCCTTATAATTTCTTCATTTTAACCTACGAAATGCAAGGTAATTATTATGAAGTCATCCATTACAATCATTTAATATTAACTTTTTTATTTATGAATGTGTTATACTTACGAATCAATATTTTAAACATATCCTTGGTATCCATTTGGTCCAATACAATATCGGCAAAACTGACTGACTGCCTTTTATACACAATCTTCTTGTTTTGTGGAACCAAGACGTCACTTTTTATTACCGGTCTCTTTCGATTTTCAGCGTTAATTCTGTTTCCTGTTTGTGTACTTCTAGTTTCTTTGACATCATTATCATCATCATCATCGTCTGCTTGTGCCCTTATTTTTATTCTGTTAGCTACCGCAAAAGTATCGTCTAAAAATAAAAACTTGTATTTGTTTGCAAGGACGAATTAAGAATTCAAATGAATATTTATTACTGTTTTATAAAATGCATTGAAGTTTAAGGTATTGTAGTTTTACGAATAATCAAGAAATATGTTTAGTATTACGAGTAGGCAAAGCGTGTTGCTGTGAAGTGATAATTCAAAGGTTTCAATCAAGTATAGCAAGCATTTACCTATCTGTGTATCGATTCTGATGATGTGCAACATTTGCCAGTCCTCCTTAGGTACTCGCTAGGTTTTACAAAATTCTTGACAATCATCGGATATCCAGTAGGATATGAACATTTCATAGAATTCAAACAAATCCAAAATGATGGTACGATATGATATGTGTTAGTTTCTTCAATTTTTACAATGCTCCAACTCTTTTTTTTGTCTGAAATTTGAACAAATAATATTATTCATTTTCAAAAACAGTTACTATATACCATTTTATACTTACAGTTAACATCGTTTGGATCTATGGCTTCATCAGAATTTTCAAAAGTATCAGTTGATTCATGTATATTTTGCAATGTTACATCATATTCTGCCTTTACTGTTTTAAAATTTATCAAAATTTAGTAAAATTATCGATTAATTTTATTGTTTTTTTAAACGGATTCAAACAGAAATATAATTGCATAAACATACGACAGTTTTCTTGGCTATTTGAACTAGTATTAACATTGTTTTCACTTTTGTTAATATAATCCAATTCCTTATCTTGAATTTCCTCATCTTCTTGATCAAATACAGATGAATTTTCCTTCATTGAATCATTCTTAGATATGCTGACAATGTTAGATGCACCTATAAAGTAAAAATGAATAAAATATAATTACAGTTCAAAAGTAACTATTTTTCTAAGTTTTATTGTACAATGTTTAGACGTTTTGAAACGTATATTTACTTTCAAAGATAGACTTTGAAGGACAAATTTCTGCTTCACTATCTGATGAGCCATTGCTAGAGCTTTCATTTTCTTCAACATTGTCTGGTGAAAATTCACCACCACTGAGATAGTTGTTATCAAGCTTCTTTTTTTTGTAATGTTGCGAGTTTTACTAATTATTACATTTGTATCTTCGTCATACATTTCATCAATATTTTCGCAACCATCCTCAGCCATAGTTTGTTTAATGTACAACTCATCATGAGTTTCTGGAAAAATGAAAAAAAAATTATTATCAAAATAAACTTAATATTTCATCTTTATGCAAAAATTTGCCAAAAATTTAATTTGTATATTGATGCTTGGGGTATTAAAACTTCTATTGTCGTTAAAATTTCTAAGAAATTAAGAATACTACTTGAGATCAAGTTTGTCGATATATTAAAATTAAATTAAATCTAGAGAAACTGATACGGAAAATCTAAAATACATTTGAAAGAACGTGGTTCGGTAAAAGTTTATTGTTAGCTTAATTTTGTATTGCGTACACACTGTACACATTTCAATGCTTAGATATGTGTAAATTAGATAAAGTTTCAGTTTTACCGTGAAAATGTATTATTTACTGTCGGTAATTATTTACTGGAATTGAAATTTCATGCAGGCAGTTGTGCATATGCAAATTCTAAGACGCTCGTATTGATAAACATTTGAGGAGAAATTCTATGTGTTAAAAAATAAATGGTTTGGAAGAAAACGTACCTACAATTAACGTATGCATAAAAATTAATTAGTAAAATATTTACTGGCAGTTGCTAAAATCTCAACTAACTACAGCTCCCATTCTGGATCACAGTTTTCTTTTTTCATAACTCGCCTAACAAGTTCTGTGGTACTTAAACTTTTTGACCAATAACATGCTGTTTTTTATTGTTTCTCCCGATGTCATTTGTTCTTCAATTTTAGTAACCCAACCCAAGATGTCGGTATGGAATAAATTTTATTTCTTTCTCTTAAGCGCACAATGAACCAATATTCTTCTTCCATCGGCTCTATCTCTTCTTTATTTTTTCTTTTATTTAAACTATTGCAATTCTTGCGAACAACAGACATTTGGAAAAAATAAAAACTTTTGAAGCTTTACAACTTTCAACTGTTTTGAACTGCAAAGAGGAGTTTGTTTGAATCAAGCGCGTCCAAAGCCGCAAAACGTTCAACTGAAATACAACTTAGAATCACCACTCTATTCTTTCCTTTCCTAAGTAATATACTTATATATATATATATATATATATATATATATATATATATATATATATATATATATTATTTCATGCACTTATACGTAGAAAGCTACGGTGATGACGCTTCCAAAGTCGACACAACAGCCAAGGGAACTTACGGCTAATAATTAACTTACTTACTAATTTAATACTGCTGCTTGCCGATGTGTGTCATATGACGATCACGCAACGATTCTGATACTATAAAAATGACTTAAAGATACAATGAGGGATCGAACGTTACTCTTGTCATGAGCCATTACGGAGCTACTTGAGCGCAGACCACTTCTGGAAACATGAGCTTTGACTTTTTTACGCGTATTTTTAAAAGAATAATAAATTAAAATAAATAAACTATACCAGTTTTAAATACGTCGTCAATTCCAATTATGTGAAATGAAAACAAATTAAATATTCAATTTTTCAATAACGAATAATCTTTTAAAGATCTAAGAGATATAGAAACAGTAAACACGTTCCTCCAAGAATAATTCTGATTCTCCCGGACTTCGAAGACATTCAATGCGAAGAAATTTACACTTAATTACGCCATTAGAAGAAATGCATGTCAAGAAGCACATAACTTTATGAAAGTGTGCAGATGACGGAAGACTGGCCAAAACGTTGCTGGCGACCTATAACTTCTTGCTGTTTTAATGGATTAATAATGTTCACATCGGCCTCGCGATTGCTATTATTTTTTGTTCCTCGCTAGACGACAATGGATTAATTTGGACCTGCTCATTGCAGAATTCGAACGGCTAGCCCACTGAATACACTTGATGCTGTGAAAAATGTTCAATTAGAGTGATATTAGCGAAAGACATTTCGATCAATGGGTTATGAATGTTTAATTTTAGAAGATCATTTTGAGGGTTAAACTATCCGTGATAATGTGTCTTAATCACAATCAAAGAAAAATTGTATTATTATGCTTATTAAAAATATAAGCATTAATGAAGGTTCATACAACGGTACACGTTTATGAATTTTAGATTTTTCCAATCACTTATTAAAACGTCAAGTTTTAACAGGAGATAAATCAAATTTAACATTTAACATTAATGGAAACTTTATTGGCTCAACGTATGTTACATTGCCATGATACATAGAAATATGCCTTCAGGAGGGCGCGCAATACAATTGTAATATCTTTAACATTTAAGTTGTATATAAACGCTTATAAAAATATAAAATTATTAATTATTAATATTAATAATATATACAAAGAAAATTTACATGTAATTGTCTAAGTAGGTTCGTGCTACAAAGGTATTCGGTTAAGTTAAATAATCAGAGCTAAATCATTATACTTTTATTTTTATGATTTCTAGAAATTCAGCTATAGCACCGATAACATTTTTATCGTTAGACGCTAATAAGGATATAGCGGAGTATGGTCCATATTTATACATTTTTCTAATTTCCTTGAGGAGTTTTTTCCTCGGAAGGTGTGTCAGTTCGCATTCCCAAAAAATGTGTTCTACCGAATCTTCAGATGAGTTACATTCGCAGTTTTTATTTAGTACTGTGTCTTTGCGAAATAAGTTACTATTCAGAGATGAATGATTACTTCTAATTCTATTTATAGATACAATGGCTTTTCTTGGTAGCCCTAGATCAAAAAACCAGGGTTTGGCTTGATCTCTGTAAAAATTTTTAAAGTAGAAAGTACCCTTTGTAGAGCTTAACTGGAGAGCCAAGTTCTCATTTTCCTTTTTATATTCTTTCTTATATTTGGAGAAAAAGTCCGAAACGGGTATTGGATCGTTCAATAATACCCCATTTTTGGCTGCATCTTTGGCTAGGGAATCGACTATTTCATTACCTTGCACTCCCACGTGTGCAGGTATTCTAACTAACTTAATGTCTATATTAACAATATGCGCATAGGCGAGTTTACACTTTAGATCAATTATAAGGGGAGAATCACAGCGGTCTGAATTTATAGCTTTAAGTGCACTTTCCGAGTCGGAGAAAATAGTGTAGTTCCCATGACCTATTTCGATTATTCTTTGGATAACAGTGATTAAAGCAGAGCATTCAGCTGTAAAAATGGATGCTGAATCTAATACACGTTTTGCTATACAAAATTCGGGAGCCTTGCTCCAAGACGCAAAACCGACAAATGATTTGTCGTTTTCATCTAGTTTAGAACCGTCCGTGAAAATGTAGGTATTATTTTTGTCTACAGGGTACATATCCAAAAAATTTATTTGGATCTTCTCCTTCAGGTATTTTTTTAGAAAAATCTGTAAAAATGTTTGATTTATATAGCAGGTAATTATAGTCTCGAGTATTCCTCATATGTTTTTGCGTACTAATAATGGAATCCCTCAAAAACCAGATTTTGTCGTAGCTTTTGGCCATGAGTGAAATTTTGAAATTATTGTGAACAGAGAAATAGTCAGCGAGTTGGATTATATCTTCGAGGTTATTAATGATTTTTGTTTGATAGGCAATTAAATTCGATTCTGTTTTGCAAATACGGGATTTTAGATTCGGCAATCATTACGTTAATTGGAGTACTATTCCTGTATCCCATAGCTATTCTGAGAGCTGAATTTTGTAGCTTTTGTAGTTTTTCAAAAAGTTTGTCATTGCAGGGAGACATAATAAATCCTCCGTATTCTATTTTTGATCTTATCAGGGCAGTATATAACGAAAGCAGAGACCTCGGATCCGCACCCCACCAGGTGGATCTTAAAAAACTTAATATCCTGAGACTAAATTTACATCTACGAATCAAGTTGTCTACATGTTTGCGCCAAGTAAGGCGACGATCTAGGATCATCCCTAAAAATTTGACATCTTCGGACGGTTCTATGATCGCATCATCAATTTTTAGCTCTATACCTTCATCGGTTCGTTTCCTCGAATTTTCGAAAACCATCAATATGCATTTGTCACGAGCGACCGCTAGACCTCTGTTTTTCAAAAGGGTAACGACGTCACGGACCCCTTCTTCAAGGATGCCAACTTGATCTACACAATCAGATTTAGAGTTGTTATAGACAACCACATCGTCAGCAAATTCCAATACGGCTAGAGGTTTTTTAATAATTTGGTTTATTTTCCTAGTATAAATTGCATAAAGTAAGCAGCTGAGTACGCTACCTTGGGGTAACCCTTTGTTTACTATTTTTTCTATAATTTTCGTGAAGGTGCAAAATGTAACTTTTCTTTCAAAAATTAAGTTTTTTATAAACACAATGATCTTTTTTGTAAGGCCGATTTCAATGAGATCATCAATTATAATGTCTGGAACAACGTCATTGTATGCGCCTTTAACGTCGAGAAATAGTGCTGTGGTTGTGTTTTTAGTGAAAAAGTTTTTTTGAATGTCTGAGGTAAGAATGCTTAGGTTATCTATGCAAGATTTGTTTTTCCGAAATCCGAATTGAGATGGAGACAAAACGTCATGCTTTTCCAGCCACCATTGGAGCCTTTCTTTTATTAGTTTCTCCATAATCTTTAACATACACGAGGCCAGGGAGATAGGTCTGACTTTGTTAGATTTACCCTTAGGAATGAATATAACTAAATAGTTATTCCAATCCTCCGGGAATGTTTGGTGGTGGAAAATGTCATTGTATAAATCGAGCAAAACTCTCTGGTAGAATTCCGGTAATTCAGCTATAATTTCGTATGTTATTTTGTCCAGCCCGGGCGCAGATTTTACATTGACGCTGTTCAAGACGTATTGGAGCTCTTCGTAAGAAAATGGGTTGTCTAAGACTTTAGCATCATTATCCTGGCCATTATCGCCACTCAAATTATTCAAGTCGTCCAAGGCGTTGATGCCTATAGTTTTAGGAGAACTGAGTTCGTCAATTAAATCTATCATATTCGATTCAGTTTTAATGTTCCCTGATTGCACATCTATTTCTTTGAAACTGTTATTAAATATATAAACCGTTCTCCAAAAATCATAGGGCCTTGTCCTTGGATTGACTTTAGCACAGAATGAATCGAAGGATTTTTTTTTCTCTTCTCGCAGAGTTTTAGTCAAGTTGGCATCGAGTCTGTTAACCTCTATGAATTTTTCTAACGTGTACCTATAGCTAATTGACTTTATCGCAGCTTTTTTTTGTCTCGTTACTTTGTCGCAAAGGTCGTTCCACCAGATGCATTTGTGACCCGTTTTTTTATTTTTGTTTTGCAAAGAAATGTTTTTATCATCCTGATGGGATTTGTTGGATTTGCAAGCTAGGCAATCTCTTATTGAGCAATCTAGAAAATCAGAAAATAACTTATATCTTTGAATGACATTGTGATTGGTAAAATCAATGGTATTGAAATATGACCTTTTTTCTTCTAAAACTCTGTAAAATTTTTCCCAATTTAGTCTTTTCATATTATATCTATAGTTTACTCGGTGTTGGTATGATAATTTTACGTTAAACTCGATACTAATAGGGTAGTGGTCACTTCTCCAACTATCATCAGTGACGTGCCAGTGGCTTTTGGAAAAAAGGTTCGGCGAGCAAAAAGTCAGGTCAATGCATGAGGTGGAATAGCCTGAGTTTGAAAGTGTAAAATGAGTAGAACTATTATCATTAAGTAAACAAAGGTCTTCATAATTCAAACTGTCGGCAATGATATTGCCATTGGGGCAATGTTTATCACTACCCCAAAGAGAGTGGTGGGCATTGAAATCTCCTCCTACAATAAAATATGTGAAGTCGTGATTAATAATTGATTCTATAAAGTTGTTCCATTCACCGGAGGTTAAATTGTTTTGAGCTTTGTTTACTTGCTGAGGTCTGTAACACGCCATAATTAACAATTTTTCGGAGTTAGTTTTAACTATCACAGATCCAGTTTCAAGTACTTTACCCGTATATTCAATTTCTGCTATGTCATAAAATATGTTTTCTTTTATAAGAATGGCTATACCGCCACCTTCGCCAGCTTTTCGGTCAAATCTAATGGTGTTAAAACCTTTCAACTTAAATGATTTGGTATTGTCTAACCATGTTTCGATTAACAGTATTATATCGTACTTATATGCCTCGTTAAAAAAATTATATTTTTTGCCAACACTACGACAATTCCATTGAAGCATTTTTAGTTTTTGGAATGAATTATCCATATTGAAAAGATGATTAAATTGAGTTAAAGCTGAACTTTTGTATATAAAAAATTCTAAAAAATTCTAATCGGATAGTGGATATCCTATTTTTTCCCATTTTTCTTAGGAATTTGAGTTTTGTTTGTCGTAGGGTTGACAGAATTTTTGCCATAAGTTTTTACGTAATCCTTTGAGTTTCTTGGGATTTCAAATCTATGTATTAGTTTATCCGTCATTGAAGGTTCCTGGGGTTGATTCTCACGACTTTGTAGCTGTGGTTGCGTAATGTTAGTTTTCTGTGACTGCTGTTGTTGTACTTTGGTATCCTCTTGTTGTTGCTGTTGTTGTTGTTGAGATTGGAGCAGTATATTTTCTGATTGAAGATGTAAGGATGATAAAGCTGGGACCTGGTGTGAAATTTGTTTTAGATGTAATGGTTCTTGATGTTCGATGTCTTGAGATGATTGAGAATATTGATATTGAGTTTCTGTTCCAGAAACTACTGACCGACATTTGGAATTTGTTGTGCCTTCAGCGCTTGATGCTGAGTTTCCCATCGTGCTTGGGTTTTCTTCGGGCAGAGGTTTGGTGATCCTAGCAGTGGAAGCAAAGGATTTCTTAGCGTTGACTTTCCTGGCCAGACCAGGAAAAGATTCTTTTGTGTTCAAAGGACCTGTAGGAGAACCAAAAACTAATTGTTTCGCCTCGTAGTAAGATATATTTTCAAAAGCCATTTTTTCATTAACGAAAGCGTGCATTTTGAAAATCTTACAGTCTCTGTTGTTGGATTTGTGTGATTCCTTACAGTTGGCACATCTAGGAAAAAGACCTTGACAAGCTTCGTTTGGGTGATCGGTCTCACCGCACATGGAGCACCTTTTTTTGCCTCGACACTTGTTTGCATAGTGGCCGAATTTGAAACAATTCAGGCACTGCATGACTTTCCTCACGTAAGGTGTCACTTTTGTGATGACATTGTAGATTTTAACTTCAGCGGGTAGGGAGCCAGTTTCAAAGCTGACCAACACAGATGTTGTAGGCAGCCACTTGTCGTCGTCATCTGTAGCTTGTCTGTTCCTTGTATTTAGCCTTGTGACTTCTATGACTTTGCTCTCACATTCGATTGCGCCGTGTAGCTCTTTTGTGTCGTAGTCGACTGGGATTCCTTTCAAGACACCTTTTCGGATTTTTTTGAAGCCTGGTATAAAAGTAGAAAGACCATTATCATTAAATACAGTGTCGTTTAGAGAACGATTGGCTTCCTCTCTGTCGCGGAAAATAATTAGGCCCTTGGACCTGCCGTCTCTTTTAACCTCAATTACCGTGCGATATTTATTTACAACAATCTTTCCTATTTTGTAGATGTCGAAAGGCTTATCAGTCGAGAGACTGTATTTGACCCAAACGTGAAATGGGCCTTTGTGTGCGTTTGAATATCCTGGATTTTCAGGACGCGCATGCGTCGCATTGTCTTTGTCTACAGGCTTACCGTGTTCAGCATTTTTTCTTTGGGGAGGAATTCCTTCCTGTCTGTTGTGCTTTTTGGCATTTGTGAGTTGTTTTACAGATTCTTCGTAATTATCGTCTCGTGTTCTCTTCAGATTTTTGTCAATATCCATCGGATCTGGAGGTTTGGGCGTCTCGGTATACCGAGCGGTGTTTCTATCGCCTGAGCCGTCCATCTTGGAATACTGCCCGGCTGACGAAGCCGGGAGCATGTGTAAGGTTGCAACTTTTTGCTTGAGTTGGCTATTAATTCTGTTGTTCACTATCGTTTTCCTTACGTCCGAGAGGCAGGGAAGGAGGCCGAACGAGGTCTTAATGAACTTTACTCAGACTTGAGAGAGAGTATACTCGAAAAGTAAAGACTGTTACTCGTCAAGTCGTATTACGACCGTTCGGGCCGAGAGCTCGTGCGCGAGTCTAAATCAAATTTATGCTAAAGCATATAGCATCGCCATCTATAGGAAATCAAATCATACTAAACTAAACTAGACATTTCGGTTCAGTCATCTTGCGCTCGCCGCCCCGTGTTCAATGCTTCGGCGGTGGACACTGAGAATTTTTTCAAATGAGTGATTAAAAAATATATTGACACTCGATCTGATAATTTATTTCAAATGTTTTAATAGTAGTTCTTTCATATTATATATTTGCGAAATCGAAAATTGAGTGGATGAATTTTAAGCTGATGAAAAATTTTGAAGTGATTAGTAGCAATTGTTTTCAATCCAAACATTTACGTTTGTGGCCAAGATGAACCATGTTTATTAACATAGTGCTAGTACATTAACTCAAATTCCGGTAGTCCTCAAGTAAATAATTATATTTCTAAACTGTAAAGTTTGTTAGCGCGAATTTATTTAGCAGCATAACCTTCTCTAGATGAGTTAGGTATTGATTGGAGTAGAATTTATATTAAGGTTTATAAAAAAAACCATCGCAATGTTTTTACTCTATCAAGAGAAAGAGGTTCAATAACTATAGTTCTAAAGCAGGATCTGAATTGACCTTTTCACAGGTGTCACATTATGTAGCTAAAACAAATTATTAAAATCTGTGGAAATATTTCTTTAAAAAACATTTTGGTATGTATTTAATAACAATATTTATAGTAAATACTTTTATTACAAATAATATTGATTTTGATTTTCAGCTCTTCGGAACACTTTAGATTGCAAAGAACAAAATAGTACAATAGGAATTACAAATGGTATAGAGTTAATGAAAGACATAATCAGTCGAATGTATTGTTGTATCATTATTTAATTTCAACAAAATAATTTGACTCTTATCAAACCGGCAATTCTTAATCGTTCTCATTGCAACCTATTACCTGCTATATTAGCAATGGAAACTGAATCTGCATTTGTGATTTTTTATGAGCAAACTGCTAAATATTCTCTCAGGGAGTGAGTGCATTCAATAATTCCTGCAAAATACCACTGTATCTCATTAATATTAAAACAATCTATTCTTCTTGATCGTTAGATGTGTTATATACAGTCCTGCTGCTATATCAGTAAGTTATGCAAAGCTATTATTTTTCACTTATCAACTTCTCCGATTGTCTAGAGATTTGCATAATTGTGGATTGCTATTTGGTGATGTTACCCTTAGTAATATATTATTAATGGATAATTTCGACATACGGGTTTGTGAAAAAATATTACAACTAATAATTTTTACAATTGTAGATCAGTTAACCACTGAAACTATTTGTAGGTATTACCAAATCTAGATAATAATTTTCATGTCATCGATCATCCAGCAGAATTGGAAAATAATAAATGTGGTGACAAGTTTAAAGAAAAAAATAATAAGGCCAATTCCATCTCAGATCATGCAGAGCTCCCCACACACCTGTCACCAAGCTACTCCAAAGTATTTTTTTATTGTTCTAGGTCAAAAATAAGACGACCTGTATTTTTCTTTTTTCTCTCAGATGCATAGTTCCGTCAATAATGCAATCGGAAAATGCACTGCTGAAAAGGGAAAATTGAGAAAATTTTTCCAATTAAATTTGGTTTCCTCAATATTTTTTTTATTTTTCGATACAATTAAATAATTTTTATGTCATCTATAGTAGAAACGAAGTTCTTCAAGTCTAATTTATCAAAAATATGAATGTATGCATTTTTCGGGAGAAAATGCATGTTTTCGAAAAAGCGCATCTTGGAGATAAAATTGTGTATCTCAAAAAGGCCATAATTTTTTGCGCTCAAATTTTTTTTATATATTCTTAGTACCAATACCTTCAAATCCATTCGATCAAAATTTGCTGTTTTTTCGTTATATCGCTTAAAAAAATTTAAAAAAAAAGTTTTACATTTTCAAGTCAAACGCGATAAATACATTCAGGAATTCATGTTAGCGACTATGTAGGTTAATAACTGAACTACAATAACATGTAACTCAAAGAAAAAGCTCACTTTTATTCAATCATGTCTGCAAGAAATGTAAAATTACACGATCATTTTTTTCTGTTTGAGTTGATTACTTTTACAACTCTCTTCACTTTTTTAGATACAACTTTCACTTTCTTGCCCTTGTTTACATTTTCGTTTTTCTTCTTATGAGTACTTTTCTTTTTTTTTCATCTTTTTTCACTTCAATCCATGGATGCGCAGCCGTTCGAGCTATAAAACATTCGCTCCTCCCTTCCGAGACAACAGATTTCCACATGTGGCAACGTTGAATATCCTGATATTTCTGGCATTTGTGTCTTTGCTCCATTTGACTACTACGAAAATTGTTTATCTCTGCAGTTTCCATCAAAATCAGCTCTATAGAAGTTGTGTATTTTGATACATTTTCAACAAAACTTTTAGCAGTTTGAATAGCATTAGATTCAGTACTGCGTAAATTATGCACTGTTGCATAATGCTTTACCAAACCACCTATACCATCTACTGCACCCCTTCCATGACCAGTAGCAGAGAATATCCATTTTTTACTCATACTTGCATTTAAAAATTCATTTAACTGGAATCTATTTTTGAAATGACTTGCAGCGCCATCAGATACTAAAGTTATAGAATCAATCGAATTTCCATACGTTTCTTGTGTGTATCTAGTTATATGTTCAAGAATTATTTGTATTGCTGCCAATGCATGAGAATAATCATGTTTTAAGTCTTCACTAATTACAGTATAACTCTTTGTAATTCCGCCTATGTAGCAAACAGCAGTGAAAATTGAAATCTGTTTATTTACCTAATGATTCCCTTGAACTGGATTTTTCAAAATTACTGACCAATTCTCAGCAAAATCTATATGCATCAGCAAATGTTGATAATTTAACGTCACCCTTTCTTTCTCAGCTTTGATTTCCATTCGCTGTACCTCTTTGATACGTAAATGAGAAGTTATTGTGATTGTATGATTGGCTAACTCTTCCATGAATGTGGTCATAGATACTGAACGAGTTTCTAAATTGCCGTTATTCCACACAGCGAAAGTTATATTTTTTTCAATGTTTAATTCATCAAGCCCCAGTAATTCAAAATTCACACCCTTAACACCAGGACATGAATCACATTCTTTAAAATAACAAAACTCTGTGGTTGATGAACATATAACAGAAGATAGGACTTTAGAGCGCAAAGTTGAAAGCTCGACACTACTTTGACCGATGAAATTTTTCAAAGCGATTAGGAGAAGTTCAAAATTAGCACAATATATACATAAGCACACATCATTCAATGGATTTATCAAAACATACTTCGGACGCTTTACTTTATTTACTGATTTTTATTCCAGGAATCTCTTTTTTCAATAGAACATAAACTTCAATCATGCTTCGTGTCAAGAAGCGCTTTACTTTTTTTACTTTTTCACCATTTTCCATCACCGTGATAACATCTGATTTATTTGGACTTTGTCTTGAACAATTAAAGTCGTCATTTAAAAAATATTCCATAACTATGTCTTTCGTTTTTGTATCTATTGGATGCCCGTTGTATTTGTTTGGCTCACAATAAATTCCTAGAAATAGATTATAAAATAAAGCTCTCACGTGAATTAAACAGAATTAATTATTAAATGACTAAAAAGTTATGCACTGTATAGCGATTTATTAATTGTTACCTCCGTTCGAAGCAAGCTTTCTTGCTTTATCTATCATGTAGACAGTTACTTGTGGAAACATCGTTATAATTTGAAACTTTGATAATACAGGTACTATAATTGTTAGAAGTCTTATCTTTTCAGAGATAGACGAACAGTGATCAAAAGCTTTTGAAAAATTATCTTGTAATTCAACAGAAAAATTATTTGATTCATTTGTTGACTCTTCAACTTGCACATCGTATATTTTTTGTAATTTTTGACATGTGGCTTCAGAAAAAGATGAGACAAGTTCCCTCTTTTTTGTAAAACATATCTTGCAACATTTGTATTTTTGAGATTACGTTTGCTACGTAAAGGTGATACTGGATATTCTAACTGACAGATTATTTCATTGTTGAATTCGTCAACACAGACTGAGGTATCTGGTACAAAATCATTATCTGGGCTTTCAACTTGCATTTCTTCGGGTTCATCTATTTCTTGTTTATTGTAGTTATCCAATTCTGTTATTTTGTAGTCATTGGCTATAAGTTTATAACAATTGCTACACACACGATCAGTTGCATCAATATTAGTATTTTTGAACTTTATTTGCAAATAGTCAGCATAATCACCAATTTTTTGAAAAATCACATTTCGACACTGATATACACTCTTTTTGCGAACATTGAAATAATCTGGGCACTTCACTCTCTTTACAGAATAAATAGCTGACATGCTGACAACGAGACAGTCAAGCATACACTAACGCTGAATTCTACATAAAAGCGGTGAAATTTTACATATTTCACAGTCTCTATTCAGTTATATATTCGATCGTCTGTGTTTATGAACTACGTACGTAAACACAGATGACCGAATGAAACAATGTTTTATTGATAAAGTACATACTTATACAGAAATATTTGCTTCTCAATTCACTTAAATAGTCGCTAACATGAATTCCTGAATGTATTTATCGTGTTTGACTTGAAAATGTAAAACTTTTTTTTTTAATTTTTTTAAGCGATATAACGAAAAAACAGCAAATTTTGATCGAATGGATTTGAAGGTATTGGTACTAAGAATATATAAAAAAAATTTGAGCGCAAAAAATTATGGCCTTTTTGAGATACACAATTTTTTCTCCAAGATGCACTTTTTCGAAAACATGCATTTTCTCCCGAAAAATGCATACATTCATATTTTTGATAAATTAGACTTGAAGAACTTCGTTTCTACTATAGATGACATAAAAATTATTTAATTGTATCGAAAAATAAAAAAAATATTGAGGAAACCAAATTTAATTGGAAAAATTTTCTCAATTTTCCCTTTTCAGCAGTGCATTTTCCGATTGCATTATTGACGGAACTATGCATCTAAGAGAAAAAAGAAAAATACGGGTTATTTTTGACCTAGAACAATAAAAAATTACTTTGGAGTAGCTTGGTGACAGGTGTGTGGGGAGCTCTGCATGATCTGAGATGGAATTGGCCATAAATATCAGAGTATTACTAATTTGTGTGAAATGTGGGCACATGACCAATTGAGCAACCACGATTATCTGACTACTTTGAATAATTTAGTTGGAAGAAGATATGGTGATCCCAGTTGTCACCATGTAATGCCTTGGGTAACTGATTTTACTTCTCGATGTGGAGGAAACTGGAGAGATTTCACAAAATCAAAATTTAGATTGAACAAAGGTGACAGACAACTTGACCTCACTTTCGATTCTGGATCAACAGAAGTAAGTATTTCAATCAAATTGTGATCATATTTTTACTTTGCCTTTATCCTGATACAAATGATATTTGTAGGTAGGTTATCACGTATCGGATGTATTGTCAGAAATAACATATTACACTTATCTTTCGAGACATTACTCGAAATCTATTTTATGTAAGCACGTGAGACCCCTTTGGGTGCCTGGCGAATATCCTGCATCTATTCAGAGATTATATGATTGGACTCCAGATGAATGTATACCACAATTTTTTACTGACTCAAGCATATTCAAGTCCATACACGAAGATTTGACCGATTTGGAAATACCTAATTCGGCTACATCTCCAGAAAATCTTATTGAAAACCATCGCGAAGCTTTGGAAAGTACTTACGTTTCTGAAAGACTACATCAATGGATCTATCTCACTTTTGGTTACACGTACAATATTGTCATTTTATAATGATATAATTAACATGAACCTATAAAAATTTGATATTTCTCTCACAGATTCTCGAGCATGGCCGCAGTAAAACCGAAAAATGTGTGTTTGCATCTTGTTGACAATCACATAAATCTTTCCAACTTGGAGTTGTTCAACTATTTACAAGTCCTCAGCCACAAAAACTAGTCTTATCTCCATACTGGAGTAAAAATCCTCCTAGGTTACGAAATTTCCCATACGACGAACGATTGATATCACGTAAAACCAACATATTTCACTGAGATCGTCTCTTAAAGGGATACATTATAAAATAAAAAAAAATTTTATCGACAAGTGTTGAAGAACCCATCGGCAAAACTGGCAACGATGAGCATCACAGTTCTGGCGATGAAGAAGAGCATGTACAAGCAACTGCGGTAACAAACACTAGATCAGCATCCTTAACATTGAGTCGTCTGTTGAGTCGTTCACGAAGCTCACTGCCTCTAATTGACGATAATGGCAAACAACTGAATTCAAATGAACAACCAATCATTCTTCTGAAAGACTACAATCCAGCATCAGCGTTGATTCAAGTTGAAACTACTCAGACTTTCATTGATAAAGTTAGTCACAACCGAAAATGTCACCCGGCGAGGTGTCAAAAACAGGTCATAGCAAACGCGAGACTGGAGGAGCAATAAATACTCGGTTGTCTGATTGTTGAAATATTTTTAGCGGAAAAGTTTCGAGCAATTTGGAAAGTACGTCGTACTAAATATTCTAAGTGTAACAGTACCATTGTTAACTCAACTAATCGTGAGATTCAAGAGGCTATGTGTGAAATTACTATCAGAATTGAAGTCTTTTTTTATAATATCAGAATCACTCTGGAATCGTCATATTCCTATACTGCGTTTACAGTCTACACCATGCACATACACTAGCGGCTATAGCGAGTTTATTACGAGTAAGTTTCAATTATTCAATTGAATTTTGTTTTTCATCCATCGGGATGAAAAATTTGTGTTTTGCTTCATTAGTTGTTTACGTATGTTTGTGTTTTGTGTGTATGTGTATGTATGTGTTTTTTTTTTTTTGGGGGGACATCGAAGGCTGGGTAAAACTTTGATTGGAACCCCAGGAATATTGGATCCTGACAGGTACTAACGTTAGTTACGACTTCTGCCAGGAACTCCTCTTCATTATCTTCATGATCTTCTTTCTTCACCCTATATTGTTAGACAAGAGGCCATCTCTTCCCTACGTCTCCCCCACTTCGGAAGAGTTCGGGTCGTCAGATGTACACCTCAGTCTTATCTTCTTTCTTCGTCGTCAGGTCTGTATCGTCCTGTTCTTCGTCCGAATCTGCTCTTCGTGGCGTAGGTCTATGAGAACCTTAGTCGCGAAGGTTGTCATCTTCTTCCATGCTTCTTCTGAAGAAAGCATGATTTCAACCATAGTCTCAGGTGTTAGTCGCTGCCCCAGTGATGACTCTAGGTCATGTCTGTATTCCTCGAACCTGGGACAGGCAAAGAACACGTGTTCTGCATTCTCTTCTTGTCCGCTGCAGGCTGGGCACTCCGGGGAATCCTCGTATTTGTATTTATACAAGTACGCCCGAAAGCACCCGTGGCCTGACAGCATCTGCGTCAAATAGTAGTTGCTACTACTGCCACCTTCTTCAACGCCTGTTCTACCTCCTCCTTGGAGGTCCCTTCCATTATTTCCTTAATTTCCAGGTCAGCCTCCTGTACTTTGCTAAATACCTCGGCTTCTCCTTCCAACTTTTCCATCACTTGCTTTCGGAGCTCTTCCGTTCTGCTCGCATTTCTGTTCTTCAGGACGAGGAGCATGTCCTTCTTTTTGGTTCTCCTAATTTGCTTAAGCTCACTGCCAACTTCTTCGTTATCGCCGCCAGTAAACAGTGGCTCCACTTTCTTAAACAAGTCCGCAAATGACTTGTCTTTGGCTCGAATCAGGAGAGCGTTTGGAAGATTTTAGAAACCTCGTTTGGTCGGAGAGTGTCTCCTAGTTACCTTCTTCTTTTTTTCCTTTTCTTTCTTTTTCTTCCTCACAGTTTCTTTTACCATCTCTATCTTCTCATCTTCCCATTCGAATTCTTCTTCCTTCCCCCTTCCTTCTCCTCTCCTGCATTTCATCATCTTTGATTTTCCTACATTTAACTCTAACCCCCTTTCTTCCAGGTATCTTTTTAATTTTTTCAGCATTGCTTTCATTCCACTTTCACTCTTTGCCATCATCACTATATCATCTGCGTATCGTAATGTCCATATTTTCTTCCTTCCTATCACTACCCCTCCTTCCTGCACCTGCTTGATCTTCACTTCCAGGTCGGCGAAGGCAAGATTAAATAGCGTGGTGCTCAAAGGGCACCCTTGCCTTACGCCTTTGTAAGTCTCAAACTCCCCAATTATTTCTCCTCCAACTTTTACCTTACTCCCTGTTTTCTTGTATATTTCTTTTATTCTTTTCCTAATTTTTCTATTTATCCCTTTATCTTTCATTGTTTCACATATTTTCTTCCTCTTTATTTTATCAAAAGCGGCCTTCATGTCTGCAAAGAATACGAACAGTTTTCCTCCTTTTTCCCTTATTTCCTTTCCTATTATTGTTTTTAATATAAATATCGCGTCCATTGTTCCTCTTTTCTTCCTAAATCACATCTGCGTATCACTTAGCGTTTCTTTAGCTTCTAGTTCTCTTTCCAGCTTTTTTCTCCGTATTTCCGCATATATTTTATATCCCCTATCCATCAGCGTTATTTCTCTATAGTTTCCTACTTCTTCTTTCCTCCCTTTCTTATATATTAGTACTATTATTCCCTTCCTCCATTCTTCTGGATATCCTTCTCCGTTCCATATTCCATTTAAGCATTTTGTCATATCTTTTATCAAGCCTTCCGTGCCTTCCACCCACGCTTCATTTGCTATACCATCTTCTCCTGTCGCCTTTTTCTTTTTCATTTTTCTTATTACCTCTTTTACTTCTCTTTCTTTGATTTCTTCACCTTCCTCTCCTTCGCTGTCTTCGGTTTCTTCCCCTTTAATTTCTTCCTGTTCTTTCTCTCCTAATTGTTCCTTGAAGTGCTTTATCAATTTTTCTTTTCCTATATTTACGTCTAATCCAATTCTTTTCTTCCTATTGCCATTCACTTTATCCCAGAATTTTATTCTCGTCTTATCTGTTCTTATTTCTTCTGCCACTCTTTTCCCTTCATCTTCTTTTGCTTTTCTTATTTCCTCTCTGTATTCTCTCTTTGCTTCTAGGTATTTGCCTCTGTCTCCTTCCCCTTTTCTTACCTTATTTAACTCTGCCATCACCCTATCCCTTTTTGCCTTACATTCTTTTCTCCACCAGCTTTTTTTTATCCTTATCTTCTTTTTTACAACTGCGTTCTTCACTCTATTTTTTATATCTTTTCATTTATCTGTTCCCTCTATTGCGTCTATCCATCTCTGATACTCCCTTATACCTTCTTCACTCCAGTCGTCTATCATTCTTTCTTCCTCTTCATTTCTTTCTTCCGCTATTTTGTCTCCCAGTTCCACCTCTATTGGTAAGTGGTCCGACTTTACCCACTCCTTTATTTGAACCTTTTTTTATCGCCTCATCACCTTCCTCGTTACCTACTACATAGTCTATCGTTGACATTCATCTCGCTCCTATATATGTTATTTCTCCCTCTTCATCTCCTTCTTTTCTCCCATTCGTTATCTCTAAGCCCATTTCTCCTAGCCATTTTATCATTTCTTCTCCCTCTGCGTTTAACACTTTATCCTTGGCCTTAATTTCTTCTAGGTTTTCTTCTGCCTCCCATTCCCATCCTTCGTTTCCTGTTCTTGCGTTGAAGTCTCCTCCTATAATTATTGTTTTTCCTCTATTCTCCTCTATCTCTTCACTTAGGTATTCAGAGTTTTCCTTCTTCTCATGTTGTATATACACCGATGCTATCATGTATTCCCTCCCTCCGATCTTTATTTCTCCTACTATTACCTCACTTGTCCTTTCTTTCTTCCATTCTACCTTATTCATCCCTTTCCTCTCTCTTACCGCCATTATTCCTCCCCCTATTTCTCTCCTCCTTCTTCCTTCTCTTCTTGAGTCATTCCACTCTATGCTGTACCCTTTCAGTTGTTTCTCCACACCAGTTCTTGCCCCTTGCCTCTTCACCCAGGTTTTCGTTAGCCCTATTATGTCGAATTCCCTAACATATTCCCAGTCGTCTTCCTCCATGTTCCTCACCCCTGCCACGTTCCAGAATAGTATTTTTACTGCCTTTCTTCCCTCTCTCTCCCTTCTCTTTTCTCTCTCTCTTTTATCCCTATTGTTTTCAAAACCCTTCCACCCCCTTTCCTACCATTTTTCCCTCTCTGTCGCTCCACCACCATTCTTCTTCCTCTGATTTCACCCCGTTATGCCACATCTTTACCTCTTTACCTTTACTTCTTATTTCTTTCGCTTTCCTTCTTACTTCCTCTCTTATCTTTCTCTGCTTCCACGTCCAGTCCTGATCTATGTATATCTTTTTCTGTGCCAGATTCTTTTTCTTCTTCATAATTCCTTCTTTTTGTTCCCATGACGCGCATCTAATTTGCCACATGTTTTTTCTTCTTTCTCTCCGATCATCTCTCTCCGCTGTTCCTCCTATTCTTCTCAGATGCACTATCTCTCCTTTCATTTCTAGTACTTCCCTTAACCAGACCTCTGCCTCTCCCTTCTTTTCCCATCTTAACTCACCCTCTAAGTCTGTTACTATTATATTGTTTATCCTACTTTCTCTATCCATTTTTTCTCTCATATGCTCTAATTCTTCCTTATTGCCTACTTCTGTTCCTCTTTGCTTCTTGTTTCCTCCTTCTATGCTTTCTTTTAGTTTCACGCACTCCACTTCCAACTGGTTCATCCTCTCTCCCCATTTTTCCTGCAGTTTCTTTTCTCTACGTTCTGCTTTTTCCCTTTCTTCTTTCGTCTCTTTCTTTCTTTCTTCTCTCTCTCTCTTGTTCTTTCCTAACTTTTCCTATTTCCTTCTCCCACCATTCTTCTCTTCTTTTCCCCTCTGCCTCCATTCTTTCCATTTTTCCCATTATTTCTTTAAACATTTCTGTCCATTCTTTCCTTTCCTCCTTCCATCCCTCTCTTAATTCCCTTATGTCTGTCCGTATCTTTTCCATTATTTCTTCTGCACCACTACTTTTTCCCACTTCACTTAACGTGTTGTCCAATCCTTCTCCCCCCTCCCCATCCATCTCGCTTCCCGGGCTCTCACTCTTGCATCTCTTTACCTCTCTCATTTCTCCTCTATTATTCTCCCTCAGCCCCTCCCCGCTCTCTCTCCCCCTCACCACCTTTACTCTTTTCTTCTTTTCCTCCTCTGGGCCTTTCTTATCCAACCTTCCACCTTTATCTCTTAATTTTTCTGTTGTCACAAATCTTTCCATCCTATCCCGTACACCTTAATTCGACTCTCTATAACTACCCGTGATCCCACCTTTATTCCCTGTCTTACCTTTTCTGTCTCTGCCTTTACTTCTTACCGCCCCTCCCCTCTGCCTGCCTTTCCCGCTTTCTGATTTTCTTTCTTAACCTCAACTTTTATTTTTTTCTTTATTCCTTTCTCTCTGCTTTTTCCTGCTCTTCTCCAGGCCTCTCTCTCTCTTCTCCACTCCTCCTCCACCTCCACGCTCTTTTCACCTCTATTTCTCTCCTCAAACACTTTTCCTCTTTAACTTTATCACCAAAACTCGCGCTCACATCCAAGACACGTCCACACTCCCCTCGAGTAAAATCTAACCTATTATTCTGCTAATATATAACAACAACACTCAATGCCCGCATACAACAAATGCCAATTAGTCGAATACTTTCTTTTTCAATTTTAATAAATTTAAATGCATGTGTATCGATTAATAGGCACTTTTTCACCACTTCTCCCGCTTTTCTTGCTACAACGCTGCGCTCTCGTAAAAAAAGTTCACTCAAAACTTTATCGGATTTGAATGTATTTTTCCTGAGCCATTCGTGCCTCGCTAGTACTTGAAGAACGTGTGTGTTACAATATCATTTGATTTATCTCCTGTTAAAACTTGACGTTTTAATAAGTGATTGGAAAAATCTAAAATTCATAAACGTGTACCGTTGTATGAACTTTCATTAATGCTTATATTTTTAATAAGCATAATAATACAATTTTTCTTTGGTTGTGATTAAGACACATTATTGCGGATAGTTTAACCCTCAAAATGATCTTCTAAAATTAAACATTCATAACCCATTAATCGAAATGTCTTTCGCTAATATCACACTAATTGAACATTTTTCACAGCATCAAGTGTATTCAGTGGGCTAGCCGTTTGAATTCTGCAATGTGCAGGTCCAAATTAATCCATTGTCGTCTAGCGAGGAACAGAAAATAATAGCAATCGCGAAGCCGATGTGAACATCATTAATCCATTAAAACAGCAAGAAGTTATAGGTCGCCAGCAATGTATTGGCCAGTCTTCCATCATCTGCACTCTTTCATAAAGGTATGTGCTTCTTGACACGCATTTCTTCTAATGGCGTAATTAAGTGTAAATTTCTTCGCATTTAATGACTTCGAAGTCCGGGAGAATCAGAATTATTCTTGGAGGAACGTGTTTACTGTTTCTATATCTCTTGGATCTCTAAAAGATTATTCGTTATTGAAAAATTGAATATTTAATTTGTTTTCATTTCACATCATTGGAATTGACAACGTATTTAAAACTAGAAATTATATTGTGTTACTGTTTTTATTCCGTAAAAAAACCACTGTATGTTTATTGCATTATATATCTATCTGAACGGTCATTACGTAAAAAAAATTTCTTTTAGTTTGGCTAGCCCAAGGAAACTATTATAATATGATTCACTTTTTAATTTTTTAGATGAAGCGAGCAAGACCCGGACAATATACTGCTTGACACAAAAGGCGCATTGTCCAACAAGAAACTGCTAAGTCATTGACATATGTTCATAATATTATCAACCAATATTTAAATAAAAAAGAAGCTTCGAAATGTAATAATGCCAGTGAATCGAATGCTGTAATTAATCATGTTCCTTCCATAGATGCGTCTAATATTCTAATCGATAATGAAGCAAACATAAAACTGCATGAAAAACACGAATATGTACAAGCCGCAACAGAAATCGATAATCTACAAAAGCAATTGAATACCAAACAGTGTAATATTATAGAGCAAGAAGAAGAAAAAGAAGAAATCGATGAGAATGTGATCCTAGGATTAGATGAAATGGAAGAAGTTTACAGATATAGTGATTGTGAAGACGACTGTCTAGTTAAAGAAGATGATCACGTAAAAAACACAGGGATAAAGTTGTTGAAGACAGAAGCAGACGATGCGTTTAAAAGTAATGATGAAAATCAAGTATCTACATACCAAAAACTTTTGACGCAAAAGAGTGAAGCTCAAAGAATATCCGAGCAATTACGTCACTTGCTTCTTCGCTGGCAATTAGAATCCAATATAAAAATAAACGCGATAACTAAGTTATTGCACAAAATAAGAGTTACTTGATTTGCCATTGGACGGAAGGACTTTGGTTAAAACGCCTAGGAATACAGTTACATATGTTGTTGGCCATGGGCAATATCATCACTTTGGATTATTGTCTTGTTTAAAGAAAATCGTTGCAGGACAAAAATCAAAAAGTATCAAGAACCGAACGATTAAACTGATGATAAATACAGATGGGGCACCGGTTGGTATTAGTACAGAGAAGAATTTGTGGCCAATTTTATGCTCTGACAAAGTCACTAAAAAAGTTTATATTATTGGTGTTTTTACGGAACTTCGAAACCTGACGATGCTAATGAATTTTTAACATATTTTATAGAGGAAGTGAAAGAATGCATCAACAATGGATTTATTGTTAATGATGAACAATACAGTGTCATAATAGACGGAATAATTTGTGACACTCCTGCCAAAGTCTACATTTTAGGGATTAAGTCTTATTCTGGATATTCTAGTTGTACCAAATGTAATATAAAAGGCATACCTAAAAATGGCGTATGTTTTCCAGGAGAAGTTGGTACTGCTAGAACTGACCAAAAGTTTAACGAGTATGCATATACGAAAACGAAAGAAAGCGAGAAAAAAAAGGAAACAAATCATCTGGTAAAAAATTTGAAGAACGAGACGGTCATCAAGTGAGAAAGACAATTTTAACAGAAATTCCAAAATTCGGACTAGTATCGAAGGTTCCGTTGGACCCCATGCACCTCGTGTTTTTAGGATTGATTAGAAAATTACTTTTTCTGTGGAAATTCTCAGCTACTCGTCTACGATTATCAATTCATAAAATAAATGCCATATCTGCAGACTTACTTAAAATCGCAAATCACGTGCCATATGAGTTTGCCCGTAAGCCAAGAGACTTAAAGAACTTAAAACATTTCAAAGCGACAGAATTTCGACAAATTGGATTGTACACCGGTGTAGTGGCTTTTAAAAATCACGTCGATACAAGAGTATATAATAATTTTCTTCTTCTTCATATAGTAATTAACATATTTAGTAATTCATTTTTAGCGAGAGACAATGAATGGATAAATTACGCAGAAAAGCTGAGTTTTAAGTTTGTAAAACAATATCAAAAATTGTATGGGAAAAGATATGTGTCTCATAACATACAAAGTTTCCAGCATTTGGCTGATTGCGTACGTCAATATGGAGAACTTGAAAATTTTTCAGCTTTTAGATTTTAAAATGCCATCGCCTAGATGAAAAGGTTCATAAGAAGTGGCTTTTTACCTTTACAACAACTTGCGCGGAACTTTGCTCAAAAGAGGTGGAAATCTTACAAGACACTCCGTCAATTATAAATACAGAAGGTGCTTTCAGACAACCTCACAATCAAGGTCCCGTAACTTATAATTTTAAAAATGTGATGCAGTACAGTGTGGGAGTCTTTGATAGTTTTAAAATAAATTGTAATGATGACAAGAACAATTATGTTTTAGTAAACAAAACTGACGTTGTTAGAGTTTTGAATATTGTCCTTAATCGCGACGACGATGAAATATACTTAATCGGTCAAAAACTGGAAATCGTTGGACCACTCTATACTTATCCTCACTTATCATCGAAATTGGGTATTAACATTGTAAGTGAGTCATTGGACGTACTATTGGATTATTGGAATGTAAAAGCAGTAACAGCAAAACTTTATAAAATGCCTTACGAAGACAATTTAGCAATTTTTCCCATCTTACATACTTTGCGCGATGTTAATTCTATTTGATAAATTATAGAGACAGAGTATCAGTGTTACAAAAATTAAAACTCGAAAAATATACCGAAATGAAACAAAAAATTATCTGATTTTGATCAAGAAGACGAGGAAAATGAAAGCATTTTAAACATAGACAGAGCATTAGAAATAAACAAATCAGATAAGGCAGTGATGTGGAGTTACTATGTAGCAAAGTTGAATGCTCCGACGGATTAAGTTTATCTGAAAGTAAAAAAGTTTATAATCAAGTTTAATACGTTACTTGAGATACTGCAAAGAAACAAGAATGAGAATTCTTGAAAATATGAGTTCAGTTGTGACTTCTTTTTTATTTTACTTCGTTGTAACTCTCATAATTTTTATAATGAAAATGTATTATTGAACGAATATTTATTGTAGTAATTGCTAGTTTCATTATCGATTCAATTTACATATTGTACTTTTAGATTAACAATTTTGTACCTGTGCAACGTTTGTCCAAATTATCTCATGTACAATATGTAAGGTTTCTTTTGCAAGTTTGCGTGGTGCGCTGTTTTGAAACAGATTCCTGATTAATCCACTAGAAGCTTTTCCAACTTTTCTCTGAAACATATAGTTGTTTCTCAAATTGTCCGATTTATTTATTGTTTATTCTGACAATAAAAAAAAATTCGCTCAAATACATTAAACCAAAAAATTTCGTCGAACTTATTTTCGCAGAGAAAAATTGGAAATTATAATTTGTTGAGGATAAAATCTGAAATACACAGTTAAATTTTTAATCATTTGCTTTTAAATCGCAAGTTATTAACCTTTTAAGGACGGGACTGGTTGATATATCGACCACCAATTTTGTCAGGCACTCCACGTGACATATTCTTTCATTTTATGCACAAATATTGTGCAAAAAAAAAGTCAAATTTTAACGTAAAAATCCCCGTCCTTAAAAGGTTAATGTAAATAGAAACAATATAAATCGAATAATTTATTAATGCGATGATTTAATACTTATTTAAAATAAAGGAAAAAAAATGATCACACTATACTTATAGAACTTGGCGATTCTTATAAACTGTAATTATTAAATAATATTATGTAATTATTTACGTAATTATCATACAAAATATTAGAATAAAAGTTATTTTCTTCAAATAGCATATTTTATTATGAAAAAATCACAAATGTATTTGTTTTTTTACAACTATTTATCGTTGCAGGAACCTTTCACCTCGCGGCGACGGAAAAAAAAATTTTTTTTCAAACGTCGCCGTAACGTTTTATAAATGAACTCATCGTGGAGTGTTCACGTGATGACCGCGTATGAACGTTCCAGCGAGGTTACAGAAACTTTTCTTATTCGACGTTGCCACGACGTTCCTCTAGACTTTAACAGAAACGTTTCGGAAACCAACTTTTTGCAACTTATAAGCGGATATTGAACGGTCGCAGTAACATTCCTGAAACGTTTCTAAAAGGTTTCCGCATTGGTTGCTTCGTTGCAAATTCGCTATTGTGGCAACGTTCTCACAACGTACTGTGTTACTTGGGATAATAATATATTTTGAATACTTCGCTGAGAGCACGACGGTGGTGATGCACTCGTATACGATAATACCGTATTCGAGATTCTTATTCAAGATCCGTTCGACTACAGAGGATTTACAAGTTGAATTTGAAAATTTTTAATTTCGTGCTCTTTTTTGGCATCAACCAATCGCAACACCGGATGTCGGAGACTCATCATTTTTTCAGATGCATATAAAGCTTTTATGAAACTAAAAAAAATTATTTTTTGCAAAATTTGCAATTATTGATTTTTTTTAGATATAATGAAGAAAATAAACTAATAATTGTCACTGTTTATCCTGTCAATAAATTTCTATATTACGAGAGCGCCTTTTTTAAAAATAAAAGTCGATAGATCTTAACAAATAACACAGTCCGACAAGATTTTTGCACAAGCAAACCATAAATGGTTCCCCAAAGAATTTTTGGCCCTGAAATCAAATCTGGCCTCAGAATTTCTCCAACACATCAGGATTTTGAGATATTCTAACCTAAAAGTGCGAAAATAGCGATTTTTACCTATATTTGAGGTTATGTAGCACTACGACATTCTCTATACACAAAAAACTATAAACGACATCTTAAAGTAGCAGCCTAGCCCTTTCAAATGCCGTTGAGTTTGCTTAAATAGCTTATTTTTTCTTTGAGATATTGTATTTTAAAGTTTTTCGATTTCATAAATATTGTACCTCTCAGAACATACAGCTTTGAAAGTTTCGACGTCGAATTTTATGTCAAACGACTTCAATCAACTGCTGTTCTGCAAGAAAATTAAGATGCATACCATAGACAGGCTAACCTACCTTTAACCTAAATTATATCATTCCCACAAATCCTTACAACCCTTAAAAATCACCCCTGCCAACCCTCAAACAGGCTAACCTACCTACGATAAATCTGGGTAGAGCGAGTTTAATCGACTGCTTTTCTATGAGGAACCTAAGATCTCAACCACAGATAGGCTTATCTGTTTTCTCCTTGACGTACTCTATCTCCAGATACCCTTTCAACCCTCATAAACCGCCCTACCAACCCCCAAGCAGGCTAACCTACCTAACGCTGGTTCGATCGAGTTTAATCAATTGCTTTTCTATGAGGAACGTAAAATCTCAACCAGATAGGCTTACCTGTTGTCTCCTTGATGTCCTCTATCCTCAGAAAACCCTACAACCCTCAGAAACCCCCTCTACGAACCCCCAAGCAAACTAACCCATCTAACCCTTGGTAGAGCGAGTTTGATCAACTGCTTTTCTGTAAAAAAATGAATATCTCATTGACATTATCTCTGACATACCCCTCCTCAGGTAGGGGTGGTTTATAAGGGCTGTAAGGGTTTGTGGGGATGACGTAATTTAGGTTGAAGTTGGGTTAGCCTGTCCATAGTATATATCTTAATTTTGTTGTAGAACAGTAATTGATTGAAGACGCTTGACACAAAATTCGACGTCGAAACGTTCAAATCTATATGTTCTGAAAGGTACAATATTCATGAAATGAAAAACTTTAAAATTTAATATCTCAAAGAAAAAATAAGCAAACTAAGCAAACTCAACGGCATTTAAAAGGACTAGACTGCTTCTTTAATATGTCGTTTGTAGTTTTTTACGTGTAGATAATGTCGCGGTGCTACATAACCTCAAATATAGGTAAAAATCGCTATTTTCACACTTTTAGATTAAGATATCTCAAAATCCTGACGTGCTGAAGCAATTTTGAGGCCGGATTTGATTTCAGGGCCAAAATTCTTTGGGAAATCATATATGGTTTGCTTGTGCAAAAAATTAAGGTATTTTTGTAGGACTGTGTAATCAATATTTTTTAATTTTTCAACAATTTTTTTTAAGCTTAATAATAGATTTCTATATACAAAAAGACAAATAAAAAGTGCTGATTTCATATGAGATCCAGAGTACCCGTTTTCATAGATATTTAAATAAATCATCTAAATTACTGTCACGTCGATACTAAGAAAACGTACGTGACGAACCATGATAAGTAAATAAGTGTCACACCTGACGAGTTATGGTAACTAATCAGGTACCGGTAATTTAACTTCCTATCGTATCAACCCTCCCGAGAACATTTGTAAATCTATCTAGCGAGATAGATTAGTCTAAGCACGTTCTCCATAATATTTCCGTGAATATTACTCACCGTATAATAATTCGGCAAAAACAAGGGAAGGGGCACATCAGCCTATGGTATAAAAAGGTTGGATCAGGATCCGCAGTAGTTCAGATTCTAGTTCATATTCTAGTTCATATTCTAGTTCATATTCAAGCTGATATTCAAGCTGATATTCAAACTAGTACTCATACTCGTACTTATACTGTTATTTCTAAGTTTCGCTGCCCTGATACTCAGAACCGGAATTATACTCTGCTAAGCATTATAAACTTGTCTTTAAACAATAAATCTTAAGTCAAGCGCAAACACCTGAGACTGTTTAGAACAATCTCTTCTAAAACCCAGTCCTAACAAGGTAAGAAACTAAGTTATCTCCCTAAACACGCTACATATAATAAAGGCGCTATCCTTTCAACCAATCTCCGCTTAACTCCTGACTAATTGTAAGATCCAGCTTTTACCAACGCGACAGTACTTTAAATATTATTACGTCTAGTCATAACATCTCCTCGCCTAGACATAATATTACTAAAAATATTTAAATATATAAATACATCAATCAATAGGTTATTCCAATGTCTATAACTTTTCTATTTGAAATTTTCTAATTGGATCAATAGTTTTTAAAGTATTCTCGAAAAATAGATTTTCGCAAAATTGTTATTTTTTTTTGTGAGATCCGCCGCGTGTCATGAAGTTGCACGAAACTGAAATTCATATTATTTTTTATTTACTATACGATCATATTTTTTATTTTCAGGTTATCATTTCTACAAATTTAACATCGAATGAACCGTAACAGAATGCTTGGACTGATAGCCGAAAATAGTTATGAGCGCTGCGGTCTCATCTCCATATACCACTACTATCAAAAAGATAATGTTAATTTTATTAATAATTAATACATCTGAAATAAAAAACTTGGAGTTATACATTCTTGATGCATAATAATTACACTCAATACGTTTGAAGTTGCAGAATTTGATAATTTGAATTAGTTTCCTAGAAAAGTGCTATCGTCATTTTCCCGGCAATCGATCTAATTATTTATTTGGACGGTAAATAAGCTATCTACAAATTATTCCTTTTGAAGATTTGTGACGTGCTGCTCTTACACAAAATTGTAGGTAAAATTAAATAATAATGGGGGTGTCCAGTTTACAGAACTTCTTTGTTACAGGACTGCCTACCGACAGCTATTATACATTGGTCTCCACTCTTCATATTATAGATCAGAGATGAATAGGGAGATTGCTGGTTCCCGTGTTAAGAAGCGTGGGCATCCGAACTCGCTGATTCGAGCGCCGCGTTGCGGTCAAGCGCCGAAGCCGGCGTATAATTTCAGGGGAGCCGCGGTGGAGGAACGCAAACGTGCGCCTCGGAGAATTGAGGGGAAGGAGAATGTGCGACTCGGAGAGTAGAGGGGAATGTGCGCCTGCTCGGCTTACTAGCCATCGTGCGCCTCGGAGAGCTGAGGCGAATATGCGCTTACTTGCTCGCATAGCAAGTGGGCGGAGCTATGAAAACAAACACACGCTCGCGCGCTCGGCTAGCCGTTCGGAGTTTTGACTCCGATTTGCCGTCGGCGCGACGAGTATGTCCTGTTCTTCCTGGCGCGCTATGACGAAATGCCATTCTCATTTTTTTCTTTAAATGCACTTATTTGTTTTTTTTACACTACAAGCTTTTTATTAGGGGACCGTAACCTAAGCCCCCTCCCAGCAGACAAGTTTATCAGATGCTTACGATGCTATAGTCCCAACGTAACGCGGTAGCCGAGGTGTTAGCGCGTCGGCTTGATGTTTATGCCTCTCGGGTTCGAGACCCGGTTGATCAAATTATTTTTTATTTTTTTTTGCAAGTGTCTTTTATTACAGTCACTATTTTTAATTATTTTTTTAAAAACAAGAAAAGTACTACATAAATTTATCCGACAATTTTAGCTCAAGAATCCTTATTTTAATTGTTCATCGCAAGAGTGTCTGAGAGAGAGAGAGCGAGAATTTTGGAGTGCGTAACGCGAACTTTTTTCCGCGTGTTCGCGAGTGATCGCGAGAGAAAGAGAGAAAATAGGCCATTTATCGGGGCGCGCAGCACGCACTTTTTTTTCGCGTGTTCGCGAGTGATCGCCAGTTAGACTTAATAGCAAGTATTTCTTGAAGTCATTTTTTTAAATAAAATATTGACTTGACGTTACTCTTATTTCTAGAGTTGGCGAGACATAAAATAAAATAAATAATTTATATATTGTTTACTACGTAAGTCTGTAACGGGAAACGATTAAATCTTATTGCTAAAGATAAAATAAATAATCTATAATGTACACAAGTAAGCTATATTTAAAATACTTAAGAAACGATATCGATGTTAATCCGAGCGTCCAATTATTGTGAAAAGAATTATTGAAAGCTTACCGCATGGATTCAAAGAACAACTTAACAAATATCTATCTCGAATTTTGCTATAGAGGATAAAAAATGAAAATACAATGTTTTAAAAGTGTGTAATATATATATTTGTATATATATTAATTTTATTATTTCAAATAGATACTGACAATTACTAAACATTAAAGTGACGAGATCCAAAAATCTCGCACCGCATGCGTTACACACTCGATCGTCTAAGATAATTATTAGTTATAAAGCTACTAAATACTTCGCAAAATGTCTCGACGTCGAAGTAATTGAACCTGACTTTTGTTTATTTTACTTAGGCAGGCTTGATAAAAATCAATAACGTAAATATGTTGCATCCAAAAATTCATACAAATTTGTGAAAGATTTCGACATCAAAACTTTTTTATTATTGGATAATGGTCGCTTGGCTCTGATTGATATTCCATTAGATTATTCAACAACGCACTTTTTAGAAAGGATCGCCGTGCTAGCGAAGCAGTAATACGATGATCTATATTACCTAAAGAGCAATATCATGTTTCGCAATACACGACGTTAAAATTTATTTTTCGCGAAAATTGCTCAACTGATTAACATACAAAATCGCATTGCCGTTTTAACTTTAGCGTCCATTTCAACTAAGTTTGCAGTTCACATCGGGTGAAGGCAGAGAAAAATCCACCGGTTATGGACTCATTTTTTCAGAGGTAAGGATTACACACTTGGATTTAATAATTAGCACGTTCAAGTATCCTTAAATCATCGTTGAAACAATGATTCCATAACTGTTAAGGTTACTTGAACGTATGGCAGAAAAAAACGTTAGTAAATGTGTAATAATTAATCAAAGTGATCGACAATTAACGCCGACATTTTGGAAGAGATAATAAAACTAAAATCGATGCATTCGAACCATGACGATGAAGAAAATTTAAAAATATATATATTTTTCTTGCTCAATAATAATAGGCAATTAAAAGACTTACTTTCAACCTGTCCACGATTATAACTATCTTAAATTCGGTTCTAGCCTGACGGCTAAATCGTCCTCTAATTTAACTAGCCTATTACAACAACAACCTACTACATTAACGCTCGAATTACGTAGATACGATGAGAGAAAAAAAAGAACGGGAAATTCACAAAAATTTTCAATATTTACTTTTCTCAAAAACGATTGGTACAATATTGTTTCTGAAGAAAAAATTCACGAAGAAGTATATTTTTTGATGGTAAATTAGTCGAATGATTCACAAGAGGGACAATATCGATAAATGGAAGTAGTCAATTGAAAAGTGATGAAAAAGAATGGAAGCAAAAAAAAATAAATGAATAAATAAATAGACTACCGAGAAATACTCTAAATAAAACAGAAAAAAACGGGAAATATACTAAAGTTAGAGAACTACAGAAAACTGTAATATTTTGTTATAGCAAAAATGAGAAAAAAGAGAAAGAAAATATAGACCATCATTTCAATTCCAATAATTTATCGCCATAAAATATAGTACTTCTCATTACGTGTTTTCTTCGGCAAAAGTGTTCACAAACGAATAATCATGGTAGCGGTAATAGCATATTTGAATAAATAGAATAATTGAATTACATTAATTACTAATAAATTTTATTAAAAATTATTACATCATGCCTTGTAAAAATTTTTAACAAAATTGCCATGATTATTAATTTGCGTTTTTGTATTTTTTGTTGTTGAAAATGTAATTAATCTACCAAACAAAAAAAAAGATTCAACTATGGCCGATCAAAGTTAATGTAAAATAATTTGGTATTGCGATACAATCCGGCACCAATTTAAGTAGATAGAAGGTTAAAAAAATTAATGCATTACTACGCTATAAAAAAACGGGGAAATCTTTAAACTACGGATTTTTTTACTTTATGCCAACGTTACTTTTTTACAGTTTGAATACATTACTTGCCTGATGGGCACAACAGCATAAAAAAAGGCATTCGAAAAGTAGTACGACGAGCTAAAACCCTAAAAGAGTAAATAAAAATTAAAGCAACAATATTTACAATTTTTTTGAACAGCATTACAAATGAAAAGTATGTGTTTAATATTTATATTCATCAAAAATAAAATATTGATATTACTATGAATAAAAATTTAGTAGTCATTATGTAATTCCAAAAACTTAAACGTTATTTAAAATTTTCATTTTTTGATTATTTGTTGCAACTTTTGCTTGTCCTTGCGCTACTAGTTTAGAACTTTCCTCGCGTTCAACCTTGAATATTTTAACGGTTATTAAAATTTCTAAAGCTTCAATTCTATGTTCTGCAACGGTAGTCGATTCAATTAATCGAACCGTTCGCGATTCTGATTTTCGCGCGTTAGTTCTAAGTATTGAGAGAGAGAGGGGGCGCGCGATCTTTTGAATTAGCAGTTACATCTCAGCTGTTACGTGTGTAGTACCGCCAAAATAGTTTTGCACATTGTTTCACCGATTTGCCAATAAATAGTTTATTTGGATTTTGGATACGCGTGCAAGGGTGAGTGAGGAAGCAGCAACAGTAGCAGCATCACAAAAGCAGCAGCATAAGTGATAGCTATTAAACAGCAGATTTGCGATCGAGGCAGCACAGCTGATTTGGATCGGAGGAGCACCTTTAATTTGCTTCAACAATTACGGCTGATCACCGTAATTGCACCGCAGGGTAGGTGCACCTCCCTTAATTATCGCGTGACATAATATATTTGATATTTTGTCCAACGGTGTTAGCGTTGATTTTTTGTATTCGCGCCGAGCGTTAGATCGCGCCAATATTCGTATCTTCTCTCTCTCTCTTTCTCACCGAAAGTTATTTAATTGTAAATCCTATTCGCGTGCGTCAGTCTTTCGGCTCGATAAAGACTGTAGTGATTTTTATTAATAAAATCTATTAAATTTATTCGCTGATTTCGTCACATAATTTTTCCTAATAGTTTAAACAATTGAAAAAGGCTTAGGTTTTAATCCGATTATAGCTAGGGGATTAAATGTATTAGGAGCAAAGTCGATTACACTTAAAACTCATCGAGTATCACAAGGCACGTGACTTAAGGTGAGTTCAACTCTGCTTGACCGAAGACAACTAAGATAAGTCAGCTGACGTTAAGGTGAATACACGTATTAACATACGTGTTAACGGAGCGGCGGTTTGCTCTGCATCGTGGGAGTTTGTTCTTAAATAAATTTCTCATTTTTGCAGCTATCCCCCCCGTTACATAGCGCCCAACTGGTATTAAGACCCGTGTCGTGCGAATAGGATTGTGCGTCGAAGGTAATCGACGCACGAGAGAGAGAGACGATTGCGCGAGCGCTTAGGAAGGTTTGAGCGGGTAGTAGAGCGAGATCATGAGCGGTACGCCCTCTGCTGGGGAAAAAACAAAACCACTTCGAACCTTTTGTTAAAAATTGTTAAGATTATTGTAAAAAGGGCCGAAAGCGATAATTATTGGTAGGTCGAAGTGATTTCAGATCGTACGGGATAATCAGGTGTTAACCTATTTCAGCCATAGTTTGGTGGATAAAGGGGGGTTGGTAGCACCTGATCAACGATAAAGCAGAGAGCGCGACCCAAGCGTGCAGTCTAAATATTAGCCAGGCGGAGCAAGCAAACAGCAGGCTCCGACCTTAGGTAGGATATTTTTATAATATTTATAGAAAGTTTGCGGAGACTGCACGCGCTCATAATCTCCTTTTAAAAGGCCTTATAAAAGGAGGTATTAAAAGTAGTGACACTAAATAGTGTACACCCCGCTCATACCTTGGGTGATAGGAAGCGGTAGTGGTCGATTAGGCCGAAATTTTAAACCTCAACCGCATCCTACACCCGTGCGGAGGCAAGATGGCTCTGTTGTCAGCTCAAATCGACAATTGGGCATTAGAGCTGACCTCCGCACAGCTTTAGCGGAATTGGAACTGCGCAAGGATGGAAGTGTCATCCAACAGGCGGCTAGGCTTGGGAGATGGTTGCTGGGTGAGTACACCGCCACAGATTTTCAAGAGACCACGCACAGCAAAGAGGTGGCGGGGCGCAGGAAGCGAGCCCGACAAGCGTGGCTCGACACAGTCTGTGACGAGTTGGAAAACTCCAACGCGGAAGATAACAGCGACCACCCCCTCAGGATCATCAATAGGGAGGGAATATCATAGACTGATATGTCAAGGACATTCACCTGCCCGAACGAGGACTCTGAGGGTGAAGCCAGCCGCCAAGAAGAGGATGAACTCATCCAGAAGGCCCTCCGCACGCAAGAGCAGAAGGAGAGGGAGAGGAGCAATCCGGATCCTAGGTCGCAGGAATCCTGCACTCGGAAGGAACCTTAGGAAGAATTATCCTTGAGCGAAGCCTTCCGGGAAATAGAGTATCTGAAGGAGGGAGTAGACCATAACCAAAAGTTGGTAGGTCGAATCCTAGAAACCCTTCAGACTCTGCAGGGATTACAGGTGTGTGCGGAGCGCGAGGCGCAAGACATGCGCATACGAATTCGAGAGCTGGAAGATGCAATGCATGATATGGCCAGTGCTAACCGTGCTTCTCAGCGTGACTCGATTCAACCGCGCTCCGGACGTAATGTGGACTTTCAGAACATATTCACCTGTCACTACGACTCGGGGATTCCGGGGAGTACACCGGCTCCTCCAAAACCAACACCTAGGAGAAGGGACGTCACCACACCGGAAGTCCTCCAACGAAGAGGAGGTGAAGAGGATCCGGAAGTTTATGGGAGATCCGCACCCGTCCGACAGAGGAGTCGAAGCGGATCATCTGGCACCGAACATCAGATATTCTCAGGGCTCTCCACAACCTGAGATGTTAGGAAAATTGTCCGCGGATGGAAATTGAGGTTTGCGGGTAGTAGGGCACAGAGCGTAGATACGTTTCTGTCGAGGTTGGAGGATCTGCGCGTAGGTGCAGGACTAACTGACGACGAAGTGCTTTGTTCCGTATCAGAGATCCTCGAAGGTAACGCGAGGACCTGATACGATAACAACAAGTACCAGTGGATCAGTTATGACGAGTTCGTCGCGGACGCCCGGGATTGGTTTGGCACAAGTACGCAACAGCAACAAAGGCTGTTGCAGGAAGCCCAGAACCGGTTCCAGGGTGAGGACGAACTAGTACGAGACTACGTGTCCAACCTGGTGGCTCTTGTCAATAGACTAGAACCGCCCATGCCCTTGGAGAGGTTATTAGACCTACTCCATGCAAACCTCCTTCCAAGCATCCAAATCCAGCTGCGTCGGAGCGAGATGACGTCGATACGCGAATTCAACAGGAGGGCGACCGAGGTACAGAACACCTTATCTTATGGTCGCCGTCCACGTGTATTCGCTGACCCCAACTCGATGATCTTCCCTCAGCATGCCTACCACCCGAGCAAAAGAACGGCTGGTAGTAAATCCCAAACCACTGCAATGGCAAGCGAAGGGAAGGCGTGTGCGAAGAAGGAGGGAGATCCGCAGTGCGGACTGGTCGTGGAGAACCCCGCCAGGAGGCCTACCGAACAAGCATCGGTATCGGCTACGCAAGCTTCCACTTCTGATAAGAAGATGAAAGAACGTCTGGAGGGCATCGAGCGGATATTGCGCAAGTTGGCCACTGAAAAGCAAGGCAGCCCTCCAGAACAGCGTAAGAGCCGATGGCGTGGAGGAAGGAAAAATTCTCCTTCTTCCAGGTCTCCTGGCGAGCGGCGAGAAGGGCAGAGGCGGAAGATAGACTTTACTAAGCCTCTCCAGTGTTCCGCTTGTGGCAAACTGGGTTTTAGTCGCAAGTTCTGCCCAGATTGCAACAAGGGAAACGACAAGGAGAGCGAAGAAAAGAGGTCATCTTCGCGCCTCCAGTAAATTCGACCTCTCGCTGTGGGTCGCCGATGGGAAACAGCAAGTTGTCGGCGACCCAGGGATCCAAACAAGTCCTGGGAGGGCATCAAGAGAGCCCAGGACACAGCAGTATATTAGAGCGGAAGGCGATTGAACCCGATGTCAGCCCTCGGCAGAATAGTGGAGTGGTTATCCTGAAAGGACCAGATGGCTACATACAGGTTGTGGAGGAGGGGGAAGACTCCAGGGAGAGCCTCTCCACACAAAAAGCTCCTCTGCCGAAGGGATCCACGATTAGAAGCCAGCCCACCGTCGTCGCGGCAGCGGAAGGAAAAAAGCCGCTGAAAAGCACGATGAAAGGAGGCGAAGATGGGACTCGTGGATATGACCCAGAGGGTGAGACCAGGTGGTGGTTGCGGGTAGACATAGGTGACTTTAAAATTAGAGCACTCTATGATACCGGCGCCTCATCCACGGTCATGGGTCAATTAGGGCTGAGATTGGCATCGGAGATGGGACTCGGGTTGAATGTGACCAGGGCGGGCGATGCAAGGCTTGCTGATGGACGCCCGTGCCCTATAATTGGTCACGTGATGTTCCCTTTTAAAGTAGAGGGAATCACGAAGACAATCAGAGTCGCCATTACGCCGCTGCTCACAGATGACTGCTATGTAGGCGCGAACTTTATAAGAGAGTTCCGCGCAATTTTGGATCCCGATGAGGATGAATTATGGCTTAAGGACGCCCAAGTGAAAGTACCAATGGAAGTGGCTGGAATTGATGGTACGGCATTTCTCGCACCGGTAGGACTATAGAAAGCCACGGAGTCACAGCTTGAAGAAATTGAAGACCTCGTCAGAAGATTGATTCCTGATGGGGGTCAGGCTTTAGGTTGTGCCGTGGGGGTTGAGCATGAAATAGATGTTGGAAATGCTCGACCCATCAAACAGAAGTACTACATAGTCTCAGATAGAGTGCGAGAGGAAATGCACACGCTGGTCAAAGATATGCTGGAAAAGGATGTTATCGAACCAGCGACCAGCGGATGGTCAAGTTCAGTAGTAATGGTAAAGAAGGCAGATGGAAAATATAGGTTTTGTATGAATTATCAAAAGGTAAATGCAATTACCAAACCTGATGCCTATCCTTTACCATATATGAACGATATCCTAAGACGAATAAGGGATGCAAAGTTCATATCTACGTTGGACTTGAGCAGTGCGTACCATCAAATTCCCTTAAAGGAAGAATCGCGTCCAATATCAGCGTTTACAGTTCCTGGATTAGGGCACTTTTAATTTAAGAGAATGCCCTTCGGACTGTCATACGCAGGAGCGACCTTCCAGAGGTTGATGGACAAGGTGATAGGCCCGGATATGGATCCATTCGCTTTTGCTTACCTTGACGACGTAATTGTGGTTTCGTCGTTTTATAGACGTTTTATACCCGACTTTGCCATGATCGCTGAACCTATAAACCGCCTGACAAAGAAGAATGTACGTTTCTCTTGGGAGGAGGAGCAAGAGCGAGCTTTCACGAGATTGCAGGAGGCGATGACTTCCGCCCCAATACTGCAATCACCCGATCCGAACGGTCAGTTTGTACTGCAAACTGATGCTAGTAACAGTGGGATCGGGGCAGTTCTCGCACAGGATGTCGATGGAGAGGAGCGTGTAATAGAATACGCCAGCCGATCACTCAACAGTGCTGAGAGAAATTATACGGTCTCCGAGAAAGAGTGCTTGGCAGTGGTATGGGCCATTGGAAAGTTCTGGCCGTATATTGAAGGGCATCACTTCAAGGTCATCACTGATCATAGTTGCCTGAAATGGCTCCACAATATGAGAAATCCCACGGGAAGATTAGCGCGATGGGCGCTAGCATTGCAAGGCAATGTCTTCGATATCGAATATCGAAGAGGGGATCTCAATGTGGTGCCAGACGCTTTATCTAGGGCCTATGAGGAGGAGGGGATTGAAGTGAGTGCTATAAATAGTCGGCCGGAGACCACTGACGCCTGGTATTTGCAACAATACCAGGAAGTATGCCAGGACCCACACTCTCATCCTACTTGGAAGGTGGTGGGAGGGAGACTGTATCATTATCAGCCTGATGAGGATGGTGAAGGGTCCATCGACAACGATGAAGCGTGGAAGCTTGCGGTGCCTAGGGAGAAAGGGTACCAGGTGCTCCAGGAAGTCCATGATGTTCCTACTGCAGGACATCAAGGACGAGAGCGTACGTTCTCCAGGGCTAGGCGCTTGTACTACTGGCCTAAAATGTATGATCAGGTCAGGGAGTACGTAAAGAGTTGCCCGGTATGTCAGCAGTGCAAGGTGGAACAAAGAGCACCTTGCGGGCTGATGGGTCGTAGACAAGTATCACGACCCTGGCAGGTGGTGGCCGGTGATATCACTGGTCCATTTCCTAAAAGCTCTCGAGGTTTTGAGTATATCTTAGTATTTGTAGACTTGTTTACTCGCTGGGTAGAGTGTGTTGCGATACGCAAGGCCAATGGGAAGACAATCGCAAGGGAATTACACGAGAGGATCGTCACTAGGTTTGGTGCGCCAGAGGTATTCTTGTCGGATAATGGAACCGAATTTAAGAATCAGGAGGTCGATTCATACCTGCAGATGAACGGCATCCAGCGCGCTTTGACTCCCGTGTATCATCCCCAAGCGAATCCCACAGAGCAAGTAAACAGGACACTCAAGACCATGATCACGCCTTACGTAAGCCGTGATCATAAAAGCTGGGATGAACACCTGTCAGAGTTCAACTTCGCGTTGAACTCGGCAACTCATAGCGCCACCGGATATAGTCCTGCGATGCTCATGTTTGGGCGTCAGCCGGTACCTCCTTTGACGTTCAGAAGAACCCAAGATCAGCAGGCCCTTGAATGTTCGGAGGGTCAGGCTGTGGAAGATTAGGCCGAACATATGGAGAAGCTTCCTAATTTGTGGGAGAGAGCTAACTCCAAGTCAAGGGAGGAAGTTGCGCATCAGGTGGCTTATTATGACCTGAAGAGACGGCAACCCGAGTTTAAGGTCGGAGATTGGGTTTGGAAGAGGAACAGGATTCTATCTTCAGCTGCTCAAGGTATTTCAGCTAAATTAGCGCCGAAATATGCCGGCCCGTACGTGATTGAAGAGGTTTGTGGTTCCAACACGTACAGGCTAGGCAATCAGTGGAGATCCTGTCTGAGCTCTTCCATGCCAAAGACCTTAAACCATATTACGGTCCGGGTGAGGATGGGGAAAGCGAGGAAGCCATCAAACCTCGCGAGCCGCCAGATGAACTGCCGTCGGAGGATGCGAACGATTCCGCGGATGCGCACGAAAATCCTTCGTGCGTATCCGCGGGGATTTATCGGAAGGGGATTTATCGGATAGCGAGCGGGTCCAATTAGCCATAATAATTAGCCCCCACGGCCGTAGATAAAGTTCCCACCGAGACGTCGGATTTACCGGTATCTGCCCCAACTAAGAGAGGTCGAGGTCGACCTCGAAAGGTTCCAGAGACGGTCACCGGTCCAGCGAGGGGCAACAACTCTCCCGTGAAGGCGAATAGAGGGAGAGGTAGGCCTCGAAAGACCGTGCCCGTCGTACAAAGGACGGTTGGGCCGATAAAACCGAGCGGTAACCGACGAGGGCCAGGACGTTCCCACAAAGAATCGCGAGGGAGCGTATAACTCGGTGGGATGCGGCTATTATTAGGATTTTTTCTTCGCGCAGGGAGATTCATCCGAAATTTGTTGTTTTTTGGATGTTTCAGATGGACCGGAGAATCGTCGTCGAAGAGGAGACCTTCGAGGTGGTCACGCAGATGTTGTTAGATCTGCAACTGGGCCCTGATGCGACGCAGCTAATTGAAGATCTGCGGAGCTTCGCCAGGGTCCAGTTGGAAGGGACTACCCGAAGGGATCGGCGCAATGCCTCGGTGGCAGAGGTTCTCCGGGATTCGTCGTGGGTCGCCCCGAAGAAGGCTTCTCGGGACGCTTCGACACAGACCGAGGACCAGGACAGTGTCGAACGTCCCAAGTCTACAGTGGACCAGGGGGTGCAGACCCTCAAGTCCGGCCTAACCCTTACGTCGGACAGTGCGAGCCAATGCCCAGGACCCAGGGAAACCTGTGGGGCCTCGCACTGGGTCTGCAATCATCCCCGGATCTCTGAGCAGCCTATTCTCCTCCTCGACTTCAGACACGTGCGTCTGGGGATCAACGAGGTGGAGAGTGCCTGGCGGTTCGCCCAAGAACTCCAGTCTCAGGTGCAGGAGCACCTGAGACGCTTTTTGAGCCGCCAGGGCGCAGAAGAGCTACTCGGGGAGTGGGCAGGGATGGCTCAGCGTCAGAGGGCCTATGGAGAGGCCCTGCTGCGGGTGGATAACGGACAAGAGTCCTCCGCAGCGCTCCCGGCGCCGGCTCAAAAGAAGAGAGCCCCGGGAGCTATTGACGCTGGACCGACGCTCACGGTCCATGTGGACGGGCGCATGGCTCCTGATACCACCATCGTGGTCAGGTCGCAGGATGGACGTGCGACCGCCACGGTGGGAGGCGTGACCATCACCGCCTCACAGGGAGTCAGTGCCCAGCAGTCCCCTCTGGCTGTTGAGCAGCCATCACAAGATCGGGAGGCTGCTCAATCTCGGTCGCAGCTGAGGGGCTGCTACATCTGTGGGGAGCCTGGGGTGACCAACTCCCAGCGGTGCCCGAAGAAGGCTACACACTGGCGCTACCCGAAACATCGCGCGCCAGGTGTAGCCAAACGATGATGTAGGCCCTGGAGGGCAAATAAATTAGCCGAAATAAAGAAGGGAGTTGTTATTTTGTTTCCTTTCCTTCTTTATTACTTTCAGGTTCCTGATGGCAGCGAATCGCGGGTATTCGTCCTGCCCGGGTAGTCAGAACTTGGAGGGGGCTGCAACGGTAGTGGATTCAATTAATCGTACCGTTCGCGATTCTGATTTTCGCGCGTTAGTTCTAAGTATTAAGAGAGAGAGGGGGCGCGCGATCTTTTGAATTAGCAGTTACATCTCAGCTGTTACGTGTGTAGTACCGCCAAAATAGTTTTGCACATTGTTTCACCGATTTGCCAATAAATAGTTTATTTGGATTTTGGATACGTGTGCAAGGGTGAGTGAGGAAGCAGCAACAGTAGCAGCATCACAAAAGCAGCAGCATAAGTGATAGCTATTAAACAGCAGATTTGCGATCGAGGCAGCACAGCTGATTTGGATCGGAGGAGCACCTTTAATTTGCTTCAACAATTACGGCTGATCACCGTAATTGCACCGCAGGGTAGGTGCACCTCCCTTAATTATCGCGTGACATAATATATTTGATATTTTGTCCAACGGTGTTAGCGTTGATTTTTTGTATTCGCGCCGAGCGTTAGATCGCGCCAATATTCGTATCTTCTCTCTCTCTCTTTCTCACCGAAAGTTATTTAATTGTAAATCCTATTCGCGCGCGTCAGTCTTTCGGCTCGATAAAGACTGTAGTGATTTTTATTAATAAAATCTATTAAATTTATTCGCCGATTTCGTCACATAATTTTTCCTAATAGTTTAAACAATTGAAAAAGGCTTAGGTTTTAATCCGATTATAGCTAGGGGATTAAATGTATTAGGAGCAAAGTCGATTACACTTAAAACTCATCGAGTATCACAAGGCACGTGACTTAAGGTGAGTTCAACTCTGCTTGACCGAAGACAACTAAGATAAGTCAGCTGACGTTAAGGTGAATACACGTATTAACATACGTGTTAACGGAGCGGCGGTTTGCTCTGCATCGTGGGAGTTTGTTCTTAAATAAATTTCTCATTTTTGCAGCTATCCCCCCCGTTACAGTTCATAACATGAATTATTTTTATCAAACCAACCCGGATACTTTTCATTTGTAAGCCCTGCTAAAAATAAAGTTTTGGAAATGATTAAAATAGATTAAACTTAATTTTAATGAAATGATTGATTTTCAATCAAGACAAGGATTAAAGTTGAATCATTTTTAATGCAATTGAATATTAATCACAATTAATACGGAAAATTAGGATTAATTTGAATCTTTTTGAATCATTCTTAATAGTGTACTACTTTAATAACATTTTATGCAATCTTTTTCAATATCTTTCAATATTTTTCAATCAAACTCCTTATTCAATCACATTCAATCGAATAATAATTAATATATTCCAATAACTGCTTGGGGATTCAATTTCAATAACATTTAATCGAATATTTCTTAATTCTTTTTTAATATTTTCCAATGAAACACACGATTCGATCACATCTAATCGAATAATTATCAATATATTCCAATAACTACTTGGAGGAATCAATTTCAATAACATTTAATCAAATATTTCTTAATTCCTTTTAATAATTAATCACATTAAATCGAATAATTATCAATATATTCCAATAAATGATCGATACTTCTATTTCAATAACATTTAATCAATATGTTTTAATACCTTTGAATATTTTTCAATCAAACGCGGTAATTAATGAGATTTGTTCAATATTTTTTATGCACTTCAATATTTTCCAATAAAATGTACTTAATAAAATGAGATTAAATGTATTTAATCTCATTTAATCGTATAATTACACAGATCTCACGGTTTTGGTCTTAGACAAATCAGGATCATTTTTTAAGTAATGTTTTGCGTAGAATTTAGGTTTTTTCAGATATTGCAACCTAAAAAGTTGAAAAAAGTAATTTTTTAATATGTCGAAAGTCTTATACTATAGCAGAGAATCTTTTTTCAACAAAGAGAATGATTTGAAAAGCCAACTATATCCTTGAAAATCCATTTTCAAAATTTGAGATATCTTAATTTTTTTCGTTCAGATATTGTCGATTAAAAAAAGTATTCCAACAGTTTCTAAACAGTTAATATATCACAGATATATGCAAATCAGTATAATATCCCACACAGCATGAATTAATTCTAAAATAATTCAAAATTAATTCATGAAATAATATAATTATTTTAGAATTAATTCAATGAATTAATTCTGTATTAATTTTATGTCCGTTTTTTTTCCTTCAGAAATATAACGAATATTATTACTACATTAATTGACTGAAATAATTTTCAAATATTACATGCATTTTAGAAGAATTATTTTATGAAATATTAACGTAATAGTTTTAAAATTATTACAATAAGAATATTTTGAATTGTTTCAAAATTAATGTTTAAAATAATATTGAAGAAATAAATAGCGGACATAAAATTAATACAAAATTGATTCACTGAAATAATTTTCAAATATTACATGCATTTTAGAAGAATTATTTTATGCAATATTAACATAATAATTTTGAAATCATTACAGTAAGAATGTTTTGAATTGTTTCCAAATTAATTTTCAAAATGATACTTAAGTAATAAAAAGCTGGCGTAAAATTAATACAGAATTGATTCTATAACGGCCGGGGCCGTTTCCGCGGAAGATTGTCCCCGCGCGAGGCCGAGCATGGCCAAGCGGGCAAGCGAGCGAGGAGTGAAGAGAGAGAGACAGAACGAGACTCGATTAGGCGCGCGCCGTAACGGGAGAGTGGGGAGAGCAAACGATTTTTGAGAGGACTTGGACTTAGACCGGCGAGCTCGAGGGATCGTGACGTGCACGTACGAACGAGAGGAAAAGGAAAGCGACCGGCAAGAGAAGAAAGTGAAAGTGCGTAAGGAAGCAGAGACCATCCCCGAGGATCGCCGGGACCTGTAGATCGTCACCTCGAGTGGGCGATTACCAGGGGCAGAACTTGCCCGCCCGAGCAAGGGCGATAACGCGGGCGAGTAGCGAGGGGTAGTCTGTCTGCAGCAGCTACTTCACGGTGAGTTTCGTTACGTTTGTAAGCGATTATTTAACGTGCGATAGTTGCGCGAGCGAGCGTCTCTCTCTCTGAAATAACATTAATAGCGAAATCTCGGCACGCGATATTGTGTATAGATTTGCCTGAGAGAATAAAGCCCGATTTGACCTACTCAAGTGTTGCCGTTGTGTTGGGCGTACCCAGGAAGGCACCTCCGTCCCTTCCCACGCCCGTGATTAGAACTCACGCACGCTCTCGTGCATTAGCCGTGCTTTCGCGATCCCTTTTCAGGGCAGCGCGTGCCCGCCCGGATTCGGCGGAACGCCAGAAAGCGGCTAGCTGATCGGGGCGGCGGTGAGCCCCGCACCGACCAGTGAAAATAAAATCTTTAACGGGCTGTGAAAATAAGCTAATTATTTTACGGGCCGTTACAATTCACTGAAATAATTTTAAATGATTATATCCATTTTACAAGAATTATTTTATAAAATACTATCTAATTACTTTTAGAATTATTATAGAAAATATTTAAAATTATATAACACAACTAGATATACTATAAATAAATTATTTACTGAATATATAAGTAAAATTTTTAAAATTATTAAAAGTGCTATATTTTATATAATTATGGAAGAACACGAAATAAAATAATTGATAAACGTACAATACTTTATTTAATGTTTACTTTAATATTATCTAGTATATGGATATATATTAGATGTACATTATAAAGATTACATAAAGCAGATTTCTTATCGAATTTTCACATTGAATTTCTTTCAATTTTAACGAATAATAATAAAAAATGGAAGTGCTTAACGCAATGCTAGGGGTTTAAATAATCCTGAATTAAAATTCCCTTAAGGAGATATGAAACGCCCCTGATAACACCTCGAAGAAATTAAGATTTGGTGCTGCTTGACCAAATTTTGAAAGAACCATTCGATAGAATTGCGTGAAATTTGAACTGAGTAATTCTTGGACATATATCTACACCCTAAAAAAGCGTTTTTATTTTTAATCTAACTTTGATTCTGCAATATTTCAAGTTCTGTAAATGCCGGTAAGGTAGGTGCTTTCATGAACGTTTCATGTACTCAGTAATGCGTACAAAAGCTTTTTTACGATGTATTTACATCATGGTAAACTTAATTATAAATAAAAATATAAAGTTTCATAAATACAAAAATAAAACAAATGTAGTTATATTAAGTATATGATGTTATAAAATATTAATATAGTAATATTGATCAAAGTATTAAATTAAATAATAAATAAACAATGTTAAAGAATATCATATTGATCATGTTTCAATATTTTGAGATTATTCTCCCAATTCATCCTCATCAAACAATAAAGAAAGACTTAGTGCGGGCAATGTTTGATTTTGTACACCCTTCCTGAAATTATAAATTATAATTGTTATTATATATACGAGGTGTGTTCAAAAAATAACGAGAATTTTCGTTTTATGAAAAAAATATTTATTTATTCATCTACATTAATGTTGTCGCCTTCAAAGTAGTCTCCTTCGGATACAATACATTTATGCCAACGCTTTTTCCAATCCTCGAAACACTTTTGAAACTCGATCTTTGTAATAGCTTTTAGCTCTTTCAGCGATTCGCTTTTAATGTCATCTATGCTTGTAAAACGACGGCCTTTTAATGTTCTCTTTATTTTTGGAAATAGAAAAAAGTCACATGGAGCCATATCTGGCGAATATGGAGGCTGAGGCATCGTTACAGTTTCGTTTTTGGCCAAAGATTCACGAACAAGCAATGAAGTGTGAGCAGGCGCATTATCGTGGTGCAAAAGCCATTAATTGTTTTGCCACAAATCCGGGCGTTTTTTTCGGATTGCTTCACGCAAACGACGTTGAACTTGTAGGTAGTACTGCTTATTGATTGTTTGACCTTGTGGCGAGAATTCATAATGCACTATGCCATTAAAATCGAAGAACACAGTGAGCATAACCTTCACATTCGACCGCACTTGTCGAGCCTTTTTCGGTCTTGGCGATCCAGAATGCCTCCACTGGGACGATTGAGCCTTAGTTTCGACATCATATCCGTAAACCCATGTTTCGTCACCTGTTATAACACGTTTTAGTAGTTCTGCATCGTTATTGACTTCATTTAGCGACTCCTGAGCAACTTCCATTCGCCGCTGTTTTTGTTCGAAATTCAACAATTTTGGAACGAATGTTGCTGCCACACGTTTCATACCCAAAACATTCGAAAAAATTTGATGGCATGAGCCAACTGATATGCCAATATCATCAGCGACTTCTCTGATTGTGATTCGGCGATCGTTCATAACCATTTCTTTCACTTTTTTCACGTTTTCATCGGTTGTTGATGTGCTTGGGCGTCCGGGTCGTTCGTCATCTTCAACGTTTTCGTGGCCATCTTGGAAACGCTTATACCACTCATAAATCCTTGCTTTACTCATAGCAGACTCACTATATGCCTTTGTTAACATTTGACAAACTTTACTACACTTTATTTCATTTTTTACGCAAAATTTAATACAAATTCTTTGACCCATTTTTTTTCACAAACGAAAATCGCCGAGCTCGAAAAACACGTCTAACGTTAGCGGCTGCCACTTAAAAAGTAAGCAATGAATATTGCTGAAAATTTTATCGTACTTCAGGGGCATGTGTACCAACATAATAAAAAAAAATTTTATACAAGCGGACTCTCTAAACCCGCGAAATTTAAAAATTCTCGTTACTTTTTGAACACACCTCGTATATATATATATTTTTTTAAATGAGTACTTACTTTTCTTGTCGTGTAATTCTTGTACGAGCTGTATCCAAATTATTGGCAATGTAGCGGTTGATAGTTTTATCAGTAATAATTTCACTCCCATAAAGAGTTTTCATACAATCTAACCAAAGTAAACAAAGAGAAATTTGCTAAAAATATGTTTTATTATAGAGAAGAAAAGATAAAATGGTACTTACGAAAAATGACTTTGTATAGCTGTAATGAAACAAAGCTTTTGTTTTGAAGATTAGCTCGTTTGCTTTGACCAGTAAAGCTGTACTCCTGTAAGACCTTGTCCGTTACAAGGTATTTCATCATAGCGTCTAAATGTGCTTTTGGACTTGTTCCACCAACATTTTTGATGCTAGAATACTAAAAATAAAAAATGTATAAATTTAATTAATTTATTACGGAAAACATTATCCAAAATAAATCGAAAGCAGTTTATGTAAGTCAATGAATTAATAGTATGAATAGTACTTTATTATTAGGTTTGTCCACATTTTTAAGCTGTTCTGTTTATGATCTTCCCGAGTCAAATGTAATCATGAATATAGCAGTTTATATATTGTCTATATGTAACTAATAATAACTTTATCATGAAATTATACGTCGTTCACTAAAAAACATTTTAAAATAATTAATACAATTTGTTGTATATTAATCTTATAAAATTTGTAGGTTAAAATGCAAACTTAGAAAATGGTATAACAAATCATAACTTTCATAAATAAACTTTTTATAAATCTAAATAAATTAAATATATAAATGATTTTATATATTAATTACGCATAAAATTGAAGTAAAGATATAAAAAAAAGGTGCCGTTCACAGCTTATACAAATATACGTTAGAATTTTAATAACAAGATAGAATATAAAGTTATATAATTTATAGATAAAATATAATAATTATATATATATATGGATTAATTACCTGATTTTATGAATTTGTCATGCAAACTCTTAATTACAGAGCAACTATAAATGACACAACGAGCACGGTATTGGTAAGAAAAGGTTGCGGCACGTGTAAAAAAAGCCGGTTCTGGTATCCTGCATATTGCGCATGACGTATGCGCTTCATTCTCTCCTTAGTTTAATACTTCTAACTTGACGTTGATTTATTTCACTGTATACGGGTAAAAATCACCCTCCTAAGTTACCGACTTCGTACAAATTTAAATTTATATCACTGAAAACTTTGAATTATATTAATATTAAATTGTTTAACGTCTACTAATTTTAGGCTTAAGCGTCAGCAGAGTAGCGTATTCTTCTGGCAATGCCAGAGCAGCCACTTACCTTTGCAATGGAGAGCCTAGTAAATTTATGATTCAAACTATATATATATATATATATATATATATTGTAACGGGGTAAAAACGTTTAATTATTTTATGCGCGCGAATATACTAAAAAGGACGCGCGTAGTTAATTATGCTCAGTACGCAAATCGGAGAGCTTGTAAAGATAGTCGCCAGTCAACCAGTAAGTTCTCTTATCGAAGGGAAAGTGAGTGGAAGCTATGAGATATAAGTGAATCAAAAGAAAAACATTTGTTAGTAATATGAACTAGATCTTTTATTATTCCTTATAATCTACAGAAGGTCGGCCCGCGCGTTTGTTTACGTTGACGCTCGCTCGTCGGTAACACGTATTGCCGGGACGCTCGCTGCTCTTTGTTATTAGAGCCGTTACATGCACGCATCGAATATTAGAAATTAGTTATAAATCATGCGATCGCGATCGCGAAATTAAGTTGGCCAGCTTACCTTATATTTGCAGGCGATCGGAGAACACAGCGATAAATCGCACACCGCGAAACAGTTTTTAATGTTTGTTTTGCTCGCGGGTCGCGAATGCGCGCACACACTGGTTTCGCCCTCGATGGCGAAACCTCACACACTCTCTCTCTCTCGTCAAAGGCACGTGAATCGGCGGCGGTAATAGCGAAAGCGGGCGGACACAACAACGGTCAATGCTTCACTGGTTCAAATTCTATCGCGCGCGTTCCGTCTGCTCGCGTGCCGAATTCCTTCATTACCTATTTCGTCCCCCCGGCAGGTGCTGCCCTCACAGGCAGCAATTAAGCTAAATAATCAGCGCTAATGTGACGTTTACCGTCACAGCCCCCTTCCAGTCTGGACCTATAGGGTCCTCGACGATAATTCCATTAGCGCTGCCCTTTCCGAGGAGGAGAAGAGGAAGGATGATAAAGTCCAAGTGATGTTAAATTTGTACTTTATTGTACGACAGGGCGATATATCGGTGGCCCTGCCCACGGGGGCAGGGAATCATCACCTAGCTGGTCTCGGTGGCAGTTCCTGGCCCTGGTCGTCCAATGGGGGTCGGCTGCGCGCCTCCCACCCCAGCCTCTCTTGGACCAGGTCGGCGTGTTGTCGCACGCGTGGGCAGCGGTCCGTGCGGGTCACCCCGGGGTAATGGCATACGTTGCACCCTTCCCACTGAGCGCGGGAAAGGGTGCCCCGTGGGAGGCCTCGCTCTATGGGGGTCAGAGGCAACCCGTTTCTACGGTTCGGGGCGGACCACAACGGTCTTTCAATCGTGGGGTCCGCACCCGCGGGGCCTAAAACCACATTGATGTGGATGGGCCCCGTTGCTTGACCGCCCTGGCTCCCGTCCACATTTACCACCAGGTTTACCCCGCACTTTTGCGGGCCCTGGTGCGACGTGATCCCCGACCTGGTTTCCGGAGCCGTTGTCCTGGCTCCGATGATCGGGGACTGGGGGAGGCTCGTGGGATAGCCACTCGCCGGGCCTTCGATGGCCTGGCGGTGGCGCTGCTGGACATCTCTGATCGCCGACGCGAACTGACGACGACGGGACACCACCTTATCCCAATGATCCAAATCGTCCGGGTGGTGTCCCGCGGCTGTGTACGTGTCGTATTCGGCGTACACAGCCCGTTGGAGGGTGTTGAGGGTCGCCCAGCCGTGCTCGACTTCCCTCAACCCCTCAACGATGTCCTCCCAGGTCCGCCCGTCAGACGGGGGTATCTGACTGGTGAACCTGGGGCGCCAGGTCGCGTCGGCGGCACCCTCCTCCGTCTGGGTGCCGATGGTCGAGGTTGGGGCCTTCCGGGGGATTGGTCCCGCTGGGGGCCCGGGCAGCGGTGCGGCGTCACCACGTGCGATGTCGGGGCTTGTCGACGGCATCGCGGTCGGCTCTTCTGCCGGGAGCTCCTCTATGAGCACGGATGACGAGCTCTCGAGAGCTCGCACCCGTGCTCGCTCCTCTTCCTCCTTCTTTTCGCTGAGCAGGTGGAGGGCGGCATGCACCACTCCCTCGACGGCGGGACCTAAGTCCAAGCCGATGAGGGCGGCTGCCGCTTGCTCGAATTGTTCGAGCGTAATCTGCATCCTGTAATAATCCAACGAGTTAGTATCCTGAAATAATTTTGGATATCGAAGGTGGGCGCCTGTTCGGCTGCCCAGGGCCTTCGTCGCCGGAGTCGAAGGTGGGGTCCTTGGCGTCGGTCTCCCAGGTCCTTCGTTCGCCGTGTTTCATGCATCCACGGTTGTCGTTTTCGGTGGTCTACCCCTCTTCCTCTTCCCGATGATGGGAGGAGGGGCTCGTGTTGTTTGTCGATGTTGTATAGTGTGTGTAGTTCGCGCGGACTTACGAGGTCTTCCTCGTGGGCGCTTCGTCGGGTTAGTAGGAGGGATATCTAGTGGGACTCGGCTGGGGGGATTACGGCGAGTACGGCGAGGTGATTTCGGAGTTGTCGCGTCGTCATTTCGGAGTGTATTATCTGAAGTGTCGGCGCTCCCGTTTCCGTGTATCGATGTGTCGCTCGCACTGGGCGGGACGCTCATCGCCTCGGTTCCCTCGGTGGTAGGGGTCTCGTCGTCATCTCGTGTTTGGGTCCCATTTTCCGGTGTATCGTCCTCTCGTCCATAATAAGGTTTGAGGTCCTTAGCGTGTATTAGCTCCGTGACCTCCTCCTGTTGGTTGGCGAGGCGATATGAGTTGGCGCCGAGTATCTTCGTGACGATAAAGGGGCCGATGAATTTGGGTGCTAGTTTCGCGGAAATGCCCTGCGCCGCGCAGGACAGTATGCGATTCTTTTTCCACACCCAATCACCTTCTTTAAACCTGTGGTCCCTGTGCTTGGCATTGTAGTACTTGGACTGCCTCAGGGACTCATCCGAGGCGCTCTCGTGAGCTTGCTGAATGGCGGAACGGCTATTCTGCATGTGCTCGTTCCATTGCCCGATTCGAAGCAAACTCTCCTCTTGTGCGGCGAGCTCGTCCATCCGTTTCCGGAGAGTATTCGGGGCTCCCGGTTGTCTGCCGTAATTGAGCATGGCCGGACTAACCCCGATGGAACTATGGACGGCCGTATTCAACGCGAACATGAGTTCGGGTAGCGCTCGGTCCCATTCCCTATGATTCCCCTGCAGATACGACGTTATCATCGTCTTCAAGGTACGGTTAACCCTTTCCGTAGGGTTAGCCTGCGGGGTATAGGTTGGGGTGAAGGTCCGTTTTATCCCCTGATCTCTCAAGTACCCGTCCACCAACTAATTACGAAACTCGGTGCCGTTGTCGGATAAGAAGATCTTTGGCGTGCCGAAACGTAGGATTATTCGTTCCCGAAGTTCCTTCACTATCGTCTTACCGTTAACACTACGTATGGGTATACATTCGACCCATCGTATGAATACGTCGATGAATACTAGGACGTATTCGTGCCCTCGTGGGCTCTTCGGAAAGGGTCCGGCGATGTCGCCCGCGACCACTTGCCAAGGCATAGACCATGTTCGGTCCTGCATGAGCCTGCGCGGCGGTCGCTGCTCGACCTTGCACTGTTGGCAGACCTGGCACTTTTGGACGTATTTCTTCACATCCGTATACATTCCCGGCCAGTAATAGGACTGGGCGACACGGGCGAAGGTCTTCTCACGTCCCAAGTGTCCTGCCGTCTCTAGGTCATGATTTTCGAACAACACCGCTTTGCGTTCTTCCGGGGGCACGACGAGTTTCCATTCGTCGCCATATCCGTCTCCTCCTTGGTGATCGTAGCTCGGCTTTCGGTGATACATCACCCGGCCGACGACCTTCCAATTTGGGTATCTCTCTGGTTGGCTCTCAACGCGTCGGAATTGATGCGTGTACCAGGCGCTGTCCCTTGACTTCGGTTGGTCCATTGCGCCAACCTCTGCCTTCGTGGGCTCAAAAGCGCGTGATAAGGCGTCGGGCAACACATTGTCTGCCCCCTTTCGGTATTCGATCTCGAAAGCATGGCCTTGAAGTTGTAAGGCCCATCGGGCGAGACGTCCAATCGGGTTTTTCAGGTTGTATAACCATTTCAGGCTATTGTGGTCAGTTACCACCCTGAACGGGTACGCTTCTATGTATGGGCGAAATTTTTGGATGGCCCACACGACCGCCAAGCATTCGCGCTCCGTAACTGAGTAGTTTTGCTTAGCCGGATTAAGGACTCTGCTAGCGTACTCTATGATTCGGTCGCCGTCTCCTGCTTTTTGTATCAGGACGGCCCCGATTCCGGTATCGCTAGCATCTGTCTCCAGCACGTATTGCCCATCGGGTTCCGGTAATCCCAGGCATGGTGCGGACATCATGAGTGCCTTAATTTTGGCGAAGGCTTGTTCCTGTTCCTCTCCCCACACATATTCGCTCTTTTTTCCTGTTAACCTCGTTAACGGTTGAGCGTGCGTGGCGAAGTCGGTCAAGAATCTGCGGTACCACGAAGCTACCCCCAGGAAGGTGCGCAGCTGTCGCACGTTTCCTGGTCTTGGGTACACCATGATAGAGCGCACCTTTTCAGGGTCTGGTCTGATCCCTTCGCGGTTGATCAGCAGGCCGAGGTATTTGGCTTCAGACTTGCAGAAGACGCTTTTCTCTCGATTAATCGAGAGGCCAGCTTCGCACACCCTGTCCAATACGGATTTTAGATGTCGGAGGTGATCCTCGAAACTGGACGATACCACTATGATATCGTCCAAATAGGCGAAGGCGAATTCGCCTAATTCGGGACCGATCACACTATCGATCAACCACTGGAAGGTGGCACCGGCGTACGAGAGACCGAACGGCATTCGTACGAACTGGTAATGTCCCAGTCCGGGTACGGTAAAGGCCGTAATCGGCCGAGATTCGATCTTGAGTGGGATCTAGTGATACGCGCTACTGAGGTCGAGCGTCGATATATAGCGTGCGTTCCGCAAACGCCTTAATATATCTTGCATAAACGGCAAGGGATACGCATTCGGCTCGGTGACTTTGTTGACCTTTCTGAAGTCAATACAAAATCTGTACGAGCCGTCCTTCTTGCGTATCATAACCACTGGGCTCGACCAGCCACTGTCAGCTGGTTCGATTACCCCTTGGGTTAACATTTCCCTTACCAGTCTATGCATTTCCTGCTCGACCTTGTGCGATACCGGGTAGTAACGCTGTTTAATTGGCTTCGTATCACCGACCCGAATCTCGTGCTCGATGCCTGCCGCACATCCCAAGCCCGTCGGGGCTCGGGATAGGGCCTCGTCGATGGTCTTCTGCAGCATGGTCTGTTGTGTAGCCGTAACCTCGGCTAGTCCGATTGTGGCTAATCTCGGACCAGCCTCCAAGCTAGCTACTTCTAGCTCCATTTTGGCCTGCGATCCCTTGAACAGCAACGTGTTATCGTCTGGATCAAGTACCGCTCTGAACAACCTGATGAAGTTCACTCCTAAAATACATTCTTCGACGAGGGTAGGGAGGATGGTTACTCTCGTCGGCATCGTCAATCCTTCCACGGTGAATGGTAGCATGGCGTGACCGACGATCGTCAACTTACGACCGTCTGGTAATCCTGCTGTTCCCGCGTGGGTGGTGTCCAATCTGACGCCCAGCACAGACGCTATTTGTAGAGCATTACTACCCATGGCTGTGGTGGAAGCTCCCGGATCATAGAGGGCCCGTATTTGGAAGTCCCCTATCTTCACCGGTAGCCACCAACGCGTCTCCTGTTCCGGGGAATATCGGGAAACAGCTTCGACGGCTCCACAGCTTTGCTCTTTATTCATCATAGCGCTAACCATTGTGCTCTTACGTGGTCGAGTGACGTTACTTGTCGTCCGAGCCCCTTTGTTTCGGACGAGCGGAGTTTTCTTGGGGTTATTCTTCGACGATTTATCCGCCTTTGCCCGTGCCCCCGAGGGCGTGTGCGAAGCATACGTTACCGCCTCGGCTGGTCTAGGGTCTCTGGCCTTACTAGCGTCGTAACCCTTTTTCTCCAGGTGCACTCTACCGCCACGCTTATCTTTGGCGTCAGCAAGGGAGTTCTCGTTCTCGACGCCCAATACGCTCGCTATTAACGGCGTGGGCTGTGTTGGCGGAGGCTGCGGGATCTCTTTGACGGGGTTTGGGTTACTGGATGAAGGAACGGGGTCAACCCCACCTATCCACTCCTTTGCTCGTTTCCCTTATTGCACTGGGGACAGAACTTCCTATAGTAACCCAGTAGGCCGCACTCGGCACATTTGATCGGCCCTGAGAATTCTCTTCCTCGTTTACGGGGAGTCTCCGGCCTTTTAGTTCGGTCCTCGGAAGTCAAGCTTTTGTCGACGCGGTTATTCTTCATTTCCGCCGTCATTTCCTTGATGGACAGCAGCAACTGGTTAAACACGTTGATGGGCAGAACCTTTTTCTCGCCATCGACGGATTCCAAACTCGGATTGGATGTCGCCCCCGAGGGCGTCGGTGTATAGACGACCTGGTGCGTCACCTTCTCGAGTACCTTTTCCATGCGGTCCAATCTATCGCTGACTTCCGGTTTGTCACCGGACATTGATGCCACTTTCCCTTTACGTCCCTTGCTCGCGTCGGTGCGGGGGTGATACGCCAACTCAGGATACAAAGTCGACTGAGGGTCCGGTATCGTCCGCTCCATCCTCCGCTGATGCAAGTTGTTCTGGGCCGTCGTGGCCAGGTCGTTTAGGGTCCGTACGGAGTCCACTTTTGATCTCCGTATTTGGCTCTGGATTTCCGGTAGTAGGTTGGCATGTAGCAGGTCCAGCTGGCTCTCGTGCGTCATTCTGGGGTTTAGCCGACTCATTAGGCCCATCATGTTCGCGATATATACGTTCGCGGGTTCGTCTAAGCCCTGGTATCGACCTTGGACCTCTTTGGTTAGACGCTGCTGTTGTTGCCTGCTGGTCCCGAACCATGCTCTGGCGTCTGCCTCAAAATCCGCGTAGGAGAACCATTCGTTCCGCATCGCTTCGAACCAGACGAGGGCAGGACCGGCGAGTAGCTCGGAGACAGCTGTGAGCATCTCGTCTTCCGTAAGTCCAGCGCTGCTCCTTGAGTTGTCTAACCTTGATAAGAAGGTGTCGATGCTCGCGTTGCCTTCTCCGGAGAACCTGAGTTTCCATCCCTGGATGATGCGGCCGACGTCCCTTGTTGTCGACAACGGGTTTGACGTCTGTTGGGATGACCACATGCTCGGCGGGTGGTTGTTCACTTCAGCATTAACTCCACCGAGTTGATGCTGTCCACCCTCTCCGAAAGGGGGCGTCCGGCGGGGGGTCCTGCCGGCGGCCCCCGTGGGCCTCAGTCCGGGTCCGGCTGGAGTGCTCTGGGGTAGCCTGGCGTCGTAGTGGCACGTGAATGTATCTTGGAATGCGACGCTCCTACGCGTGTTTTCTCGTTGTGGTTCCTCACTGGAACTGTTTGACTCGTCTTGCCGCATATCTCTGTGTACGGCATTTTCTAGGTCCTTCATCCTGGTTGACAGGTTGTCGATTTGTTCCTGCACCTTGATGTTGGTCCTGACGATTTGTTCTACATCTTGGGTTAGGTTAGAAGCGTTCGAATTTCTTGAGTCTTGTACCTCCCATTTCCTCTCATGTTCCCTGGACCGGAAAATGAGGTCTTGGATCATCACCGTGAATGCCGGTGGGAGTTTGAACTGGCTGCCATCGTCAGCCGTTATAGTAATTTCCTTCTTACTATTTGTGTTTTCTCCGCTGTCCAGGGCATTCGCGATGTTTATCGCAGTTTTTTGAACTCGCGATATTACGTCCGCACTCTGTAATAGTTAGGCTAGCGGGTGTTCTCCTTCCTGCTCGGATGCTGTGTGTTCCTGGCATAGGGACACAATTAGCTCCGAGCGTAGGGCGGCTCTTTTGGCTGGACTGCTGTGTTGGTGATCGACTTCCGCGAAATCTGCTGCGGAATAGTCGCCGAGTAGCCAGTTGTGCAGTCGTGCAGCTCTCGAGAGCTTGCTCCCGCTAGTTTTGAGCTCCAGCTGGTCGAGGTATTCTTCGATTTCCTCCTCCTGGAGCGTCCATACCCAATTTTCTATTTCTGTCTGAGTGCGGTCCATAATTGCTGTTTGTTCGCTTGCGTTTACCTTCTTTGTAAAATTTACAGTTATGTTACGCGGGTGCGAGTGTTGTATTATAATTCGTACGCCGAATGAAAAAATAATAAAATTTTATTAGCCAACACTGGGCTTGATCAACGGTGTTTTACGAATTATTTGCCGAAAGATTCTTCGCTCGTTAGTACGCAATATAATTATCCTGCCTATCAGACGCACTAACTGTTTGTTAGTACGGCTGTGTGAGTTAGTATTTAAAATATTGTAACGAGCGTTGCGCGTAATCACCAATAACCGCAGTTAATAATATTAAAAAAAACACATTTACGTTACGACAATACGATGTCAAATAAAATTATTCAATTAAATTAATTTTGTTTGAAAATTGCCGGTGTTAGTTTTCCCCGGGCCAACGGGTATAATATTATTTGCGGCAACTTTCAAAATTCGTTGGTGTTTACGTTCAAGAATCTTTCGGTCGCACTCGCACACGTTCACAGCTATTATTTACAATTTTTCGCCGCGGCAGGCCTTCGCAAGCTAGCTAACAGGCTTTATTTACTAACGTGGCCTTCGGTATCAAGTGCGCACAACAACACTTGATTGCCACCTGGGTCGCTGGTTGACTGGGCGCGAGTTTACTACTGAGAACCGGTGTTTTGCACTATCAAAAACACCGTAGGTTCTTTAACGTTGGGCGCCATGTAACGGGGTAAAACCGTTTAATTATTTTATGCGCGCGAATACACTAAAAAGGACGCGCGTAGTTAATTATGCTCAGTACGCAAATCGGAGAGCATGTAAAGATAGTCGCCAGTCAACCAGTAAGTTCTCTTATCGAAGGGAAAGTGAGTGGAAGCTATGAGATATAAGTGAATCAAAAGAAAAACATTTGTTAGTAATATGAACTAGATCTTTTATTATTCCTTATAATCTACAGAAGGTCGGCCCGCGCGTTTGTTTACGTTGACGCTCGCTCGTCGGTAACACGTATTGCCGGGACGCTCGCTCCTCTTTGTTATTAGAGCCGTTACATGCACGCATCGAATATTAGAAATTAGTTATAAATCATGCGATCGCGATCGCGAAATTAAGCTGGCCAGCTTACCTTATATTTGCAGGCGATCGGAGAACACAGCGATAAATCGCACAGCGCGGAACAGTTTTTAATGTTTGTTTTGCTCGCGGGTCGCGAATGCGCGCACACACTGGTTTCGCCCTCGATGGCGAAACCTCACACACTCTCTCTCTCTCGTCCTGGTCTCTAGCTGGCGGATGTCTGGCACCTCGGTGGCAGCTGTCACGGTTATCTGGCACTCTCGGATATCGCTGATCTGGCGTGTAGTCGTCAAAGGCACGTGAATCGGCGGCGGTAATAGCGAAAGCGGGCGGACACAACAACGGTCAATGCTTCACTGGTTCAAACTCTATCGCGCGCGTTCCGTCTGCTCGCGTGTCGAATTCCTTCGTTACCTATTTCGTCCCCCCGGCAGGTGCTGCCCTCACAGGCAGCAATTAAGCTAAATAATCAGCGCTAATTTGACGTTTACCGTTTAATATCTATGTGAATATGAATGAATAAATGTAATATTATAATAATTATTTTATAAAAATTTTTAGAACAATATATATATTCGAAAAATTATTATGAAAAAGATGTGTAAAAATAATAATATTTCTTGGATTAACTGTATGTTAATCCGTGAATTAATTTGTATATTTGTAAAAAATTATATCACAAATTAATTTATAAATAATTTTAAATTATTTTCTGAAATAATTCAGAATCATTTGTTGCGTTAGTTTCGAGATTAAAACCTATAATATTTCTTGGATTATTGGTACGTTAATTTGTAAATTAATTAGTGCATTTTTACAAAAATCATATCAAGAATTAATTCAGAAATAATTTTGAATTATTTTCTGAAATAACTCGGGTGAATCGAAATTTTGCATTTTCATTTAATTCAAAAATTAATTCAGAATTAATTCAGAATCATTCCTTCCGTTAATTTCGAAATTAAAACCTATAATATTTCTTGGATTATCGGTACGTTAATTCGTAAATTAATTAGTGCATTTGTACAAAAATCATATCACGAATTAATTCAGAAATAATTTTGAATTATTTTCTGAAATAATTTGGGTGAATCGAAATTTTGCATTTTCATATAATTTAAGAATTAATTTTAAATTAATTCAGAATCATTTGTTGCGTTAGTTTCGAGATTAAAACCTATAATATTTCTTGGATTAATTCAACATTAATAAATGATTTAATTTATGTATTTTTACAAAAATCATATCACGAAATAATTTTGAAATAGTTTTAAATTATTTCAAGATATAATTTTAGTTTTATTTTGTAAATTAATTCATGATTCCTTTCAAAATCCTTTCTAAATTAATTCATGTATTAATTTGTTTATTTTTACAGGAATCATTACCTGAATTATTTTTAATAGAATTTTAGAATATTTCTTTGTAATATTTCATGTATTAATTAAGAAATAATTTTCTTTTCTTAGAAAATTATTTTTATATTAATTCTTTGCGTTAATTCAAGAATTAATCCAGTGAATTAATTCATGCTCTGTGGGATATGCCAATTTTCATTTAGAAAATGGCCTTTGAATGGTAAGAGTGTATAAGTGGACCCTGGTTGTTTTTGAAAATAATATAATCTAACGATGTATATAAATCAAGCCTGGAATGTATCTTTTAGAGTTTTAGGATAGGATTATTCTAGCTATAACCTCATGTGATATGGGTAATTCTGAGTCCAAATACGGTTTCTACGCCAAAAATTACTGTGGAAGATAAGTTACCACTTATTCTATAACAATCAGCACTTCATATTTTGACCGGATAGCGGACTGGTGATTATAGATAAATAACTTTCAACACAACACAGATAATTATCCTTAACTTTGCAGTGATTTATTAATACATAACTCAAATAGAATCTAAATATTATACTCAAGACTTAATAAGACAAAGAATAATTTCGAGAATTACTAATGCAAGCTTTAGTCAAATCAGATTGCAAGCTGCGTGCTCGCACACCGTCGACACCGTATAGCTTATAGTGGTCGAAGTGCCCAGCAAGACCGTAAATACTTAATTCGGTAAAGCCTATATAATTCTTACAAATAGGTATTCAATAACAGAGGTTCATTAAATGTAAATTAGTATAAAAAATAATCTTTTTGAACTGCACATTTCAATGCTCGCGTATATTTACAATATGGAGTTCTTAAGAGCAGTAAAAATAATTACTGGATTTCAAAATTATTAGGCAGCTTAGATAAATATCTCGAATTCCGAGCATTTACTAATATGACTTTACATTCAATTTCCCTAAAGCGTCTAATTATTGTTTCTTTACGTTCACCTTCAATTTGTTTAATGTGATGAACTCCTGAGAAAGGATCTTCTGGGAACGTATTAAAAATACGTATTTGGACATACGCTTTCGAATCATGTTCTACTATATTAATTATTTTTCCGTATTCTCCTGAAGTTAACCCGTTAACGTCCACAGGACACATTTTTTAAGTTTGAGTTTGAATTGTTACCTCGCAATGAATTCGAACTCAAATAACTTAAAACTAACCGTACCCTATGTTTTCGAGGGTGCTCTTTTGAATGGTGATGATCAGAAGTCGAAAAAAAAGATTTCTAACCTCTAAAAAATCAAAATTAAAAAAAAAAACGTGATTTTGAAAAAAAAAATTTTTTTTTAACTGATTTTCTGGAGCCTATACATTTTTGTATCGGTCTAAAACCGGTTAGAAAGGTGTCCTCGATATCTGAACTAAATGTTAGGATGATGACATTTATTTGAATAATTTTTCATCTAAGCAAAATGGCGGCCGAAATAAAAAAATTTTGTTCTAAACTTGATAAATTTTTTTCTCAGAAAGTATAGGTGTTAGCAAAAAATTTATAAGAATAAAAATATCTTAAAATCGGCTAAGAAATACTCTTAAATTTTTGCAAAACGTTTTGAAACAATTTTTGATTTTTGAAAATTTCAAAAAAATGAAATTATAACGAATCGTTTGTATATTCGTTATGTCTCTCTCTCTCCAAGAAGCCAGCAACTAATATATTTAATATTCATTATAAATTACCATATTGCTTGAATAATTACAGCATCACGGACGTCAGCGAACTGGTAAGCGACGCGACTCGCGTACGATAATCGATATCGACTCGCGGCGCGGACCTCGTGGGGAGACGCTTCCTTGCGAGGAGAGAGAGAGAGTTTCAAAAAATTGACACAGTCCGTTTTCGACAATTGACGGGCTAACGTTTCTCGCGCGAGTCGAAGCCTGCTGCGGTCACCCAGCCTCACACGTGCCTGTGTACGCTGTCACGCCAGAAAAAAGTGCCATTAGGAGTCAGCCAGACGAAAACAAAGCGAGCGTGCGGTAGAAGCGAGCCCGCTGTCGCGTGCCCTTGATTTGCGGGTTAGGACGGAAGTGCGAGCGGCTTTACTGTAAGTACTAGATCAAGTACCTGGCCTCTCTCTACACCGCTCTCTCCTTTTTCACGCTAACTGAACCACGCATTTACGCCCGCCTTTTCTTTGGTGCTCGTTACGTCGTGGCCACGGTTGGTACCGGCAATCTCTCTCTCCGCGAACGTGCAGTCACTTTTATACATTTGTCATATCCGAGACGAATAAGTGCGGTTTGCCGTTCGCGAACGTCCAGCTCCTGACAGGCGAATCCGCTGTTACATGGTTCGACGAGGTTAAGCGCTGTCGCTCCCTCGTTCGAACGGTGCGCGCCAGTTCGCTATCGCCATCGTGCACAGCTCACAACAGAGCGAGTGCTTGCGCGACCTTGACCGCGTAGCGCGTGCGCAGTTCCGTTCGCTTCACTGTCAAGCTATTGCGAGTCTGTTTGCGTTACGATTAACTTTGTTCATATCGATCGTTTTGATAATATGTATTCCTTTGTTGCTAATTAAAATTTACACGCATCCACGTTTAATCATATTTGAGTGCTTATTGTTTGCCGACTCCCCGTTCCTTGCATTGCGATTGTGTATGCGACTGTACACGCCCGAATCTCTCTCTTTGGCCGTCGCGCATCTTCACACGTAGCCTACGACACTCTCCGCGGGCCAAGCTTTCTGACTGAAAAGGAGGCAACTGAGCTGCTGGACCCAGGACGTTCGGTGCAGGAGTGCCGATCTGCTCTGGAGAGCTATCCATCTACTTTTCCGCGGTTACTTTTATATAGCGTGTCCCGCTCAAGCGAAGCTGAGCAGGAACCCCGTTATATTTTGGCGCCCAACGTGTTCATCAATTTTCGTGTGACTTTGCTGCGATATCCTTCGCGGAAAATTTAGAGAAACGTACGTGTGGTAACGTAAACACAACAAATCGACCAAGCTAGTAACAAAAGCTGCTTGCGATATCAATAGTGTTGAGGAATTCAGAGTGTTTACGTCGTACAGACACACTCGGCGAGAAAAGCGTTCGAAACGAAAACCGCTACCCAAGCGTATGTTTATATTAATGCGTATTGTCCGAACATTCTCAATTTAAGCGTTTGCACTATATATTACGTATATAGTTACTGCAAATATAAGCGATTATTTTGAATTTTACTGTGTATGCATGTCAATCCTGATTTATATTATATATCGCCATAATTCATAGCGACTATAACATAATCCATAATTATTTAGAACGCGCATATAAATCAAATAAATTCTAAATCAAATAATATAAAATTATCTAAAAAGAAATACAAGAACCAAATCAAGAGTCATAACAAGAAATAATAATTAATAATAAATAAATAAAGTATAAATAATTAACAAATTAAACTAAATTAAAGATGAATAACATTAGCGATTTAACAATATTTAAAGATGAAATCGATAGCAAAATTAAAGATTGGATAAAATCTTTACCCAGCGACACGTTAAATAACATTTTAAATGACCTTGAAATAGATAATAACGGTTCAATGTATGAGCGCGCTAATAAACTTTACAGACGACTACAAGGCGATTATTCAACGGATGACTTCATGGAAACAATCGACAATTTAACGCTAAAAGCGAAAGAAAGACGCGATAAACTATGGGTGACGCTGATGCAATCAGAAGTCATACCGGAATCTTTACGCGACGATCTTAGAATTATGGCTGAATTGAATAAGGAAGAAGATTTTGACAACACGGATAACACCAACGATGAAGAAGACAACATACACAAGGACATGTCGTTAACTCCAACATCTAACACGGCACAAATTTTAACAAAGGAAACTTTAATAAACAATACGATCGCGGGGAGCACACATACGGCACAAACAATGACAACAACAAGTTTTGTCAATACAAGGCCGAGGACATCGACATGGGAGAACAGATTGACAAGCGAAATATCACAGACACCGGAGAAAATGGTATGGTGTTTGCTACCAACAGGGAAAACGCAGCACATACCAGAATCTACGGCTAAAGAGCTGAAAGAAGCCATAATTGCTGCGACTATGCTTCAAGAAAAAGTCGATAACATGGAAAACGACTTATCAAGAATGCAAAGCGTGAACGCTAAACTCGAACACAAAATCGAGTCTCAGCAACAACAAATAAAGTCGATGTCAGAAACTATCAGTAACTGGAAAGCAACAAGACAGGACAAAAATGTGAATTTTCGTGATACCTACAGTCTTATAGATCCAGAGTACGATTTAACAGTAATTGAAAAGTCAAAACTGAATCCGAATGCAGCTTTGTTTTCGTCAACGAGAAGATCGCAAATAGCTACCAACAGAACAAGCATACTAAGGAATGCAATACCTACTGCAACAGCTAATGCGACAAGTACGCAAGACCTTCGGCCTTGCGGAATGACTTCTACCCCCGCAGCTTCGAGCTGGGGAAGGGGGGTCCTAAGAGACGAAGCGTTTTCGCTCTCGCATGCTACGGGATCGCAACCAACAAATGCGACACGGCAAGCGACCACTAGTCATGGACTTCCAAATTGGAGAACAAACGCTAACGGCTTCGACAATACACGAATTCAAACAAGAAACCTGGGAAAAACGGTCAGAGACTGGAAAATCCAGTTCTCCAATGACTCAAATACCAGCATTGAGGAATTCCTGGAGCGTGTAGAAGAAAACTGCTGTTTAGACCGTATCACGGAGGATGAAATCCTGGATTCACTATCTACGCTTTTCAGAGGTCAAGCGCTCCACTGGTACCGCCTCTTGAGACCAACATGGAATACCTACCAAGAGTTTCGAGACGCAGCGCTAACCGCCTATAGCAAGTCACGTCGGTACGGCCGAAACTTGTCGGTGGAAGCGCATTTAAGGACGCAAGGACCTGATGAACCCGTGAGAGATTACCTGTCAGCCCTACATACGATTTTCAGCCGCTTTGAGCGACCATGGAGTATCCTTGACCAAGTGGACTTGGCAATAGATAACATGGTTCCAAGACTCAAGAAGGAGCTAAAGAAGCAGCAACACTCCATCGCATCGCTAGCTCAGCTCCTCCATCGAGCACAAGAGGTGGAAATCGCGGAATCCGATGAACTTTGGAAGCCGCCGCCGTCTCCAGAGCAGAGCTTGCTCCCAGAGGCCGCATATAAGCCAAAGACCAAGACAACGACGAAGTCAAAGGCGAATATCGCTTCAATGGCGGAAACTTCGAGTTTATCGGATGCCGAGTTAGAGAAATCTCTCCACAATTACCTATTGAAGAAATACCAGGAGCTTACAGTGTCTTCGCCCAAAAGCCTGCCCATCGCTAGTGTGGATACTACTCCAACTTCAACGAAAGCTGCAGCACGACAGTCACCTACTTCTCCACGAAGAGGATCCGATTCTCGTGGCAGAGGGGGCAGGAATGGAGGGCGATGGAATGCTAGAGGTGGTCGAGGAGGTGATCGACTACCTGGAGGTCGAGCAAGAGTTATCACACCACGCTCAGACAAGAATAAAGATAAAACTCCTGGACCAGACGCAGATAAGTTACTCTGCTGGGAGTGTAGTTGGCCCGGTTATACTAAGGCTACTTGCCCTGAATGCTCGAAAAATGAGCCTGCAAAAAACGCAGACAGGAGCGAGTAGACGGGGTCCCTATCGCTCCCCTGATTCCGAGGGCCTCATCAACTAACGCCGACTCAGGAGACCGTCAGGCACAGCAATCAGCGAATGTCGTCCGTTCGCCGGCACGGAACGATCAAGCGATTACGCTTCTGCCAGACCAAAGTACTGCGACGTGCGCTTTAGTTGAAACGTACCCTCGGTGGTGGCTACCAGTACAAGTAGGCCACTTCACTTTTAGAGCACTTTATGATACCGGTGCTTCTCGAACTGTCTTAAGCCCCATTGGCCTTCAAATAGCTGCGGCCCTGGACCGTCCGGTCACATTGTACGACGGCCCAGGAGCGCGCGCTATCGATGGACATTACGTGCCCATCATTGGCAGTGTTCAATTACCATTTTCGGTCGCGGGAGCGTCTTATATGATAGATGCCCTTATTTTAAGCGAAGCCGAGTCTGAATGTACTCTAGGAGGAGACTTCATTCGTGCGTTTTCCGCTTGTCTTGATCCCGAGACGAATACCTTACGGGTAAAAGGGTGTGATCAACACGTGTCACTTACCCTCTCGTCTTTGAGCGTTGATAGTCCGCTCGCTCTGTCCGCACTTGGTATTGCAGAGATTACTCCAGAGCAACGAAAAGGGATCGACCGAGTAATTGAGGAGATACTGCCGGAATCAAAGAATGGCCACATCGGATGTACTTCATGGATTTCCCATGACATTGACGTTGGAGATGCCCGGCCGATCAAGCAGAAATACTACCCTGTTTCGCATGTTATCGAAATGGAGATGCATGCGCAGGTATATAAGATGCTTGAGGCGAAGATAATTCGGCGTTCGAAAAGCGAATGGTCGAGCCCTGTCGTTATGGTTAAAAAACCAGACGGTTCGTATCGCTTTTGCGTAGATTTTAGAAAGGTCAACGCAGTGTCCAAAGTTAGCGCTTACCCGCTTCCTTTCATGGACGTGATTCTGCGAAAACTGCAGCACGCTAAGTACATTAGCGCTCTTGACTGCTCTGGGGCCTTTCACCAGATCCCTCTTACGGAGCGATCCACGCCGATTACAGCATTTACTGTCCCTGGCCTTGGGCTATTCGAGTTTGTGCGAATGCCCTATGGAGTGGCTGGAGGACCAGCTACCTTCCAAATGCTGGCAGATATGCTGATACCGCCTGAGATGGAGCCCTACGCCTTCGCATATATAGATGATTTAATCATAGCCACAGAGACCTATGATGAACATCTGAAATGGCTCTCGTGTATCCTTAATCGGATCAAAAAGGCGGGCCTAACCATCAACTACAAGAAGTCGCGCATCTGTATGACAGAAGTTCGCTACTTAGGTGTTTTAGTCAACAAGGATGGGACTCGTCCTGATCCTGAAAGGGTTCGTCCTATTTTGGACTATCCGCCGCCACAGAATCTGAAGCAATTACGCAGATTCCTTGGCATGGCGTCATGGTATCGGAAGTTCTTGCCCGATTTTGCGAGCATAGCGGATCCGCTTACCTTATTAACCCGAAAAGACACTAAGTACGAGTGGACTGAAGCGCAGCAAGACGCCTTTGAGCGCATCAAAGGACAGATCGCCACTGCCCCAGTCTTGGCACGGCCCGATTTCGCGGCCCCATTTATAGTCGAATGTGACGCAAGCGATTCAGGACTGGGCAGCGTTCTCCTACAACACATTGGAGAAGAAGACAGAGTGCTCTGTTTTGCCAGTCGAGCACTCAGCGCTACGGAGAGGAGGCTCTCAGTAACAGAAAAAGAGTGTCTCGCAGTAATTTGGGCGATTGAGAAATTTAGGCCTTATATAGAAGGTTATCATTTTACCGTGATAACCGATCACTATAGTCTGAAATGGCTACGAGATTTGAAGCATCCGAACGGTAAGCTTGGACGCTGGTCGTTGATCTTACAGTCGTACAGTTTCGATATAGTGCATCGCAAGGGAAAGTTCAACGTCATTCCAGATGCCTTATCACGGATGCACGAAGAAGATGGCACGACTACTGCCACCGACTTAGCATCGCTCTCAGCGCTAACTCCAATCAAAGACCCTTGGTATTTGAAATGGGTTCAAAAGGTTCGAGAGAATCCAACCGAACACCCATATTGGAAGTATAGCGGAGATAAGCTATATATCTACAAGCCAGATCCTCTAGTTGACGATCTGATGGGCGCGGACGAGGACGCATGGAAACTAGTGCTCCCGCGAGAACGCAGAGCTCAAGTGCTTGTAGAAAGCCACGATAGCCTGACAGCAGGACATCTAGGGCGATATAAGACGCTAAAGCGAGCAGCGCTGAAATATTATTGGCCTGGCATGAATAGAGACGTGGCACATTACGTCCGTAATTGCCTTGTCTGCCAACAAACCAAAGTGGAGCAAGTCGCTCCTGCAGGTTTAATGGGAAGGCACATAGTCTCTCGGCCATGGGAAATAGTGGCAGGCGACACTATGGGCCCTTTTCCAAGGTCAGCGCAGGGTCACGAACATCTTCTCATTTTTGTTGACCTCTTTACTCGCTGGATAGAGTGCATTCCACTACGCAAAGTTAATGGGAAAGCGATCCGCCGCGAGTTAAAGGAGCGAATCTTTTTGCGATTCGGAGTGCCTGATAAGTTTTTATCGGACAACGGTACGCCGTTTAAAAATAAACTGGTGGACGAATTCTTGGATTCGTTTGGCGTAACGCATAGCACCTGCGCGCCATACTCACCAAAGAGCAACCCGACTGAAAGAGTGAATCGCACTATCAAAACTATGATTAGTGCGTTCATTCAAGAAAATCACGCCACCTGGGATGCTCATATTGCGGAATTCGCTTTCGCTTACAACACGGCGATACATGAAGCGACGCGCGCTAGTCCCGCTTTCCTTAATTACGGGCGGCACCCCGAACTCCCCGATACCAAGAAAAGGAAGGAGGATAGGGACCGAGTCCGTAACCTTGAAGCCGCCGCCGTGGAACACTGGCACACAAGGATGGAGAAGCTAGATGATTTTCGCGCTGTCGCTAGAGAGAACACTCGAATCGCGCAAGATCGCCAAGAGAAGTATTACAACGTAAAGCGAAGAAGTGTAGAGTATTGCGTGGGAGATAAAGTCTGGGTTAAGAACCGCCTACTCTCTTCAGCAGCGATGAAAATAGCTGCTAAGCTGAGCCCGAAGTTTGCGGGACCTTTTGTCGTGACCGCTCGTCTAGGCCTGAACTCATACCAATTGAGCACCGAAGAAGGCCACGATGTGGGTAAAGTTGCCGTATGCGACTTACGACCTTGCCACGACGAGGATCAGTGTCCGGACGCGGACCAAGAAGTAGAAGAGGAACCTAAGTCCGAAGAAGAGTTTGACCTCAACGATCTGTTTTCTCCAGTACCCGTCGAGAGCGCGTCTAAACCGAATAGGTCGGAAAACAGCGAGGCGAACGCCGGACCGCGGAAAAAACGCGGCCGACCGAAAGGCAAGAAGAGACCCGCGTTGCGTGCGAATCCGCCGTCACCGAGACGACTCCGTTCCAACCGAAATTAAGCGACTCAATTGCGCCTTATTTTTGTTTTTTTTTCCTTGCTTTGTTTTGCTTATGCTTTTACTCGATCTACTGTCTTTTCAACTTCTGCTTTGCTGCTTTACTCCGTCGCTCTCTAATGCTTGATCTTCTCCTGCTTGCTGGGTCATCTTGATAGCTCCAAGAGATACTACTTTACCTTGGGATTTTTCAGATGGAATCTACGCAGCAGAACTCCGAGGGAGAGCCCCAGCGAGTCGTCGCTCCGGCCGAAGGCGCTGTCGCTGAGGACGCGGTCGCCGAAGCCGCGATATGCGTCGAGGTCGTGACCGACGAAGGCGAGAAATCGCTGAGCGCCGAGGCTGCTGTCCCCGGGGGAACGCTTGAAGCGACCGGGGAAGAGGCCCTCGACGTTGGAGCCGAGCCCGCTTCGCCGCCTGAGCTCCTCCGACTAGCCCCTGAGGCCGAAACTCTCGACGAGCGAGTGAGGACGCCCGAAGAAGAGGCGAGCACTGAGGGAGACTCGGAGGTTGCCGCAGACGTCGCTTCGTCACCAGCCCAGGACGACACCGAGTCCAGCGACGACGCTCCCTTCCCCGTCTATGGGCCAAGGGCCCTTAAAGAGGCCTGGGAAGAACTCTTCCAGCGGGTGAAAAGCGCCCGCGCTGCCCGTATTGCCGCCAACCTGGAGGAGACCGCCGTCTTTACGGAAGCGGCGGACTTCATCCGCGTCGTTGGCCCCGAGGCAAGGAGGGTCGCTGGCGAGTACGCTGCGAAGATCCAGCAGGAGCTGGACTGGAAAGCGTACGTCGCTGACGTCCGTACTGAATGGCTGGCGCAGCGCATGGCCGAGGAGGAAAAGCGAGCGCTCGCTGAGGCCGTCGAGGCCAAGCTGCGGGAGGTGGACGACCTCCGTGCCCAGATGAGGCAGCTGGATCGCTTGGCGGTGGATCCCCGTCGCCATGCGCTCCGTATCTGCCAAGCCGGAAGGCCCTGGGACACGGAGTCTACCCCTGACCAGGCGGGACCATGCGCGGAAATGGTCGTCGCCCAGGCTCCGGCCAGGCCTGGAGGCCTGACCCAGAGCTTCGCGCGGGGCACCATTAAACGGCCACCCGGCCACGTGGCCCTCAAGAATGCGTTCCGCACGGAACCGTGCGGAAAATGGGACGGACCGCGCGACGACCTCATAGGCGTAAGATTCTGCCGCATGTGCGGCCTGACTGGCGTCGCTCGCTCGACTGACTGCCCGAACTTTTCGCTCCACCCGCTGTGGTTGTCGGAGCAGCAAGCGCAATACGCCTATACGGCGAATGAGCTGCGCGCCCATAAGGGCAGCAAGTAAGCGTTACGCTTCGCGTACACGCTAAAAGCGAGTTTCGCTACCATGTTTTGTTCCTTTACTTGATTGTTACGCGGCGCGCGTAACGCTAAGCGAGGGCTGTGCCCCTAATCAAAAAAAAAAAATGTGTATTATTTTTGTTATACCTTATACTACATATGTAGCGAATAAACGCCCGTTTTTGTAAAGGAGAGAGTTACTCTAACTACCTTACCCTTCCTATCCTTTTGTGGTTGCGCTTATTCCGCCCCAATATGAAGGCTCGCGTCTTAAATTTTCCCTATGGAGTAAATAAACTCATACGCATGCAGAGAGAGAGACTAGGTTTCGATCTGGTACCCACTGGCAACCAGCGTCTGGGGAAGGGGGATATAACGAATCGTTTGTATATTCGTTATGTCTCTCTCTCTCCAAGAAGCCAGCAACTAATATATTTAATATTCATTATAAATTACCATATTGCTTGAATAATTACAGCATCACGGACGTCAGCGAACTGGTAAGCGACGCGACTCGCGTACGATAATCGATATCGACTCGCGGCGCGGACCTCGTGGGGAGACGCTTCCTTGCGAGGAGAGAGAGAGAGTTTCAAAAAATTGACACAGTCCGTTTTCGACAATTGACGGGCTAACGTTTCTCGCGCGAGTCGAAGCCTGCTGCGGTCACCCAGCCTCACACGTGCCTGTGTACGCTGTCACGCCAGAAAAAAGTGCCATTAGGAGTCAGCCAGACGAAAACAAAGCGAGCGTGCGGTAGAAGCGAGCCCGCTATCGCGTGCCCTTGATTTGCGGGTTAGGACGGAAGTGCGAGCGGCTTTACTGTAAGTACTAGATCAAGTACCTGGCCTCTCTCTACACCGCTCTCTCCTTTTTCACGCTAACTGAACCACGCATTTACGCCCGCCTTTTCTTTGGTGCTCGTTACGTCGTGGCCACGGTTGGTACCGGCAATCTCTCTCTCCGCGAACGTGCAGTCACTTTTATACATTTGTCATATCCGAGACGAATAAGTGCGGTTTGCCGTTCGCGAACGTCCAGCTCCTGACAGGCGAATCCGCTGTTACATGGTTCGACGAGGTTAAGCGCTGTCGCTCCCTCGTTCGAACGGTGCGCGCCAGTTCGCTATCGCCATCGTGCACAGCTCACAACAGAGCGAGTGCTTGCGCGACCTTGACCGCGTAGCGCGTGCGCAGTTCCGTTCGCTTCACTGTCAAGCTATTGCGAGTCTGTTTGCGTTACGATTAACTTTGTTCATATCGATCGTTTTGATAATATGTATTCCTTTGTTGCTAATTAAAATTTACACGCATCCACGTTTAATCATATTTGAGTGCTTATTGTTTGCCGACTCCCCGTTCCTTGCATTGCGATTGTGTATGCGACTGTACACGCCCGAATCTCTCTCTTTGGCCGTCGCGCATCTTCACACGTAGCCTACGACACTCTCCGCGGGCCAAGCTTTCTGACTGAAAAGGAGGCAACTGAGCTGCTGGACCCAGGACGTTCGGTGCAGGAGTGCCGATCTGCTCTGGAGAGCTATCCATCTACTTTTCCGCGGTTACTTTTATATAGCGTGTCCCGCTCAAGCGAAGCTGAGCAGGAACCCCGTTATAAAATTTCAAAAAAGTTGAAAAAACATTTTGAAAAAATTCAAGAGCATTCCCTGATTAATTCTAAGATATTTTTGTTCTAATAAATTTTTAGTTAAACTGCATAGTTTTGAAGAAAAAATGTGTGAAATTGTAAAAAAACTTATTTGTATATTCAATATAATGAGCAACAAATAAATAAAAAGGCCGAACCAACGGGATTTTCGGTTCTCTAATTGTTATGCCTGTTAGCCGGCGATGGTACATCACCGTTGTCCATCTCTTACCACGGGGAGGTCGACAATAGAAAGAGACATTTTCTTTTTTTTTGTTTTTTGCCTTGTTTTTTTACTTTTTTTTTTATTTTTTTTTTGTTTCTCGCCTTATTCAAATTTTTTTATACTTAAATGTTTTGGATAAAATCTGATAACTAGATTTAATTGAAACTTATAAAATTATTTATGAAAATCAAGGAAACATGTAGAACAAAAATATTTTTGGCAATCAACGTAAAATTGTTGTGTTCTTTTAGAACATTTTGTGAAGTTGAAACATTTCTTTTTTGCCATGACTTTTTCGTGTGTGTGAGATTGTCTATTATTGGTTTCATTCAAGTATTTTGATGCTACAGCTAGTGCAATGTCTTTTATGGTTACAATTTTTTTATCACACACCAAATTCTTGAGTACGGCGGCATTTGTAATTGATCCTTGAATAATTCTCATTAAAGCTACCCAAGTCCACTTTTTCGACCTAATACACGGCAACAGACTGCTACAGTAATAATCATGTTGGTCTACTCCACCCATAAAATTGTTGTACAAATTGAAAGCATAAGGACAAGGTATTTCAACTTTACCATGTTCATCTTTAGAATATCGTTTTGCTGAAGACAATGGAGTAATGCCAGCAGCCGTCGAGAGCAATGAGACAATTTTAGAGTCCATGACTGATATGTAGTTGACACCACTATTTTTGTCATGTTTCACAAAACATGTTCCTCTCTTTGATTTATTATTAAGATCAATAGTGACTCCGCTTACTCTATTTGCTCTCACAGTACCTGTAGCTCGAAGACCAATTTTTCGTAGATGAACGAAAAGATCTGGTGAACTGAAAAAGTTATCGAAATAAATGTGATAACGACTGATCTTTCTTGGTGACACAGTTGTTAGGAGCCTCTGGAGCATTTGTAGAACAACGCGGTTACCCAAAGCACAATTTCTTAAATTCTCTAACTGCTTCGAAGGGAGATGGTTTGATCCTTTCCCACAATATATATCAAAATCAAAAATAAATCCTTCTTTATTGCAAATAGCCCACAGTTTCAAACCAAAACGTACAGGTTTACCTTTCATAAACTGCTTCAAGACTGTCCTACCATAAAATTTGATCATACATTCATCAATTGATAAAGCTGTGGAAAAAATCGCAAATTGTTGGCAGGTTTTTCGAAAAATATCTAAAGGAACACGTATATCTAAAGGAAGCTCTATCATTTGCATTTTTGTCTTCATTTTTTGATAGCTTTATTTCTGATTTTATTTTTTCAAATTTTTGACGACTCATGGCTAATTTTACTAATTCGCAGACTAAAAAAGGATTATTTGATCAGTAATCTCTCTGACTTTTTCTTGAATTAAAGATCGATAAAATAATAATTCCTAAAAATGTGTTCAAGTCTTGTAGAGTAAGACCACCACCATTGCATACTGTTGCTTCTACTTTAAATGACGTCACTCGCATAGGCCGTTGAGTCAATTCAAGTTGTATGCTTTACATACGCATACGCGTGCGCACGTGTATGTATAACTCATAAAAATTAAATGAATTTTTTTTTATGCAATGTATGGCATGTATGGAATGAATGGAATGTATGGCACGTATGGCATGTATGGAATTTTTACGCGTGCACACGTGTATGTATAACTCATAAAAATTAAATGAATTTTTTTATGCAATGTATGGCATGTATGGAATAAATGGAATGTATGGCACGTATGGCATGTATGGAATTTTTTAATGGAGGATGGAAGGGGAAATCTCAATCGTTCGTTATAAAAATGAGCTGCATCTCATCAGCAGTCGCATTCGCATCCAGAGTGAACTAGTGTAAAGTGTGAAAGAAAAAAGGTTATACGAACATTCTACAATGAGCTCCAACAAGATTGACTATAGGTAATTATTTGTTTTATTGTTTATAGAACACACTTTATATATTTTTTAATATTTTTTTATTTGTGCAGATTTGAGCAAGCGAGGCTGGATAGCTTCACGTCTCAATGGACATGCGCACACGGACGAGCAGCAGATCTTGCTGCGGCCGGCTTTTATTATACGGGGCAGATCGATCAAGTACGCTGTTTTGAATGTGGTATGGAAGTCTGTCGTTGGGAAGAAGGTGACGACCCTATGACGGAACATAAGCGCTGGAATGGCGGCTGCCTTTTCATTCGTAACAGAAGTTGCGGCAATGTGCCGATCGGATTGAGCCCCGTACCGGTACCTCCTCCTCGAAGAAAAAGTAAAGATGTTTGTGGACCGTATAAGCTCGAGTATCGGGCAGCAACAGCGTGCGCAACAACTAGCCCACCTTCGAGTACAGACGAGCCTGCGTTATCGTTATCGATTGAGAGTCTTGTTACAAAGCTTTTTTCCGATTTACCTTTGACGGAGAAATGTGCTTCGAAAACCATAGCAAATGCAACTGTTGGTATGGTATCTGTTTGCGAAGAATTTGTACGCGGTTATAAGAAGAGTATCGATAAACAAAATGAAAAAATGAATAAAATTCGCGAAAGGGTTGAAAAGTCTCAGCGAGATATAGGCAATATTTTGCGTCAACTTGAAATTACCAGATGTAAGATATGTTTGGATGCTAGGGTCGCTATACTTTTTTTACCTTGTGGTCATATCACTGTGTGCATGGAATGTGCATCAAGAATTGACGATTGTCCAATATGTCGTCAAACTATTAGCAAACGCGTTCGTGCTTATTTTGCGTAAATTTGTTCTTGTTTGGTTTTAATAAAGTTCCTAATTATTTTTAAAAAACGTTTGTGTACTTTTTTTCTCTTTTAATCTAATATTTTTTTTTGTATTTTAATGTTATATTTGTTTGTTTCTAAAATTTATATATTATAAGTGAGTAAAAACAAGGATTGATCGATACGTTAATTTTTAAAATTTATTTTTCAAACTTAGATATAAAAAAATCAAATTACATATCACGACTTTTGCAAGCGAGCATCCATCTACTGATAGCCAGCGCGTTTTTAAAGGCACACGGTGGATTTGATAGATACGCGTTGTGGTTACTGCATACGGAAATGCTATCGTTTGAAATATTCTTGAGTGATGGACAACCCAAATCTTCAACGTTAACCACAGTCGTTCTGTAAAATAAAATCATTAGATATCATTTTTTCTCCTTAAGATGATACGCGACGAAAAGACACTTACTGTGCATTGGTCAACAAATTTCTCAGCCATTTTGTTTTTTCAAGACCTTTGACAAAAATAGTTGCTCCAAAAAGTGTTTTTTTCATTATTTTTCCAAGATCGTCGTACGGTAAATCGCCAGATTCCCACGGAATACCATGAAAATTTCTCGCTAACCACCGGTTTTCACACTGATTTTTCTTTAATAACCACTCCCATGGTTAAGGTGGTTTAAACAGAAGCACCGATGGAGTTGGATCTTCTTCCAGAGGACAAACAGCAATCTCCTTGAATACGAATTCGTTTAAGCTAGTTTTGAAGCCCTGTACGTCTACAACAAAATCCATCGTAGTAACTGAGGAATCGACGTCGACGACTGCGTCAATACAGACGAATGAATGTCTTTTTATACTGAGCTTGCACTTGTTGATGCCCCACTATAATTTTTCGATCAATCACAATCGTCCCCCCCCCCCCCCATACTTTTTCCAACCAATCAGCATTGACGAGTAATGAATATAACGCGATGGATTTGTCAAATCTGCTCAGTTGAGTAACTAGCATCATAGCTGAGTATTTCAAGAACACAGCTTTGTTGCTCTTGCGCGCACATCGTCTGGCGAATGTAGGTTATGCTAGTGTCGAAGACATCGAAAGATGGTTGACACTGGGTTCATTGGCTTTGCGCAAAGCCGATGAGCTTTCTCGTTCGCCTAGCTTGATCGTGTCTAGCAAACAGAAGCTGCAGGCAGCTATGTGCATGATTAGAAGCGTTTTACATCTGCTAAACGAATACAAGAGTAGGCTGTTGGTACAGCCCCCCATTGCGACCTCATTGATTGCCAAACCTGTGGTGGGCAAGTATAGCGAACAATCCATATACGAACCTCTCGTTATTTTGGATGTAGTTGGTGAAGGTCTCGAACCGGCTAGTACTACTACTTCTACTACTACTACTACCACTACACCGGCTGTTATTAATCCAGCTCAAAACTCAACAGTTCACTGGAACGACATCAATAGTGCGTTCAAAGGCAGAATAAAGACTGGTGTGATAACCAATCTGAAACATCTGGATTTGAATGCGTTTTTGAGGCATGCCAAACCATTATTCAATGCTCAAATTAAGGAGACCTTGAAGAAACATAGTTCTTTAAAAGTTAATGCCGTACTGGATGCCGAGTATGCAGTCGAAAAGAATAATTGCGATGAAAAGCTCGATGTGAAGCATTTCAATACGAAGATGGCGCCGATATACCTAACCACAGATATAGACGAGTGGTTCGTCGAAAACGTTTTACAACCAATCAGTAAGAGCACGGAAGAATTTCAAGAGCAAGACACGGGCTGGTCTCTTCGCGTTATATTAAACTTAACCGTAAATATCAGCAAGTACAATCCTGTGAGAGCTGGTTCTTACGTTGAATTGCCCAAGCCTGTTAAAAGTAAGAAAGCCTGTGTGAACGTGCGGAACATCGATAACGAATGCTTCAAATGGGCCATCCTTTCGGCGTTACATCCAGTCGCAAGGAATGCATGCCGTGTCACTGCCTATACTGCTCATCAAGATAAATATAATTTCAAAAATCTATCATTTCCGGTACGCCCGAAAAAAATCGTGAAATTTGAAAAGCAAAACAACGTTTCAGTGAACGTGTACTTTTTAAATTTGAATAATGGATCCTACGATGTGTTGCCGCAACATTTGACCGATGAGAAAAAAGACAGGCATGTGAATCTTCTTCTAGTGGAAAATTATTATATCGATGTAAACGAAAAGCAGCAGCAGCAGCAAATGGAACGTCCCGGTATACCATACAAAGTGCACTACGTTTGGATAAAAGACTTATCTCGATTGATGTATCGACAGTTGTCATTTCGCAAATGTAAGTCGTACATATGCGATCGTTGCTTGCACTATTTTCTAACTGAAGAGAGATTGAAAACGCACGAGATCGGCTGTAAAAATGTGAATATGTGTAAAATTGTGCTTCCCAGTGTCAAGGATAAATATTTACAATTTGAAAACTTTAAAAATGAGTGCGCGGTACCGTTCGTCGTGTACGCCGATTTTGAGAGTCTCTTGGAAGCGGTGTCCAACGACGAGCGGATCTATCAACGTCACAAACCGTACAGCGTTGGCTTTTTCGTCAAGTGTAGCTACGATGACTCTCTTTCGCGTTATCGAAGCTACAGACAGAAAACCGTCGATGACGTTGGTCCGGCCAAGTGGTTCGTTCGCAATCTTCACGATTTGGCCAAGTATCTGCAAGAGTTGTACAGAATCCCGCAGCCTATGGAAAATTTAACGTTTCAAGAGGCATTTAGCTTTCTTCGTGCTACGCTATGTCATATATGTAATAGGCCTTTTGTCGAGAATGAAAAAAAAAAAAGACAGAAAAGTTCGCGATCATTGTCACTTTACGGGAAAGTATCGTGGAGCTGCTCACAGCACGTGTAACATTGCTTATCAAGAATCGCGAACTATACCCGTTTTTTTTCACAGTCTCAGCGGATACGATGCGCATCTATTTATCCGGGAAATCGTGAACGAATTTCCCGGTCGAGTGAGCCTCATTCCTCAAACCAAGGAAAAATACATATCTCTTACGAAGTACGTGGAAGGTACCGATATAAAGCTGCGTTTCGTCGATTCGTTTCGATTTATGGCGTCGTCGCTCGACAAACTATCGTCGTACTTGGAAAAACACGATATTCTAGAGCGACATTTTCAGCAAGATGACGGATACACACTGGCGCAGATTGCCCTACTCAAGAGAAAAGGTGTATTTCCGTATGACTATGTGTCGTCGTTTATAAAACTCGAGGAGACGACGACGCTTCCACGAAAGCAAGATTTTTACAGCAGTCTGTACGATTCGGATATCAGCGACGAGGAGTACAGTCACGCGGAGAACGTTTGGAGAACGTTCGACATCGCCGATCTCGGCAACTATTCGGATTTGTATCTCAAGACGGACATTCTCTTGTTGGCCGAAGTTTTTGAAAATTTCAGAGCCAAGTGTCGAACGGCGTATCGTTTGGATCCGGCCCACTACTATACGACGCCCGGATTGAGTTGGGACGCCATGTTGAAGTATACGGGTGTAAGGTTGGAGCTTTTGACGGATATCGACATGCTCATGTTTGTCGAGCGTGGCATTCGCGGTGGAGTTAGCCAGTGTTGTAATAGGTACGCTGTCGCGAACAATCCATACATGGACGACGACGACGACGACAACTACGATCCACAGAAAGATGACAAATATTTGATGTATTTTGACATCAATAACCTTTACGGTTGGAGTATGACCGAGCCACTTCCACTCGGTGACTTCGAATGGTGCGACATTGACGCCGCCGCCAACTTTTCCTTCGATATTCCCGATGACTCAGCCTTCGGTTACATACTCGAGGTGGATTTGGAGTATCCAGAAGAAATTCACGATGCGCACAGAGATATGCCATTTTGTCCGGAGCACAAAGCCGCTCCGGGATCCAAGCAGAAAAAGCTCATGACGACTCTCCATGATAAGGAGCGTTACGTAATCCACTACAGAGCTCTAAAACAAGCAATAGGGCATGGCTTGCACCTCGCGAAGATACATCGGGTTTTAAAGTTTAAGCAGAGCCCATGGCTCAAGACGTACATCGATTTGAATAGCGAGTTGCGTAAGCGAGCGGCAAACGAATTCGAAAAAATGCTGTACAAACTGTTCAACAATGCGGTGTACGGCAAGACCATGGAAAACGAGAAGAAACACATCGACGTGAAGTTGGTGAACAAGTGGGAGGGGCGATACGGTGCCGAGGCTCTGATAGCTCGACCAAATTTCCACAGTAGCGACATTTTCGACGACGAACTGGTGGCGATTCAACTGTTGCGTACGGAAATCACCGTGAGAAAACCCATTTACATAGGTCTCGCTGTTCTCGACTTGTCCAAGACGCTCGTGTATCGATTTCACTACGACTACATGCTCGGTGCCGCCAATGGCGAGGAGCGTTGTAAGCTTCTGTACACCGACACGGACAGTCTCGTGTACGAGATCACCAATGTAGACATGTACGAGGTCATGCGTCGTGATATTCGCGAATTCGATACGTCGGATTTTCCAGAGCCGAATCGCTTCGCGATTCCCAGAGCCAATAAGAAGGTGGTCGGCAAGATGAAGGACGAGAACGCCGGAATGCTCATGCTCGAGTTCGTGGGACTCAGAAGCAAAATGTACAGCGTGAGAGTTCGGAATAGAGATGCGATAAAGAAGGCAAAGGGGATCAAGAATTTGGTGCTGAATACCACGATTACGTTCGCCGACTACGTCAAATATCTCCGAGAAAATGTGATTTTGAGCCGACAGCAAAAGTCCATCAGATCGCGTCATCATCAATTGTACAGCGAGAGACAAACAAAGATCGCGCTCAGCGCGCACGACGATAAACGCTTCTTGCTGCCCGGAACCACCGATACCCTTCCTTGAGGCCATTACGGCATTCCATTGGTGGAGAGGGAGGGGCGGATAGAGGCGTTGGGAATGATCGCAGTCGAGCCAACGGTCGCTGCTGCCGCCGCCGGCCGACGCCGTCGAGCCGCCAACCGCCGTCGCCGAAAAAGAGCGGAGTGGGGGACGGGTTATATCAATCGACGCCCGAGGCTTCGCAGCTCATTCTCATCGAGACAAAGTTACCAGCAACGTTGACGACGAGTAGCGAGCAGCAATCTTCGAATTTCATTCTTAGTCAAATTGCACCGAGGAAAAGAAAGTTACTGGAAGCTCGGTTCGTCAATAAAATTAGAAAAAAATAAAAAAAATTACACGAGGTAATTGTGATTTTGTGTGTGTGTGTTTTGTTTCAAGTCGACTGAGTTAAAAAATATCATTGTTTTTTCTACAGATGAATCTCGCGCAGCTGAATAATTTAGCTTGTAATCAATTCAAACCCACTATGAAGATTCGTGAATTGGACACAGAATCCAAGTATATGATCACCAGACTCAAACAAGTTGAAACACGATACGGTGCAAAAATCGTAGCCGAAGTGAACGAGGAGTTTCAGCTGTTTCTACCAAACAAGGTATCGAGTGCGCTGATCGTGAATGAAAAGCTGTTCAACGATATGTCGGATTACGCTAATAAACTTAAATTATTTCTCAGCCATAAGGGTAATGGTTGTATAGAATTTACAACTGCATAAATATATGTATAGCAATGTACGCATAACAAGAAAAAAAAAAAAAAAAAAGAAGAGAATAAACTTCCTTTATATTTTTTTCAAATCAAAATATGTGTGTGTGTTTATTTATTAATTCTTCAATCTACATAGTTTTTCTTTTTTTTTCTCTACAATACGGTTCTATTTATCCAACTATTGTGCGAATCATCAAATCCTAACCACTTTACGAAAACTCGATTACCACGCCTCTTAATAACCTTTTCCACTAGATAGATGTCGGGATATTTGGTTTTCTGAAGTTCCTGTTCGTAGAAGCCACCTAGGATAGGCTTATTTTGATAATCTTTCAAATGATAAGTAGTTGGATTTGTTGGTGCCACGCGCACAATTGTAAATATTTCTGTTGACCAATTTGGTGTATATCCCTTTTCAAATACTTGCTTTGCTTTGCTCACTCTGACTTTGTCGCCAACTTTGAACTTTGGCTTTCTTCTTCCCACGTATTGTATAAATTTTTTTAATACTTGAGCTTGATTCGCCGCTGTAACTTGGATAGGTTTTATACCAATAGTTTTGTGTTTGCGATTATTGTAAGCAGCTGTGAGCTCCGGTAGTACGTCGAACCATTTGTAGTTCCCACGGAGACTAAACTTTTTCCACATAGCGTTCTTCAACGTGCGATTAAATCGTTCGCATGTCGAAGCTTTGAGCGAACTATTGGTAGAATACAGATTGATATTATATTTTTTCACGAGAGCTTGAAAATCTGTATTGTAGAATTCCTTGCCTCTATCCATATGAAGATTCTTTGGCCGTCTACCTTTCGCTAAAATAGATTTCATGGCCGCTGTCACATCGCGACCGGTTTTCCTTTTCACTGGCACAGGCCACGCGTGCTTGGAAAAATTATCAATTATCGTGAGAAGCCAATTATAGCCGCGATTTTGTCTAGAATAGGCCTGCATATCGACAAGATCGGCTTGCCACGTCTCATCGATACCTCGAACGTCGTACTTTCGTCTTAGATAATTACGTCTCGTTGGTTTGTGCAACTCCTCCACCACCGCTTCCATCTAATCGACTCTTTTCTAAATTTTCAACACTTGACTTTATTCGTGGTAATTCCTCTTTGATAATTGCATCCAAATCCTCAAGATCACTCCTTAATCGTGCGATCACGTCTCTCGTAGATTTGATTGCCATCTGAACAATGTTTTCCGCAGTTTCCCAATTTATAGCATCTTTAGCCTTCCGCGGAGGAGCAAGATTTTCCAATCTTTTATTCTCTAGATCGTAATGGTACTCGCTCGTGAGCTTGAACCCAATACCGGGCGGACCGCGAAGACCGTGAACTCCTTGCTCTTTATATTTACATCCGAATACGTCGACGTTCATTTTGATAATGCTCGAACGATAGGTGTGCTCTTAGTATATATATATCCACCCTCGCGTAATTCTTCGATTATCGAATGAATTTCGTTGATGTGATAATTGTTACCAGCTGATTGCTCAGCCAATAACAATCGAAGACGATCAACGAGCTCATTCGGATCATCCCAGTATACGTAATCCATAGAAGTATTGTTTCGAGTAATCTTGTAGGTAGGCAAAGACGTATCAGTCGTCTGTAGCAACCCCTCGCTTCCTTTTGTATTTTTTTTAGTCAAACCAAATTACGGACCAATTATGTTATTGAATTTATTACTATTGTGCGCTCGTATAGCCTCGTTTGGATTATTTTTCTTCCTATGAATATTAGAAATCTCCAAGATTTCTTTGTAGCTCTTGAGATCATTGGAAGTGATTAAACTTTGATCAGGTTGCTTTGCAACCAGTAACTCCATCAAACCCTGTGTTTTTGGATACTTGAAATCATCAACGTCTACGTTATCTTTGTCAAAAATCACCGTAGATTTACCAAGCGTGTATGATCCATTTCGTTCTTTACGTACTCCATAAATCAAGTCCACAAAATTCGAATCACTTTTATACAATGCATTCGTGTACTTGTCGCCAGCTAAATGCTCATCCTCGCTCGGTTCGTCGGATAAACTGTTATAAAATTGTGTAGTATTGTGCGTGACAGTAGCATCGCTATCTCCGCCACTAGACTGAGCGGTTTCGTACTTGTCGACATTATCAGCCGAATTGATTTCGTATTTTAATTTTTTTTTGTTTAGAAATTTCGGCTTTTTAATAACTGTAACGGGAGTTTCGGAGGGAAGATTTTTTTTTGTTCCTTCTCACTTATTATGACTTTAAGAGGATCGACTATTGGTTTGAATGTCTTATTCAAGACTTCGTCGGTATACTCTCGGTTATGCTTCAATAAACTATATTTTCGTCTTATCGCGTCTTGCGCTTTTACGAGTTGAGAAAGCACATGTTTTTCCCTTTGATGATCAGCCATGTTAACGCTTCGACGATCATCGAGAGACTGTGTACCGCATTACTATCGTGATATATTTAAAACAAAACAATCAAAGCCCTTTCGATATCTTCCACAGTTTATAGCTCTGTCTTTGTCGATCACTAAAAACCCATATTTATCATCCAACCAGCATTTTGCACAAAGTTCTTTAAATTGATTGTAAGTCATATCTGAATTCACATGATCGTCGTATATATGTTTCATATTTGCTTCGTCTTGTCGAAAAATTGCCAATAAATTGACGTTATCTCTCACGAGATGCTTAGGAATACGCGCGTACGTTTGCGAGAGATAGAAACAGTCGACGCTCCTATGTCTGCCCATACAAAAGAAAGCGCGTACATGGTCCTGTTTCTCACAGGCGATGTCGTCGAATATCATAATTGAATTAGGTAATGCATGCTCGGGATCGATCACGGAGTCGTGCTCCTTGAACGGAAAATACTTCACTCCGTCTATCGGCTTTAACATGTCTTCCAATAATTTATACTTTGGCTGATCGAGCGATTTCGAGTACACGTAAACATTTTCGAATCTAACGCCATTGGGGTGAGTGATAAGCGCCAAAAGACTGTTGGTCTTGCCACAGTTGGACGAACCACAAAAAATAGCTCTGATGCTATTCGGCAGTAAATCTCCGTGACGCTTTGGTTGCTTATCCTCCCGCACGATGACGTCAAAATTTTCTACGGGAAGTTTCACAGTTTCTTTCTTGAAATTCATACTCACGAGACAGAGTTCGAACGATAACTGACCACATGGCTATATATATACCTGTTTTTATAGTTTAAAACGTTAGTCGTGTGTTGGACTTGGTCGAGGGATGATCATATGCAAACGTCAAAGAGCAAAGAAAGGACGAGGATTCGTCAATAATATCATTAATAAACTTCCGTTTGAACTCCATATTCCAGGCTATCAATATTGCAGACCAGGAACTATGGTACAGACACGTTTAGCTCGCGGCGATCCAGGAATCAATCCTCTCGACGCAGCTTGCAAGCAACACGATATAGCGTACTCGAAAAATCAAGAAAATATCCAGGCTAGAAATATCGCAGACAAAATTTTAGCTGAAAAAGCGATCAAAAGAGTCTTCACTAAGGATTCTAGCTTTGATGAGAAAGCAGCTGCTTACGCTATATCTAACGCCATGAAATTAAAATCAAAGTTTGGTATGGGTCTCGCGAAGAGAAGAAAGAAAACCAAGACGAAAGGACGCAAGAAAACGAAAAAGTTAGTTAATTTGAAAAGCCTGATCAAAGCGGCCACATTCAAATGGTCCAAGGGTAAATGTGCGCGCAAAGTCATCGGTTCTGCTTTGAAAAAAGCTCGTACAACCGTTAAAAAAGCTGGTGGAAAAGCAAACATCAATGTTCCACGAATTCTGCCAATATCAACTAAGATGGGTGGAGCTTTGCCCTTCCTCATACCACTTTTTGCAGGCTTGAGTGCAACTGGCGCTCTAGCTGGTGGCGCCGCGGGAATCGCAAAAGCCGTGAACGATGCAAAGTTTGCAAAACAGCAATTGGAAGAGAACAAGAGACACAACAAAACGATGGAGACCATTACTCTGGGAAAAGGTCTGTATCTCAAACCTTATAAAAAATGCTATGGACTTTATCCCAAACCTTATCTGGGATCAGGTTTGAAAAAAAAAAGTTCGAAATAAATTTACCGGATAGAGCCCTCACAAATGCCGACTTGATGAAGTATGCAAAAGTTTTGAGTATACCAAGTTTTCGCGGAGTCTTCATGAGAAATGACTTACCGAGTTCTGGACCATATTATCACGAATCAGCTATAGTTAATCTTGACGGCGTCGAAGGAACAGGAACGCACTGGGTGGCTTATCGCAAAATCGGAAAAAACGTCACATATTTCGATAGCTTTGGAGATCTTAGACCACCTATTGATTTAATGATGTATCTTGGCGATATCGAGATCAAATATAATACGAAAAGATATCAAGATTTCAATTCTCACGTATGCGATCATCTTTGCTTACAGTTTTTGTGCGAGGGTATAAAAGTAAAGGCAACGTGAAAATATCGGTAGTCATGTTCACACAGTCATGGAGGATTCGTTAACTCTGACGCCGTTGGGTAATTCTTCACTGTTGGAAGCGCACTATTTCCCACCAATCGAACTATCACAGCATAAACATTACAAGTTGGGCTTAGTCGAGTTTCTAACGTTCAACTCGATATCTAATATCGACGTACATAATAATAAATTTTACGTCGCAAATCAAATTATCGACATACCTGTCGGGACCTACGAGATCGACGACATTGATAAATTTCTTCGCAAAGCTGTGCAGCATCTCCGTACTGATAATAATAATAATATAATATTTAGTTTGAAACCAAACAACAACACCTTGCATTGTACAATCAAGTGTTCCGAACCTATCGATTTTCGTCCGCAGAATTCTATCGGACGATTGTTAGGTTTTTCACAACGTACATTAGAGGCAAACGTTTCTCACAACTCTGATCTTCCCGTCAGTATTCTCAGAGTGAACGCTGTGAGAGTCGAGTGTAATATAACCGTTGGAGCTTACTTGAACGGAAACACCGTTCACGATATTCACGAATTTTTTCAAGCAGTACCGCCTGGATATAAAATTATTGAAATTCCCTCTCGCGTGATTTATCTTCCAGTTACGAAAAAGTCTATAGATTATTTACAATTACGCATCGTCGATCAAGACAGAAATTTAATTAATTTTCGCGGTGAAGTCATAACCATCAGATTACACCTCAAAAACGTATAATGGGAATTGTTTACGATTCAAAGAGTGGTAGGGACTATATAAGCATTGAAAAATGCAAACCCATCATCAGTCATCGACTGAAATTGAAAACGTCAACACGACGAACTCCAGTCATCAATCGTCATCGGAAAGCGAAAGCTTTAACACGTCAAAGCATAAAGTTCCTAAAAAGTCTTGGGTTAAGAGTAGTTCCAGGTGGAAAATAAATTGCCTAATATTTTCTTTTTGCTGCTGCTTTCAACGAAATAATGGAGAACATTCTCGAAATACAGTCACCTGTCGTCTTCGATGAATCTTTGGCTCATTACGAGATCCACGCTCATCAACCTTACACCAATTCATCGTTCAAAAATAGTGATGAGATTCGTATATCAATTCAACATCAAGACTTGTGCCTTTTACCATCTCGCAGCTCGTTACACATTTATGGACGATTACGCAGCAACAATAACACTTTGTTAACGAATACTGATTTTGTTAATAATGCCATTTGTCACATGTTTGAAGAAATTAGGTATGAGCTGAATGCTATAGAAATAGATAAATGTAAGAACGTTGGTCTTACAACCGTTATGAAGAACTGGTTATCTCTCACTCCAAGTCAAACCTTGATTGCCGAAAATGCCGGATGGATAAATACCTTAGAACAAGAGGACCGTAAAATAACTAATGCGAATGGCGACTTTGACATTTTGATTCCTCTGAGCTTCATACTTGGATTCGCTGAGAACTATCGCAAAGTGCTAGTGAATATGAAACATGAATTAATTCTCGTAAGATCGAGTACTGATTTAAATGCAGTTTATCAAACGAAGAAGACCGTGGCCAACGTTGAAGCTTACGAAGAATTCAAGATTAATGTAACACGTCTCGAATGGCTTATGCCCTATGTGACTGCATCGAATGCAAAGAAAATACGTCTACTCGACTTTCTAAAAAGCGAACGAAGTATTTCAATGAGTTTTCGTAGTTGGGAACTGTACGAATATACAGCGCTGCCTGCAAACACAAATCACGTCTGGACAGTTAAAACGACAAATCAGTTGGAGAAACCACGCTACGTCATCTTAGCCTTCCAAATCAATCGAAAAAATAAACCAAACTCTAACGCTAGTATATTTGATCATTGTAACATCAGAAATGTAAAACTGTACCTCAACTCTCAGTGCTATCCATACGGTAATCTCAACATTGATTTCAGTAAAAACCAGTACGCAATGTTGTACGATATGTATGCCAATTTTCAAAACGTATACTACGGTAAGGATGCCGAACCGATGCTCAAAAAACTCGAATATAAAAATTACATGCCACTCGTAGTGATTGACTGTTCGAAACAAAACGAATCATTAAAGACTGCTCCAGTAGATGTGCGCTTGGAATTCGAAACCAGAGAAAATATTCCCGAAGGAACTACAGCGTATTATCTTATTCTACACGATCGCTTCGTTCAGTATAATCCGATAAATGGAGATGTGAAGAAACTTATTTAGGAAAGGGGGGGTATTAAAGAATTGACTCTTTCCTTAAGCAGCTCAGTAGTAGCTTTCTATCGCAATGGAGTATGTAGTGGATATGCAAGGCTTCATAATGCCTGGCAAAACTTATGCCGTGAAAGAGTTAGCGATACTCCCACTTAACTACTACGAAGAACCGCTCGTACGCTTGTTCAAACCTCCCTTTCCATGGCGAAGACTAACGGAGAAATATAAGCGAGAAAATCTCTGGTTAGAACTCTACTATCATGGATTAACATGGAACTCTGGCGATTATAAATACGAAGAGCATAAATTCATCATCACAGATACACTCAAAGATGCCATAAAAATTTTCGTTTCCGGAGATTTGAAAAAAGAGTGGTTAGAACGATATGGCCTCAAAGTTTTCGATTTGAATGATTGGGGCTATTCGCCTTTCGAAAAATTAAAATCAGTTACCGTGTTCCCTAATCATAACGGCAAATACGTAACGACATGTGCACATCAAAACGTTAAAATAATGAAAAAGTTTTATATCGATGGCTGTTGTATGGATTGGGAAGAGAGCGATGAAGTCATTGAAGGATTTCTATAGTGATTTTGTTTTTAAGTAAATACTTTGTAGAATAATATTTTTTTTTTAAGAACATGTAGAATAAGATATATTTTTTATCAATAAAAAAATTTTTGTTTCAATTGATACAAAAAAATATTCTTTTATTTTTTATTAAACCATCCAACAAAAAAAAAGCGAAATTCTTCGCTGACTCTGACGATGACAGCAGCAGCAGCAGCAGTTCATCTTTTTTATAATAAATTTTGTATTTTTTATCAACAAAATAATTAATACAACATAGAATTTAGACAAAAAAGTGTTTATTTGTTAGTTTAGGTGGTGTACAATGATGACATGTATAAATATGATTATTTCTTCTTTTCGTTATTGAACTGCTGATAGCCTTTTTGTCCAGGAAAATTTTTAGTATTGCTTGAAAATTTGGAAATACTTTGTTTCCATGTCGATGATTCTTTGTTCTTCTTTTCGTCCGGGTCTTCCTGTGGAAGACGAGTGTACTTTACTTTAGAGTAGCGATCCATTTTATTGGAATGCTGGTTGATGAAAGATTCGATAATTCTTACACTGTGCTATTTATAGTAGCTTACAACCACGAAGTCTACAAATAAAAGAAAGTAAGCAGGTACTTGCACGTTTTTTTCTATTAAACCATCTTCGGTAGATGAGACACGCATGCACGCACATACGCGCGCCCGCGCGCCCACATCGAACATAAAAAAATTATTATTCGTTATATACCAATTATAATAAATATTTATTAAAATTTTTAACACACGCGCGCACACACACACACACACAATAAAACAATCAAAACGCGTAACACAGAACGCGCGCGCAGTGCATAGGAATCAAATCAGTGGGAGAGGGGGAAATGCAGAGAACGCACGCCACATCAGATCAAGCCACATCAGATCAACTCAGTAGGGGAGGGGGAGTGCGTAGAACGCTCCGGTATAACTTAGTAGGTGGGGGGGGGGGGTGAGTCGACAGCGCACGGGCCGATTAGCAGGGGGGGGGGGTGAGGTGAACATGCACACACCTCAACTCACACGCTTCAACTCAGTGAGCTGATACCCCTCTGAGTTCATGCCCCTCTAGTTTACCTACTTAGGTATTAGGATATGCTTGGTGATCTTTGCATTTGAACGAAGTAAAAATGTCGAATAAACTCCTGTGCAACAACCTGACCAATCTATTTACGAAAGCCATTTATCTAGTGGATTTATTTTGGAAGACTATTGATAACTATTCAACCATGTGGTAGATGATTTTATTGATGTATTTTGTTACGTAGGCTACGATGGCGCTATTGGTTTGATTATTGAAACCATCATAAAAGCGCTAGAGGCGGAAGTCGTAATCGAAAAATAAAAACATCATGAAATTATAAGAAATATAAAAATGAAAAGTAGCATATTCTCATCGATTGCAATAGCTTGCTTGTGAATTGTACAATATATACAATTTTCAGAAAAAATTGCTTTTTCAATAAAATAGTTATAAAAAAAATCAAATTTTTTCGGTTTTTTGTTAATAACGAGTTATAAAATGATGGAATTTGAAACCTGGCGAAGGTTTCTGAAACTAGTTCAAAAACTCGCAAAGTAATAGCAATTTGAATTTCGGTATCAATTTTACATTTTTTAAAGATTGTGTGTGCTTCCAATCTTGAATATATAGGCTGCAGGTGCGATAAAAATTTTTTTAGCAAAAACCCTACGATATAGGTAACCTTGAATGCGCCCTACAGTTCATTTTCATTATAAAAGAGTTAAAAGTAAATATAAAAATATCAATAGTGACAGTCTAATTAAATCTGAATGGAATCGGCCATACGATTTATAAAAAATTATAAAAACTTATCAAAAATTATAAAAACGTATTAAAAGTTATAAAAACTTATTAAAAATATGAAAACCTTATAAATAACTATTACAAATTATTTGAGATGACAGAAAGCTACAGAGAATTATAAACAGTCATTAACAATGATGTATACAGAAAGCTACATATTCATTGAAATTTTGCTCGTAATCATTTGTGTAGATTTAAACAAACTAAAAAGTTTAAATGCATTTTTCTGGAAAACTGAATTTCTCAATTTTCCAATTTTATGGATGAAATTACTCTGCAAAATTTTAACGTATAAAAAATAAACATATAACTAACTTTTTTTTGATGTTTGCATCCGTTGCTCCCATCTTCTTCGAGTCCGGCTACTGACATCAATAGCTTTATAATCAACGTTCAAAGGCAACTTATAAAATCTTTTAGGCGGAATGATTTGTTCATCTTCCGTACTGCTAGTACCCTGCTAAAAAAGTTCCATTCATTCCTATTCGGGATCATTCATATTCAATGGTAATCAATGAACTGAATGGTTCAATGTTCCGATGACGATTGAAACTGAATGATTTTCAATAATACTTCATGGTAAGCATAACTAATAGTAAAACTTACCATTAAATTTAATAGAATTCAATCTTTCTGAATAATACTTTGTATAGGAATGGTTTCAATGATAATCTATCCAATTGCATTGAATGAATATCAATCACAGTTCAATAAAATAATTAATCAATGATATTTTATTGTATATCTTTCTATGAATTTTAATAATTTTTCGATACAATAATTGTCCAATCATATTTTATTGAATCATATTATATGGATATTAATTTTTATCCAATTACACGGTTGGTCAATAATATTTTATAGAATGGTTTTCCATATATGCCAATATGAGCAAAAGCAATACTGTAACTTTAGCAATATTTCATTTAATAGTTTTTTTTTAATCTTAATGATTGGTCAATATAAAAATAACCCAATCGCATTCAATGAGGTATAGTATTCTATAATTTCTTATGAAAGGCAAACAAAAAAATTTCAAATATTTTCAATTGAATATTTTTTAATGAAATCTAATGATTGGTAAATGCAAGTAAAACTCAATCGTATTCTATTGAGAAGTTGTTTGTATAGTTTTGAATAATCCTTCATTCTACAAACTTATCAAATATAATTTTATTCTATAATTTTTCATTAGATGATGAAAGTAAAAATTTCCATAATTGAATGATTTTTTATAAATTTGAATAGTTGTTCGATACTATAATTGAAGAATCGTATCTTATGCTTTGGATATTATAATTTTATACAGGTCATGAATGAAAAAACTCCGTATATGATTTGATTGAATAGACTTTTATCAATTTTAATAGTTTTTAAGTAAAAACATATTCGAATATAATTTTTAATGGGTAATCGATTTTTTTTCAATTCGATTTTTTTTCAAATACTGGATATTATTGAGTTGTTACGACTTTCGTATTCAAAACTATTGAAAATTATTCAACGATACGAGACTTGAATGTTGCAATAACAAACCATTGATATCAATTCAATCAAATTGATTATCGCATTCGAATGGTTTCAAATCTTCGATTTGACCACGAATTTTACCATTGAAATCGATTGGGTAACATACATGAGAATTTTCATTGAATCCTATTGAAAACCATTACTTTAATAGTATATTTTTCTATTGATAATGATTAATCTCGATTAGGAATCAATAGTAATCTATATTATTGGAACCAATAGTATTTAATATCTTGACATTTCTTGTTGGATGAGGAATCATATTCAATGGTCATTTGGAGTGTTCAGATCGAAGATTGAAAACTATTCAGAAATTCTTCAATGGTTTTCAATGGAACTTTTATAGCAGGGTACTGCTATTATTTTCCATATTTACATATATGGATATATAAAGTTCTTATATCACCTGAAATTAACGTTATAATCCAATTATTAAAATTATAATTAAAAGTGACAGCAATTTTTTTAAATTAGAGACACTATTTGTTTCTTTTTACAACGTATATAAAATTTTCAATTCATTTTATTCTTTAATACTCACCAATTTATAAATTTTATTCGTCAAACAAAATTTTCTAATGCAGCGTGCAGATGCAGATATGACACGTACTCCTCGCAACAGTTTTCAGAAAATATCCAATTGATGTCTATTAATAATTATTATACTATTTGTATATATCCTATAAATAATATATATTATTATGCATTCGATTTATTATGCTATGCATTCATTTCACGATATACTCTTTATAAACATTGCATGTTTACGCATGCATGCTGCATCACAACACTGCACTTACACACATTATGACTATTGGTTGGATAGAGCTGTAGCATCCCTGCTATAAAAGTTCCATTGAAAACCATTGAAGAATTTCTGAATGGTTTTCAATCTTCGATCTGAACACTCCAAATGACCATTGAATATGATTCCTCATCCAACAAGAAATGTCAAGATATTAAATACTATTGGTTCCAATAATATAGATTACTATTGATTCCTAATCGAGATTAATCATTATCAATAGAAAAATATACTATTAAAGTAATGGTTTTCAATAGGATTCAATGAAATTTCTCATGTATGTTACCCAATCGATTTCAATGGTAAAATTCGTGGTCAAATCGAAGATTTGAAACCATTCGAATGCGATAATCAATTTGATTGAATTGATATCAATGGTTTGTTATTGCAACATTCAAGTCTCGTATCGTTGAATAATTTTCAATAGTTTTGAATATGAAAGTCCTAACATTTCAATAATATGCAATAGAAAATATCAATCTAATTGAATGGGTATTAATGGTCTTTTATCGCATGGTCAACTTTTTTTCTGACGTTGAATAATTTTGAATAGTTTTTAATGTGAAGATCACATCAATCCAATATTATGCAATAACAGAAATTAATCTCATTGAATAGGTATGAATAGTTTGTTATTGCTTAATCAAGGATTTTTGTGGCGTTGAATAATTATCAATAGTTTTGAATGTGAAAATTGCAACAACTCAATAATATCCAAAAGATATTTCAGCTTCAGAGGTAGTGATCAAATTTTGCTATAATCTGCTTAACCCTGTCAATTTTAGCAAATCTTTCAGGCATGGACAAGATGTCGTTTACTGTGGAAGAGGTGTACGTGAGGCTATTACTAACTTGGGAATGTGCATGGTTTACAAAAAGTGTATTTATAAAAGCACTGCATATCACAGTGAAGAATACAATCGAGCGAAGAAAACTGATGATACTGTCGTTAGACTTACTAGTGGACAATACGCTAGAATAACAAAAATTCTCGAACATGACGACGATTCATACATTGTTGTACAAACGTACAACGTATTTCCAGAATATCCATTTGAAGGAGTGACTCATATCCGAAAAATTCAAAGCGAAAACGAGATTGATCTCATCAAACCCATATGTGAAATAGATTGCAAAATAATTTTGGTAGACGTTAGAAATGCTAGATATTTATGCAAAATGCCCAATTCATTTGAAATCCAATAATAATGTTCATGTCAATTTTTGTAATTTGTTGATGTACATAAAAAACCATTTATTTACAATTGAAAAAAAATCGAATACCCATTAAAAATTATATTCGAATATGTTTTTACTTAAAAACTATTAAAATTGATAAAAGTCTATTCAATCAAATCATATACGGAGTTTTTTCATTCATGACCTGTATAAAATTATAATATCCAAAGCATAAGATACGATTCTTCAATTATAGTATCGAACAACTATTCAAATTTATAAAAAATCATTCAATTATGGAAATTTTTACTTTCATCATCTAATGAAAAATTATAGAATAAAATTATATTTGATAAGTTTGTAGAATGAAGGATTATTCAAAACTATACAAACAACTTCTCAATAGAATACGATTGAGTTTTACTTGCATTTACCAATCATTAGATTTCATTAAAAAATATTCAATTGAAAATATTTGAAATTTTTTTGTTTGCCTTTCATAAGAAATTATAGAATACTATACCTCATTGAATGCGATTGGGTTATTTTTATATTGACCAATCATTAAGATTAAAAAAAAACTATTAAATGAAATATTGCTAAAGTTACAGTATTGCTTTTGCTCATATTGGCATATATGGAAAACCATTCTATAAAATATTATTGACCAACCGTGTAATTGGATAAAAATTAATATCCATATAATATGATTCAATAAAATATGATTGGACAATTATTGTATCGAAAAATTATTAAAATTCATAGAAAGATATACAATAAAATATCATTGATTAATTATTTTATTGAACTGTGATTGATATTCATTCAATGCAATTGGATAGATTATCATTGAAACCATTCCTATACAAAGTATTATTCAGAAAGATTGAATTCTATTAAATTTAATGGTAAGTTTTACTATTAGTTATGCTTACCATGAAGTATTATTGAAAATCATTCAGTTTCAATCGTCATCGGAACATTGAACTATTCAGTTCATTGATTACCATTGAATATGAATGATCCCGAATAGGAATGAATGGAACTTTTTTAGCAGGGATACACTAACACAAATGCCATATACATATACGCATGCGTATTACGGACAAACGCGGACGGAAGGCATCAGACTATAACGGAATCCGGAATCGTGATAGAGCGGCGCAGCCATTTTAGCTACAGCAGTTTGATCGTTGACGATCACGGTTTTTAGTGTTTTCATCCTGTGCATCATTGAAGTCAAACTGTGTTTGTGTGAATCTATTTTCTGAAAAATGGACAACACTAAAATGTGCAGGATCAAATACCTTGAAGGCGAAAAAAGGGGAAATTTTGATACAGTGTGTTCCAGCAGAATTAAAAACCACGTGTTTGAAAATTGCTCTTTTAAAAAAAATTTAAAATACAAATTAATGGATGAAAATGACGACACAAAAATTACAAGAGTGCAAATGCTTTTTATAAGTGGTAAGTATAAAAAATACAGGTAAAAATAATTACACACACACACGCACACACACACACATAATATTGTATATTTCAATTTCCAATTTTCTTAAGACTTGATATATTTTTTTAAATTAGTAAACGATCATGATATACCCTATTATTTCTTTTTATAATATAATTTTTATTTCCTTTATTAACTATTGTATAACACTCATCAATTGTTCAATTTAGTGTGTAAACAAAATTTGCTAATAAATGGCACCTTGCGACAGGGTCATCGCATAGAAAATATCCTGTTCTCTATATTTTTGTATTATACATCTCATACAAAATATATTAGGCATGCAATTATTTATTTATATTGTTACAGAAAATCAACAAGAGATGGAAGAAAAAATAGCATCTTTTAGGGCAGCACCCACTCCAACCAAATTTTTAGAAACTAATGACCAAGCAACTGACAGCGAAACTATAGTAGCTAGCCAACAGAGTACAAGCAAGAAAAGTACTACTTTCAAGGTAACATTGTTTTGACTGCTTGGTATGGATTTAACCTATTTCTTCCCAAGGCGCCATTTTATAGTCGATTTGTTTTTGACCGAGGAAAACCTCAAAATAATCGAAAATGTATACTAGAAGTCACTTTTCTATTGTAAAATTTCCCGCTCTTTACGAATCTGCAGTCAGAATTAGGATATTTTTCACGGAAAATTACAAAATGGCGTCTTGAATGTTGATGAAAATTTAGTATTACATTAGAATTTTTCTTTCAGAAATTAGTTGCTGAAATTTATAGAATCAGGATGAAAATGTAGATTTACATTGAAAATGTTAGTTCTTTGATAAACCTAGGCATTACGAATTTTCCTGGAACATTTTTCCAAGATGGCGGTCAGCAACATGATGACAAGCGGGGAAATGTAAAATTTTTTAAATAAAAGCCGATTTAGAGAATGAATATATATTACCTATACTTTCGATGTCGCTGAATACAATGCTAGTGTCAATTTCAATTTTACAAAATGGCGGATCCAATATGGCGTCGGTAATACCAAAATGATGAGCACCAGTGAGTGGGTACTCAATTCCTATGTTTTCGATATCGCTGAATACAATGCTAATGTCCGTTTTCAATTTTACAAAATAGCGGATCTAATATGGCGTCGGTAGTACCAAAATCAGGTAATGTTGATAAAATTGCGAATCTAATTACTATATTTTTTTCTGGATTCTTTGTCCCTACAGTTGGATAAATCCTTTGTCTTCTCGAGTATTGTAAAGTGTGTATTTTATAACGGTCTTTTTCAAGATAGTTGGAGCATATTCACTCTTTTCTTCGGCTGTCTCTCCAATAGTCCTTTTCAGGATAATTGGCGAGCTTTACTATTCACCGTGTATTTTTTAGCAAAATCTTTACTAGACATTCTCTTTTTGTTCACCATATTGTACAAAATCAAAGCATTTGTCAGTGAAGACTCGATCAGTCTACATAAAATAACCCATGTCCATTTCTTTGAACCAATATTCGTTTTTAGATCACTGCAGTATTGATCATGAAGATCAACTCCTCCCATAAATTTGTTGTATGTCTTGAATGCTCCAGGAAATTTAATTGGTACTTTACGTTTAGCTGTTTTATCGAATCGTTCCATTGGAATAGTAGGTGTAACGCCAACGGCTGTAGATAATACGGACACTGGTTTCGAGTCCATTACCGTAATGTAATTTATACCACTGGTTTTATCATGACTTACAATATAAGATCCTCTAACAGCTTTCTTTTTATCTAGTTTATGTTTATCTATCAATGTCTTCTGTTCGGGATTTGTGATCAATGTTTTCGAGTTTTTACTTGATTTATCCAACACTTTTGGAAACATCTCCTTTGTAAAAACACGATCATCTCTAACCGTACCTGTTGCACGCAGGTTTTGTTTTTTCAAGTGTACCAGTAAATCAGGGGATGTGAAAAATCTATCAAAATATAGATGATATTTAGCTACATCATTCTTATCGACCGATGTTAGAAAAACATGAAGCATATTCATCACTGCCCGAGATCCTAAACTGCATTTAGAGAACTTCGTGTCACTTTGACAATCATTTTTTCCACAATAGATATCTATTTCTAAAACAAATCCAGTAGAAGTACAAAGGGCCCATAATTTTATTCTAAAACGTATTGGTTTGTCTTTGATGAATTGTTTTAGAAGCGTGCGACCGAAAAATTTAATCATCATTTTATCTATTGATAAAGAAGAGCAAAAAAATCCAAACTGTTTTACATTTTCTCTGAAAATGTTTAAAATTACACGAACTTTCCAAACTTTGTCATTATCAGTCTTATCCGAATTTTTCAAAGTTTTCAAATTAGACTTAATTTTTTCAAACAAATTTCTATTCATCGTTTCTGAAACAACATCGGAATGCCACATTTCATCAGTCGACCAGTAATCTCTATAGCTTTTACGAATATTGGAAGTGGAAAAAATGATAATACCTAAAAATTTGTTGAAATGATCTGCATCTAATTCAAATCCATTTTTAGTTGTCGCTTCAATAATGTAATCTCTCATTCTATCACAAAAAAACATTTCAAATAATTCTCGAGGTTTCTTTCCTAGTACATTTTGTTTTATTGTTTCAAAATTATATATTTCTGATTCAAGTTGAACATCGTATGGTCTTTCTTGATCTATCCATTCGTATTTATGTGAGGCTTCTAACTTTTTCTCGTTTGCGGAAAAATTTTGATACACTTCTTCATAAGATAAGGCTACTGCATCAGTGAATCTAGAAGTTCCATCAGCTTCTCCGTCATTATCGAGACCTTCTACGTCACTATTATCATCATCGGGTACCCACATAACTTCATGATCATTTTCATCTTCATCACTATGATCATTGTTTTCTACAACACTGCTATCAACACTGGCATTCCTCATCGACTTACGTTTCGGCATGATTTTGCCAGTTTTATGAAACTTCTTTTAGAGTCCGAATCTGATAAATATTTATCTTGAAAAAATACACGGTGAATAGTAAAGCTCGCCAATTATCCTGAAAAGGACTATTGGAGAGACAGCCGAAGAAAAGAGTGAATATGCTCCAACTATCTTGAAAAAGACCGTTATAAAATACACACTTTACAATACTCGAGAAGACAAAGGATTTATCCAACTGTAGGGACAAAGAATCCAGAAAAAAATATATTAATTAGATTCGCAATTTTATCAACATTACCTGATTTTGGTACTACCGACGCCATATTAGATCCGCTATTTTGTAAAATTGAAAACGGACATTAGCATTGTATTCAGCGATATCGAAAACATAGGAATTGAGTACCCACTCACTGGTGCTCATCATTTTGGTATTACCGACGCCATATTGGATCCGCCATTTTGTAAAATTGAAATTGACAATAGCATTGTATTCAGCGACATCGAAAGTATAGGTAATATATATTCATTCTCTAAATCGGCTTTTATTTAGAAAATTTTAGATTTCCCCGCTTGTCATCATGTTGCTGACCGCCATCTTGGAAAAATGTTCCAGGAAAATTCGTAATGCCTAGGTTTATCAAAGAACTAACATTTTCAATGTAAATCTACATTTTCATCCTGATTCTATAAATTTCAGCAACTAATTTCTGAAAGAAAAATTCTAATGTAATACTAAATTTTCATCAACATTCAAGACGCCATTTTGTAATTTTCCGTGAAAAATATCCTAATTCTGACTGCAGATTCGTAAAGAGCGGGAAATTTTACAATAGAAAAGTGACTTCTAGTATACATTTTCGATTATTTTGAGGTTTTCCTCGGTCAAAAACAAATCGACTATAAAATGGCGCCTTGGGAAGAAATGGGTTAAGAGGATGGATATATTTTAATAATAACATTCTCTTGGATAAGGAATTTCTTTGAAATTTTTAATGCATCTTAAACAATAATATTTATTCGTTAATATCTATTAAAAAATCTAGTTCTTTAAAATAATTTGTTTGATATTGTGGGTACAATTTTTTCAATAGCCGAAAACCCCATCTGCATATAGTAAGATATTAGAAAAGAGACGAATAGAAAAAAAACAAAGCATGAAGAAGGCAAACGTTAGATATGTATTAATTCACACATACAAATCCATGTATAACGTATATCTACAATTTTAAGGTTGATTCCGAATATGAAAGCCAAGATGTTTGTTCAAGACGTGGGAAATTTCCTCGTCTTAATTCTTATGGTGTGACGAAGAACTATCTGATACTGATGATAAGGTCGAAAGGGAAGAACATGATCTGATCACTGCTCCTTTAGATACATCTCATACAAAAAAACAAATGAACCAGGTAATCAATAAATCAATTAATGTGATGTTATCCAATAAGTCTAAATGGACAAACTTTCAAGTATGGTTTTCAACATTGTTATTTTTTGCAAGATGAATTGAGAAAAATGTATAAATGAGCATATTCAGGTGGAACTTATTTAAGTTTCAGAAACTTATGTCAAATTTACTTGTGTATACACACATACACCCGTACATATTTACTCGCATAGATATCACAGATATACTCACATATTCATCCATATACTCTATATGACAAAATCCTAAAAAAAGAGACGATTCTTGAAGCATTGAAATTTTTAACTAACAAATTTAAAGCCTTTCAAGCCGGAACAGCTTTAAAGGTGATTTATAGTGATTTCTGCAAATAACTCGTTCTTTTTCCGTAGATTTTCTCTTCTAACGCCGTTTTTGTAGTTCTAATCAACGTACAGAAACCACTAAAAAATGTGAAGAGTGACTGAAAATTCATCAAATTTTACGACGAATACGCTTCTTATAAATACCGCAATACATTTTCTTGAAAAAATACAACCGTTGAAAACCATAGCGAAAATTAATGCGTTGAAAAGTCTTGATAGAAATTTAAAAATACATTATTGTTTGTTAGGTTTCCAGTGATAAAATTGAAAATAAAATATTACCTATCATCAAAGTAAGTTTCAATCTTTTTTTTTTTCGAAAATTATCGCTTTTTTTTTATAAAATATAAACAGCAATCCAAAAAAATGTATTACATTCTTAGTTTTTTAAAGCAAATGTTTTTTACATACATAGAATTGTCAAAAATTTATACCCAACGATGTGCTAAAATTAAAGGAAAGGATTGCTGATCTGAAGAAAGAAAATAAATCGCTAGAAAAAAAATATAGAAAGTCTCAAGGACGATTATAAGCAGCTGAATTGTAAATATGAAGATTTACATAGGAGTCACATGAAAATAGTAGATGATATCACGCAAGACATCAATGAAATAAAAGGTATGTAGATGTAAAGTGCCTCTTAAAATTATGATTAACTGTCACTCGGTCCATGTTAATTAGAAATCGATCTCCTAGAGTCAGAGGAATGACTCCATGACTCGGGGAGGTCGACTTCTAATCACATATTGCCTCTTAAAATGTTTTATTCTAAAAAAATTACTCTCTGATAAGATAGGCGATTTGCCACCCTGTGGGTGTCAATTCGCCGGTCTTATCCCTTTCTTATAATATAGAGAAAACATTGCCATTATTTCAATAATAACATGTTTTAAAAATACTGTATTTATAATTATATTAGTAATCTTGATCTTAGGAGTCGTCCCTATAAATAAACTAAACACTTATTTTATTATAAACGTTTCGCAATTTTATTTATTGCCACCTCAGTACATCTGTTGAATATATATATTATTATAAATAAATGAATTCTTTCAATATTAATATTGTATTATAATATAAACATACGTTTTGTAATGTAGATAAAATTGAATAAATTAAGAGTTCTTCCGCACATACATGGTCTGTTATAAACATTACACTTTTAATTAAATAAATATTAATTTTTCTGTCTAATAATAAATATAAAAATAGAATAACAATCTTTTGTCAGTTAGGTAAAAATATAGTTTGTCAATTGGGTAAAAACACATCATGATCAGCAAATTAAAAGCTAAGTAACTGTTATGTATATAATGACATATCGTACTGTATATGAAATAAAAGAGAAAGACAGCGAGAGACACAACAAGAGAAAAAGTGTACTTGACGAGTGGGGGAAACACTGGAAGGAAAGGGAATTAGTGATGTATTGTAATAACTATGTTTATTTTTCGTACTGAAACTAAGTAGATTTTATGATGTTGAGTATTCTTGAGTATTGATTGTTTAAATATTTTGTGTCTTCTTGTGAATTGATGGTATTATCCGTAATTTTAATATACACCGACTCTGCGATGCATCTCTTTCTGTAATCAGCTTCTAAATGCATGATTTTTGCATTCTCCCAATCAAATTCATGTTCTGGATTATTCACGATATGGGCCGGTGTAGGTAAAAGTTTAAATCTAGAGTTGACTGGATCTTCAATAGTTTTTTTCACGGAATATTTATGTTCACTAATTCTATTTTTGAGAGCTCTTTTGCTTTCACCGATGTAATTCGATGGACATTGTTTACACTGAATATTATAAATTGTGCCTGTTTTTTCCCATTTCTTTAATTTATCTTTGCCTAGACCAATAATATTAGATAGCTTGCTTGTCATTTTTGGTACACATACAATGTTACTCTTCTTTAATGATGATTTGCATTTATAGAAAAGTTCTTCTTTAAATGGAATTGGAAAGTAAATTGTCGGTTTATCGTTATTGTTTTTATTACGTGTATTGTTATGACTATATGTATATTTTCTAATGCGATCTCTGATGCACACATCAACAAATTCCTCCGGATAGTCATTGTTATATAACATGTTTCTTATAATAGATATATTATTGTCATGGTGACTTTCATCAGACAACAATATCGATCTATCTATCAAGTTTTTAACAATATTCTTTTTTTGTTTTAGTGTGTGATTTGAGTTGTAATTTAAAATACGTCCCGACATAGTTGGTTTTTGGTACCAGTTAGTAATAATCCCATTATTTTTTCTAGTAATTGTTAAGTCTAGAAAATTAATAGAACCATTAACCTCTGTCTCATAAGTAAATTTCAAATGTGAATTATAATCATTAAATACTTCGAAAACACGATCTGGGAAAAAAATAATACATTAACCAAAATGCAAAAAGATGTCCAATATTTTCTACACTCTATCACTCGTCCGCGCACCGGGCGTGTCTCCGAAAAAGGACAAAACGTCGGCGAGGTCGCGAGGTCAACTTGGAAAACCGTGACCTTTTGGTTTGCCCGCGCGCGCAACTTCCTCTGCTCGTAGCTTAGCAGAGACTCGCTGAATTTTCCGCGGCGATCCGCAATTCGAGCGCTCTCTCTCTCTTTCTCTCTCTCTCTCTCTCTTTCTCTCTTCTTCTGCGCCATTTGCGTCGCTCCAGTCGTCAGCTCAGCCCGTGTTCAGCACCTCGCAAACAAAAGGTCCAAGCATGAGTGTGTGTGCCAAACGTACACACTCTCAGCCTGGCGCGGCGCACGGACATTTGCGAGAGAGCCAAACGGACGAGATCGGCCTAGCCGAGATTCTCCGTCACAAATTAAGAAAATACATGACGATAAGGCAGATCTTTCGCGTCTATTATCCATTCTGTTATGACCTCAATAACTTACAGAGGCTATTTCCTTGAAGTAATCATGTAAAACTTTCAGTGCCAGGTATTCGTGAACTGGATGTCACTTCTACTGGCTTTTATTTGATGGAGTTTCGTAAGATTTATCCCTTGGTAAAAATTTAGTTTAAAGTTTTAATATTTAATTTTGGTTATGGTAATTACAGTCGCATGGATTTGTGAATCTTTATTAATTTTATTAATAAAGATTATTAATTATTAATTTTTTTTATTATGGTAATTATAATTGCATGGGTTTGTCAACCTCTATCGTTTTTAAATCATATTTATATCATTTTCATATAGAAACTCACTTAACTGTTAAACACTGTCATCAAACAATTTCTACAATTGTTGTGAATTATCTTATACTTTGCATTTTATTTTTATATTTTTATTTTTATGATTGTTGGTATTTTTTGATTTTGGTATTTTGGAGTGACAACACATTGCAGCAATGTCCTATGTAAGTCACGAATAGGCATTACTTGAGTACTGATGCAAATTACACCGTACTATAAACTTTTTCAAGTATCTGGTTAAATAATTTTAAATGAGATTCAGGACTGTTAGCTATGATAGCAGTGCAGGGCAATTCGCTTCTCGCCAACCACAGTACTTCGCTTCCCACGCACCACCCCGTATAAGCATCAAACTAAAAGTTTTCGTAATTTATTCACAATATTCAAAGGTGAACTTAGCTCAAACTTCGCGTTAACGTTTCTCAATATTTATTTTACATGTAACGTTAGACGTTCATAAAGATTTTTCGACGGTAATAAATACTGAAAAAAATGTGATCTTCTGAACATTCTAATTTATCAAAGTTTTTAATTTTATGATCTCTTTAATTTTATGTTATTTTCTGGTGAATCCTGAATATCCTTAAGTATAAGAGGTACACATTGCTTATTTTTCATAGCATAAACCATATATAGCATACCATAACCAAGGCACTAAAATTTAAAAGGCCTGTACCATATGGATTCAATCAGCGATAAAAATCGTTGTCTATGAATTTTTTTAAACTTCGAGGTATTAATTTGCATTATATTTCATTAAATATAATACTTGTTTTTTCTTTTTTGCAAAACACTATTTTGATGCCTTACAGCGCCATGAAAAATTTGATAGTATATAATTGATATTTCAAACAAGGAAATCACTACTGTATTTCAAATTGCCATCATTTTCCCCAAATATAGTAAAATTTACTATACTTGAAACAGAATGGTGCAAACTGGCATATTGCTGCTTGGTAAAAGAATAGCTATTGAAGTTTAAAAAAAACATTTTGAATACATATGGAATGGCCCAAAGTTTCTAATAAAACAACTCTGTTTTGCTTTCTTGGGTAGCATATTATGTTTTATAAAAACAATAGTTGAAAAAGTGTGTATATATGAATTGAAATAACTAGATTCTATTATTAAATAAAAATTGACATTTTTTTCAGTACTCATTGAACAAAAAAATCAAATTGAAAATTCAACAGGTAAAAGCATTGACCCTCAACTGAATGAACTGCCTATTGGATACGTTCATAAAGTGAAAGGCGTATGTATGATGACAAAAATTAAATTGAATTATTTTTTTAAGGAGATTTCTGATACAAAGAGTATATATATATATATATTGTTATTATAGATACACTTGAGCCAAGGCATATTTATGAATGAAATTACACACGCTAATTTAATATCAAGCTCAACGAGCCCAAGTACATTCGTTAGGAATATCCTTTTAGCGGTATTTGGATTGAACGTTGTATTGATTTCTACAATGACTGGTCGAATGAGTAATCGACGAATAGGAAAAGTTACGAAACTAAACGAATCTGAATCTCATGAAAAGGAACAAAATAATATTGATGAACGGTTGTCGGAAGAGAACGCACAGGTTAAAGTAGATGAAAAGGAAAATAAAACAGAAAAATTGGACCCCAAGAAGCTTAATGCTTGCAAAGGTAAGCATTGTTTTATTTTATTTTTCTATTTATCCAATTTGCACTTGCATAGCCCCTCAGTCTTTTGCATATAATTTTCCACTTAAACCTGCTTTCCTGCCTGAGAACGATGATTTTGTGAGTGATCCGACTCCGTTGGCGTTGCCACTACAGTCGAACCTCGATAATTCGAACCTCAATGAGTATCAAGTTCCGAACGTTCAAACTTGAACGAATATCCGCGCGGGACGATTAAAGTTGGTTTCCCTTCGTCAATCAACAAAGCTAAATAAAAAAAATTTCGAATGTTGCGATTTTCGATTGTTTAGACTGAAAAAGTTCGAATTATCGAGGTTCGAGTTCGAATTATCGAGATTTTTTACATGTATTAGTACAGGAATTTCAAGGGACCGGCGCTCCAGTTCGAATTATCGAAAAATTCGAATTATCGAGGTTCGAATTATCGAGGTTCGACTGTAGTACGTTGCTTGCTATTTCCATAGTACCCGCGTCTCCTTTTATCACCAGATCTAACGCTGATGATCCGGCATCTCCGACGAACGTGATTCTGCTTAAACTATACCGCTTTCCGCGCATCAATTTCTTATTTCCTCGTAAAATTTTGCCATCACCTCTAATAATTTGTTTCCTTCCGCATTCAACTTAAAATCTTCCGACTTCCTGAACCTACTCAATTAAAATTGACAAAAATCAAATTAAATCATTTTTTGAATGAAATTCGTAAGTACAATCCTTCAATATATTTTTACAGAATACAATGCTCATTGGCTAGAATTTTATTATGAAAATCAGTTGAAGAAAATTCAAAAAAAGAAGTATGACCGATCTGAATAAATTTCAAATTTTAAAGAATATGCTACAAAAAAAATTTCCAATATGAAACAACCAAAAATTAAAAAAATTTTCAAGTATCCTCCAAAAGATCCGTTGAGCTTAGATGATTTACCAGAAGTTGCAGAAAGTGAAGAGCCTCAAAACAGTTTTCTTCCTAGTCCTATAACAATAGCTACAGTACATAGGAATGATGATGCTTCTGAAAATGAATTCTACGATGACAATTTGTTGGTTTCTTCTGAGGATGACTGACTTGTTTATTTCTTTCTTCTGCAACGATTACCGAAAATCGTTCGACTCGCGTAGGTTACGAAGCGGCTGAGCGTAGCAGCAGCGATCGGTTTGAGAGAGAGAGGGCGCGTAGGGGCAATGACCGGGAGTGGAGAGTTCGACAATCAGTATGACTGTGTCACTCAGTCCGGCTACACCTAGCTACATTTTTTCGTGCTGACAACGCAGTGGATAATTGTGGAGTGAGATCCAGGAAGCCAGGGTACATCGTCCGAGAGTGCTGCAGTGGGTATGCACATAGCGAGGCGTGTGCAGTGACTACAGGTGACAATAACCAGTGCGGTGGAACGAGTTCGCGCACTGTTCAACGTGCGCGGCTCCGACACCTGCAATACTAGGTGCGTTACCTCGACGAAGACTTGGGCAGCATCAGCAGTCCCGGCAGCAACACAAACAGCGGAGCGCAACAGCAGCAGATTAGCGAGCATCGAAGCGTCCGATCAACAGCTAGTGCGCCGGATACGGTTGGCCACCGTATCCCCATCTGATCCGCGGTAGGTGCTCAAAATTATCTATTGTTGTTTGTACGCAATCCCGCGCAGCGTGCGCGGTGAAATTGTTTAAAGCGTGCGAGCGTTTAGTCCGCGACGATCGCGAGTTTTTCTCTCTCTCTCCCCTCGTTTGCATTGTCAATCGTATTTGCGTGCGTGAGTCTCTCGGCAAATCCCTCCTGTGTATCCTGTTTAATCTAATAAAGCGATCATCAGTTATTTGTAACCGAGTTATTGTTTCGTCTTTCCTTTGTCCGGGGTGCTTGTTATTGTTTACGTTCGGTTCGAATAAGCCGGTTAAAAGGCACGGATCGCGTAGACATCGAGAAAAGCGACTTGCCAACTGGGATACCAGCAGCGGCCGACGGAGCGCTGCGAAGCAAGCGCGACAGCGCCGCCAAGTGGCGAGTTCGGGAACCCAACCCCGCTTGGCGAGGGAACTCTGCGCAGGCGCACTCCCGGATAAGGTAGGTTAACGTGCTTACGGCACGTAGATAACAAGGCGTCGTTTGACCGAAATAACGAGTAGGTTTGATAGGTTGACGGTTAAACGGCAGCCTGTTACATGGCGCCCAACAAATATTAGGACTCACACAAGGGGAGTCAATTTGCACAAAAAGAGAGAGCGACGCACGGGAGAGAGAGACGTTTGCGCGCGTGCGTATTAAGGTGCGAGCGGGTAAAATAACACGTGGCTCGTTCGGCACGTGCTCTGCAGTGGGGAAAAGACGCCTCTCCGACCCAATAACACCTGCTTTTGTAAGCCGAGAGCACACTAACCTCAGGGGTCGAAGAGACGTCCGGAGTCGCTCTAACGTGAATAAAAGAGGTGACAAATTGTGTTTTTGCACAATTTTTATCTGCAGAGCACGCAATCCGGGTGTGTGTAGGGTTAGTTTTACTAACCCGGTGGAGCTAGCAAACAGTTAGTCTCCACCTATAGGCAGGTAGTTGCGAGTGGAAGTTCTTACTTCCTTAGGGTACGCGGCACCTGCACACACCCACGAGCCTCGTGGATTGTTGCCTTGGAATTGAAGGCGTATTAGAGTAGTTGCTGATATAAATCGCAACACCCCGCTCGTGCCTTGGGCGATAGGAGGCGGTAGTGGTCGAGTAGGCAAATTAACCTCAACCGTCACCTACGCCCCAGCGATATGGAGGATACCGCCGATGCGATAACCCGATGGGCATCGGAACTGCCTTCGACACAGCTGGATAGATACCTGACGCAACTGGAGTTGCGTACAGACGGCCCCAAGCTGATGCAGGCAGTTCGGCTAGCGTATTGGTTGTTAGGCGAGTACATCGACCTGGATTTCCAAGGAGCAGCGTTGGATAGAGAGGCGACACAACGCAGGCGAAGGAGCCGAGAGAGGTGGCTGGAGACCAGGCGACAGGAGCTAGAAGCAGCTGACGCCGAGGATCTCGTCGCCCACCCGCTCATGCTGCTGTATAGAGATAAGGTAGTGGAGGCGAACCTGACGCGGACTCTCGCGGTCTTCGACAACCTCGAGGAGGATAGTCGGAGCGAGATGAGGGAGCGAGAGCCCGTAGACGAAGGGGAAACAGGCGAGGTGAAGGGGCCCTCGGAGGGGGTCAGTAGTGAACATAAGGGTTCCACCGGATCGCCAGATCGGCGAAGAGCTCGTCGTTTCGAGAACGCGGAGCTACAACCTCCAGAAGAAGAGGAAGAGTGGTTCGTGACCGAGCGATTGAAGGAAGAAATTGAGCGCAACCGTGTCGGGATTAACCGCATATTAGAGATGCTGGAAAGGCACGATCAAGTATACGCGCGGTGGAGCGACCAGGTGACCGCCCTGCAGGTGGAGGTCCAGCAGTTGAGGAACAGGGACCCCACCAATCGACAAACTACGATACCGGAGCGGCCCAGAAGAACCGTGGACTTCCAGTCCACGTATACGTGCCACTACGATCCGGGGGTACCAGGAAGTACCCCGGAACCCCAGCGACCGACCCCTGGAGAACCTCGAGAGGTTCCTCAAAGGCAGGCGCCTTTACGGACGGAGCAGCCGCCGCGAAGAGGACCAAGAGACGCCGATATGGGTGAAGAGCAGGCGATCCCAGAAGGATCCGCCTGGTATGACACCAATGCGGCGTCAGGGTACTACGCGACTCGGGATGCGGGTAGGATAGTCCGAGGATGGAAGCTGCGATACTCAGGTACGGCTTCAGAGTGCGTGGACACCTTCTTATCAAGACTGGAGGATCTACGCGCGGGCTCAGGGTTAACCGACGGCGAAATCTTGTGCTCGGTATCAGAGCTCCTCGAAGGTGTTGCGAGGACATGGTACGAGCTCAACAAGTTTAAGTGGAGGAGTTACGCCGACTTCGTAGCTGGGGCTCGACGTTGGTTTGGGTCGAGTGAGTTGCAGCAACAAAGATTGCTGCAGGAGGCTCAAGCACGGTACCAGGAGAAAGGAGAGTTGGTACGAGAGTATGCCTGCCACCTCCTCTTCATGCTGGCCCAGCTACGCCCGCCGTTACCGGAGCAGCGACAATTAGATTTGTTATACGCAAATCTCCTGCCCGTCATCCGAATGCAGCTGCGGAGGAACACGTTTTCCAACGTGGACGAATTCCACGCCCGGGCGACCGAGATCGAGATCGCTTTGTGGGACGACGAGCGCCCGAGGACCAGGCTGGAGTCTACGTCCACGTTGTACCCCGAGCACATGGGTGTGTTAGCGAAGGCACCGCCGCCTCAGGCAGGGCCCCGCACGGCGGCCATGTCCAATAAACCTCGGGGTACAGAGTAGCCGCAACCCGAGTCACCGGTAAAGAGCCAGGCCAGGAAACTCGAGAACCGGTCTACAATCTCTGCGATGCAGGCAACTGACCGTTTCGAAGACTTGTCGTCACAGGTAGCGACCCTGCGACGCGAGATTGACCGGTACTTTAAGGAGAGGAAGGCTAACTCTCCCAAGCGGCCAAGGGAATAAACCCCCCCCCCCCTGGGTCTCCTGGCCAGTGACGATTGGGCAAGAGGAGAAAAGTAGACTTCTCCCAACCGATCAAGTGCTCGTCTTACGGCAAGCTAGGCTTCACCAGAAGGTACTGCCCAGATTGCAACAAGGGAAACGGGCAGGGAAACGGAGGACGGAGGTCCCCTCCGCGTCCCCAATAGAGGTGACCTCTCGTCGCGGGTCGCTAGAACGTGGCAGAGGCCCGTCAGCGACCCCAGGGTTCAGGGAGGTCTCGACAGGGGTATCGGACCCCACGAGATCTGGCAGTGCGGTGGCGTTGGAAGCGACAGCGACCGAGCAGATGCCTGATCTGGATAACCGGGCATTTTGTATCCTCGAAGGGTATGGAGGTCGGATTCAAGTGGTGGAGCACGGGTACGAATGGGTCGGAGAGGAGACCGTCGGACCCAAAAGCTCCAGGAGACCACCCGACGCTCCTGAGGATACGCCTGTGACCCAGAAGCCCACGGGTGAGAGCACGTCGATGCGAGTAGCGGCTGCCCTTGGCAAGAAGAGCCGTGAAAGCCTCCGGTCCACAGAGGAGAGAGGGACAGAGAAAGCTCCCCGTAGGTATAAACCCGAGCATGAGACCAGATGGTGGCTTCAGGTGGACATAGATGCCTACAAGTTAAGGGCACTATATGATATCGGGGCCTCATCTACGGTAATGGGTCAACTCGAGCTGAGGTTGGCATCGGACATGGGGCTGGGCCTAGATGTGACACGTGCGGGAGAAGCAAAGCTCGCCGACGGTCGCCCATGCCCTATCTTGGGACATGTGATTTTCCCCTTCACGGTAGGGGGAATCACGAAGGACGTAAGGGTCCCCATAACGCCACTGCTGTCTGATGACTGCTATGTGGGCGCGAATTTCGTGAGGGAATTCAGCGCCAACCTGAACCCTGACACGGACCAACTGTACTTGGCTAAAGCCAAAGTGGCGGTACCGTTGAAGTGGCAAGCGTCACTGGTACGTCGTGCGTCGCACCCGTAGGCCTGGTAGAAGCCACGGAAGCACAGCGCCAAGAAGTGGCTAGCCTCGTCGACGGATTAATTCCCGACGCAGGTGAGAGTTTAGGCTGTGCTGTGAGGGTCGAGCATGAGATATCGGAGACGCTCGACCCTGTAAACAAAAGTACTATCCGGTCTCCGACAGGGTGCGAGACGAAATGCACGCGCTGGTCAAGGCCATGCTGGACAACGACGTCATTGAGCCAGCAACCAGCGGGTGGTCAAGTCCAGTGGTAATGGTGAAGAAGGCAGATGGCAAATATCGGTTCTGCGTAAATTACCAGAAGGTAAACGCGGTAACCAAGCCGGACGCCTATCCATTGCCCTTCATGAGCGACATCCTGCGAAGGATCAGGGATGCTAAGTTCATCTCGACACTGGACTTGAGTAGCGCGTACCACCAGATTCCTCTTAAAAAGGAGTCGCGCCTCATTACGGCGTTCACAGTCCCCGGCCTGGGGCATTTTCAGTTCAAGAAAATGCCCTTCGGATTGTCCTACGCAGGCGCGACCTTCCAGAGGTTGATGGACAAAGTGATTGGCCCGGACTTAGATCCTTTCGCTTTTGCTTACCTCGACGACGTGATCATCATCTCGCCGTCCTTTGAGGAACATAAGCGACACCTGGGATTGGTTTTACAACGAATTCTGGGTGCGGGCCTCACTGTAAATAAGACCAAGAGCCACTTCTGTAAATCGGAAGTCAAGTATCTAGGGGTCCTTGTGAACCGTGAAGGGGTAAGGCCAGATCCGGAGAAGATCAAGCCTATTATGGAGTACCCAGCACCACGGCCCATCAAGCAGGTGAAGCGATTTATGGGGATGATGTCGTGGTATCGTCGCTTTATACCCGACATCGCGACAATCGCTGAGCCGATAAACCGCCTGACGAAGAAGAGCATCCCGTTTGCTTGGCAGCAGGAACAGGAGCAGGCTTTCGAAAGGTTAGGAGACGCAATGATCTCGGCACCAATCTTGCAGTCGCCAGATCCCAGCGCACAGTTTGTATTACAAACGGACGCGAGCTATAGCGGAATAGGCGCGGTATTGACGCAAGAAATCGATGGACAGGAGCGCGTAATCGAGTACGCCAGTCGCTCCCTAAACAGTGCTGAAAGGAACTATACAGTCTCCGAACGAGAGTGCCTGGCTGTAGTGTGGGCTATCGGCAAGTTCCGGCCTTATGTTGAAGGGCACCACTTCAAAGTCATCACCGATCATAGTCGCCTTTGGTGGCTCCGCAGTATGAGGAATCCTACAGGAAGGCTAGCGCGTTGGGCGTTAGCACTGCAGGGACATGTCTTCGATATAGAGTATCGAAAGGGAGACCTCAACGTGGTGCCAGACGCTTTGTCTAGGGCCTATGAGGAGGGGGTGGTAGAAGTGGGTGCCATGACTCATCAGCCGGAAACTGCCGATGCCTGGTATCTACAAAAATACCGAGAAGTATGCCAGGATCCACATTCTCAGCCTACCTGGAAGGTAGTTGGAGGAAGACTGTATCACTACAATCCGACTGAGGAGAGCGAAGGGTCCATCGACAATGAAGAAGCCTGGAAGCTAGTGGTTCCTGCCGAGAAAAGACATCAAGTGCTCGAAGAGGTACACGATGCGCCAGCAGCGAGACATCAAGGGAGAGAACGGACGTTCTCCAGGGCTAGAAACCTGTATTTCTGGCCAAAAATGTATGAGCAGGTCAGAGAATACGTTAGGAGTTGCCCGGTTTGCCAACAGTGCAAGGCGGAACAGAGGCCGCCTTGCGGACTGATGGGTCGACAAGAGGTCTCGCGACCCTGGCAGGTGGTGGCCAGTGATATTACTGGCCCATTCCCGAAGAGCTCGAGAGGGTTTGAATACATCTTGGTCTTCTTAGATCTGTTTACTCGGTGGGTTGAGTGTGTACCCGTGCGTAAGGCCAACGGAAGGACCATCGTGCGGGAATTGCATGAGAGGGTGGTAACCAAGTTTGGCGCGCCCGAGGTATTTCTTTCGGACAACGGGACCGAATACAAAAATCAGGAGGTCGATGCCTACTTGCTTAGGAACGGCATCCGGCGCGCCCTTACCCCAGTTTACCACCCACAAGCAAACCCTATAGAGCGAGTGAACAAAACCCTCAAGGCCATGCTCATGTCGTACGTGGAGCGGCACCATAAGAGCTGGGATGAGCACCTGCCAGAGTTCAACTTCGCGTTGAACTCGGCAACTCATAGCGCGACAGGCTATAGCCCGACTATGCTCGTTTTCGGTCGACAGCCCACTCCCCCCTCGACCTTTAGGAGAGCCCAGGATCAGTTGGCCCGGGAAGCGTCTGAGGGCCAAGAACTGACCGAATGGGGCGAGCACATGCGCCAGTTGCCTAACTTATGGGAACGCGCTGGTTCTAAGTCCAGGGAGGAGGCGGACCGTCAGGCGGTCTATTATAACCGGAAGAGACGTCAGGCCGACCTTAGGGTTGGGGACTGGGTGTGGAAGCGGAACCGTATCTTGTCTTCCGCAGCTCAGGGCGTGTCGGCGAAGTTGGCGCCGAAGTATGCTGGCCCATATGTTATCGAGGAGATATGTGGGACTAATACCTACCGCCTCGGTAACCAGCAGGAAGAGTTGCCCGAGCTGGTCCACGCCAAGGATCTCAAGCCCTATTTCGGCCCATTCTCGGACCAGGACAACGAGGAACCGGAAGGCGGGGACTCAACACCGTTGGAGGAAGAGGAGGGCGCAGGCGACCCACCCGCGGAGGTAGAGGATCCCAGCGGGGATCCGATATGCGAGCGCACCGCGATTGCAGCCCCCGCGAACGAGTGTGATGAGTCCGGAGCGGCTTCAAAGACGCCGATCGAGGCGCCGGCTAAGCGAGGCCGTGGTAGACCGCGCAAGAACCCTGCGAGCGAACCCCATGGCACCAGGTGGCGAGGACCTGAATGGCAATGCGGCAAGGGGAAGAGGCAGGCCCCGCAGAACCACCCAGCAGGTGCGGAAGGTAGTCCTGCCAGTCACCCCCGCAAATGGGCCATATTCGCGAGGGAAGCGCAGGGGACCGGGACGTCCTCGTAAAGGGTAGCGTCAAGCGTGACGCAACGACGGTTAGGTTGAGGGCTGAACCTGAGATATCCCTTAACCTCCCTCTTTTCTTTTGCAGATGGAGAGGAAGCTGGTGATCAGCGAAGAGGCCTTCGAGGCAGCCACCCGGATGCTGCTCGACCTTAGGCTGGGTCCGGACGCCGATCGGCTGATCGGCGACGTTCGCAATTTTGTCCGGGCCCAAGTCGAGGTGGCTGCCCGAGAGGGCCGCTGTCGCCAGCGGGTGGACGACTTCCTCCGGGAAGGATTGAGGCCGCAACCCAGGAAGGCCGAAACCCGGGAAGCGTCCACCCAGACCGACGGTCCGTCCGAAGAGGGCCGTCGGTCTACGTCCACGACGGACCAGGGGGTGCAGACCCCAGAGCCGAGCAAGCCGGAGGTGGCTGACTGCTCGACTCAGTGCCCCAGGCCAAAGGAGGCCTGTGGGGAGGGGCAGTGGGTCTGCAACCACCGCCGGATCCCCCAGCAGCACGGGCTCGAGAATTCCTGGAGGCACGTGAGACTGGGCCTCCAGGAAGTAGAGAATGCTTGGGAGTTCATCGGGGAACTCCAACGCCAGGTGCATGCGCACCTGGAGGAGTTCCTCGACTTCCGAGGAGCCCGAGAGATGCTGGGGGAGTGGGCTCCGGTAGTCCGGCGGCAGAGGGCCTATGGCGAGGCCCTGCTGCGCGTTGACCGGGGGCAGGAGTCCCCAGAGGCCGCGGGCCCGCCGACGGTGTTACCACCAACGGCACCAGCGAGTAGGGCCGCGGTCAAGACTCCGGTCAAGCCCCCGACACAGACCCAGGTCAAGAGGGTCTCGGGGGCCCCCGGTGCCGGGCAGGAGTTCATGGTTCGCGTGGACGGGTCGGTGGTTTCCGACCCTACCGTGTTGGTACGCACCCATGGGGGACGCACCTCCGCCACGGTGGGCGGCGTGACTTTCACCGCCGCCCCGGGAACCCCGGCCCCGCAGCCCCTTCCGCCAGCGGGCAACCAGGGCCAAGGGTCAGCGCCTGGCCCCAGCAAACAGCAGCGGAAGGGCTGCTACATTTGCGGCCATCCCGGGATCACCACTACATCGAAGTGCCCGAACAAGGCGGAGCACTGGCGCTATCCGAGACATAATGCGCCAGGAGGCTCCAGCAAATGATGGAGGAGAGTTGTGGCCCGGGAAGGGCGAATAAAGAGTAATATTTATAAGGATGGAGTGTGTTGATTTCCCTCTTCCCTCTCCTGTCCTTAGGGTCGCGAGTCGGCGAAATAGTTCGGTCCGGTAGTCCGAAGCTAGGAGGGGGCTGCAACGATTACCGAAAATCGTTCGACTCGCGTAGGTTACGAAGCGGCTGAGCGTAGCAGCCGCGATCGGTTTGAGAGAGAGAGGGCGCGTAGGGGCAATGACCGGGAGGGGAGAGTTCGACAATCGGTATGACTGTGTCACTCAGTCCGGCTACACCTAGCTACATTTTTTCGTGCTGACAACGCAGTGGATAATTGTGGAGTGAGATCCAGGAAGCCAGAGTACATTGTCCGAGAGTGCTGCAGTGGGTATGCTCATAGCGAGGCGTGTGCAGTGACTACAGGTGACAATAACCAGTGCGGTGGAACGAGTTCGCGCACTGTTCAACGTGCGCGGCTCCGACACCTGCAATACTAGGTGCGTTACCTCGACGAAGACTTGGGCAGCATCAGCAGTCCCGGCAGCAACACAAACAGCGGAGCGCAACAGCAGCAGATTAGCGAGCATCGAAGCGTCCGATCAACAGCTAGTGCGCCGGATACAGTTGGCCACCGTATCCCCATCTGATCCGCGGTAGGTGCTCAAAATTATCTATTGTTGTTTGTAGGCGATCCCGCGCAGCGTGCGCGGTGAAATTGTTTAAAGCGTGCGAGCGATTAGTCCGCGACGTTCGCGAGTTTTTCTCTCTCTCTCCCCTCGTTTGCATTGTCAATCGTATTTGCGTGCGTGAGTCTCTCGGCAAATCCCTCCCGTGTATCCTGTTTAATCTAATAAAGCGATCATCAGTTGTTCGTCACCGAGTTATTGTTTCGTCTTTCCTTTGTCCGGGGTGCTTGTTATTGTTTACGTTCGGTTCGAATAAGCCGGTTAAAAGGCACGGATCGCGTAGACATCGAGAGAAGCGACTTGCCAACTGGGATACCAGCAGCGGCCGACGGAGCGCTGCGAAGCAAGCGCGATAGCGCCGCCAAGTGGCGAGTTCGGGAACCCAACTCCGCTTGGCGAGGGAACTCTGCGCAGGCGCACTACCGGATAAGGTAGGTTAACGTGCTTACGGCACGTAGATAACAAGGCGTCGTTTGACCGAAATAACGAGTAGGTTTAATAGGTTAACGGTTAAACGGCAGCCTGTTACACTTCATTATTTATTTCTTACTCCATTATTTATTTCTTCATGTCCTTTTATTTATACAAGGTGTCAAATAAGTAACGGAACAAGGCTGTAGCTTTTTAGGTACAGATTATTAGACCAAGGTCAAGGTCATTCCTTTAGTAATTTTCAACGCGGAATCCGATGGTGACCTTGGATTTGACCTTGAGATTGACCTTCAAGGTTATTTCAAGGTCAACTTTGTTTTTTTAAATGGGAACCCCTATTTTTGACAACGGCAATCGAAAGAGCGGAAAATTTTACGTCCAAAATGGTATTTTTAAATTTTTTTCATGGCCTTGAGAAGGTCGATTTAAGGTCAAATGCTTGAAAAACTGCCTAAAAGCGTTTTTTTAATTTTTAAGATATCGAAAAATGACCTCTACAAAATTTGTTCATAACAGAGTGGGCCACCCAATGTACCAAAAACCTTTGACCTTTAACCTCATTTTGAAGGTCATTTCAAGGTCGAAGTGTTTTTTGTAATGGAAACCCCTATTTTTGACCCCGGATTCCCATATAGCGCGAAATCAGAAAGAAACATTCAAAACGCAGTGAGTGGAAAAAACTTATCCGGCAAAAAAACTGTACCTATGTCTCTGCTTGCTCCTCATTTAAAACAACTTGACTTTCGGTTTGGATAACCCGTTACTTTATTATTCAAACAATCAAAGGTCAAAGATAAGGTCACTGTAACATGCTCTCAGTAGAATTTAATAAATTTAGCCCTAAACATTTTGTAAATGTTTCTCGAATAATATTGGATCTAAATTTCACATGACCTTAGCGATGAACGTCGTGGATCAATCGAAACTCAACATAATACCTTATCCAAACGTCGGATTTCGCGCTATGTGCTAATCCGGGGTCAAAAAGAGGGGTTTCCATTACAAAAAACACTTCGACCTTGAAATGACCTTCAAAATGAGGTTAAAGGTTAAAGGTTTTTGGTGCATTGGGTGGCCCACTCTGTTCTGAACAAATTTTGTAGAGGTCATTTTTCGATATCTTAAAAATTAAAAAAACGCTTTTAGGCAGTTTTTCAAGCATTTGACCTTAAATCGACCTTCTCAAGGCCATGAAAAAAATTCAAAAATACCATTTTGGACGTAAAATTTTCCGCTCTTTCGATTGCCGTTGTCAAAAATAGGGGTTCCCATTTAAAAAAACAAAGTTGACCTTGAAATAACCTTGAAGGTCAATCTCAAGGTCAAATCCAAGGTCACCATCGGATTCCGCGTTGAAAGTTACTAAAGGAATGACCTTGACCTTGGTCTAATAATCTGTACCTAAAAAGCTACAGCCTTGTTCCGTTACTTATTTGACACCTTGTATATTAAGCGTTGTATTTTGTGCATCATCTTCGTGCACCGTTGTTTTTAGAATTTTTACTGATGCTTTAAATATGTAAAATTTGAATCTTCAAAATCGACGGCCGACTCTATGTCCTGAAGAGAGGTTATTAAAAACTTTAATTGAAAATAATTAACAAATATTTGTATGTTTTCTTGCGTTTAAATAAAAAGGATCTTTTGTCGATTACGATATTAATATTTCGTTCTTTTCGTAACTTTACTATCTCCTTAATGTTCGTTACCTTAATCGGATGTACATACATTTGAAGAGTATACGGCTATAGTAATTACATGCAAGTTAAGGCAATGATGAAATTGCAATGAAAGTAATTTTTATAAATAATCTCAATACATTATATTTACTAGGCTATCAAAAAGCTCGAGCAGCTCGACCTTCAGCTCGCCCTAGCTTAGCCGAGCAGAGCTCGAGCTATTAGGGATTTCCTAAATTTTTTTATAATCGTTTCCAAAATAAATTTACAAAGAAAAACTCAGGTAGGCTTGGAGTTTCGAATCGAGCCCGAGCCGTCTCAGCTTTTCCCTTCGAGCCCGAATTGAGTCGAGCTAGTTTTTGCAGAAGCCTAATATTTATATCATCACAAATTAATTCAAAAATGTTATATTCATTTTCTAAAGACATTAGTTTTTCCTTCCCGGATGACATTTAAAGCTTTTTTTCTCGTTTTCGCAAAATTTTTAATTATTTATCAGAACTCTTTCTGTTTGTAAAGTTATATTCATACATTTTGATGAAAAATTCGAGAATTTGATCTTCTAAAGTTATTGAAATAGTATATATTAACTTATTTTAATAATTCTGAGCTAATAGGACATTATAAATTATTGGAACGGTTCATTCGAAATTATTAAAATGGATCATTGGAAATTATTAAAATAGAATTTTAATAAATTTTTTTATTATAAATGATTGGAAATTATTACAGTTCAATCGTTTTCTATAATTTTTAATGGATCTTTGGAAGTGACTGAAATGGATCATTGGGAATTATTGAAAAGGAACTTTTATTCACCATTACATTAAAAATGATTGGAAATTATTAAAGTTCAATCTATTTCAATAATTTTTTCATTAAAAACGATTGAAAATTATTAAAGTTTAATCTTTTTTAATATTACCCAATGAGTCAATTGGAAATACTTGAAATAGATCATTGGAAATTATTGAAATCGATTGCTGCATATATGCCAGGATCTAATGAATTAAAATGTATTAAATTTGATACGTTCAATACGAAAAGTTTTCATTTAAAAGTATTGAATATTATTTGATTTAATCGGTTTGAATCTTATTCAATCCAATCCATATTAATAATTTTTAATCATTTTCTTATGATGCATGATTTAATACATTTCAATAGACGTTTTAAGGAGTCAGATATAGGATTCAAAATGATTGGCCTATTTTTAATCATTTTTAATCCAACATTTTTAGCGGGGAGCTTTACCAAAACGTCAGACAGCGTAGAAACTAATTTTCTTTGATGAGCAAGACTTTTGTATTGCTGTGCAAAACCAAATAGTTGACAATTAACAATTCTAATATAAAGATCTGAAGGTCTAGTCAAACATGCTATTTCAGGAAGTTCTTTATTAACATGTTCATATTCTCTCAATTTTGTATAGAATTCATTATCAGACACCGAGTCTGTTAAAGATTTCAGAAAAACATTTTTACATTTTAAACATTTACTTTTTTTCAAGGAATTCCGAGCCGAGTAGCCACTTAAATATGTAATAAAATTTTTTTCGTAAAAGTCTTTCTCGTCAAATTCAACTAGTTTAGTTAAATCTATGGGTTCAAAGGACTCCATCGTTGCAGCTGCCATTAAAATGTCACCCATTTCTAATTCTAAATCTAATTCATCTAATTCTTCTAAATTACTAACAATAGCTGCTAATGATTTTGCCGCTTTGTCTTGCTGAGCATCCTGACTCCTAGTATTAAGTAGAGAAGCAGCTTCTGAAACCTTCACGTTGCCTAGTTGGCGTAATTCTATGAAATCAGTGGATGCAATATGCCTCAAAGTTAATCTATACATTCTAGAAGTTGGGTTCATATTGAAGCCATTTCGTCCTCGACATTTGGAATTAAGATGCTCAAGACTGTCCTGGTTGGCAAGCCCTGTCGCTAATTCGAACTCCGGTTCAACGAACTCCTGTCTAATATTATTGTACAATTCTACCAAAACCCTGGAAGTTAGAGATAAACCTATGAAACAAGGTGGTCTCTTAACAGTCTTTGATTTCCCTTGTTTTGTCGACATCTTTCTAATCGGGTGAGTTCTGTAGTTTTCGGCCTCTTTGGAAAATTCTAAAAGAAGTTGTTCCTGTTTCGGATTACGAGAAGACAATGGGCGTTTTTGTTTGTCAACAGTATTTAAATGATAGGAATTGCAAGCATCTATCACACGATCCATTTTCTCAATAAAATTCGCCGATTGTTCCAACGTATCCGAAACCAAACCACCCATTTCGCCTCGCCTACCAGCTTCGCCAGCTGTTCGCATCGCGGCAGCTACTCTCCTACTAAATAACTAAAAAGCTAATTTAACTTTCATGCAGTCAAAATTGTTAGGGCTAAAGTGAGAATCTTTCAGAAAAGCTAAAACATTAGAGGAATCAAGTTCTTTATCAATTTGATAAGTGTTTTTCAAATCATCAAAAGCCATAACAATTTTGTTATTTTTCTCAAAAATATACCTATGCTTTCGTAATTGAGATGCTAAACGTTTAATGAGATGAGGCCAATCGAATGCTGCAAAGATTATTTGCCCTTCGTGTTCAAAAAAAGGTTTATCTACAGATATTTTCAAAATGTTATTAAACAACGATTGATTATTGGAACCCTGATCACAGACAATGAGCTTAACAATAGCTCCTACTTTTTTCAATGCAGTTAATATTTTCGTTATAAGTTTATGCAATTGTTTATCACTAGCTCCGTTCGCGTTAAATCCAAAAGAAAGAAATTGACGCCAAGCATTTTTTGCATTAAGATTATCAATAACGAAACACAGGGCATATTTAGTAATCGCGGAACTTCTCATATCGCCCCTATATCTTCATAACCTTCAATTTCATCGGTTTTTTTGTTATATTCCAGCATACTTTTAATGCTCATCTCATCAAACTTCAATGCACATACACGCTCTAAAGGAGGCAACGAGGACAGCTTATCTTTTATTTTATCTAATATCACAGAACACAAACCCGGCTTAATATCTAATTGCGCAACCCAGCTCCTGACTGTAGATTCTGAGGCAAAGCGAATGCCTAATTTACGTAATTGAGTGTAACCAACAGCTGAGTGATAATAAATGATCTTACACAAATTTTGTTCAGCAAGTGTGTATTTTTGTATGTTTTTCGGTTTGAATTGTAGTGCTACTAAAGTTTTGCATGCTTCGCTGAAATCTCCGACTTTTAATAAATCATTTACAGTAACACTTTGTCCCTTTTTTAAAACATCTACAAGCGTACATAATCTAGCATTTTGCATTTTAACATTGTGTAACTGCCTCTGATAATCGCGTTTATTATTCTCCAAAATTTGAATTTTTCGTTCTAGAGACCGAACATACAATTGACGCTTTGTTGAACAACTTTTGTGACCCGAAGCCTCTTTATTTTTTAGCGGTTTAAGAATAGTATTCGTAGAAATACAATTTTCTTTCTGTTCAATTACATTATTACTAAGATTTTGAGCTATTTCGTAATTTAAATACGATTTATCAGTTTCCGAATCAGCCATGTTAAAAAAAATGGCTTTACCAGAAGGATAAGTCGCATCATTTGGACTTTTATTTACAACAAATGTTTCAGTGTCATCGAGAATATTGTCTTCTACTTCACTTTTTTCGAAAAAATTTGTTACCGAATGCTTTGCTGGTTGACATGGTTCCGCCCAGTTAGTCTCCATTGGCTGCTGTTGTGGTAGAATGCCTTGCGTCGTCGCTGGTAGTTTACCTTGCAATAGCTGCGATCGTTCGTCTGCTGGTCGTGCTTCTTTCCACTCCATTGGAACGGCATCTCGCGTCAAACGTCTTTGTCCATTAGGGCAGGTTTTGAAGTATTTTGGCAGGAAATGATCACCACAAAGTCCAGCCGCATGGATAAATGAACTTGTCCAGGATTGAAGTTGTTTGTTGCCTGCAAAGACATATTTGCAATACGGAAAACCGTGTTTTATGTGTTTCGTGTAATTTTATAGAAAAAGACAGCCATTGACAAATATTTAATATTTATCAGCCTTCCATTGAAAAAAACAAGCTCTGCGCCCCGAAATACTCCCTGCTCTCTTTCTCTCTGACGATCACTTCAACACGCGGAAAAAAAATCGTGCTGCGACGACGATGCCAAAAAATAACAATTCGCGCTGTCCTCTCTATCAATCTTACCTGTATTCTGGACCCATTGGTTTTGTCGTTGTTTTTGTTTGTCGTTGCTCGCTGATGGAAATCGGTAGAGACGTTCGCCGGTGAGCATCGATTTCGTGCAGCCACGGTACTTGCAAAAATCATACGGTCTCAATTTTGCCATCTTGTGCAATTATTAACTTGAAATAGTAACAAAAATGCGGATGAAAAACAGCAAGTTTGGCAATATTGAGGACGTAGAACCTTTCGACTGTCCCGCACTTGTGAGTTGCACTCGCGAAAACTCGCACACAATTGTCACACTAATTATCACACAAGCACTAATTGTCACAATATTTCGAAAGAAAATTGCCGAAATGAAACACGTTGAACACGAGGCTTTCTGCATACAATGTCGCATCAACTAGCGCGAGTGGCTTATCGGCTGATGAGGCGTGCAGAATAACCGCCAAAACAAAAGAAAACTCGTCTTTCCGATGCGTCGCGGGTGGCGTGAAGCGGGAGTTGGGACACTAATCGATTTGAATGACTTTTGATGAAAATTATGATGCACGCTTTTTTTTCATCGAATATTATTTTCTTAGATTCTCTCTCTCATTCTTGCGATGAACAATTAAAAAAAGGTTTGTTCAGCTAAAATTTTTGGATATTTCCATTTGTTATTAAGCATTTGCTACTTTTTTACGCGAGTATAAATTAATTAATATTTCTCTTGTTTTCAAAAAAATAATTAAAAATAGTGACTGTAATAAATGACATATGCAAAAAAAATAAAAAAAAATTTGATCAACCGGGTCTCGAACCCGAGAGGCATAAACAGCAAGCCGACGCGCTAACACCTCGGCTACCGCGTTACGTTGGGACTATAGCATCGTAAGCATCTGATAAACTTGTCTGCTGGGAGGGGGCTTAGGTTACGGTCCCCTAATAAAAAGCTTGTAGTGTAAAAAAAACAAATAAGTGCATTTAAAGAAAAAAATGAGAATGGCATTTCGTCATAGCGCGCCAGGAAGAACAGGACATACTCGTCGCGCCGACGGCAAATCGGAGTCAAAATTCCGAACGGCTAGCCGAGCGCGCGAGCGTGTGTTTGTTTCCATAGCTCCGCCCACTTGCTATGCGAGCAAGTAAGCGCATATTCGCCTCAGCTCTCCGAGGCGCACGATGGCTAGTAAGCCGTGCAGGCGCACATTCCCCTCTACTCTCCGAGTCACACATTCTCCTTCCCCTCAATTCTCCGAGGCGCACGTTTGCGTTCCCCCACCGCGGCTCCCCTAAAATTGTGCGCCGGCTTCGGCGCTTGACCGCGACGCGGCGCTCGAATCAGCGAGTTCGGATGCTCACGCTTCTTAACACGGGAACTAGCAATCTCCCACCCCCCTTACCCTAGCCTGCAAAGTGTAATGGACAGTGAAAAAAAAAATACCATTCGAAACTTCTCAAATTGAACCCTCCAAAAATGCTCAATATTTTAATTGAACCCCTTCAGTTGTCCCAAAAAAAATTAAAAACTATGATGATTTTTTCGTTTTTTGCAACTGCGATATATTTAGTAATACTTAATATTTTTGCAAAAGAAACAAGGCAAAAAATTGAACCTTTGCTCGTTTTAATTGCACCCCTCTCACTTTTTCAAAATTATTAATATATATGTCAAAAACAACAATCTAACTTTATTGTATGTTCTTTCCAAATAACCCAATAACCCAATAATCTATTTGAAAAGAACATACAATAAAGTTAGATTGTTGTTTTTGACATATATATTAATAATTTTGAAAAAGTGAGAGGGGTGCAATTAAAACGAGCAAAGGTTCAATTTTTTGCCTTGTTTCTTTTACAAAAATATTAAGTATTACTAAAGATATCGCAGTTACAAAAAACGAAAAAATTATCATAGTTTTTAATTTTTTTTGGGACAACTGAAGAGGTTCAATTAAAATAATGAGCATTTTTGGAGAGTTCAATTAGAGATGTTTCGAATGGTATTTTTTATTTTTACTGTCCATTACACTTTGCAGGCTGGGGTAAGGGAGGTCAATCTCCCTATTCATCTCTGGTATAGACGAATGGCAAACACATCTACTTATGCTTATATGTGTATGAGAGAGAAACAAACGAGGATAAGAGGAAGAAAGAGAACCGGGTGAAAATATGGTAGGCTACAGTGCCTATAGGAATGGCCAAATGGGGGACGTTACTGCCAGTCGTACTGGGGGCTTGGGATAGTGAAGAGTTGTATTGATCTAGTATTAAATAAGTGAAAAAATCGAATGATTCTCGAACGTTGTTATCAATACAAAACTTAACAAAACAGATATGTCATCATCAGATTGGTCTTTGCACAATAACGTCGAGCAACAAAGGACGAATAAATCGAAGTTATTCAAAAGTTTAAGTAGCATTAAGGATTCTTTAGACATACAGCATGGCGTTAGCTGCCGTTGTTAATGGCTCTAACAATAATATGAATGGGCATATACATAAACAGCTGACCAGGAGTCTCGAACGCACTTTGGAAGAGGCTCAACTCAGCGGCGAATTGAAACTCAGTGGGCGTAAACTTAAAGATTTTCCAAAAGTTGGAAAGCCAACTGCTGGTATAAAATATAATCTTCAGGATACTGTATTTGCAGGTTTGTAGATATATTTATATTGTACATTCACATTTTCTTGTCAGTTCATATTCAATGTTTTGTACATTTTTGCTATATCTATATCAATAATTTGTTTTTCGCTTACTCTTCAAGTTTGTTATAAATAACCATGTATATATTGTATGAATTTTATTTAAAGCTGTGTATGTATCCATGCTGAACAAGAAGTATTAAATAATAAAAAATTATTATTTTGCATAATTTTTGTTTCATGACCGATACCTGAAATTCATTATTTGCTTGTGTTAATAATTTGCACAAAATAGGAAGAAAGAAATAGGATGAATTATAAGTACAGAAAGAGATAAGTATTTTCAACTCTGTGTGTTGTGTGGTGTGGTGTAGTCTGTAGATGTCTAAAAGTTAGCTAATAATTATAAAAAGTATATAATTATGAGAGCCAAATTAATTCGTCTTAAATTGCACCTTTTCAATATATAATTGTACTCAGAAAAAAGTCTTTTTTCAAGTTATAAATAATTTAATATTGAATATAAAATAACAATAAATTGTATACATACGAGTAAATTTATTCGCTTTTTTATACTCACCAATTCCATATAATTTATTCATGTGAAAATGTTGTTATTTTATATAAAACAACAAAATAAATTTATATAATTAGATGCGTGTATATGTGAGTATACTACCTGCACAGTGTATTAATGCAATGTTCAAGTAAAATGAAGACGTTAATGGTTTGTACGTAGATAAAAATGAAATTACTAATAATTGTTCATTTATACTTTCTTCTTATTATTATCAAATTATTTTATCAAATTATTTTATCAAAACTGGCTTTTTTAATTTTTAGTAACAAAATTGAAAAAATTTTTCTTAAGTGCATTTTGAATAATTCTCAGGATATTTTTTATTCCTAATTGTTAACAAAATTAAAAAAAATATATACACACATATTGCAGATACAATAACGTGAATAGCTTCCATAGAAGATGTATATATAGAACTGTATATACGGAAAATGAAAAAAATAAAAAAACTGATCTGACCAAGACTTAAACCCAAGACCTTATTATGTTAGCCTTTGACTTTATATTAAAAATATCCACATCCCTACTGAAAAAAGTCACATGATTTGTTACGTGATTTATCACGTGTCATTTTTGCGTGATAAATCGTGTTATTTGTTACGTGATATCACATGTTTATTAGCTGAATTCAGGAATACAGAAATGGTATGTGATATTACGTGATTATTGATATCACATTATTCATTTCTAGGTCCCGGTAAATGGAAAGGCTACGTGATTTCACGTGATATCGCATGATTATTTACTGTGTCCCGGGAGATGAAAAGGGTATCGTTTCTTTTAATGTTTTGTTAAATAGGATCAAATAAATGACGATAAATTGGAATGGAAATGAAATAGGCAAAGAGGAATGAAGGAGAATCCGCACGAAGAAGGTAAATGGAACACAAGAACGGCGACCATTTATTAGATTGCGATTTGAATTATGTACGCTGATAGGCCATATAATGTAAGAGGAAGTATTAATGATGGGGGGTAAAGTAAGCATATTTTATGTGTACTTTCTCAGGATGTGTGTGTGTGTTTGTGCGCGCGGGTGTGTGTGTGTGTGTTTGTATAAAAGTTGTAAAAAATTCGTATGTTTTTCGGAACAAATGTGTACAAAAGTTGTATAAGTTTGTTATAAGCATTGTACATGTTTTGTATAAATTTTATACAAAATTTGCACAAAATTCGTACAAATATTGTACTCAATAATCGGCTTTTTCTTAAAAATTGAATAAATAAATAATATATGCACATTATGAAGAAAATAACGTGGGTATAGCTTCTATAAAATTTAAACTAGATACGAAAAATGAAAAAAGTACTGACCTGACCGAGACTTGAACCCGAGATCTTTATATAAGCAGACTTATACCGAAGATTATTATTATATGTATCATTTTTTATCTTATATTACGTGTAATCTGATAATAGTTTATAAATTATTTGATCGTATTTAATGGGCTGTATTTTTACTGATAATATTGATGAATTTAAATTTATCAAAATGAATAAATAAATAAGCATAAAGAAACCTTTATAACTATATTATTAATTTTAAATTCATTGCTATTATCAGCAAAAATATAGTTTATTGAATTTGATTGAATAATTAAACAATTTTTAGATCATGTGTAAAATATATTAAAATTAGAAAGCATTGTAGCAGCCATTGGTAGCAAAATCAAGTCTCGATAATTAGGTTAATATTAGGACTGTGAAGATGGCCCCCGGGTTTTTATGGGAAATTGCTAGCGAAAATGGGAAAACGGCATTAATTCCGCTAATTGTCCCTGATACTCGTAGTAATTTCCCATTTACGATTAGTCAACGGGAAATGGGTGAAAATTGGCATTTTCTCCTGGCACCGGAAGTGGCCTCTTTCTCTAATAATTGTTGTTGAATAATTACGATTGATGGCTTAAAATTAAGATTTCAATATCCCCCGTCATCCTCCGTATTCGCATTTATGCTAAATGTTACTCATTTTAAATAAAAATTGTTCATAACTTTGATGCTTTGAATGGCGGGAAATCGGTGTCAGTCCGTATTTCTGCGTTCCGTGGTCCAGATAACACAGCTGGTGTCGCATACATGTACTAGACACTAATTGTTAGAGTCGTCTGCTCTTAAACAATAATAATATGAGTTTGAAGTTTGGAACGTTCAACTTGAACGAAAAAAACGAAATTTAGACAAATGCCTTCTTATCAAAATTAATCGCTGAAATTCAATATAATAATGATAAAAAGCCAAAACAAAACTATTGGAATCACCTACCACCCTCTAAAAAATACCCTTAAAAATTAAGACATTCTCGAATATTGTTATATGTTATTTAGTACAAAATAATTAATTATTTTCAACAACAATTATTTATTCTTATGTGTGAATTATTCTCATGAGTGAAAATTTTGAGCGCTTGGAACTACCCCGAACCACCCCTAATTTCATTTAAACAGGTAAGAAAGCAAAATTGATATCTTTTAGCTCTAATTTGTTATTAGCCACTAAATCGTTTTATATTTTCGCATATAATTATTTATTGTCATGTAAGGAATTGGTGTACAAAGTTTGAGCGAGCGGAACGATACGCAACTACCCCTAAGTTAATTTAACAACTAATCACATATAGGGGATACGCAGTTTTTGGGCTGCCATTTGTTATTAGCCACTCGAAATTTAAATTTTTTTGTATATTATTGTTGAATGACATGTAGAGAACTGGTGCACAAAGTTTGAGCGATCGGAACGATACGCTACTACCCCTAAGTTAATTTAACAACTAAACACATATAGGGAATACGCAGTTTTCGGGCTGCCATTTGTTATTAGCCACTCTTTTTTTTAATTTTTTTGTATATTATTGTTGAATGTTATGTAAAGAACCGGTGTACAAAGTTTGAGCGATCGGAACGATACGCTACTACCCCTAAGTTAATTTAACAACTAAACACATATAGGGAATACGCAGTTTTCGGGCTGCCATTTGTTATTAGCCACTCCTTTTTTTAATTTTTTTGTATATTATTCTTGAATGACATGTAGAGAACTGGTGCACAAAGTTTGAGCGATCGGAACGATACGCTACTACCCCTAAGTTAATTTAACAACTAAACACATATAGGGAATACGCAGTTTTCGGGCTGCCATTTGTTATTAGCCACTCCTTTTTTTAATTTTTTTGTATATTATTGTTGAATGTAATGTAAAGAACCGGTGTACAAAGTTTGAGCGATCGGAACGATACGCTACTACCCCTAAGTTAATTTAACAACTAAACACATATAGGGAATACGCAGTTTTCGGGCTGCCATTTGTTATTAGCCACTCTTTTTTTTAATTTTTTTGTATATTATTGTTGAATGTTATGTAAAGAACCGGTGTACAAAGTTTGAGCGATCGGAACGATACGCTACTACCCCTAAGTTAATTTAACAACTAAACACATATAGGGAATACGCAGTTTTCGGGCTGCCATTTGTTATTAGCCACTCGAAATTTAAATTTTTTTGTATATTATTGTTGAATGACATGTAGAGAACTGGTGCACAAAGTTTGAGCGATCGGAACGATACGCTACTACCCCTAAGTTAATTTAACAACTAAACACATATAGGGAATACGCAGTTTTCGGGCTGCCATTTGTTATTAGCCACTCCTTTTTTTAATTTTTTTGTATATTATTCTTGAATGACATGTAGAGAACTGGTGCACAAAGTTTGAGCGATCGGAACGATACGCTACTACCCCTAAGTTAATTTAACAACTAAACACATATAGGGAATACGCAGTTTTCGGGCTGCCATTTGTTATTAGCCACTCCTTTTTTTAATTTTTTTGTATATTATTGTTGAATGTAATGTAAAGAACCGGTGTACAAAGTTTGAGCGATCGGAACGATACGCTACTACCCCTAAGTTAATTTAACAACTAAACACATATAGGGAATACGCAGTTTTCGGGCTGCCATTTGTTATTAGCCACTCTTTTTTTTAATTTTTTTGTATATTATTGTTGAATGTTATGTAAAGAACCGGTGTACAAAGTTTGAGCGATCGGAACGATACGCTACTACCCCTAAGTTAATTTAACAACTAAACACATATAGGGAATACGCAGTTTTCGGGCTGCCATTTGTTATTAGCCACTCGAAATTTAAATTTTTTTGTATATTATTGTTGAATGACATGTAGAGAACTGGTGCACAAAGTTTGAGCGATCGGAACGATACGCTACTACCCCTAAGTTAATTTAACAACTAAACACATATAGGGAATACGCAGTTTTCGGGCTGCCATTTGTTATTAGCCACTCCTTTTTTTAATTTTTTTGTATATTATTGTTGAATGACATGTAGAGAACTGGTGTACAAAGTTTGAGCGATCGGAACGATACGCAACTACCCCTAAGTTAATTTAACAACTAAACACATATAGGGAATACGCAGTTTTCGGGCTGCCATTTGTTATTAGCCACTCCTTTTTTTAATTTTTTTGTATATCATTGTTGAATGACATGTAGAGAACTGGTGTACAATGTTTGAGCGATCGGAACGATACGCAACTACCCCTAAGTTAATTTAACAACTAAACACATATAGGGAATACGCAGTTTTCGGGCTGCCATTTGTTATTAGCCACTCGAAATTTAAATTTTTTTGTATATTATTGTTGAATGACATGTAGAGAACTGGTGCACAAAGTTTGAGCGATCGGAACGATACGCTACTACCCCTAAGTTAATTTAACAACTAAACACATATAGGGGATACGCAGTTTTTGGGCTGCCATTTGTTATTAGCCACTCGATATTTAAATTTTTTTGTATATTATTGTTCAATGTCATGTAGAGAACTGGTGCACAAAGTTTGAGCGATCGGAACGATACGCAACTACCCCTAAGTTAATTTAACAACTAAACACATATAGGGAATACGCAGTTTTCGGGCTGCCTTTTGTTATTAGCCACTCGATATTTAAATTTTTTTGTATATTATTGTTCAATGTCATGTAGAGAACTGGTGCACAAAGTTTGAGCGATCGGAACGATACGCAACTACCCCTAAGTTAATTTAACAACTAAACACATATAGGGAATACGCAGTTTTCGGGCTGCCATTTGTTATTAGCCACTCCTTTTTTTAATTTTTTTGTATATTATTCTTGAATGACATGTAGAGAACTGGTGCACAAAGTTTGAGCGATCGGAACGATACGCTACTACCCCTAAGTTAATTTAACAACTAAACACATATAGGGAATACGCAGTTTTCGGGCTGCCATTTGTTATTAGCCACTCTTTTTTTTAATTTTTTTGTATATTATTGTTCAATGTCATGTAGAGAACTGGTGCACAAAGTTTGAGCGATCGGAACGATACGCAACTACCCCTAAGTTAATTTAACAACTAAACACATATAGGGAATACGCAGTTTTCGGGCTGCCATTTGTTATTAGCCACTCCTTTTTTTAATTTTTTTGTATATTATTCTTGAATGACATGTAGAGAACTGGTGCACAAAGTTTGAGCGATCGGAACGATACGCTACTACCCCTAAGTTAATTTAACAACTAAACACATATAGGGAATACGCAGTTTTCGGGCTGCCATTTGTTATTAGCCACTCCTTTTTTTAATTTTTTTGTATATTATTGTTGAATGTTATGTAAAGAACCGGTGTACAAAGTTTGAGCGATCGGAACGATACGCTACTACCCCTAAGTTAATTTAACAACTAAACACATATAGGGAATACGCAGTTTTCGGGCTGCCATTTGTTATTAGCCACTCTTTTTTTTAATTTTTTTGTATATTATTGTTGAATGTTATGTAAAGAACCGGTGTACAAAGTTTGAGCGATCGGAACGATACGCTACTACCCCTAAGTTAATTTAACAACTAAACACATATAGGGAATACGCAGTTTTCGGGCTGCCATTTGTTATTAGCCACTCGAAATTTAAATTTTTTTGTATATTATTGTTGAATGACATGTAGAGAACTGGTGCACAAAGTTTGAGCGATCGGAACGATACGCTACTACCCCTAAGTTAATTTAACAACTAAACACATATAGGGAATACGCAGTTTTCGGGCTGCCATTTGTTATTAGCCACTCCTTTTTTTAATTTTTTTGTATATTATTGTTGAATGTTATGTAAAGAACCGGTGTACAAAGTTTGAGCGATCGGAACGATACGCTACTACCCCTAAGTTAATTTAACAACTAAACACATATAGGGAATACGCAGTTTTCGGGCTGCCATTTGTTATTAGCCACTCCTTTTTTTAATTTTTTTGTATATTATTGTTGAATGTTATGTAAAGAACCGGTGTACAAAGTTTGAGCGATCGGAACGATACGCTACTACCCCTAAGTTAATTTAACAACTAAACACATATAGGGAATACGCAGTTTTCGGGCTGCCATTTGTTATTAGCCACTCTTTTTTTTAATTTTTTTGTATATTATTGTTGAATGTTATGTAAAGAACCGGTGTACAAAGTTTGAGCGATCGGAACGATACGCTACTACCCCTAAGTTAATTTAACAACTAAACACATATAGGGAATACGCAGTTTTCGGGCTGCCATTTGTTATTAGCCACTCGAAATTTAAATTTTTTTGTATATTATTGTTGAATGACATGTAGAGAACTGGTGCACAAAGTTTGAGCGATCGGAACGATACGCTACTACCCCTAAGTTAATTTAACAACTAAACACATATAGGGAATACGCAGTTTTCGGGCTGCCATTTGTTATTAGCCACTCCTTTTTTTAATTTTTTTGTATATTATTGTTGAATGTTATGTAAAGAACCGGTGTACAAAGTTTGAGCGATCGGAACGATACGCTACTACCCCTAAGTTAATTTAACAACTAAACACATATAGGGAATACGCAGTTTTCGGGCTGCCATTTGTTATTAGCCACTCCTTTTTTTAATTTTTTTGTATATTATTGTTGAATGTTATGTAAAGAACCGGTGTACAAAGTTTGAGCGATCGGAACGATACGCTACTACCCCTAAGTTAATTTAACAACTAAACACATATAGGGAATACGTAGTTTTCGGGCTGCCATTTGTTATTAGCCACTCCTTTTTTTAATTTTTTTGTATATTATTGTTGAATGACATGTAGAGAACTGGTGTACAAAGTTTGAGCGATCGGAACGATACGCTACTACCCCTAAATTAATTTAACAACTAAACACATATAGGGAATACGCAGTTTTCGGGCTGCCATTTGTTATTAGCCACTCGATATTTAAATTTTTTTGTATATTATTGTTGAATGACATGTAGAGAACTGGTGTACAAAGTTTGAGCGATCGGAACGATACGCTACTACCCCTAAGTTAATTTAACAACTAAACACATATAGGGAATACGCAGTTTTCGGGCTGCCATTTGTTATTAGCCACTCCTTTTTTTAATTTTTTTGTATATTATTGTTGAATGACATGTAGAGAACTGGTGTACAAAGTTTGAGCGATCGGAACGATACGCTACTACCCCTAAGTTAATTTAACAACTAAACACATATAGGGAATACGCAGTTTTCGGGCTGCCATTTGTTATTAGCAACCCCTAAGTTAATTTAACAACTAAACACATATAGGGAATACGCAGTATTCGGGCTGCCATTTGTTATTAGCCACTCCATTTTTTAATTTTTTTGTATATTATTGTTGAATGACATGTAGAGAACTGGTGTACAAAGTTTGAGCGATCGGAACGATACGCTACTACCCCTAAGTTAATTTAACAACTAAACACATATAGGGAATACGCAGTTTTCGGGCGGCCATTTGTTATTAGCCACTCCTTTTTTTAATTTTTTTGTATATTATTGTTGAATGTTATGTAAAGAACCGGTGTACAAAGTTTGAGCGATCGGAACGATACGCAACTACCCCTAAGTTAATTTAACAACTAATCACATATAGGGGATACGCAGTTTTTGGGCTGCCATTTGTTATTAGCCACTCCTTTTTTTAATTTTTTTGTATATCATTGTTGAATGACATGTAGAGAACTGGTGTACAAAGTTTGAGCGATCGGAACGATACGCAACTACCCCTAAGTTAATTTAACAACTAAACACATATAGGGAATACGCAGTTTTCGGGCTGCCATTTGTTATTAGCAACCCCTAAGTTAATTTAACAACTAAACACATATAGGGAATACGCAGTATTCGGGCTGCCATTTGTTATTAGCCACTCCATTTTTTAATTTTTTTGTATATTATTGTTGAATGACATGTAGAGAACTGGTGTACAAAGTTTGAGCGATCGGAACGATACGCTACTACCCCTAAGTTAATTTAACAACTAAACACATATAGGGAATACGCAGTTTTCGGGCGGCCATTTGTTATTAGCCACTCCTTTTTTTAATTTTTTTGTATATTATTGTTGAATGTTATGTAAAGAACCGGTGTACAAAGTTTGAGCGATCGGAACGATACGCAACTACCCCTAAGTTAATTTAACAACTAATCACATATAGGGGATACGCAGTTTTTGGGCTGCCATTTGTTATTAGCCACTCCTTTTTTTAATTTTTTTGTATATCATTGTTGAATGACATGTAGAGAACTGGTGTACAAAGTTTGAGCGATCGGAACGATACGCAACTACCCCTAAGTTAATTTAACAACTAAACACATATAGGGAATACGCAGTTTTCGGGCTGCCATTTGTTATTAGCCACTCCTTTTTTTAATTTTTTTGTATATCATTGTTGAATGACATGTAGAGAACTGGTGTACAAAGTTTGAGCGATCGGAACGATACGCAACTACCCCTAAGTTAATTTAACAACTAATCACATATAGGGAATACGCAGTTTTTGGGCTGCCATTTGTTATTAGCCACTCGATATTTAAATTTTTTTGTATATTATTGTTGAATGACATGTAGAGAACTGGTGTACAAAGTTTGAGTTATCGGAACGATACGCTACTACCCCTAAGTTAATTTAACAACTAAACACATATAGGGAATACGCAGTTTTCGGGCTGCCATTTGTTATTAGCCACTCCTTTTTTTAATTTTTTTGTATATTATTGTTGAATGACATGTAGAGAACTGGTGTACAAAGTTTGAGCGATCGGAACGATACGCAACTACCCCTAAGTTAATTTAACAACTAAACACATATAGGGAATACGCAGTTTTCGGGCTGCCATTTGTTATTAGCCACTCCTTTTTTTAATTTTTTTGTATATCATTGTTGAATGACATGTAGAGAACTGGTGTACAATGTTTGAGCGATCGGAACGATACGCAACTACCCCTAAGTTAATTTAACAACTAAACACATATAGGGAATACGCAGTTTTCGGGCTGCCATTTGTTATTAGCCACTCCATTTTTTAATTTTTTTGTATATCATTGTTGAATGACATGTAGAGAACTGGTGTACAAAGTTTGAGCGATCGGAACGATACGCAACTACCCCCAAGTTAATTTAACAACTAAACACATATAGGGAATACGCAGTTTTCGGGCTGCCATTTGTTCTTAGCCACTCCTTTTTTTAATTTTTTTGTATATTATTGTTGAATGACATGTAGAGAACTGGTGTACAAAGTTTGAGCGTTCGGAACGATACGCTACTACCCCTAAGTTAATTTAACAACTAAACACATATAGGGAATACGCAGTTTTCGGGCTGCCATTTGTTATTAGCAACCCCTAAGTTAATTTAACAACTAAACACATATAGGGAATACGCAGTATTCGGGCTGCCATTTGTTATTAGCCACTCCATTTTTTAATTTTTTTGTATATTATTGTTGAATGACATGTAGAAAACTGGTGTACAAAGTTTGAGCGATCGGAACGATACGCTACTACCCCTAAGTTAATTTAACAACTAAACACATATAGGGAATACGCAGTTTTCGGGCGGCCATTTGTTATTAGCCACTCCTTTTTTTAATTTTTTTGTATATTATTGTTGAATGTTATGTAAAGAACCGGTGTACAAAGTTTGAGCGATCGGAACGATACGCAACTACCCCTAAGTTAATTTAACAACTAATCACATATAGGGGATACGCAGTTTTTGGGCTGCCATTTGTTATTAGCCACTCCTTTTTTTAATTTTTTTGTATATCATTGTTGAATGACATGTAGAGAACTGGTGTACAAAGTTTGAGCGATCGGAACGATACGCAACTACCCCTAAGTTAATTTAACAACTAAACACATATAGGGAATACGCAGTTTTCGGGCTGCCATTTGTTATTAGCCACTCCTTTTTTAAATTTTTTTGTATATCATTGTTGAATGACATGTAGAGAACTGGTGTACAAAGTTTGAGCGATCTGAACGATACGCAACTACCCCTAAGTTAATTTAACAACTAATCACATATAGGGAATACGCAGTTTTTGGGCTGCCATTTGTTATTAGCCACTCGATATTTAAATTTTTTTGTATATTATTGTTGAATGACATGTAGAGAACTGGTGTACAAAGTTTGAGTTATCGGAACGATACGCTACTACCCCTAAGTTAATTTAACAACTAAACACATATAGGGAATACGCAGTTTTCGGGCTGCCATTTGTTATTAGCCACTCCTTTTTTTAATTTTTTTGTATATTATTGTTGAATGACATGTAGAGAACTGGTGTACAAAGTTTGAGCGATCGGAACGATACGCAACTACCCCTAAGTTAATTTAACAACTAATCACATATAGGGAATACGCAGTTTTTGGGCTGCCATTTGTTATTAGCCACTCCTTTTTTTAATTTTTTTGTATATTATTGTTGAATGACATGTAGAGAACTGGTGTACAAAGTTTGAGCCATCGGAACGATACGCTACTACCCCTAAATTAATTTAACAACTAAACACATATAGGGAATACGCAGTTTTCGGGCTGCCATTTGTTATTAGCCACTCGATATTTAAATTTTTTTGTATATTATTGTTGAATGACATGTAGAGAACTGGTGTACAAAGTTTGAGCGATCGGAACGATACGCTACTACCCCTAAGTTAATTTAACAACTAAACACATATAGGGAATACGCAGTTTTCGGGCTGCCATTTGTTATTAGCCACTCCTTTTTTTAATTTTTTTGTATATTATTGTTGAATGACATGTAGAGAACTGGTGTACAAAGTTTGAGCGATCGGAACGATACGCTACTACCCCTAAGTTAATTTAACATCTAAACACATATAGGGAATACGCAGTTTTCGGGCTGCCATTTGTTATTAGCAACCCCTAAGTTAATTTAACAACTAAACACATATAGGGAATACGCAGTATTCGGGCTGCCATTTGTTATTAGCCACTCCATTTTTTAATTTTTTTGTATATTATTGTTGAATGACATGTAGAGAACTGGTGTACAAAGTTTGAGCGATCGGAACGATACGCTACTACCCCTAAGTTAATTTAACAACTAAACACATATAGGGAATACGCAGTTTTCGGGCGGCCATTTGTTATTAGCCACTCCTTTTTTTAATTTTTTTGTATATTATTGTTGAATGTTATGTAAAGAACCGGTGTACAAAGTTTGAGCGATCGGAACGATACGCAACTACCCCTAAGTTAATTTAACAACTAATCACATATAGGGGATACGCAGTTTTTGGGCTGCCATTTGTTATTAGCCACTCCTTTTTTTAATTTTTTTGTATATCATTGTTGAATGACATGTAGAGAACTGGTGTACAAAGTTTGAGCGATCGGAACGATACGCAACTACCCCTAAGTTAATTTAACAACTAAACACATATAGGGAATACGCAGTTTTCGGGCTGCCATTTGTTATTAGCCACTCCTTTTTTTAATTTTTTTGTATATCATTGTTGAATGACATGTAGAGAACTGGTGTACAAAGTTTGAGCGATCGGAACGATACGCAACTACCCCTAAGTTAATTTAACAACTAATCACATATAGGGAATACGCAGTTTTTGGGCTGCCATTTGTTATTAGCCACTCGATATTTAAATTTTTTTGTATATTATTGTTGAATGACATGTAGAGAACTGGTGTACAAAGTTTGAGTTATCGGAACGATACGCTACTACCCCTAAGTTAATTTAACAACTAAACACATATAGGGAATACGCAGTTTTCGGGCGGCCATTTGTTATTAGCCACTCCTTTTTTTAATTTTTTTGTATATTATTGTTGAATGTTATGTAAAGAACCGGTGTACAAAGTTTGAGCGATCGGAACGATACGCAACTACCCCTAAGTTAATTTAACAACTAATCACATATAGGGGATACGCAGTTTTTGGGCTGCCATTTGTTATTAGCCACTCCTTTTTTTAATTTTTTTGTATATCATTGTTGAATGACATGTAGAGAACTGGTGTACAAAGTTTGAGCGATCGGAACGATACGCAACTACCCCTAAGTTAATTTAACAACTAAACACATATAGGGAATACGCAGTTTTCGGGCTGCCATTTGTTATTAGCCACTCCTTTTTTTAATTTTTTTGTATATCATTGTTGAATGACATGTAGAGAACTGGTGTACAAAGTTTGAGCGATCGGAACGATACGCAACTACCCCTAAGTTAATTTAACAACTAATCACATATAGGGAATACGCAGTATTCGGGCTGCCATTTGTTATTAGCCACTCCATTTTTTAATTTTTTTGTATATTATTGTTGAATGACATGTAGAGAACTGGTGTACAAAGTTTGAGCGATCGGAACGATACGCTACTACCCCTAAGTTAATTTAACAACTAAACACATATAGGGAATACGCAGTTTTCGGGCGGCCATTTGTTATTAGCCACTCCTTTTTTTAATTTTTTTGTATATTATTGTTGAATGTTATGTAAAGAACCGGTGTACAAAGTTTGAGCGATCGGAACGATACGCAACTACCCCTAAGTTAATTTAACAACTAATCACATATAGGGGATACGCAGTTTTTGGGCTGCCATTTGTTATTAGCCACTCCTTTTTTTAATTTTTTTGTATATCATTGTTGAATGACATGTAGAGAACTGGTGTACAAAGTTTGAGCGATCGGAACGATACGCAACTACCCCTAAGTTAATTTAACAACTAAACACATATAGGGAATACGCAGTTTTCGGGCTGCCATTTGTTATTAGCCACTCCTTTTTTTAATTTTTTTGTATATCATTGTTGAATGACATGTAGAGAACTGGTGTACAAAGTTTGAGCGATCGGAACGATACGCAACTACCCCTAAGTTAATTTAACAACTAATCACATATAGGGAATACGCAGTTTTTGGGCTGCCATTTGTTATTAGCCACTCGATATTTAAATTTTTTTGTATATTATTGTTGAATGACATGTAGAGAACTGGTGTACAAAGTTTGAGTTATCGGAACGATACGCTACTACCCCTAAGTTAATTTAACAACTAAACACATATAGGGAATACGCAGTTTTCGGGCTGCCATTTGTTATTAGCCACTCCATTTTTTAATTTTTTTGTATATCATTGTTGAATGACATGTAGAGAACTGGTGTACAAAGTTTGAGCGATCGGAACGATACGCAACTACCCCTAAGTTAATTTAACAACTAAACACATATAGGGAATACGCAGTTTTCGGGCTGCCATTTGTTATTAGCCACTCCTTTTTTTAATTTTTTTGTATATTATTGTTGAATGACATGTAGAGAACTGGTGTACAAAGTTTGAGCGATCGGAACGATACGCTACTACCCCTAAGTTAATTTAACAACTAAACACATATAGGGAATACGCAGTTTTCGGGCGGCCATTTGTTATTAGCCACTCCTTTTTTTAATTTTTTTGTATATTATTGTTGAATGTTATGTAAAGAACCGGTGTACAAAGTTTGAGCGATCGGAACGATACGCAACTACCCCTAAGTTAATTTAACAACTAATCACATATAGGGGATACGCAGTTTTTGGGCTGCCATTTGTTATTAGCCACTCCTTTTTTTAATTTTTTTGTATATCATTGTTGAATGACATGTAGAGAACTGGTGTACAAAGTTTGAGCGATCGGAACGATACGCAACTACCCCTAAGTTAATTTAACAACTAAACACATATAGGGAATACGCAGTTTTCGGGCTGCCATTTGTTATTAGCCACTCCTTTTTTTAATTTTTTTGTATATCATTGTTGAATGACATGTAGAGAACTGGTGTACAAAGTTTGAGCGATCGGAACGATACGCAACTACCCCTAAGTTAATTTAACAACTAATCACATATAGGGAATACGCAGTTTTTGGGCTGCCATTTGTTATTAGCCACTCGATATTTAAATTTTTTTGTATATTATTTTTTGAATGACATGTAGAGAACTGGTGTACAAAGTTTGAGTTATCGGAACGATACGCTACTACCCCTAAGTTAATTTAACAACTAAACACATATAGGGAATACGCAGTTTTCGGGCTGCCATTTGTTATTAGCCACTCCATTTTTTAATTTTTTTGTATATCATTGTTGAATGACATGTAGAGAACTGGTGTACAAAGTTTGAGCGATCGGAACGATACGCAACTACCCCTAAGTTAATTTAACAACTAAACACATATAGGGAATACGCAGTTTTCGGGCTGCCATTTGTTATTAGCCACTCCTTTTTTTAATTTTTTTGTATATTATTGTTGAATGACATGTAGAGAACTGGTGTACAAAGTTTGAGCGATCGGAACGATACGCTACTACCCCTAAGTTAACAATATAATTTAACAATATACACGATCAAAGAAATGTAGAGTTTCAATTCTCCCATTTGTTATTAGCCACTTAATTTTTCACTTTTATTGTTTATAAATGTGGAATGTATGTAAAGAAATGGTGTATAGAAATTTGTTACATATATATTATATGTAACAAATATATAGTTGACTATCCTGCAAATAAGAAATGAGCAGTTTTATACTGGGAAAGAACATGAAATTGTCCTCAAATCCATTCAAGAAGATAAATATTTTTAATTTACACTAGTTCTGCTTCAATTTATTATGTGTATACATATATATAATACATAGTAGTTAATGGTGTAATATGTGGTTATATATATGTATATATATACATTTAACTATTTATTTAATTATTGTGAACTTTTTATTACATTTATTAATTATAATTTGTAATATAACATTTGTAATTTAATATATTGTTAATAATTCTTAGTTATGATTTTATTGTAAAAAACCAATTTTCTCTCTGTATTCATAAGGGCTTGAGACCTTCATGTTAATAATGTTTTGGTTTATATTAACATGGCTGCATTAGAATCGGTTTATTTACTTCAGTTTTTTCACTGTTCTTAGTCTATCGACTTGCGTAACACTGTTGTGTAGGTTTCCTGCATTGTTCTTATTAACTTTTACATCGATCATGCAGTAAATATATTTTAGTTAATTGTAGAACAAAATGCGGATTGTTTTACAATATAAATCTATAAATAATCAATCAATTCTTTATTGTCATGATTAATATTTTCAATAATTATAATATTCAAGAAATGTTAAAAGCAATAATTTGAATTAACTGAATTTTTTAGATTTATATCAATCTTAGTCCAACGACTTACTGTTTTTACAACTTATAATTCTCAGATATAAATCTGATTTTGTAGCTGAAACTGAATAGACCATGAGTTTGATGATTATATAAGTACTTTGGAAGTTTTATTTGATTTTAAAATATTTCCTACAAAGTTTACAAATAAATAATTCGTTTTCTCCTGGTTCATTTTCAATTTTTCTTTTTTTAAACCGCCTGTAAACTGTAACATTCTCTTCTTCATCCGTATCAATACTTGTGTACTGCAAACATCTTTTTTCACATTTTCGTCTACAATATTTGCATTGGATTGATTCCGATTTTATATTAGAAAAGCAACACATACAAATATTTTCCATATTATCTGATAGTAACAGAAGATTATGTGCTACTTTTAACCTGTACTTATCAGGATCAAATGTGAGGTTGAAATCTTTTGCATAACCTAAACACTCAAGATAATACATTACGTATGATCCACAACTGTGACCATCGTTACAATTTTGGTATGGACGATTATCAATCTTCCATTTTTTCCATTGGATCTTTTGTAACTGATTGAATGATGAGTTTGTATGTTTGATAAAGTTTTCAAATGCCTTTGTAGCTCGATCTTCATCGTCACCTTTACCGTAAGGATCTAAAACACATACTTTTTCTTCACTTATGTTTGCAACAAATAATTGCCAATGACTATTTAGTAAATAAGGCATTAGTAATAGGTTTTCAATAGGAAATGTAATTGTATTTATTCTTCGATCTGTGCATTTCCTCCTTCCGCTGTATTCTCCTAATATTATCGATGTATTATCTGTAGATATGTAAGTTACACCTTTCCATTCATCTATACAGGTAGCTACATAAGAATCTATAACTATACCATTTATCCATATTTTAGTTTTTAGTGTATGAAATTCTTGAGCTCTTAATTCATATGTATTCATTATTACTAATTTCTGGCTTTTATATTTAGTTACAGCAACATTATAAGAACGAGAATTAAAGTAATAATTTGCATCTTTGACAACTTTATTTGGATACTTTTCTACAACTCTTCTTTCATCATTTTCATCGTGTTCCACGAATTTAGTACTGTTTTTTTGTATATCTTCTTTCATCTGTTCTTCTGAATGATTATCAATATTCATATTATTAATTTTTACATCCTGTGTTGGGATTGTCTCACGCGTAATTTCTTTGTCTTTATTAGTAAGATCTATTATGTCAAGATTTTGACGATCATCTCCTTCGAATTTTCTTTTGTTCGTTGATTTATCTAATTTCTTCTTTTTATCGGTGGCCGTAAGAGCACGTATTTGCAAATAATTTTCTGATATTTTCTGTGGCATCAACTCTATTTTCGCCGCAGTTATACTACTTTTACTTATTTTTCTTTCATTAATCTTCACTTTCTGTAACTCTTTTGTTTCCAAATCATTCTTTAAGTTTTCTTCTACTTTACGTAATTTTTTTGCTTCATGAATAATAGTTGATGCATTAAGATGGTTCTTTTTACTATGCTTTTTGATATTTATCTTAGTGTCTGCTGATGACTTTCTATCCCACGTCTCTTTTAAGTACGGGTTAGCAATAGTTGCTGGATATTTAGCTTTCTTATTCGATAATCTGGTTCCTTTTATACATGGGTTAAGTTTAATGAAAGCTGCCGTTTCTTGTCTGCTTTTATCTAGTACGCGTATTACATCACCAATACAAGACCTAGTATTCCCATTTAGAACTTTATTTTTCATAACTTTTGTGGAGCTTTCGATGTAAGCATTACTTACTCTTGAGATAGTATTATCTACTAAATCCAAATCTAATCCACTCCACATCACTATATACGGAATCCATTTTTTTATAGCGTATTCAACAAATTCTGGAGCAAAGTATTTATTCGAAACTGTTTTTGGAATTTCCTCTTCGCATTGTATTTTACTACCATAGATTGCAATATATTTCTGGTAATAACGTTGATAAAATGGTGATTGTTTGTAGGTGGCACGGTTAAATAAATCTTCACTAGCCACTATCTCATAATCTTCATTTGTGTTGCCAACATCCCGTTCACTTTCTTTATAGTCGTCATCTTCATGTTTCGGGATTAAATCTGATTTTTTAATCAATAATGACTGCAATGCATAGATACTATCATTCGCATTTTTTTCTTCTGTAGTCAGTAAAACGTTACAAATGTGTTGAAATATTTCGTCAATTTCAACAAGATTTCTGCACAATATTAATAAACAAATGCAATCTAACAAGAAACTCTGTACGTTCTTTTTTTCTTTTTGGTCGTGCATTTTATTATGTACAAAACGTGAAAAATTGACTTTCAAGGATCGTGAAACTGCGTGTGCAAAGTGGGCACAGCATATTTTTACAATAATAAATCCTTTAGGTGGTAATACACCTTCTGCACAGAAAGTATACAAAATGTCTATATACTTCGGTAATAGAATATTGTTCCATTCTAACAGCAATGAGTGAATGAATACCCATGACCAATCAGTAACTATACATCGTAAAATTGGCCATCTTTTTAACTTTTCCATTGCAAAATTTCTGTATTCTTTTAGCCATTTACTAATTGATGAAACGCCATGTTCAGATGTGATCATATGCGTTATTTTGACTATTGCTGCATCATGTCTTATTAATATATTATAGTAATAGATCTTCTTACAATTCAGGTCCTGTGGATTACGTACTACAGATCCCGTCGCATCTATATGAAGTATTGCATTTTTTATTTCTGCTAATACATTCAACTCTTGTTCTGCATGCATGATAGCAGTTAATGGCAGTTGTACTATTCGCAAAAAAGGATCTTTCAGTTTTGCATGTTCCATCCACAATTGAAAAAGATCGGATAAGTCCATTGACTCCAATTTACACCGATTTTTTGTTTTTAATTCAGATACGGCCTTATAGACTGTTGACGTTTTTCTTAATTCTTGCGAGTGGCCGTCTTCGTACAGACCTGTGTCAATTTTGGTAATTATTTTATTCATATGATCTGAAATGCCTCCTCTTCCACATATTTCAGCCCATTCTTTGCGCAGTTGTTTTCTCAATGATTTAAAACATCGTGTCATCGGACTAACTTGATGAACTACTTTTAGTTCTTCTGTACACGATACTTCTAAGACAGCTACGAGATCATCCGTGTGATGAAACCTGAATTTATACTGTGCGCTGTGTTGAGCTTGACCACACTTAGCATATGCAACTATGTCTCTTTGATTATAACGCACACCTCCATAAAATTGTAATCTACATGTACATCTCATATCTTCGACTAGACATTGTTCAATGGCTACTCTGATTTTGTCATCGTCAAAAATCCCTATATCATCTTTTAATGCTGCTGACGGCATTTGGACTGAACCTATATCATAAATAAATTTTTCTTTCTTCTTTGGTTTTATTTTAGAAATATCACTATTGACGCTTTCACATTCATCGAACTCAGACAATTCAAAGTCGCTGTCTATACTTTCTGACTTACGAAAGAAATTTCTGCGTGAAACTGGTTTTATTTCTCTCTTCCATTCTTTTGCCTTCATTTCACCAGTCGGGAATTTCACAACACTTTCTATATTAATCTTATTATTTTTATATACAAAGGAATAAGGATCATCAATTTCCTTTTCACTTGTATATTTTTCTATTTGTGTATCTTCCAAAATTGTTGCAGGATCATCTTTATTTTCTTCAATAGTAAGGGTGTCTTTCAATATTTTATCCAAGACAACCCAATGACCTTCCACCAGATTACCAAGCAATAAAATATAGAAGCAAGGTTGATCTTCAGAGTCAGTTGTATTTTCATCTACTTTAGTTATATACAAGTCACCTGGTTTTTTAATAAAAACCTTCATATTAACTCCATATATCTTGATAAAAACTCCTATTTCATACAAAGTCCCGTATTCTCCTAATTTTCCCATTACGTTTTTATAATGAGTAGCATCATTATATTTAACGATACTAGGATTAGAATATATCACTGACGATAATTCTGATTCCCAGTTTTTCGTTGTGTAATCAACTATACATTGTCTCACTTTTTCATGATAAGATTGATCATCATACAAAAAGTCAGATAAACATCTAAATAAACAATTTCCATCACCAATAATATTTTTTTGTCTGTAATGGTGCAAGCCATCAGACTCAACGATATCTTCTAATTTATTTTCTATTTCATCACTTGAAACTTCACTATTTTTCATCACTTCACTTCTATCTTCAGCAAGTTGTTGCTCCTTATTAATATTATTAAATAAGTTAAGCTCATTATTAGATGAATACTGTAATTTACAGTCATCATCAAACTCTTTTCTATGGTCTTCAGTTACTCTACCGTTTTTACTTTTGTTTAAACAAACCGATTCTTTATTATTAACTATATTACATTTACCTACCATAAGATGTTCGACCTCAGCACGTAGTTCTGAGTTTGGTTTTGTCCATAGATACTTAATTTTTTTCACAAACCCGCTGTCACCTTTCTTCTTTATACTCTTACAAATCTACAGAGAAACAAAATTAAATTTTCCTATACTTCGAAATATATATCAAAGAGTGTAAGATTTCTATTTTAGCGATAAATTCAATTTATGAATAATTAACATGGATAATAAACTGCAAGAATAGAAATATGTTAGTAAATTGGTTTAAGAACATGATACGTTATGTTTTGAAATTATTTGTATAAATTGTTAATTTTATAACCATCTCCTATACTACAATCAATATCGTTGTGTTAAAATTTGGTAGAAAAAAAAAAGAGAATGAATAAAAATAAAATAGAGACTACATATTTATCTTTTGTATATTTTAAATTAAAACATATGCAAACAAAGGAAATTAATTATCAAAATATTAAACCCGTTAAATTAGAAGAATATTCACGGGTGTTTTCATAGTGGCAGCAAAAAGTAGACGATGTTAAATTGATAAGCTTTCAACAGCTGAATTTTTAAACAACTACTTGTGTTTGAAAGTGCAAAAAGGATTGGATCTGGTACAATTCCATCATATTAATGTATATGTATTTTAATGTTTAATTTTCTACTTATAAAAAATATTTTCCAGATAAAGCAGGACTTTGGAAAATTGCATCCAAACATTAATATTGTTAGTGGTGATAAATGGTTGAAAATTAAACAGTGCATCAAATTCCAGTTGCGAAATGCTACAGGTAATATAGAAGATAAAGGCTTAATCAGTGCTTTAACCTTGGATATTTTTAATGAGGGTAAACACTCATTCATTAATCTGTTATAAATTAAAAAGAAAACAAAAATGTTAATAAGTGACTAATTAGAAAAGATAAAAAATTATTTATAATTTTCTAAATTTCAGATCAAGAAGATTTTTTAATATTTTATCTTTTGCCTTATGTGATTTCTTCTCAACGTAGCAAGAAAAGAAAAAGTGACGAAGGAATTAATCAACGACCTCATAAGTTATCTCTTCAAGAACGTCGTGAAACTTTTCTTCTTCATGTAGCTGTATGGATTTTACCAACATTTTCATGCGAAACTTAGCTATTACATAATAATATTAAATTATTATTTATAATTTTGCTCAATATATAGACTCAAAGTGATGTAGAACCAGCTATATAAGATCTACAAGCTCGACTACAAAAAAACAATCATACCTTTCAACCAATAGTATTGGCTGTAGGTGAGAAAACTAAGATAAACAATTACAGCGTAATAATTAATAATCAACAGTATACACAGAGCAATTGCTTAAGTGCGTTTAAAACTGCTTTACAAATTTACTTTACCTTCGATTGTTCTTATTCAGAAAATTCATCAAGCTTGTGGCTTTTTGTGCAAAAATGCTTATTTGACCTTCATCTCTCTACAGATTTTAACAATATATCCATTCAGATTTTATTAGGAATAATTCAAAGCGCCCTAAGTAAGTAAATTAATTAGTAAAATGAAGCAGTGCTATTTATGCAGTGACACTTTCGATGAAACATCACTATTACTTGATCATATTAAAATCTTTCATAAGAATGTTAATAGTTTTAGATGTATATTCGATGAGTGTACTAGATGTTATACAAGTTTTCGATCTCTATTAGCTCATGTAAAAAGACAGCATGGTATAGAAAAAAATATTTCGAATTCATCTGTAGAATCAAGTAAACAAATACAACAACAAAATGACACTTCGAGTGTTTCGACAAATTGTACTGCAATATGCGATTGCACCATTGATTATTGTGATAATTATAATAGTTATGATAACTCTTATTTTGAAATGTTAGATGATGACAATCCTATCCATGTTGATATTAGTGAAATTTATGCCAGGGATATGGAGCACGTGAAAAGTGATTATTTAGAAAAAATAAGTTTTTCATACGTGGCAAACTTATACAAATACAGAGATATCAATCGAAGTAGAGTTCAATCTATAATAAATGATACAAAAAATGTTTTCAAAAAGCTTCTAAGTAATATACAATCAGAAGTTATTAGTTTAAATTTAAACAATTCGATAAAAGAAAAAATTAATCTTACTATCGAGTCTTCTGCTACTTTTTTGGATTCTTTTGACAACGAATATAAATGTTTTAAGCGGTTTAAGCAATTTAAAACTTATGTTGATCCTGAAAGTATTGTTATTGGCGAGAGAAAAGAATATGAACGAAAAGGTCTTATTGAAACAGTAAAATTTGTTCCTGTTAATATTCAATTTATTCCTATGAGAAAAATTTAAAAAAATTTTTTTGAGTTGCCTGATGTTTTTGATGAAACTATATCTTATATTAACTTTTTAAGATCAAACAATTTAATTATTTCAAACTTTGTTCAAGGAGAATATTGGAGAAAAAAATGTACTAGATTTGGAGATAAATGTGTGTTGCCGATAGTGATGTACTATGATGACTATGAAAATAATAATCTTCTTGGATCGCACAAAGGCTTAGCAAAAACCGGAGCGGTTTATATAAACATACCATGTCTGCCAGAAAAATATCAATCCAAATTGGATAATATTTTCGTATTTTGTTTATTCAATTCACTAGACAGACAGCAATTTGGAAACAAAATTGTTTTTTTTCGAGTAATTGAAGAATTAAATTTCTTACAAGAGGAAGGAATAACTTTAAACCTTCCAAATGGCGAAGTACAAATTTATTTTGAGTTAGGTTTAATTGTAGGAGATAATCTCGGACAACACACAATTTTAGGATTTGCAGAAAGCTTTAATGTAAAGAGGTTCTGTATTGCATGTTTGATATCAAAAAATGAAATTCATGAAGTATTCTCTGAAAAAAATTGTTGTTTACGCGATGAAAAAAATTACGAAGCACACGTAAAATCGAAAATTGTAAAAGAGTCAGGAATAAAAGAAGAGTGTGTGTTTCATGAAGTAAAAGGTTTTCATGTAATACATAATGTTGCGGTTGACCCAATGCATGATCTTTGGGAAGGTGTAGACCGTTATGACTTAGGTCAAATTTTGAGTTATTTAATTTATACTAAAAAGTATTTTAGTTTAGAAAAATTAAACTTTAGAATATGTTCATTTGATTACGGACCACAAAGAAGTGTTAATAAGCCGGTTGAAATCAGCGAATCGCATTTGAAAAATAAATGTCTTATAATGTATGCTTCTGAAATGTCTTGTCTTATAAATAATTTAAGTTTGATTATTGGCCATAAGGTTCCTGAAGCTGATCCCATATGGGAGTTATATTTACTTTTGAAATATGTTAATGTAATAATTTGGAGTCGTAATATTCACAAAGATGCACATAATTATTTAGGCGTACTAATTGAAGAGTACATGTCTTTTTTACAATCGTTATTTCCTAATTGTATGAAGCCCAAACACCATTTCCTTCTACATTATGCGCGATTTACGTTACTATTTGGTCCTTTGTCTAGAATAAGTTGCTTACGATTTGAAGGTAAACACAAAATTGGAAAAGATATATCAGGATCAACTACGAGTAGAGTTAATATTAATCGTTCTGTTGCTATTAAATATCAAATAATGCAAAATTTTCAGTTCATTAATTTTAAATCTGATTGTTTAATCTACGAATGCGGTAAACAAAATATTATATTTTTGAAATATATAGAAGATTATCATTATTATTTTAAAAAATTACCAGAATCTATAACTGACAAAGTGACGAGTACCAAATGGCTTAAAATTAATCAAATTAAAATATGTAAAGACATAATCTTGGTATTATTTTCAGAAAATGGACCACATTTTCATTTTGTTTCCGAAATCCTTATAGAAAAAAGCGATTTTTTTGTTTTAACTAGGCGAATTAATGCTTACTTGGATATACATTTATCTGCATACAAAGTATATAATTTGAATAATTTTGAATACGACGTAATTGATAAAACTATTGTTGAAAATTGTACTGTTACATATATAACACTTCTTTCTGATGGATATTTCTATATCCCAAAGTGTTGGATGTAATGTTTCGTATGTATCTTGAAAAATAAATAAATAAAATTACAATATTATTATATTATATGTTTATTTACTAAAGTAAAGAATAATTTTATTGCTTTTTTCTATGTAGCAAATTTTAATTTATATTAAGTAAAATTTATCATTCATTTTAAATATAATCAACCAAACAGTTTGGTAAAAATTATAACAGATAAAAATTACCAATTGTTTGGTAAAAATTATAGCGATAAAAATTACCAAACTGTAGGTAAAAATCGACAGAAATTCAGTCTGTAACCAAATTACTATACTGTTTGGTAAAAATTTATGAAATATTTGTAAAATTTCATAGACCATTTCTCTCAGTGTGTACATCAGAGATGAATCTTTTATTTCTACCAGAGAATAATAAATAATAGAATGTAATAATAAATAATAGTAATAAATAATAGAAAAATTAAAAAAAAAAGCGCGCGCAGCGCGCTAAATAACACTAGTTTTCATGAATTTCAATGAAAGAGAGAGAGAGAGAGAGAGTTGACCGAAGAAGAGCGCGCACGCGAGTAATAGAGTGAAAGAGAGAGAGAGAGAGAGAGAGAGAGAGAGAGCGAGAGAGTGTAAGAGAGAGAGAGTTGACTGAAGAAGAGCGCGCACGCGAGTGATAGAGCGAGAGAGAGTAATCTAGAGAAGAAGACAGAGAGAGACAGTAAGCAAAAGATAGAAAAATGATAGGACAGGAAAAGCGCGCACGCGAGAGTGAGATAATGAGAGAATGAGAGAGAGAGAGAGAGAGAGAGAGAGAGTATATATTTGAATAAAGATACTTACGAATGAAACTATTTATGAAACTATAATTAATGAAACTAATGTAATTAATGAAACTATAATTTTAAATATTTACAGATCAATGGTACCGTATAGTGAGGTCCAGAAATTAAAATATGTAAGTAATTGAAACATGGAAAACAGCTACCATAACTATAATTATAAAAATCTAAATATACATTTTTTTTAGAAACTGGCAGCTGAGCGACGTAAAGTCCGAAATCTCCAGGACGAAAATAAATCCTTAACAGCTCAGCTGGAGCTGTTAAAGAAAATGATGCCGTAAGTAAAAATCAAATTGTTTCAATACTATCTGCGATAAACATTATTTTTAAATATTAAACTTTTTTTGTTTCAGATACAAGTTTTAATTAATTAAAAAAATTAATATTAAATAATAAAATAAAATAATTTATAATAAAATAAATAAAATAATTTTCAACAAAAATTTATGTCTTTAATCAGATAATTTTTTAAACCTTTTAAATGTCAACTTCAAAATTTCCATGAACACGAATAAGTCATGCTGTTTAAAATAGACTACATACGTCAATATTTATTGATGAATAAAAATAGAACATGCACCCATTTTTTCTCAAAAATCGATGAACTTTTATCATTTCAAGATATATCGGAAAAATTATTCAAACGATTAATTCGACCTAAGATCGATAAAGCTATTAAACTATTATACAGCACTAAATTTAACATTCTTAATGGTAGTGATTATGTCTTCAATTTTATATTGGTATGTATAATAAATTTAACATCGTGTATACTTTTTGCTGCCGCCACTGTAAAAACACCTGTGAATATTCTTCTAATTTAACGGCATTAATATTGTGATAATTTCCTTTGTTTGCATGCGTCTTAATTTAAAATGTATAAAAGATAAGTATGTAGTCTCTATTTTATTCCATTCATTCTCTTTTTCTTTTTACCAAATTTTAACACCGATATTGACTGCAGTACAGGAGATGGTAATAAAATTAACAATTTATACAGATAATTTCAAAACATAACGTATTATGTTCTCAAACCAATTTATCAACATATTTTTCTTGCAGTTTATTATCCATGTTAATTATTCATAATTTTAATTTACCGATAAAATATAAATCTTACACTCTTTGATATATAACAATAGTAATATTTCAACGTATAGGAAAATTCAAAATTTCAAAATTTCAAAATTTATTTTTGCATCAACCAATCTCAACGCTGAATATCGGCGACTTATCTTTCCTTAAAGATAGGATTAAAATTAAAATAAGATAGAACCATACCATCATTCTTTTAAGAAAGGATAGGAAGCGGAGAAAGAGAATAAAACGTGGAAAAAATATAAAAATCAAAAATAAAAAAATATAAGAGAAGGATAAAGATAGAATAGAACCGTCAGTTGTGCCTAACAATTTAATTTTGTTTATTTTTAACATATTGGTTCATGATATCAAGCTTTCCGTAAAAGGTGTCTGCATTTCAACAAATATATTATTTTAACTGAACTGTTTTTTCAATTATTCATCCGGAACCATTTGGAGAAATTCTTCCAAAATTCCAAAATTTATTTAAAATAAATTAACGATGCCGAATACACCCAAATAAATTCACAGAATTAGATCACTAATGAAGTTACTTCACTTAGCATTACTTTTTCATATAGGAAAAGAAAAATACATAGTATTAGATATATTTTTCACGCTCTTATCTTCTTTTTTATTTCGTATTATTATATTAATAGTAACAAATTTAACATAAATTCCTTTTTTCAAAGGTAGATATTTCAATTTTTTTACAAAACACTTGTCACAGCGGAAAAATGCGCATTGGTTGCGTAACACGTTTTTAAATTCATGATTATTAGATTAAAAACTACAAAAAATATAATCTTATACTAGTTGTTTTATCGACGAGTTAAATTATTATTAACCTTTTATCCTACTTTTTGAATAAAAATTGTAACATTACAACCTTTATTTTACACATTCAAAAATCAGATTTTCGATTATTAATAGAAAATATTTAGAACAATTTCAACTCATATTATTTAAATGAAACGATTTCTTCGTCGTTAGTTTCATGATATAAGTGTATAAACAATAATAGTGCAATCTACTTTTTTTTACTTTTATAATCTTCAAAATTATCCGTATGATAAATCATGATAAATTATGAAAAATTCAAACTTTATTACTAAAATATCAACTCTAAACCACACTTACACGCTTATTTGCCAACGGATAACAGCATATGTATCCGAACCAATCTGATCACGAATAAAATGCTGCAACATGGAATCAAACACTTTTTTATACGGGGATAAAACTGATAAACAATAATCCACAATATGATCGTAAAAGATGAATGAAAGATTATATATTTGATGTTTTATTTTCTTGATAAAAACCAACTAAAATTGATCTGAAATAAAAAATAGACTAAAATCAATTTGAATTTTCGCAATTTTTTTCATGAGGGCCAATCAGGTCACGAATAAAATACTTCAATCCGGCTTCTAACACATTTTTATAAGGGGAGAAAAAATTAATTTTTTTTTTAATTTTCTTAATTGCATGTGTTGTTAAATTATCTTAGGGGTAGTTGCGTATCGTTCCGATCGCTCAAACTTTTTATACCAGTTCTTTATATGACATTCAACGATGTTAAGTAAAAAAACTAAAAAAAGGAGTGGCTAATAACAAATGGGGGCGTAAATACAGCGAATTTCCTTGATCGCGTAAATTGTTAATTAAACTTAGGGGTAGTTGCGTATCGTTCCGATCGCTCAAACTTTGTACACCAGTTCTCTACATGTCATTCAATAATAATATACAAAAAAATTTAAATATCGAGTGGCTAATAACAAATGGCAGCCCGAAAACTGCGTATTCCCTATATGTGTTTAGTTGTTAAATTAACTTAGGGGTAGTAGCGTATCGTTCCGATCGCTCAAACTTTGTACACCAGTTCTCTACATGTCATTCAACAATAATATACAAAAAAATTTAAATATCGAGTGGCTAATAACAAATGGCAGCCCAAAAACTGCGTATTCCCTATATGTGTTTAGTTGTTAAATTAACTTAGGGGTAGTAGCGTATCGTTCCGATCGCTCAAACTTTGTACACCGGTTCTTTACATAACATTCAACAATAATATACAAAAAAATTAAAAAAAGGACTGGCTAATAACAAATGGCAGCCCAAAAACTGAGTATTACCTATATGTGTTTAGTTGTTAAATTAACTTAGGGGTAGTAGCGTATCGTTCCGATCGCTCAAACTTTGTACACCAGTTCTCTACATGTCATTCAACAATAATATACAAAAAATTTAAAAAAAGGAGTGGCTAATAACAAATGGCAGCCCAAAAACTGAGTATTCCCTATATGTGTTTAGTTGTTAAATTAACTTAGGGGTAGTAGCGTATCGTTCCGATCGCTCAAACTTTGTACACCAGTTCTCTACACGTCTTTCAACAATAATATACAAAAAAATTAAAAAAAGGAGTGGCTAATAACAAATGGCAGCCCGAAAACTGCGTATTCCCTATATGTGTTTAGTTGTTAAATTAACTTAGGGGTAGTAGCGTATCGTTCCGATCGCTCAAACTTTGTACACCAGTTCTCTACATGTCTTTCAACAATAATATACAAAAAAATTAAAAAAAGGTGTGGCTAATAACAAATGGCAGCCCGAAAACTGCGTATTCCCTATATGTGTTTAGTTGTTAAATTAACTTAGGGGTAGTAGCGTATCGTTCCGATCGCTCAAACTTTGTACACCAGTTCTCTACATGTCATTCAACAATAATATACAAAAAAATTTTAATATCGAGTGGCTAATAACAAATGGCAGCCCAAAAACTGCGTATTCCCTATATGTGTTTAGTTGTTAAATTAACTTAGGGGTAGTAGCGTATCGTTCCGATCGCTCAAACTTTGTACACCGGTTCTTTACATAACATTCAACAATAATATACAAAAAAATTAAAAAAAGGAGTGGCTAATAACAAATGGCAGCCCAAAAACTGAGTATTCCCTATATGTGTTTAGTTGTTAAATTAACTTAGGGGTAGTAGCGTATCGTTCCGATCGCTCAAACTTTGTACACCGGTTCTTTACATAACATTCAACAATAATATACAAAAAAATTTATATATCGAGTGGCTAATAACAAATGGCAGCCCAAAAACTGCGTATTCCCTATATGTGTTTATTTGTTAAATTAACTTAGGGGTAGTAGCGTATCGTTCCGATCGCTCAAACTTTGTACACCAGTTCTCTACATGTCATTCAACAATAATATACAAAAAAATTTTAATATCGAGTGGCTAATAACAAATGGCAGCCCAAAAACTGCGTATTCCCTATATGTGTTTAGTTGTTAAATTAACTTAGGGGTAGTAGCGTATCGTTCCGATCGCTCAAACTTTGTACACCGGTTCTTTACATAACATTCAACAATAATATACAAAAAAATTAAAAAAAGGAGTGGCTAATAACAAATGGCAGCCCAAAAACTGAGTATTCCCTATATGTGTTTAGTTGTTAAATTAACTTAGGGGTAGTAGCGTATCGTTCCGATCGCTCAAACTTTGTACACCGGTTCTTTACATAACATTCAACAATAATATACAAAAAAATTTAAATATCGAGTGGCTAATAACAAATGGCAGCCCAAAAACTGCGTATTCCCTATATGTGTTTAGTTGTTAAATTAACTTAGGGGTAGTAGCGTATCGTTCCGATCGCTCAAACTTTGTACACCGGTTCTTTACATAACATTCAACAATAATATATAAAAAAATTAAAAAAAGGTGTGGCTAATAACAAATGGCAGCCCGAAAACTGCGTATTCCCTATATGTGTTTAGTTGTTAAATTAACTTAGGGGTAGTAGCGTATCGTTCCGATCGCTCAAACTTTGTACACCGGTTCTTTACATAACATTCAACAATAATATATAAAAAAATTAAAAAAAGGTGTGGCTAATAACAAATGGCAGCCCGAAAACTGCGTATTCCCTATATGTGTTTAGTTGTTAAATTAACTTAGGGGTAGTAGCGTATCGTTCCGATCGCTCAAACTTTGTACACCAGTTCTCTACATGTCATTCAACAATAATATACAAAAAATTTAAAAAAAGGAGTGGCTAATAACAAATGGCAGCCCAAAAACTGAGTATTCCCTATATGTGTTTAGTTGTTAAATTAACTTAGGGGTAGTAGCGTATCGTTCCGATCGCTCAAACTTTGTACACCAGTTCTCTACACATCTTTCAACAATAATATACAAAAAAATTAAAAAAAGGAGTGGCTAATAACAAATGGCAGCCCGAAAACTGCGTATTCCCTATATGTGTTTAGTTGTTAAATTAACTTAGGGGTAGTAGCGTATCGTTCCGATCGCTCAAACTTTGTACACCAGTTCTCTACATGTCTTTCAACAATAATATACAAAAAAATTAAAAAAAGGAGTGGCTAATAACAAATGGCAGCCCGAAAACTGCGTATTTCCTATATGTGTTTAGTTGTTAAATTAACTTAGGGGTAGTAGCGTATCGTTCCGATCGCTCAAACTTTGTACACCGGTTCTTTACATGTCATTCAACAATAATATACAAAAAAATTTAAATATCGAGTGGCTAATAACAAATGGCAGCCCAAAAACTGCGTATTCCCTATATGTGATTAGATGTTAAATTAACTTAGGGGTAGTTGCGTATCGTTCCGATCGCTCAAACTTTGTACACCGGTTCTTTACATGACATTGAACAATAATATACAAAAAAATTTAAATATCGAGTGGCTAATAACAAATGGCAGCCCAAAAACTGCGTATCCCTTATATGTGTTTAGTTGTTAAATTAACTTAGGGGTAGTAGCGTATCGTTCCGATCGCTCAAACTTTGTACACCAGTTCTCTACATGTCTTTCAACAATAATATACAAAAAAATTAAAAAAAGGAGTGGCTAATAACAAATGGCAGCCCGAAAACTGCGTATTTCCTATATGTGTTTAGTTGTTAAATTAACTTAGGGGTAGTAGCGTATCGTTCCGATCGCTCAAACTTTGTACACCGGTTCTTTACATGTCATTCAACAATAATATACAAAAAAATTTAAATATCGAGTGGCTAATAACAAATGGCAGCCCAAAAACTGCGTATTCCCTATATGTGATTAGATGTTAAATTAACTTAGGGGTAGTTGCGTATCGTTCCGATCGCTCAAACTTTGTACACCGGTTCTTTACATGACATTGAACAATAATATACAAAAAAATTTAAATATCGAGTGGCTAATAACAAATGGCAGCCCAAAAACTGCGTATCCCTTATATGTGATTAGTTGTTAAATTAACTTAGGGGTAGTTGCGTATCGTTCCGATCGCTCAAACTTTGTACACCGGTTCTTTACATAACATTCAACAATAATATACAAAAAAATTAAAAAAAGGAGTGGCTAATAACAAATGGCAGCCCGAAAACTGCGTATTCCCTATATGTGATTAGTTGTTAAATTAACTTAGGGGTAGTAGCGTATCGTTCCGATCGCTCAAACTTTGTACACCGGTTCTTTACATAACATTCAACAATAATATACAAAAAAATTTAAATATCGAGTGGCTAATAACAAATGGCAGCCCAAAAACTGCGTATTCCCTATATGTGTTTAGTTGTTAAATTAACTTAGGGGTAGTAGCGTATCGTTCCGATCGCTCAAACTTTGTACACCGGTTCTTTACATAACATTCAACAATAATATATAAAAAAATTAAAAAAAGGTGTGGCTAATAACAAATGGCAGCCCGAAAACTGCGTATTCCCTATATGTGTTTAGTTGTTAAATTAACTTAGGGGTAGTAGCGTATCGTTCCGATCGCTCAAACTTTGTACACCAGTTCTCTACATGTCATTCAACAATAATATACAAAAAATTTAAAAAAAGGAGTGGCTAATAACAAATGGCAGCCCAAAAACTGAGTATTCCCTATATGTGTTTAGTTGTTAAATTAACTTAGGGGTAGTAGCGTATCGTTCCGATCGCTCAAACTTTGTACACCAGTTCTCTACACATCTTTCAACAATAATATACAAAAAAATTAAAAAAAGGAGTGGCTAATAACAAATGGCAGCCCGAAAACTGCGTATTCCCTATATGTGTTTAGTTGTTAAATTAACTTAGGGGTAGTAGCGTATCGTTCCGATCGCTCAAACTTTGTACACCAGTTCTCTACATGTCTTTCAACAATAATATACAAAAAAATTAAAAAAAGGAGTGGCTAATAACAAATGGCAGCCCGAAAACTGCGTATTTCCTATATGTGTTTAGTTGTTAAATTAACTTAGGGGTAGTAGCGTATCGTTCCGATCGCTCAAACTTTGTACACCGGTTCTTTACATGTCATTCAACAATAATATACAAAAAAATTTAAATATCGAGTGGCTAATAACAAATGGCAGCCCAAAAACTGCGTATTCCCTATATGTGATTAGATGTTAAATTAACTTAGGGGTAGTTGCGTATCGTTCCGATCGCTCAAACTTTGTACACCGGTTCTTTACATGACATTGAACAATAATATACAAAAAAATTTAAATATCGAGTGGCTAATAACAAATGGCAGCCCAAAAACTGCGTATCCCTTATATGTGTTTAGTTGTTAAATTAACTTAGGGGTAGTAGCGTATCGTTCCGATCGCTCAAACTTTGTACACCAGTTCTCTACATGTCTTTCAACAATAATATACAAAAAAATTAAAAAAAGGAGTGGCTAATAACAAATGGCAGCCCGAAAACTGCGTATTTCCTATATGTGTTTAGTTGTTAAATTAACTTAGGGGTAGTAGCGTATCGTTCCGATCGCTCAAACTTTGTACACCGGTTCTTTACATGTCATTCAACAATAATATACAAAAAAATTTAAATATCGAGTGGCTAATAACAAATGGCAGCCCAAAAACTGCGTATTCCCTATATGTGATTAGATGTTAAATTAACTTAGGGGTAGTAGCGTATCGTTCCGATCGCTCAAACTTTGTACACCGGTTCTTTACATGACATTGAACAATAATATACAAAAAAATTTAAATATCGAGTGGCTAATAACAAATGGCAGCCCAAAAACTGCGTATCCCTTATATGTGATTAGTTGTTAAATTAACTTAGGGGTAGTTGCGTATCGTTCCGATCGCTCAAACTTTGTACACCGGTTCTTTACATAACATTCAACAATAATATACAAAAAAATTAAAAAAAGGAGTGGCTAATAACAAATGGCAGCCCGAAAACTGCGTATTCCCTATATGTGATTAGTTGTTAAATTAACTTAGGGGTAGTAGCGTATCGTTCCGATCGCTCAAACTTTGTACACCAGTTCTCTACATGTCTTTCAACAATAATATACAAAAAAATTAAAAAAAGGAGTGGCTAATAACAAATGGCAGCCCGAAAACTGCGTATTTCCTATATGTGTTTAGTTGTTAAATTAACTTAGGGGTAGTAGCGTATCGTTCCGATCGCTCAAACTTTGTACACCGGTTCTTTACATGTCATTCAACAATAATATACAAAAAAATTTAAATATCGAGTGGCTAATAACAAATGGCAGCCCAAAAACTGCGTATTCCCTATATGTGATTAGATGTTAAATTAACTTAGGGGTAGTTGCGTATCGTTCCGATCGCTCAAACTTTGTACACCGGTTCTTTACATGACATTGAACAATAATATACAAAAAAATTTAAATATCGAGTGGCTAATAACAAATGGCAGCCCAAAAACTGCGTATCCCTTATATGTGATTAGTTGTTAAATTAACTTAGGGGTAGTTGCGTATCGTTCCGATCGCTCAAACTTTGTACACCGGTTCTTTACATAACATTCAACAATAATATACAAAAAAATTAAAAAAAGGAGTGGCTAATAACAAATGGCAGCCCGAAAACTGCGTATTCCCTATATGTGATTAGTTGTTAAATTAACTTAGGGGTAGTTGCGTATCGTTCCGCTCGCTCAAACTTTGTACACCAATTCCTTACATGACAATAAATAATTATATGCGAAAATATAAAACGATTTAGTGGCTAATAACAAATTAGAGCTAAAAGATATCAATTTTGCTTTCTTACCTGTTTAAATGAAATTAGGGGTGGTTCGGGGTAGTTCCAAGCGCTCAAAATTTTCACTCATAATTTTACATAAGAATAAATAATTGTTGTTGAAAATAATTAATTATTTTGTACTAAATAACATATAACAATATTCGAGAATGTCTTAATTTTTAAGGGTATTTTTTAGAGGGTGGTAGGTGATTCCAATAGTTTTGTTTTGGCTTTTTATCATTATTATATCGAATTTCAGCGATGAATTTTGATAAGAAGGCATTTGTCTAAATTTCGTTTTTTTCGTTCAAGTTGAACGTTCCAAACTTCAAACTCATATAATAATACCTAATCTGATAATAATACTTTCTTGTACAGTTAACCTCATAAGCCATGTTTTCGTTTAAACAATTTTCCTTTTGTCGATATTCTATCCAAAATTGAGGAAAATGTAAAAATTAGTAATATGCGGCAGTTAGTCGATAAAACAGGTCAAACGTTTGCTAATCACCAGATATCCCTATATGAGTTCTACATTGCGTAATTATAATAATAAGTAATTCAAATTCTACTCAATTAACCATTCACATTTTATGTACATATACATAAATAATTTTTTCTAAGGTTTTCTATAATTTTGTCAACATGCTAATTTTATAATTAATATTTTAACTATATAAAATAACATAATTCTGAACAAAGTAATAAAAAAATTGAATTGACTAGTTAAAATTGAAAAAAAACAATCATTGATAAAAAACTTATAGCTTAGTTTTATATTTGTTGAATTATTTAATAACGAACTTAATTTTACTTCCATTCTTCTTAACAATATAAAGTAATAATCCATTGTAGCATATTATAAAAATACTTCAATATATTGAAGTATTTTCTATACTTCAATAAGTACTTAAGTATTTTCTATACTTCAATAAGTACTTCAATATATTGAAGTATTTGTATAATATGCTACAATGGATTATTACTTTATATTGTTAAGAAGAATGGAAGTAAAAATACTTCAATATATTGAAGTACTTATTAAAGTATAGAAAATACTTAAATACTTATTGAAGTATAGAAAATACTTCATTTTGGAGATCATAATCTTTCTCCATGTAGGGATTATTAGTTGCAGCATATCGATTGCAACACTGGTTAATACCTTCGCGAATACCGCGCTAGATGAACATGAACATGTCAATATTTGCAAAAAACTCTAATTTTACCTTTGTATACTTCAACATAGTATCCCAATTGAACTTAGGTTGTATAATAGTGAGTCGGATCTAAAGAGATTGTTTTACGGCAATTGGCTCTGAAATTTTCAAAGACTTCAGACAAGAGAAGGACGTTGGGTTAAGGTTTAGATCTGAATAGCTGCCGAGATCAGTGATGTTAAATGATCTCCAAACGTTTACCGCGTAAGCATACTCCTCGTCATCGATCTCACAATCATATAGTGTAACAGCGTAGTTACGGTCAGGCAAGAAATGTACGATGGTTCACGCGATTAGCGCATGGGCGCCAGGCACTGAGGGGAAATGAGGGAGCAGTGCCTCTCCTTTAGATATGGCTAGCTCTAAGATTGAGGAGCGGGAGCAGGTTCCTGTGAATTTACCTAGAATGAATGGGATAAGGAACTGGGGATTGCATACAATTAAATGTCTATAATAAAAATTAAAGTGAATGATAAATAAGAGATTTATTATAGATTAAACAAACAAATACTCGGTAATTAAATTAGGCAATTAATAAGGTGTTAGAACGAGTACTAACATGATAATGAGCTTCGACTTACTCGACTAATTCGACGACTAATTAAATTAAATATTTCAAGATTGTAATTTTGAGACTTTGGCTCTCTTCGGCTTGACCGTACGATAGTCAAGCCAGGCATAGAGGAAAACAAAATATTCTAATAGCGCGAGGTCACTTACAATCGCTAATGATACAATTGATTCGCCGATAGTCAAGTTTCCATTTAGAATAAGATTTGAGTCACACACATGAACGATTGAAGCAATTTAATAAGCTTGAAATGACTGTTACCTTAATTGCTTACAAAGCTCTGATAATCCACTTACTGATACATGCTCGCTGATTGACACGGAACAAGACCTTTGACGGTAGTTGATTAGTTAGGCAAGGTAACGGCAAACAATGCAACGTGAACACTTATGATTGAATGAGGCACGCTTTAGCTAATCAAAGACTGACTTTGTAATGCAATTTCGAATGCCGGAGAAAGCGTTATCTCGGCGCAGTATGACAAGCGCGGGTTTAGAACGTCCGGCGTTGACCGCAGCCTAGAACTCTCTGCCGAATTCCTTTTCTTCTCCGTCTTTGCTAGCATTGCCCCTCATCTCGTTGTACTTAGCTTCCGAGAGTGGGCTTGGTAATTGTTTGTGTGTACTTGGTAAGTGTGTTGTAAGTGTGGTGTGACGTCATATGGCCTTGACTCAGGGAAACATGAAATAAATACAAAATATGAAAATATCGTGTGACCTGTACTTTGTCAAATACGTCGCGAGAGCCAATAGTGCTCATTGCGCATGAGAGAGTCAGCAGCGGTCAATTAGCCTACCGCTGCCTGATCTTGTCCCATGTTACAATAGATTGCGGTAAAAGTCTTTTTTTTTGTAGTTTAGTTGTAGGGAAACATACCTTTTCTCTTTAACAAAACAATTTGCTCCGTTATATATCTATTATCTTGTTAAAATTGCTGTTCCAAGATATTATAACTTTCTAAATACAAAGATAGTTTGCCGAGCGAAAATGTCATGAATCGAAATGAATCGATAAATCGTAGATTTATATTAGTACCTTTAACATACTTGGTACAAACTATATATTTTTCCTTGGTTTGAGCAATGAGGGCAACTTGACCAAGAAATTAATTAGCAATCTCTTTGATAAATAGATGTGGGTCGAATCTGCTAAGATTATGAAAAAACACAGGTATCGTTCTTGATTCTTAATAAATAACGTTGCGGGTACTATGACCAGTTCCTCGATACTTTTCAGTAAAGTGACAATGATCTCGTACTTTTTTATCCATATCATTTAAAGTCTTTTTACATATATAATATACATAGACATATAGATAGTGCAGTTTCTCATCCAATGTCATATTCGTCATTGGTTGAGGATTATCATATAATTGTTGTAATGGTTTAGTCAAATCATGAAGATGATGCACAAATCATGTGGCTAGCTCAACAACTTCAATATTTTTTCGTCTGTAACTTTTATGAAAACTTCCTGTTCTGTAACTTTTTTTAGAATGAAAGAGATTCATTATAGCTGCACTTAAAAAAAAAAACTCAACGCTATAAGGTTTACGATGTTTGTATCCACGTTCATGACTAAGTATTGATTACAGTAAACTTTCAAAATCAGCGTACACGACATATGGCATAAGACATTCATTTTTGAAATTGTTGAATTCTAAAAACTCTTTTTGTCGCTAGGAAGTAGAATTTTGCACATATTTATGTTTTGACAATCAACCTCATGAACTTTCAATTTTACTTCACTTCTAAAATAGTGCAGGCATCGGCCGCATATGGGCAAATCCACGGAACTTTTAACTTTTGTGAAATAGCCATAACATTGCAATTATTGTAGCTATGTAAAATTGTAAGCAAATACTTATATGCCATTTCGATAGAGCATCCTATTACTAACATTTATACAAAAAAGGAGTGCCAAAGTCTTTTTTATTTAAAAAAAATAGTCCGTTAAAACCTTGAAAATTGGAAATTTTTCAATGAAATAACCTAAATTTTTTTCAATCTTTCGCATGCCCTACTCGCGGCCCTTCAAGGATCATATTGATTAAACTTTAGATAGATAATTGACCATAATAGGAAATCGTGGCATGAGTCATGTCGATGTGCGAATCCCCATAACAGTCCTACACCATGCCAATGACGTGAAATAACTTTATGTGAAATCGATGTTTTATCAATATTTTGTTCTTTTATGATCGCGGCCCTTAATATAACCAACTATTTGAACGTATTACTTATTCCTGATACCAAAACGAAGAGATCTAGCCGTGACACGAATATGCGCGCGTGATATACGCGTGACAAGATGAGTTTTAAGTAGATAAGAAAATTCGTGTAACCATAAAAAATTCCATAATATCGTATAGCACATCTTTAAAAATATTTTAATATGATTTCTGTTGCCTGTGATTCCATTAATCCATTAATTATGATCATAAAATACGAGGGCCGCAAGAACCCCTGTTATTATACCGTTGCTATCAAATAAAATGAATATATATTAATAAAACGACGATAAAGTCAAAGTTATACATTCCCAAAGAAAACAAAAATTGGATGTGCAGAAAAGTAGTATAAATTGAATACTTGCAGTCAAATTACAAGCAAATGAACGCGAACTTAGGAATACGTGTATGTAGTTGTTGTAAAAGTCCACTTTTATTTTTTGAGTGCCTGTATCATCAAAAATACTTCTTTTTCTCGTACACATTTAATAAGCATTTATGTTGACGACTTTATGTTCGCGAAATAGTTCTAGGACATTCTCATCATTTTTTGTTTACAAATTCTCGACAAATGAACGTTATTTATCAATGAGAGATTATAAAGAATGATTTAATTTAATAAAATTTAATTTTTGTTCGAATTACTTATATTTAACCTTCTGACCTTGACGGCCCTCGGTAAAAATGTTGCACAAACGTGGAATATTACTCCTCGATGGTAGATAAACATATGTGCAAAATAACAAGAGTGTGCGATTAAATTTTTAATCCGTAGTGCATTTTATCCAGGATATTATGAGGAGGCACTAGATCTTTTTTCACATCATCATTGAAATCAACATAAATCAACATAAAAAAAAGGTTTTGTATGTTTCAAAAACATAGTCAAATGTTTAAGATTGCTTATTACATTAATCTTGAATCTTTTTTTAAAGGCGCTGTTGATATCATTCCAGTGAACTGTAGAGTTTGTGATCATGCCTTCATATGAGGCAGCAGTCATGTTAGAACTTGAAGTTTGTTGGCGACGAGTACCAATCACGACCTCTCTTGGGGCATAAACCTTTAGTAAATCTAATATAGTAATGATCAGAGATATAGCTGCCTGAAATTTCTGCTTATCAGCCAAGTTCACCATTGTTGAGAGAGGAAGTTCATTTGCTTTTTGCATTGCCACTGAACCTAATGTTAACCATCTTGCGATATCTTCAGGGCTCGTACGCCCTACTTTCGCAATATGATACGAATGCAAAAGCCATAAAGCGGTTTTTTTGAAATGCTGAGCCATTGTAGATGTGCAGTGAACGTAAACGATCGATTACACAGATCAAGCGCTTCAACTATCTTATATTGAGCTTCTAGTCACATAAGAGTGGGGGAAAACGAATGTGGTGGGAGGAAAACCGTTACGATAAAGTGTAAGACAAATTTATGGTGGGAAAAACTGAAATATGATTGAAAAAAGATAATTAATTGTTGTACTTTTATTTTTTTTTGTAATAAATACTATTTTTTATATATAAAAATGATTTTTATAATTATATTTGAAAAATTATGATGAAAATGACATTAAAATATTAAAAGAAAGTAGGGATACGATAAACAATTTTTTCGACCAATTGGACATAAATGTGAATGTCGAGTGCAAATAATAAAAGCAAAAGCATGTGCACACGGTAAAAATTTGGAAGCAATTTTTGTGGAGGCATGTCTTACATGTCGCGTAACGCGTTGCGATTTTGATCGTTTACACGCTGCGTAATCACGGCGGTGTGGAAGTTTTCCACATTGGCGATCTTGTTGTGAAGATTACTAAATATATTTATACACTCTTGACAGCCGTTCATAGCATCGGCTACCATAGCGCCAACTTACAATGAGGCATATTAACACATTTATAATTATTTATTTAACAAAAAATGCTAAATTCCGAGTAATAAAAATTTTTAAATCCTTGTTTTCGAGTTAAATCTCAATGTAGATCTTTATGAATAGCGCATAAAAGGCGTCCTCAAATCCTGGACTTTAAGTCATAGAGGTAGGTTTACTTTATTCCATTGATTTTCCGAATGTGAAATCGGTCTTCAAAAAAATCAGAAGAGGACATTTCTGGCGTAAATGTGTCTGAACTTTCGAACTACATTGTCAGAATTTTGAAAAAATGCATATTAACACATTTATAATTGTTTATTTAACAGAAAATGCGAAATTTCGAGTGATAAAATTTTTAAATCTCATTGTAGGTCTTTATGAATAGTGCATATAAGGCGTCCTCAAATCCTGGACTTTTAGTCATAGGGGTAGGTTTTATGAAATTCAATATGGCGGCATCTAATATGGCGGTTAAAAGAAGGACATTTTTTGCTACTTTTCGTACTTTTTCGAAAAAGAATGTTTTTACCAATATTCATCAAACTTCGTGTATAGGGATTTTTCAGGTCGCTGATTACGAATTTGCAATCAGATTTTCAAAATTCAAGATGGTGTATCCAATATGGCAGCCAAAAATGTTGAAAAATATCAGGTTTGTATGAAAATTGGTCTACAAGGCTTTTTTGGGTCACTGATTACGAATTAATCATCAGATTTTGAATATTCAAGATGGTGAATCCAATATGGCGGCCGAAAGGTTTGAAAAATGTCAGGTTTTTATGAAAATTGGTGTACGAAGCTTTTTTGGGTCGCTGATTAGGAATTAATTATCAGATTTTGAATATTCAAGATGGCAAATTCAATATAACGGCTAGAAATAAAAAATTTTCTTAGTTTTTTTTAGAAATCAGTACATGTAGGCTTTTTATAGTAAATCACTGATTAACGATTTGTCGTCAAATTTTCAAAATTTTGCATCGCTGTTATAAAGTTTTCTATCCTTTTACAATTTTCTAACCAAAGAAAAGCATGTATAGAGGGGTTTTGGGCTTGTATTATGTATACACTAACAGTTTTTAAAGTTTCGAATTGTTGGATAAAAAATATGGTCAAAAGCTCGATTCATCAACATTTCCAAGCTTTTGAGTATCAAAATAAAAAACTAACTAAAAACTAAAAAAAATTTTTATTTCTAGCCGCCATATTGAATTTGCCATCTTGAATTTTCAAAATCTGATAATTAATTCGTAATCAGCGACCCAAGAAAGCTTCGTACACCAAATTTCATAGAAACCTGTCAGTTTTCAAACCTTTCAGCCTCCCTATTAAATCTACCATCTTGAATTTTCAAAATCTGATTGTAAATTCGTAATCAGCGACCCGAAAAATCCCTATACACGAAGTTTGATGAATATTGGTAAAAAATTCTTTTTCGAAAAAGTACGAAAAGTAGCAAAAAATATCCTTCTTTGAACCGCCATATTGGATGCGACCATGTTGAATTTCATAAAACCTACCCCTATGACTAAAAGTCCAGGATTTGAGGACGCCTTATATGCACTATTCATAAAGACCTACAATGAGATTTAAAAATTTTATCACTCGAAATTTCGCATTTTCTGTTAAATAAACAATTATAAATGTGTTAATATGCATTTTTTCAAAATTCTGACAATGTAGTTCGAAAGTTCAGACACATTTACGCCAGAAATGTCCTCTTCTGATTTTTTTGAAGACTGATTTCACATTCGGAAAATCAATGGAATAAAGCAGATAAAAATCGTCCATTTGGGTCTTAATGAAAACTTAATGGGGTGATCGCCTATGTCGGGAGGCATTCTACATGGGGGGTATAGTCCTGATGAGGATATTTGGAATCTTAGAAACTTATTTTTCTACGAGTGGCAGGTATACTACAATGGATTTCGGCGAGTGTACATGGAAGTGTTTAGCGATTATTACAATTTACTTATTGGACCAGTATAATGCATCGATGTGAGTGTAATTGTATATAAGTTTGATATGCGTGTTAAATTACATTTGTTATAGCATCCTTCAGCGGTGGAATGTGTCGCGCGGAAGTGAATGTAGTGTAATTATTTAATGAATTATAATATGTATAAAAAAATTTTTATCTGTATAATATGTCCTTTTCCTATCTGCGTATTTTATTTCGGGTGAGAAGGTAAGAATTGTTAAGATTAAGTGTCTGAAGAAAACAATCCGTACAGTGGTTTAGTGTTTTTGAGATATTAATTATTGTTATTTGGAGAAGGTTCAGTTGGGATAGGTAAGAATAATAATTTGGATTTTTGTGGGGATGGGTTCATAACTATGTCTTGGAGTTCGATCTTTTCTTTGTAATGATTTGGGCTTTGTAAGGTTGTAAATAGGTGTGTTATTGAGCTGGAAATTGCCCCAAAAAGGTGGAAGGACCAACCATAGATTATATGCAAGATGCATCTTGTAATGATGGTGTCAACTATTAGTTTTCCTATGTCTGGGATTATAAGTATCATGATGATTGTTGACGAAGTCGATTCACACGTGATGTGTTTATCAATGATCAGGTTCCAGGTTCCTTCGGCAAATTTTTTCAGTGAATTTTCCGTGATGATGTTTTCTAATGTTTGTTCTCCAGCTGTTTCTTTGGCTATGATGTTTAGGAGTAATGTTTTTTTCCTTGGGAACATTATCTGATTCTGTAGTTCTTCTAATTCTTCTTGAGAGTATATGCCGTTTGTTGCAAGAGATACAATTGATTTGAACGTCCATTCGGTGTTGGTGTTTGGTTTGAGTATGTGTGAGGGTGTTGTTTTAGATGGTGTTGGCGCGAATTTTATCCATTCATTCTCAATCTTGTAGTAAGTAGGTATTATTGAATTGCAGTTTACTTGTGTATCTAGAAACCAGTTTTTATTCCCCGTGAGGACAGGTAATTCGCTGTAGCACTCTTTGAGGTGTAATATCTTGACTGTTGTAGGTATGTATTTTATTATGTGTACTACTTCCCCTGCAATTGTTGCCATTTATCCTGGGTTTTCCATAATTTTATGTGAAAATTCATCCGGAGAAAGGATTGCAATGGATAGGGAATTTTGGAATGTTTTTTTTTTCGATTTCATATTTACTTGTTATAAGATCTATATCTCGTACAGAGATTATTAAGTTGTTTCCTGAAATATTTTTGTGCGTATATAAATTTCGAATTGATATATGTAAAAAGATCTAAGCTTACGCTATCTCGGTTGTTTACGATGTCATTTTCGAACTTGTAAGTATTTAAATTATTGTTTTTTGTGGTGATTAATAGTTTTAGGTGTTCTGTTCTAACGAATTCTCTATCGCATCTTATTATTTTATCTTTAGCTGTTAGTGCAAATGTGATCTCACTGGTGTTTAACATATAGATTACTTCATGGGTTTTATTAATAGTATATCTTGTTGCTAACCCTTTGTGTAAGATATCATATTTATTTTTGAAACGTTTGTCTTCTGAAAGGATATTCCTGAACGTGTATCCTCCTTCCATGTCTAAGCATGATTTTTCTGAGTATATTACATTCTACTCCGGATTTTAGTATTATTTTATCATTATTTAAGCTAACCTTTGCTTTTGATTGAACAAGTGTAATTTCAATTGTCCCTTGGAAGAATGCTTTATTCCAGAAGCCGAAGTTATTTGCATATAATACGCCATTGCAGGTTCTGTCTTCTGCGCTGCCTGTGAAGTCGACTCCTTTCGATGTTGAGGTGTTTATTTTTAGGTTTGCTATTGTGTGGAGATTGTCGTACTTGAAAATTCCGGTTTTATGTATGAGTTGGCATTGCTCGTAATTTAATTTATAAATATATTCTTGTACGCCATTGGGCTTAGATATAAGATCCCATCCCATGATTATACTGTTCGATGAATTTCTTATTCACATTGGATTACGTGCACTACTCGAAATTGAGCTATTTGAATTAGTTCGATGTCTATTATTGTTGAGTTAGCATATGTGTTGTGGAAGTCGTATTTTCCGGAGTCCAGAAGAGAAAAGCTGATAATGTTTGGTGTTGTTAGTCCGCAGTAATATCCGATGAGTATGTAGTTTACTCTAAAAATTGTAGTTAATAACAATAATTTCATCATGATGAAAATGACCTAAAACGTAGTAAAAAATTAATATTTTTTCTTATGCATAATTAATTTATATACATGTATCGTGTATGGTTTTCCACCTTTAATTACAGTGATATTATTATCAGTTTTATGAATGATTTCGAACAGTCCTAAATTTTGATTTTTTTCTAGTTTTCCAAGTTTTGGTTCTCTTATATGCCAGACATAGTCGCCTTTTTTAAAGTCGGTTGGATTCATGAAACGGTAATAATATTTTTTTGATTTTTCTTTTGATAAAATCAGATTTTCTCGTGCGGCTTCAGCAACATCTTCCATATTTTTTATTAATTGCGATATATAATTATTAAATGTTAGGAGTTGTACATGTGCTTTAAGTGATTCATTTAATGGTAGTCGCGGAGGGTGGGTGAAAACTAGTTCGTGTGTAGTGAATTTGTGTGTCGTGTGTGCTTGTATTGTAATGGAAATGTACTGATTCTGGTAGGTTATCCCATTCTATTTTCTTTGAAGCGAAGTTTTTTAGATATTCGCACAGTGGGTGATGGGCTCTTTCTAGTGAGGCATTTGATTGGGATGGGAATGCTGTTGTTTAGATTTTTGAAAATTTGAATCTTTTAGCAATTGCTTTTAATAATTTTCTTCTGAAATTTACACCGCGAACTCTTAAAACTATCTTTGGAGAGTTGAAAGTGCACATGAATTTTTTTATGAATACGTCAGCTACTGACTCCGCGGTATGGTTGAAAATGGGCTTACGATGAAAAATTTTGAAAGTTGGTCTTGTATTGTTAAAATGTATTTGTTGTTGTTATTGTTATATTTAATGGTCCTACTATGTCCATTGCTATTTTATCAAATGTTTTGAATGGTGTATCTGTGATAATCATTGGTTGTCTCGTTCTTATTCTTCTTAGTTTATTTTTTTGGCAACATTTACTTTTTTTGATATGGTTTTCTATATTTTTTTCATATTTCCCCAGAAGTATTTGTATGTAATGCGCTTTATTGTTCTATTTATTCTTGAATGTCCGCCAAGCTTTGATGTATGATGTAAGTTGAATATGTTATCTCGATTGGTAATATTTACGTATTCTATATAGTTTAGACGTTATAACGAGCGGACAGACCCTCGTTATGTCTCTCTCTCTCTCTCCATACATAATTATAATTATCCTCATATATATTTGTCATATATCTATTTCACATGTATGGCAGCCAAAGGTAAGTCAGAGAGAGCGCTAATAGAGGGCGAGTTAGAGAGAGAGAATTCGGGAAGCCGACGCGATGCGCGCGAGAACGAGAGTGGGGATTCATCACGGTATCGGTGACTTCGACGCACGCGGACGTATCACGAGCGGATACACACGTGCTCGCGATCTTGTTCTTCGTGACTGATTTTTCGGCGTTTCCGGCGAGTACGCGAGCGTCCACTCGGTGCAAGACTTCGGTGCTGAGATTGCCCCTAGCGCCCTTGGTGGGCTAATTCCTGCGATTACGCGTGCGAGCCTTTAAGGCCGCCCGCCTCCTGACTGCACCCGAGCTGTACACTACGCGTCCTCGCGAGCTACGTGCGAGGCTGAAGGCACCGTTTCCAGGGCTGACGCTGAGACGTCATTGTAAGTACCACTTCGAATACGTGTCTCTCTCGCTAACCTTTCGCCGCTCCTCTCTCTCTCTCGCTTACGCTGCGTTCTAACTCTGTACTTTCCTCAGTAGTAAACTCAATGCTGTTTGTATATCTGCTTTCTTTCTCTGAGCACCTTACCTATCGTAGTCAATCCCGTTCTGTTCTACCCTCGCACCTGAATTTCGTGATCGCTCAAAAGCGCCCATAGGACCACACGACGCTCTCTGCGGGTAAGGTAACAGACGCTGTACCACGTCGTTTCTGTTGCTGCTGGGTTAGGCTTTGCACAGCCTACTACGAGGCCCACTCCGAGCTGTTCTTAACTCCCTCGTAAATTATATAACGAGCGACCCACGCTGGGTCAAAACCCCGTTATAACGTATAATAACGTTAATATCGGTATTTTTGAAAGTATTTTTAAAGATTTTTTCTAATGTGTTTCCTTCAAGATTTCGTATTATTAAATTTATTGAAATATTTATTGTTAAATTTTTTTCTTCGTCATAAGTTCTTTAAGAGTTATTATTTGTGTAATATCGTTTATTATTGAAGATGTTGATTAATTTGTATTGATGCATAACGTAAATAGTAATTTTGTTGAGTCTAATTGCATGAATTCTATTTCATTTGGTTTTAAATTATTATTAACTGTTATTGTTGTATTAGATATTAAGTAGTTAGTTTTTTCATCAAATGGTTTGTATAGATTGTCGATAAAAATGACGATATTATTTTTTCTGAATTCGACAGGCATTTTCATAAAAATAATGTTATTGTGTTTTCCTGTAGTACATTTGTCGTTATTGTTTCCTTCTGTTTTATTTGTTTTAATAATTTTTTTAACATTTATGTTGTTGTTTAGATTTTCTGTATCTGTTTCTTCTTTGATTTGTTTTGCTTTCTGATCTCTAGTTAGGATGTTTACTTTGCCATTTGATATTGGGTTTCTTGATAGAGCGTCTGTATTGATGTTAGTATTTCCTAGTTTGTAATGTTATGTCATAATTATAATCTAGCAATTTCAGTTTTCACTTTGGTACTCTTGTAATGTTATCGGCTGATCTAAATTATAGTAGTGGTTTATGGTCGCTAACAATTGTAATATTATTTCCATAAATATAGTTTCTAAAAGTTTTTACTGCGAATACAATTCTTAATGCTTCTCTCATAGGTATGATATCGTTTTTCTGCTGATTTCAGCACTTTCGAAGCAAACGCTATTGGTTTATCTTCTCCTATTTCGCCTTGAGAGAGTATGCATCATAATGCAAAATTTGAAGAGTCTGTTGTTATTGTAAACGGTTTTTTTCATATCTGAGAATTGTAAAATTGGGGCTGTACATGCTTTTTTCAAATTGTCGAATGCTGCTTGTCTTTCGTTATTCCAGATGAATTTGGTATCTTTTTGAAACAATTCTATTAAAGGTTTAGCTTTCTTTGAGAAATAAATTATAAAACGTCTATAGTAGCTCGTTAGTCCTGAAAATTCTCTGATATTTTTTACGTTTTGAGGGGTTGGAATTTTTTCAATTACTCCTATTTTCTTAGGGTCTGTTTTAATTCCTTCTTCACTTATAATGTGACCTAAGAATTCAACTTCTCTTTGAAAGAATTTACATTTGCTTGTGTCTAATTATAGTCCGGCTTTTCTAAGGTTTTCAGCGACCATTTAAAATCTTTCATTATGTTTTTCAACTGTGTTGGAAACTAATTATATCATCTCTATATATGTAGCAGAAGCCTTTTTCTAACAGATCGCCTAGTGCCCTTGTCAGGACTCTTTGAAAAACTCTAGGGGAATTCATCAATCCGAATGGTCGCATTTTAAATTCTAATCGCCCTAAACTCGGTATACTGAACGCGGTTTTGCATATGTCTAAATCCTTCATTTAACTTTGACGAAATCCTAACACTAGATCGATTGTTGTAAAGGATCTATTTTTTCCAATACAATCAAAAATTTCTATTATAATTGGTAGTAAATAGGGAACTGGTATTGCTTTAGCATTTAATTTCCTGTAATCAATAACTAATCTCCATTTCTTTTTCCCATCTTTTGATATATCCTTTTTCGGTACGATCCAGGCAGGTGAATTGAATGCGCTTGTTGATTGTCTGATTAAGTTATTGTCTATTAATTTTTTTGTTTCTGAGATAGCACCTAATTTCAATGTCTCGGGTAGCGGAAATTGTTTAACATAAATTGGTGTATCATGTTAGGTTAATTTCATGTTCTTCTATCACGGTGTTCCTCAATCCAGGACAAGTGTATCTAAAATGGACTCGAAATCGGCTAACGCAAAAAGTTTCTAAATCGTTTGTAAATTAAAAAAATGTAAAACTTAAAATCGTAGCTGATCGCTTTCGCGAATTATGGACGTTTTTGTGTTTTTATCGATAACCCTCATGAAACGCAGAGTAAAACACTCTAATACATAAATGTAGTCGGACTCTTGATCACAATACGAGTAAATTACACATGTATTTATGATTTTTTTATTAAAAGTTTTGTTTTTTTTTTCTTAAATTTAACAATATATTAATTTATCGACTTTCTGAATAATGCTGATTTTCCACTATTTTCGATATAAACTAATAATTTGCAATTGATTTTAAAAGACAAATTGTGTTTGTAGTATATATCAGATAATTCATTGTAGGTTTTCTCCGCTAGGTGGCGTACACTTATTCCCAATCTATCATGAAAAAATTCATCTCAAAATTATATATATACCCCTGATACACCCCCCGCACACTTAGATATTTTAAGATTTATTATTTGATAAAAGAAAAATTAAACGTCTGTTTTTTATATTTTATAAAATAATATTTTTAAAATGATTCATGACGTTTGTAGAAAAAAAATATGTGGACCATGTGGAAAAAAAATTTCTTTTGGTAAAAGAAAGCCATCAGACTTTTTAATAAGTAAATCAACTGAGAACCTTATTAAAAAGTTCATATCGAAGGATTTTGATTTAAGCGATGAAAAATATCCTTTGTTCATATGCAGAACTTGTTATTTAACGCTCCTTGATGTTGAAAAAGGCATTTTTAATAGACACGTGCCAACGATGCCTAATTATAAAGAAATAGTCTTAATGAAAGCGACTCGCGCAAATGACGTTTCTATCTGCGATTGCTACATCTGTGTGACTCCTAAATATAAAGGGCACTAAAAAGTTGAAAAAGGTACAGGTAAATTTAGAGACATTAATAAGGAAATTAATATTTCTTCTGGATTTTATGAATCGCAAAAATCAAAGCAGGTATTATCCAAACAAAGTAGCGTTTAATTATGTACTAAATGCTTTCAAGAAATTGGTAAAGGTAAGACTCATGTTTGCAAAAATTTGAAAGACAATGTTATAAAAATGGTTGAAAAACTTCCTGAAAAAATTCAAGAACAAATTACGACATGTGTAATAAAAAATAATGCTAACTCTCATTTTGATTTGAGTAGTAAGCGTGAAAATATTGATTTAAGGAGGCTCCAGCGACTACCGCCGGGATCAAAAACACAACAAAAAATAAACTTTCAAACTAACGGTTAAAAAATCTTATAAGCAGTTTCTAAAGCAATATTATTACAAAATAGTACGATTTTCAACTACAGTTGGTAATTTTTTACAACAGAAGTTCCAGAATTTGAGTTTGGTACGACGCACATAACCTATAAAGTAGACAATTTCAGACTTTTTTGGAGAATATCTCAAAATTTTCCACGGCTATCCATATTTTGCAGTAAATCATTCGAAAGACCAAGTTTTTATCTATAAGAAGATCAGTTTTTCATTGCGTAACTACACCATTACTTTTAGTTATTGATGAATTTCTAACATTTTTTCACCTTGTTTCATAAGATACTATACAAAAAGCGCAAACTTTGAGATGAAATATCTCGAAATTTTCCACGGCTTGAGGGGTAAAGAAGAATACCGTTGGATTCAGTGCATTTTCATTTATCGAAATCACTATAACTAACATCGAAACTTTTCAATACCCCTCCTCGCTGGAGCCTCCTTAAAGTTAAGCAGTGGCGGACGATCCACAAGGCTTACAATAAATAAAGTTGGAAAGGAACCTATTATATTTGCTGAAGATAATTTAGACAATTTTAGAGTTGAACTGAAAGCATCACAAAACTAAATGCACAAAATTACGAACTTTTTAAGATGTAATGTTGGGAAAATGTCAATCCCAAAAAATTATCGAAATCATATGTCGCAAAAATCTAATTTATTAAATGATATTTACAAAACAGGAGTATATGAATTTGATTGTGAAAATTCAATAGAAAAACAACAACGACCTGTTGTTTACGTCATCGCTGAAGAACTTGTTATTAAAGTAATTGAAAGTAGAAACTTAATAGGTAATATTGTTATCAAAGGCATGGCTGTAATGTGTGTGAGATATTTTTGTTAATGTGATTTATGTTTTTTAGTGGCTGTTTTTCTGTATCATCAGTTGTTAAACTAGGTTTTTGTGGGACCAGCTTGTTATTATTTTTTTCTCTTTCTAGACGTTCCCCCTAGAAAGAGTTTCGCCGTTTCTTGCTCTATTTTCGAAGCACGTGTCTGCTCGTATATATCCCACAGCTTTGCAGATTTCGTAAAAGTTTTCTATTCCTCACTGTTTTTCTAGTAACTTACTGCAGGTGGTAATTGAATGCTCTTGAATGTTGCAGAATTTGCAGAATTTTTTGTATTTTCTGATTTATAATTAATTAATGTTTTTAATTTCCTGTAATTATCTACTACATGTCCGAGATTTTTACAATATTCGCAAAATTTTTTCAGAAACCTATTTAAATTTGTGTTATTTACATGTGTTTCATTGTTGGCATTTGTTTTAAAGTTGCTGTATGGCCAGATTCTTCGCATAATTGGTATTTGTATTGCTGTTTGGTTTTATACTCTGCTATTAATATTTTAGCTTGTTCATAATTTTTTTCCATGTGTCTTCCGTTTTCACAGATTGTGCAGACTTTAAGTGTTACTTGTCATTCATAGTTTTTAATTGTATGTCTTCTGTTATTGCATTTGCCATAGATCGCATCTGAGCTATTTAGATTTGTATGACTAAAATTATTACAAAATTCATATTTGGTTTATTTTGGTTCTGGTTTCTTTGCACAAACGTTCGGATCATGGCCTGCTCCGTCGTATTTACAGCATGCTTCATAATCTTTGATGTATGGGCATTGATCTACCTCGTTTCCTAGATCTTGACAGTTTTGACAGTGTGTTTTGTCTTTCATTTAGTATATGCACTGATTGAATGACTAGGTTGACTGCAGAATTTACAAATTAATTTTATTTTATTTTTTGCATTTTTGCAGTTATTGGAAAGATGATCTTGCTTTTTGCAGTATACACAACCTGCCTTTTTACAAAAAAGTGCTTCATGTTGAAAATCTCTACAAAATCGATAGATGAATATTCTTGTTGGTTCTTCTTGTCTGTCTCGGCTGTATATATAGGTGCTGTTAATTGCCACTTTTTTCAGTGCTTTCCTTCTTTTGATATAATTTTGTATTTCCATTTGTAGCTCTAAGTGATATTGCATTAACTATATTTTCTTGTCCGAGTTCATATTTTATTTCTGTCCATTTTTGAAACTTTTAGTTACGTCCTCATTTCAATTATAAAAAATATTTTAAAATCTTCTGTTGATTTACAATCTGATTTTTTTTGTTCTTTTATATTCATTGCCAATTCTCTTAATCTGTTGGTATATTGTACTACTGTTTCATTTTCTCTTTGAATAATCCTTCGAAGTTTTGCATAGTCCGTGAATGTCATCTTCTATTGGGTATAAAGACCTTATTCCGGTTATTAAATCATCTATGGTATTTATGCTTATGCAGTTGAATCATCACATACCTCTCATTTCATTCTTACTTTTAACAAATTTATGAAGTTTGCTTCATCTATGTCATCAATCAGATTTCTTACTTATTTTAATTTTTTTATATATTCTGTTGTTGACATATTTTTTCCTTCGTACTCAGGGACGTAATTTCCAACATCTTTTAAGTGCAATTTCATTAGTTTTATTGATAATGACTCTTCTGCCATGTTAGTGTATAGTGTCTTGTTAACTCTAATTGCGTTTTTCTTAAAGATATGTGTTTTATTTTCATCATGGATAAGATCTATTAGGTTATCTTCTAAGTTGCAACAGTGGTCTCTCGAAGTTCCCGAAATTAAGTTATGTTCCGTTATATATCTTTCGGTTTTTGAATATTTTCCGCTGATTTCGAGATCGAAAGTTGTATTTGCGTCAAAAGATGCCGCATTGTATACTTGTTTCGGGGAATTTAGTTTTAGGTTCTTCTTTATTAAGGTTTTTTGAATGACTTATTTATCTTCTTGATCAATTAATTTAATATCGTTTGTTTGATTGAGTTGAGTTTTTACTGATGATCTTTGTATTTTTGAACTTTTCCTGAATACGTTTTCTTCTAGTGCATTACTACGTAAGTTAATTTTTAAGCTCTGGATTTTTGTTTACTTATTGACGCGTAAGTTTGATTCGATTTGTTGATATGTTGTTTTGTTTTATATTATTGCTCATTTGAACATTTCTAGAATAAATAAAAATTGCTCTTGAAGTATTTCTCAGGAGCACAGCATTGTATCTTTTTCTGATAGCGTTGTCGTTTTATGTGGGTCATTTACCTCTACAGCTGTTACTTGTGAATGTTATCGCTCCTGTTGAGTCTGTAACTCGTAGGTGATTCTGTAATCTTTTAGTTTATTGAGCTTGCTGCATTAGTTGCAGACATTATACTTTATGTAGTTAGATACCGGAACCAATTGTTACGTCTTAGGCGTTAGCTACCCGCGAAACCTAACATTTAAGACCTACCAATATCAAATTTAGTGGGAAAGGCTCACTTATATTTTCCATGTATATTTTATATATGATGTAGAAGTAGGAGTGGGTTTCGATTCGTGGAAGGGAGTGGACGTGTCTTGGCTGTGCATGCGAGTTTTGGTGAGAAAGTTAATGAGGAAAAGTGTTTGAGGAGAGAGATAGAGGTGAAAAGAGCGTGGAGGTGGAAGAGAAGTGGAGTGGAAAAAGAGAGGCTTGGAGAAGAGCAGGTTGCAGAGTAGGTACTTATGCAGTTGACACAACAATAATAATTTAACACCCTACAGCAATAAAAGCCTCTACAAATATTCAGAAGGTTCTGGAATTAGCCCAGCTTTGGTTAGAAAAATGGATGATAACGATCAACAAAGTAAAATCAATACAGATAACTTACATCTTGAATAAACTTACTCTTCAGTTCATATAAAATATCAAGCAATATCGTAAGTAAATAAAGCTAAATAACTAGAAATATACTTAGATCGTAGATTAACGTGTCGAGACCATATTTAAACTAAATCAGACAAATAAACCTGCAGTTACGAAAAGTTTACTGGATGTTAGGCAAATAATCAAAACTTTTAATTAATAATAAATTATTAATACGTAAAAACAAAATTAAACTAATATGGATTTATGGAACCCAATTATGGAGCAGGGCAACAAAATTAAACAGACATTGTTAAACGATTCCATAATAAAGCCTTAAGCTCAATTGTGAACGTACCGTGGTTCGTCACGAATGAGGTAGTTAAAAAAGACATCAAGGTAACAACAGAAAAAAAAGAATCTCCAAGCAAAAAAATTAAACAGAATATCTGTATATAAAAATCGTTTGGTAAAGAATTTGCTTCATATCTAGTGTTACTTTAATACCTAGCGTTTCAAGATTCAAAAAATATAGAACACCATGTTTACGATCTTAAAATTTATATTGTTATTTTTTATTTAAAAATATAATGTAATATAACGAGTTTGTCAACAACTCGTTATGTCTCTCTCTTCACATTAATTATATAACAATAATATATGTACATACTCATGTATCTACTTTTATATTATATTACTAGCAGCCGCAGTAGACGACAGCAGCTGAACTAAGGTAAGAGAGAGAACGCTAGCAGAGAGAGAGAGAGAGAGAGACGGCGTAGGTTGGTAGGACTGGCGAGCCGGGGTGCCGCGAAAGAGAGATGTGTTCAAAAAATACCCGGAATTTTTTAATTTTGCGGGTCTGGAGAGTCCGATTGTCAAAATTTTTTTTTAATGTGTTAGTATACATGCCCCTGAAGTATGATAAAATTTTCAGCTATATTCACTTTTACTTTGTCTGCGGTATTCGCTAAGGTTTGACGTGTTTTTATGAGCTCGGCGATTTTCGTTTTTTAAAAGAAATGGATCAAAGAATTTGTATTAAATTTTGCGTAAAAAATGAAATAAAGTGTAACAAAGTGTATGAAATGTTACAAAAAGCCTATGGTGAGTCTGTTATGAATAAAACAAGTGTTTACGAGTGGTATAAGCGTTTCCAAGATGGCCACGAAGACGTTGAAGATGACGAACGCTCCGGTCGACCCAGCACGTCAACAATCGATGAAAATGTGAAAAAAGTGGAAAAAATGGTTCTGAATGATCGCCGAATCACAATTAGAGAAGTTGCTGATGAAGTTGGCATATCAATTGGCTCATGTTATAACATTTTTTCAAATGTTTTGGGTATGAAACGGGTGGCAGCAAATTTCATTCCAAAACTGCTGAATTTTAACCAAAAAAACAATCGCATGAACATCGCTCAGGAGCTGTTAAACGACGTCAACGACGATCCAAGTTTGCTTGAAAGGGTCATAACTGGTGATGAAACATGGGTGTACGGTTATGATGTCGAAACCAAAGCACAATCGTCCACCTGGAAGCATTCAACGTCACCAAGAGCGAAAAAAGCACGTCAAGTTCGATCAAATGTGAAGGTTTTGCTTACAGTTTTCTTTGACTGTAGTGGCGTGGTGCATCATGAGTTCTTATCACAAGGTCGTACGGTTAATAAGGAGTATTACCTTGAAGTTATGCGACGTTTGCGTGAAGCAATTCGAAAAAAACGCTCCGATTTATGGAAAAACAATTCATGGCTTTTGCATCACGATAACGCACCTGCTCACTCGTCGTTGCTTGTTCGTAATTTTTTGACCAAAAACAATACCGTAGTCGTGCCCCAACTTCCATATTCACCAGATATGGCTCCGTGTAACTTTTTCCTGTTCCCAAAGTTGAAGAGACCCATGAAAGGACGGCGTTTTTCCTCGATTGAAGAAATAAAGGCCGAATCGCTCAGAGTACTCAAGGACATACTAAAAAGTGAATATCAAGAGCGCTTCGAAGATTGGAAAAAACGCTGGCATAAGTATATTATATCTGGGGGGGAATTACTTTGAAGGGGACCACATTGATGTACACGAATAAATAAATATTTTTTTGGAAAAACGATAATTCCGGGTACTTTTTAAACACAGCTCGTACACATACATAAAAGAAACAAATCGAGAATGAGGTAGCAGAATAGCTAATTTCATTGGAAACAAAGAACCCAGGTAAGACGTGCCATTATAATAATTTACATCAACATAATTATACATATACATCTTAAACCATACTGTTTAAATAAAAATTTATACATTTCAATAAATGTATATTACGGTTACGGAGTCGTAATATAACACGTCACTGAAAATATACATACAAAAGTTACACGCAACTTCTTTAAAAATCGAACAAGAATGTGTGCAAGATTGGTAAAAGATTTATTCAAGACTCTTGCAAAACTAGTGCAAAACTTGTGCAAAACTTGTAGAAATTTTTTTTGAAAAATTTGTTCAAGACTTGTACATATCTCATTCACATCTCATTCAGATCTTGAACAAAATGTATGTGAATATTGTACGAATTTTTTATAAATTAATAATTTTTTTCATAAATTTTGGCCAAATTAGTCAAAAACTGCACGGATCTTCCTAACCTCTCTTGAATAGTACTTTTGATATCGGACTGCCTGACTTTTTTAGAGGAGCCTAGCAGTTTGAACTTCCAGCACTTGGTGCCTGCAGCAGACCGGAATACGTATCTGCAAAATATTCAAACTCACGCAAATACGTTGAGTACGTAGTTCCAATCGTTGAACGGGAGAGCGAAGTTGCACACGATCTTGTACGTTACTTACCGAGAAGCAGCACTCTTAGTAAGTACCGAGAGAGAGAGAGAGAGAGTGAGTGAAAATAAGAGGAAAACACGTGCGTGTACGCACGCGTTTTAGAGCGCATTATAATTCGTGTTGTGAAAACCGACAAATGTGCATCGACTGTAGCTACCATACTCGACTTGCGACCTTCCTTTCCCCTCACCCACCGTGTGTCTATCGGAAATCCAGCGATAGCAAGGACTTATTATACTGTGAGTGCCGTTCAGACTCACTCTCTCCTTCTTTCTCTCTCTTTCGCACTCCATGAAACTTTCAATTTCTAAAGCTTGCTTCCTCTTTGTATCTCGCTGCTGCCTATTTTGTAATAACTTTTTTTTTCGTTGACAATTAAACCGCTCATGTAATCGAAGCGCCGAAAGTTATTTATTCCGCATACCGCCTCCCCCTTGCTCTCTTATTAATGTAACAGAACAAACACTACGTCTCAACGACGGCATTGGACAGCAAAACGCTCCACAACGGGTACGTGAGCAGGAGCTCCACGTAAAATATCGAGCAGAACCGAGTCAAACGCTGCCCTTTTGTAAACCAAAGAATTCCACGAAGTTTATTTAAAGTATAATCAACAAGCCGTGGAAAACCTATTAAGTAATACAAAAATCATTTTGATTATTATTTTACAATAATTGACTCTTTTCTTTATAATTTACAGTGCCCAGCAGGTACTTTTGCTCACCCTGAGGTGAAATTTGTCAAATTTTAAAGTTTTATATTTCAGTGAAAAAAAGTCGTAGAATAAAAAAACTTTATGCAATTTTAAAGGTAATAGCAAAAGCTTTAAATAACGTGAAGATAATATTGTTTGTAGTAGAATTAAGTTTTTTAGGCTTAAAAAATGAACGTAAAAAATTTCTTTTTTTTTGCTCATATACAAATTTATTTATTTGCTACGAAAATCAGCCGATCATTCAAAATTCAAACAAAATTAAAAGGTGAAATGTTCCTCTTTAAAATAAGAGCGACAGAACTCATTTCTGATTTTTTGATACAAAGATAGTTTTTTTTTAAATGTTTTTTTTTTTCATCACCTCATATCTCGATTGCTATACATTATAAAATAACTTTTAAAACAAAAGTTGTTTCTTTTTTAGTAAAGAATACAAAAGTAAAGTGAAAATTAAGATCTGGAACAAATTTTTTTTTATTATTTCACGCTAGCCATTTATGTTTGATAGGTGACAACTCGCGCGAGTCGAGTTTGTCCCGTACGAAGGCTCTTTTAACAGCCGAGCGGCCTTAGACTCGGGCGGTAGTCAGGCTTTCGGGCACCCCGGCCCGTTCCCGCGGCAATAATGAAATCTGTGTCAATTATAATTTGAAACTCGATATCGTTTTTGTAAAATAAATAATTGAACGTTTATAACGTTCTTCGGTTATTTATTAAAAGCAAAATTGTAATAGCGATTCTCTTTAATGTAGTGGGGAAGCATATGGATACACTTATGGATGTTTACAATTATAATATTTATTCTAGTCTCTTTTATAACATAAATAAATTAAGCAGAATAGAGATATATATTCTCAGACGCGTAATTTTCGCGTCTCGATATCTAGTATTTTTTTTTGGTTACATAAAAATATAATAGTATTACTCACTTCGTATTATTATAGTAAATATAATTTGGTCCAAATTATTATTCACTTCGTGATATGGCCAATCACTTTTCCTTTCAATCTGATCAGATTCAACTGGTCCAATATGTTTTTTATACAATACTTTAGCAACACGCAAGACAATGGTAGTTGCTATGATTTTAGTTGTCTAATGTCTTCTTTATCCAATAACGTAGGAACACGCAAAAAAATGATAATTCCTGTGATTTTCTGTTTATGCAAAATTATTGAAGCAATCGTACTCGACACTTCTAATATTTAATTATAACTCAAAACAATTAAAAACTCAGACTTCTATTATAGTTTTAATTTCAGTAGGAAAAGAATATGCGGCCTTCTTAATTGAGCGCTCGCTTGTAACTGACTAATTCTGCCTTCCTCTGCTTTCGCTGGTTTATTATATAGCCTTTGTCCCTAGCATACCGTCTCTCTCTCGCGTATATGCTTCGGATGTTTACGCTTCTCGTAGCGGGTCGTCTTACCTAGCTAAGCACGCTGACTGCAGCATGCAGTCCCAGCATGCTGGCTCAGCGTGAATCAGCCTCTACCGCTCATTCCCACCGAGTCGCGCTCACGAATACTGCTAGCTATGCTATGTCCGAACGGAAATCCCGAGAGCAAGGTTTTATTCGATAGTATATATTTGTAACATAATAAGACGTCACGTAACAATGTTATATAAAATTATATTTTCATTACTTTGAAAGTATTATATTATTTATTTCTATTTATTTATCTATTTATTTATTTATTGGTAAACTTAAATAAAAATTTATTATTGAAAATTTGTTTGAGACTTTTGACCATAATTAAATATAAATAAAATAAAGAGTATAAAAATAAAAAAATGGCTACCGTGAAATAATAAAAAAAAAATTTGTTCCAGATCTTAGTTTTCACTTTACTTTTGTATTCTTTACTAAAAAAGAAACAACTTTTGTTTCAAAAGATTTTTTATAATGCATAGCAATCGAGATATGAGGTGATGAAAAAAAAACATTTAAAAAAAAAACTATCTTTTTATCAAAAAACCAGAAATGAGTTCTGTCGCTCTTATTTTAAAGAAGAACGTTTCACCTTTTAATTTTTTTTGGATTTTGAATGATCGGCTGATTTGCGTAGCAAATAAATAAATTTGTATATGAGCAAAAAAAAAGAAATTTTTTACGTTCATTTTTTAAGCCTAAAAAACTTAATTCTACTACAAACAATATTATCTTCACGTTATATAAAGCTTTTGCTATTACCTTTAAAATTGCATAAAGTTTTTTTATTCTACGACTTTTTTTCACTGAAATATAAAACTTTAAAGTTTGACAAATTTCACCTCAGGGTGAGCAAAAGTACCTGCTGGGCACTGTAAATTATAAAGAAAAGAGTCAATTATTGTAAAATAATAATCAAAATGATTTTTGTATTACTTAATAGGTTTTCCACGGCTTGTTGATTATACTTTAAATAAACTTCGTGGAATTCTTTGGTTAGCAAAAGGGCAGCGTTTGACTCGGTTCTGCTCGATATTTTACGTGGAGCTCCTGCTCACGTACCCGTTGTGGAGCGTTTTGCTGTCCAATGCCGTCGTTGAGACGTAGTGTTTGTTCTGTTACATTAATAAGAGAGCAAGGGGGAGGCGGTATGCGGAATAAATAACTTTCGGCGCTTCGATTACATGAGCGGTTTAATTGTCAACGAAAAAAAAAGTTATTACAAAATAGGCAGCAGCGAGATACAAAGAGGAAGCAAGCTTTAGAAATTGAAAGTTTCATGGAGTGCGAAAGAGAGAGAAAGAAGGAGAGAGTGAGTCTGAACGGCACTCACAGTATAATAAGTCCTTGCTATCGCTAGATTTCCGATAGACACACGGTGGGTGAGGGAAAAGGAAGGTCGCAAGTCGAGTATGGTAGCTACAGTCGATGCACATTTGTCGGTTTTCACAACACGAATTATAATGCGCTCTAAAACGCGCGCGTACACGCACGTGTTTTCCTCTTATTTTCACTCACTCTCTCTCTCTCTCTCTCGGTACTTACTGAGAGTGCTGCTTCTCGGTAAGTAACGTACAAGATCGTGTGCAACTTCGCTCTCCCGTTCAACGATTGGAACTACGTACTCAACGTATTTGCGTGAGTTTGAATATTTTGCAGATACGTATTCCGGTCTGCTGCAGGCTCCAAGTGCTGGAAGTTCAAACTGCTAGGCGCCTCTAAAAAAGTCAGGCAGTCCGATATCAAAAGTACTATTCAAGAGAGGTTAGGAAGATCCGTGCAGTTTTTGACTAATTTGGCGCTAAATTTCAGCAGCTCTACGCTTGTGCCGTTCACCACAGCTCTTTGCCTATGCCGAACACTACAGCTCCGCGCCTCAGAGAAATCCGCTAAAATTTGAGTTGTTCCAGCAACATGAATGAGTCCAAATGTATTGTTTACAGGAAAAACTTGAATAGAAAGCTGAAAAACTGCACGGTATGCCAAAAACCAGGACATAGCAAGTGTTTTGGCAATAAACAACACAGCCTCTGCCACAACTGCCCAGTCGACTTACTAAAGTTAACAACAGCAATAGTAGTGAGCAGCTCAACAGGCATATTGGGAGCAAGAAAGTTGGTGGAAGGTAATGTGAGTGACATAAAAAGGTAGAAGAAGTAGCATCGGTCAGTAGTTCGATGGAATAAGGTCTACCAGCCTGTGAAGATAGAGGCTCTTCGTCAGGAGGAACACGACGAAGGAGATGCGGATGGCATATCCGTTGACCCCGCAGAGATGATGGCATCCCTGCATGCCTCAGCCCTACAGCGAGATCTTCATCACTAGGCAAGCCTAGGACACAAAGATCAGGTTATCTTTCTCTCTTCGTTACCCTCTTTCTCTCTTTTAAGGCTTGGGTTTACCGATTAGACTAAGTACGGCAATACTCGGTGACAGGCATTTATTCACCGGCTACCGAGATTCTTTGTACGAGCAGCGGCTTAGTTGTCATCGGTAGTAATGGTAAGGTCCGCGCGTTCTCGGTATTATTTGTTTGTGGTGAGTCATGCGAGTTAATGTGTTATCAATTGTTTGTATTAGTAGTAAGTCGTGCGAGTTAGTTTGTTTGTGTGGTTCATGCTAATAAGATTGTGTTCAATTTCGAAAGTTTATCTGCGAAATCATTTCTTGACCTACCCTCCTTCCTCTTCCCCTTTTTAATCGTTGAGAGTGAAAGCGTCTCTCTTATTCCCCTTTTAAAGAATTGATGGGAAAGCGCGTAGGTCATGCGGCAACTTTGTTGCAACGTGGAAGTGTTCAACAAAAATAAAGAGCACAAGAGTATTGACGAACACTTCCTAGGAACACCGGAGCTGCCTAGTATAAATAATGTATTGATTTCGGTAAGCACCCTGGAACTATTATTTCAGCGATTTTATATCATTGAGAGGCGGGTCGATGAAGTGAAGACTCTTATATAACAATATCTGGAGCTGGAAAATACCTCTGAAGCCTTTCCATTGCCTGTCACTAGAAAAAAAAGTACCAGTGAAGGTTGCATCATTGCACTAGAAGGCGTGATCCAAGATCAGTCCTCGATAATAAAAGAACTGCAGAAAGTATGCGGTTCTTTTTTAAAGAACAATTGCTCTTTGGAAGTGAGATTTAAATAGGTTTGGACCAGATCTGGCGATGTCTGATGTGCTTGCCGGATCGCTAATAAAAAATGCAGCCCGGAGAATGCGTCAACTAACAGGGTCAACTAACAGGCCAACCAAAACAAAGATGTTATCAAAGAAACACCTCTCTTAGGCTCCAGTGGTGTCACTCTAGTCCTGGATGGGAACTCCGTATGGCCTGATGTACTGGAAACGGTCTCGTTACCGCAAGATGGAACCGTTGAAAGCTATGAGGTTATCATCTATGGTCTACTTAATGAAAACACTGGATGTTTTCCGTGATGATATGTGGAAAATGACTCTTGCGGCCCTAAAGATTGCACTTCCTTCTTTGGAACAAGGGTATGTAATGGGGGTAAGAGTCTCGTGGCCTTGTCGCCAGCCCACTGGGAGCGTGGCTGGTGCGAGGACGGCTAATCAAATGGGACTGTAGGGGTAAGGTCACCTTTGCCCTACTATATTGCAAAGGCTAGGGATGAATGATTGCTGCGTGACATCATAAAAGCCAAGCGCGGTATATCCAATACTCACCTGACCATTGAGGGTCTGGATAGGGACCTCGTCGGACCGGTCATATCTGCCATGGTGCCGCAGAGAAAAATGTTTTTTAACGAACTACTGCCCCAAACTAAATTCAAAGTATTTCTAGAGCTGAAGTCTCTTGCAAAGGGCTTGGCTTCAGGTATGTGTAGCACAGTGGCGGGAAATTTTTGGTTCGACGAAGGATGGATGAGAGGGCGTTTGAGATGGTAGCGGACTTATGGGCTATCGGGTCGGCATGAGAGTCGACGAGTGGGTTGCGATCGTCAGTTGTATCGGAAGGCGGGGCAGAGGGCGCGACAGTATCGTGGGTAAAGAGCGGGGAACTAGTCGGGGAGGGCACTGCAAGCAATACGGGAAAGGCGTGACTCGGGACGGTAGGCACAAAAAGTATTGCACATCGCTATGGTTTTCTCAGAGATGGGTTTTTTAACATTAACTCGCCAAGAGCACGTGTTTAGAGATTTCGTCTGTTTCTAGCTGGGGCTATCACTTATATTTTTGGGGTTGCTGAGATTTGTCTTGGACCTGTTATTGAAGATTACATCATAAAAATTCCGGGCTACCGGTGACAAAAAGCGATCGCAACATTAGCGGGGGTGGGATTGTGATCTTCATAGGCGAAGCATTTAGAGTAAAGAGGCTAGCATCATCTGCTATACAAGGATCTGGAAAACCGGGAATACCAGAGTACTTATTTGCAGTGTTGGGGTGGGTGACTCTTCTCCGGTGCTTGTCGGGATTATCTACCGTTCGCTGAAGCTGCCCCTACAACGAAGCTCGGATCTTTCTGATATGATGAGGGATCTCTGTGATGATTTTAGTCGTTAAATTATCATGGGTACTCTGAATGCCGACATGAACTCGCGCTTGGATGATGCTCTTACCATCGTGCGTCTGGGTAGGGAGTAGTCACTGAGTTTGGTTCAGTATAGCCCGACTCACCATGTGGGATATAGCCCGACTCACACGTGGATTGATGTTATGATGACTAATATCTGTGACACCATCATAGACCACAGGACCGAATCTCTGCCCGGTTCCGGTAAGCATGCAATTATTGATGTCATGATTAACATCTACGCGCTGTACGAAAGGGAGCTTTTCATATCGAATCTTTTGGGGTATTCGCCCTGATATGCTTTTGGACTTTTTAACAGGCTGTGACTAAGCATTCACTGGCTCTGTCGAGTCAGATCTGAAGGGTGCTGTTGAGGATGTCAGTCGTTACTTGACTAATGCCGTTAACACCATTGCACCTGAGAGGACAATATGCCTCGGGAAAAAGTATGCTCCTTGGTTTTGTCCAGAGATGAGAAGATTTATTGACGAGCGTGATGCTTCGCGCAGATACTACAAGCGTACTGGGTGGGCTGATGTTTTAGAGGAGTCTCTTAGACTCGGAAACAAGGTCGACATCCGTTTGGAACAAGAGCGTATCAGTTTTCTTCAAAATGATCTATTCAGCGCTCTTGATAAAGGGAAAGATATTTGGAAGGAAATGCGGAGCCTCAGCCTCTTGCCAGAGACAGATGGAGATGGGCTTCATAGGTTTACTCTGGATGAGCTAAATGACCGTTATGCAGGGGTTTCTGTTTTACTATTAGAGAACATAGACGGCGGGATGGTTGGTGTGGATGTTACGGATAAGAAGGGTTTTACCTTGAAATCCGTCAACGTTGATGACGTCATTCTGGCTATTTCTCACTTTATATCATAAGCGAGCGGCATTGACGGGATTCCCCATTGGGTAGTGGTAAACGCTCTTCCGATAACAAGTGAACATCTGAGATCAATATTTAATTCCTCATTTGCTAGGGGAGTATTCTCGGGTGCACGCATAACTGATAGCTTTGAAGAAGAATAACACTCCTTTCTTGGCTTCGGACTTTCGTCCGATAGCTCTGCTTTGCTTCCTATTAAAGGTTCTTGAGAAGCTTACCCATGATCAGATCATAGAGTATCTAAATAAAGAAAATTTTCTTAATCTTCTCCAGACTAGCTTTAAGCGGAATCACATTAAGCAAACAGTATTAATAAAGCTTACCGATGATATTCGGATGGCCGTTGACAAAAAGATGGTGACCTTCTTGTTATTATTTGATTTTAGTAAAGCGTTCAACTTTTGCGCAAGCTGCGTCCCCTTTATTTGACTTTGCTCTCCTGTGGCTGAGATCCTACCTCCAGGGTCACTCGCAAAGGGTTACCTCAAAATATGGGAGTTCGGACTGGTGGAAGACGAATCTAGGAATCCCACATGGCTCAGAGCTAGGTCCGCTCTTGTTTTGTTTGTATGTCAACAACCTGAAAGATGTACTCAGAGGACATGACGTATTGTACCTCTTCTATGCGGATAACTTGCAGATTTATCTGCATATACCTAAAAAAGAATTAGCTTCAAATACTAATGGAGACGATTAGATTGGTAGCAGATTGAGCTTCGGACTCAGATCTGCGCCTGAATGCCGGTAATACCAAAGCGATCATTTTCGCAACTAACAAAGACATAAATGACATTTATGCGGAAAAATTGCCTGGAATTGAGATGCAGGAAAGTGTATTTGTTCCCTTCAGTGAGGAAGTGACCAGTCTTGGGGTCGTCTTGGATTGTAGATTGTTTTGAAAATCGCATATTGACCGTTTCGCAGTGAAAGTCAAGAGGAATTTTTATGGCCTGCGCTTTATTAGATCGTGCACTATCGAGCTGCTCTGGCGTAGATTGGTGGAGTCGATGGTCCACCCGCACCTGGATTATTGCACTGTGGTATGTCTAGGGACCTTGGCGGAGCAGAGGCAGCGGCTGCAGAGACTGAGCAATGCATGCGTGAGATACATCTTTGGTATCCCGCGTGATATGTCGGTCTCTCCACATTTAAGCTAAAATTAAGCTGGTTTCATGTGGACGTGCACAGGGAATATTTTGCGTCCCTGCTTATGTACAAGCGCTTACGTTTATACGAACCTGGTTACTATGATGAATCGATAAGATCATTTGAATGATCTCGCTAGAAGTGCGATCGATGGCTCGCTCGACACGGTCTCGCGAGCAACTTCATGCCGAGGCTCGCTAGCGAGTTGCTCGGACCGTGGTGCGCGGAAGACTCCGTTTTCTGCCGTCGACACGACAGCACCTGAAAGGGCTCCGTTCTGTTTGCCTACTGGATGAAGACGGGCAGTCCTGAGATGGCGTTCGTCGTAATCATGGAATCAGGGAGAATAACTGGACGGTGAGACCTGTGCAGCATGGGTAGAAGAATTTCTCAACCATCATCGTTTTTTGGGATGACGAATTCAGCCACCAAACTAACCTGATATAGCGTGAGTCGCCTCAAATGTGCAGACCGTTGAAATTCCGAACTATTTGAATTTAAATTATCGAATGAGAAACGAAAGGGCCGTTCGCGCGGAAATAAAATGAATCTAAAATCAACAAAGTGATCAATTTATTTTGTAACATAAATAACGTAACGAGTGATCGAATTATATAGTGTAAATCGCGTATTTGACTTAGTTTTATAAAAAATAAACTATAAAAATAATCGGAGTGACCGATCTTCTTTTATAATACATAACTAGCATAACGAACGATCGAATTCTATAGTGTAAATTGCGTATTTGACTTAGTTTATGGAGTGTAATGGAGTGAGTGGTGTGAATTTGGAATGAATGAGTTCGTGAGAATGATTTAATGTTGTAAATGAGAAATGTAACGAATATATGAAGAGATGAAGTGTGTGACGGATGTAATTTTATAGCGTATGAATGGCATAATGACTGGATTAAGTTGCTGAGATCACGAAATTAGAGATAGGGGATTATATGATAATCGTATAGAAGAATGAAATTAACTTATGTTTCTGTGCTCTATCAGTGAATAAGCACCAAATTGGTCATTGTCGAGATTTTGACATTGGCTTTCTTGTTTTGTGCATTCCTAAGCTTTAAGTTATGTGATCATTTGAATAAATACCTACAATATTTAAAAATAATATTTACATTACCTATCAGAGCTCTTCAAGGGAAATAAATCAAAGTATCCAGGCAGGGTGGGGTAAGCGGAGTTGAGAGTTTCTAAGGCGAGAACGGAGGCGGCTCGCAGGTCTTTTCAAATGATGGATGCCCGTCTTTGGAACATCCTTCCCTTGGACCTGAGACATGCGCCATCATTCGGTAACTTTAAAAGAAGGCCGCGCGAATACTTTGCTACGATTAGCACGTAGGCCTTGGAGGATACTACTGGAGCATATATTTAATCGTATAATTTAATATTCGATGTTATAAACTGGTCTAAAATGAACTTCTGACTGTATTATTAGTTATGTATTATTAGTTTTAAGAAAGATATAAGCTAGTCTGTTGTCTATTTATTTGGGGTTATTGGGTTCATGGGGTTATCGAGTTATTGGGTATTGGAGTTATTGGGTTATTACAATTAACCTTACCCTTGCCCGATCATCCCTGTCTATAGATGAAGAAAATCATAAATTTGACCCCTACATGACCTTAGGTGAGAGGGGGGGGGTAACCGAACCCCACACATAATACGTTATCTAAACGTAGAATTTTCCGCTCTTTCCAAATCCGGGATCAAAACTATAGGATCCTATGCAAAAAATGACTTTGACCTTCAAATGACCTTGAAAATGAATCTCAAGGTCAAATCGGATTTCACAGAAAGGTTGCCCCCATTGTCCCAAACATCTGTTGTCTGAACAATTTTTTTGTACAACGCCAACCGTCGAAAATTTCGGGGTGGTTCCTTTAAAATGGGATACCCTGTATATTATCATTAATAACATCTCAATCTAGTCCACTTCATTAAGCTATATAAGGCACCCTCAGTTCAAGTAAAGCAAGCTCGAAGTGTAGTATATATTCGATATTTTTTTGTAACCTCAATTTATTTATCATATTTTTTCATACATATATCATATTATGGAATATTTTTAATTAGCCGTAATTTTAAAGTCTCCTTGGGCAACTTTTAATTATTTTTTTAACTTTTTTTTCTAAAATTTCTTTTTTCAGTGATATAAAATTTTTACTATCTAATGATGTGAACACTCTGAGATTATCAATAGCTTCTTTTTTTCTTTACTCAACAGGATATAAATATTTTCAAATAAATCATCAACGACAATAATTTTTCTGGCTAAAACTAATAATCCAATGCGATCAAGTGAGATATTTCTGACATCTTTCTGTACTTTTGTATTGTATATTTTGTTGTAGATAAATTATTTAAAATCACTTAATAAATTTCGATACTAAATTTTGAAAATTACCACGACATACTTTATGATGCACTAAACCATACAGTATTTTATTGTATTCTATCAATATCATATCATTCCATTATAGTATCACTCAATGTATGAATACTCAAGATCAATACAAAATTACATACTTGAAAAATAGCTGTTGGTAGAGTATTTTCATTATAAAATATTTATATTTATTGACATGATTACATGTCTCAGTTTAAGTTTTTAAATATCGTGCCTTACTACTAGAGAATAATACAATATTTTATTACAATTGTAATGTCTAGTCGTGTACATACAATAGACCGAGTCATATCTCTATGAGCTTTTATACTTTTCATAGATAACAATAATTTTTATTCTTGCTCAGCGTACTTCAGAGCAATTAAGAGAATTTATACTCTTCTGAGAAAAGTGTCTTGTAATTTTTTATGCTATATCTAAAGTTATAACAGGTTCAATAAATTATTCAATTGCAGTTGTGATTGACCGGTAGTTCTTTTTTTGAAATGGTTTTGTAAACAGTAGTTCTTTATCTTATTTCTTGCATGACCATCAACCATAACGGCAGGATCTGACTTTCTTATCACTGAATTTACAAGATTTTAAAATCTTATGCATTCTGCTTTTACTACCCATTGTCTACGTTATTTTTTATTTAAAGCTTTTATAAATGGCACTCATTGTAATTGTTTTGTACATTATTTTTATATTATCTGTGAAATATTAAACAAAACTGTTATCGCTTCATCAAATTTTCAACATATTAAAGGACCCCGTACAAATCAAATGGAAAAAGTCTTTCTGTCAAAATTGTTGAAAATTTTTGGATTACGAGGGTGGCCCGATAAGTACTTAGCCTCACCGCCCGATGGCGCCACTCTCGTAAAAGAAATATTCTATCACGTAGTACAATCTTCTCGATGGTTACTGTCAAGATTTCAGCCGGATCGGAGTTTTAGTTTATTTTTGAGAGCGTGTGAAAGCAAGTGTGTCCGTTGATTTTTGAAAAATGGAAAAAGAGCAGTAGCGTTCGGTGATTCGATTCTTGTTTTCGGAAGGGAAATCGCGCAGCGAAATCAAAAAGCGCTTGGATTCTGTGTACGGTGACTCTTCTCCTTCGATGGCGACCGTCAAAAATTGGTTTAACGAGTTTCAACGTGGTCGCACGTCGATTTTTGAAGAGCCACGTCCAGGTGCTCCGAAAACGGCTACCACGGAGGATAACGTGACAAAAATTCACGATCTCGTATTGGCAGATCGACGATTGAAGGTGCACGAGATAGCTAAGATCATAGGCATCTCAAAAGACCGCGTGGGTCATATCCTGCATGAAATTTTGGGCATGAGAAAGCTGTCGGCGCGATGGGTGCCGCGTTTGCTCACTCCGGACAACAAGCGCAACCGTGAGACAACTTCAGAGCGATGTCTGACGCTGTTTAAGCGCAATCCGAAGGAGTTTCTGCGTCGTTTCGTGACAATCGACGAAACATGGATCCACTGGTATACACCAGAGACCAAGGAACAGTCGAAACAGTGGACTTTACCCGACGAAAATGCTCCGAAGAAGGCGAAGACTGCCCCATCGGCCGGAAAGGTGATGGCCACCGTTTTCTGGGATTCACAAGGTGTGGTCTACATCGACTACCTGGAGAGGGGCAAAACGGTCACAGGGCTGTACTATGCCAAATTATTGGGCCGATTCGACGTCGACTTGCAGAAAAAACGGCCCCATTTGGCGAAGAAAAAAGTGCTCTTCCACCATGACAACGCACCGGCTCCCACCTTCGCCGTCGCCATGGACAAATTGGTCGAATTAGGCTACGAACTGCTGCCCCATCCACCGTATTCTCCAGATTTAGCCCCGTGCGACTTGTTTTTGTTTCCAAACTTGAAAAAGTCACTCGCCGGGCAGAAATTTGAGTCGAATGAGGAGGTAATCGCTGCTACGGAAGCCTACTTTTCAGATCTCGAGGAAACGTATTTTTCAGACGGGTTAAAGAAGTTGGAGCATCGCTGGGCCAAGTGTATCGAACTAAAAGGAGACTATGTTGAAAAATAAAACGCTACTATTCCAAAATTTTCGTTTTTCTTTTGTAGGCTAAGTACTTATCGGACCACCCCCGTACTTATAGTCAGCCACATTTATTCTAGGTAGATACCCTTTTGTAAGCGTACTCTTCAGCAAATTAATCTGTATAACTTGACGAGTCCTTGGTGCCAATGTATATCGTACCGTACCGACCGGCAGTCCCTTTTTGTTACTATTTGTAATCTTATTATTCGCATTTTCTGTACAAGCGAGTTGTTCTCTTCCTCGATCTAGGTCCGCTGCAGTTTCAATATCCGATACCTCATCCTCACGAGCTCTAATGCTCATAGTTTGTATCAGATCATCTTGTAGCCGGTCAATGGGAACATCATTCGGTAAGAACGGTATCGGGTTCATTACATCACTATTTACCATTAGGCTGTTATGATAATACGAAATCACTGCGTTGGTATCGATCAAGTAATATTCCGTTCTCTTCAATAGGAAAATTGTTTCATACTATGTGGAATTTCGCCGATTTTCCATTAATGGTTAATATTGCTGTACCTATGGTCGGAACGGTGTGTGCCGTAATACCACTCAAGGTAGTAACCTCCCTCGGATTAAACCTTGTAGTTCAATTTAGTGCACTAAACTTAATTAAGTTCACGGCTGATCCATTATCAACCATGAACACGGTCCACTTTTTACAGGTTTCTGGTATACGAAACCTTACTCTCGTTGGCGCATAGATCTGATCATTTCCTGTGCCAAGTCTCCAATTTAAGGCAACTGCGATGACTGGTTCATTAACGATTGTGGATTTCTTAGTATCGTCATCACTTTTTCCGGCGGTACTCCCGATTTTTCGGACGTTGATACTTCCTGAATTTCGGTCAACATCGTCTTCGTATTCGGTTATTGGTGTTGGATTTTGTCTTGGTTCTGGCGGCACATCTGACAGGGGCCCGTTCCAATCGCTGCTGGGCGAGCCCCATCTGAGTATAAATTATTTGTTTTATTCTGTTGCTGGTACTTTGGATTGGGTATAAGCTCGCCTTTTTGCTGCTGGTCGTAGGCTATTGTTTCATAGCGTTTTCCAAAGGGATGGTGATACGAGTCTGCATTCGGGTTATATAACCGTCCTGTATGCGGTCCATTGTCTTGATAATTTTTGTAACGAAGCTTTCAGTTCCTATTTTGGTACGGTCTCTGCCCTTGAGATCACTTTTGTTGCTGTCCTCGGTTATTCCGATTATTTGTATACGACTGCTGCCCGTTATTTCATTGTACAAACAATTGTTGGATTTCTGCGGATAATTTATCCCACTCGTCCCCTAATTGTTCCTCTTAATCATTTTGTTGATCTTGTACAAAATTGACATTGAGGCTGCGCTATAAATTTGTCCATTTATTAGGATTCGACTGCCCATGCCTTGCCCTTGATTTGTTTCTTGTTTCTATACGTAATGTTTTCTTATAAGCATCCTCCAAGGTTCTGGGCTCTTTAATATCTACTAAATCTCCAATTTCTTTTGGCAGTCCATCTATGAAAGTCTTAATAATCGAGTTGCGCATTGAAGTCATCATCGTCTCGGTGTAGTCTTCTCCGAACTCTTCTTTCAGCGCATTCTGTGCACAGTTCAACAGAATGTTTATCCTGTCGTGAAAGTCTCCAACAGTGTCTCCTTGCTTCATACGCAGACTATGGATTTTGGAATCGTAGTATGCGAAGTCCTTGCAAGGTGCGAACCGTTCCTTTAAGATTCTGATTAAGTCATCAACTGCCTTAATGGATTTTGCATAAATGCAGTCACGTGCGGGTCCTCGTAGTTTAGTAATTATTAAACGAACAAAATTTTGTTCCTGTCCATCTGATATAAATGCTATTCCGTTACGAATATCCTGGATGAAGTCCTTAAGCGGGACATTTTCCCCATCGAATTCCGTAATTCCTTGTACTATGTTTTGCTGGCCGACATACTAGTCAATAACTGTAAGGTAGCCGACTCCATTTCGCTTATAGTGTTATGTACGAGGTGTGATCAAAAAGTAAGGTGAATTTTGAAATTTAGCGGGCTACGTCCGTTCGATCTTCGACTTTTTTATTTGGTTATGTCGGTACACTCGTCTAGAACATACGTTCCAAATTTCAGCTTTGTAGTATGTTTGGTTTGTTTGTGAGAGGCATCAAGGTTAGAAGTGTTTTGCGTGCTCCACGATTTGCTGCTGTCTAAAAACATGGATCAAAGAGTTTGCATTAAATTTTGTGTGAAAAATGGAATCAAATGTTCCAAAACACTTGAAATGCTGAAAGTGGCATACGATGAGTCTACTTTAAGCCAAAAAAATGTTTACAAGTGGTATAAACTCTTCCAAGAAGGCCGAGAAGACACCGACGACGAACCTCGTTCTGGACGCCCCAGCACATCAACAACTGATGAGAATGTTGAAGAAGTGAAGAAAATAGTGTTGGGAAATCGTCGAATTACCATTAGAGAAATTGCTGATGATATTGGCATCTCATTTGGTTCGTGCCAATCAATTTTGACGAGTGTTTTAAACATGAGACGTGTGTCAGCGAAGTTTGTTCCGAAATTGCTCAATTTCGACCAAAAGAAACGTCGCATGAGCATCGCCCAAGAGCTACTGAATGACGTCAACGATGATTCAGATTTACTCAACAGGGTTATAACAGGTGACGAAACAAGGGTATACGGTTATGACGTCGAGACTAAGACTCAATCGTCCCAGTGGAGGCATTCTGGATCACCAAGACCAAAAAAAGCACGCCAAGTTCGATCAAATGTAAAGGTTTTGCTTATAGTTTTCTTTGACTGCAGGGGTGTGGTGCATCATGAGTTCCTGCCACAGGGTAGAACAGTAAATAAGGAATATTACCTGCAAGTTATGCGCAATTTGCGCGAAGCAATCCGCCAGAAACGTCCGAATTTGTGGAAAAATAATAATTGGCTTTTGCACCATGATAACGCCCCTGCTCACACATCGTTGCTTGTGCGCGAATTTTTGGCTAAAACCAACACAGTAACGATGCTACAGGCACCGTATTCCCCAGATCTGGCACCCTGTGACTTCTTCTTGTTCCCAAAACTGAAGAGGCCCATGAAAGGACGGCGTTTTGCCACGATTGAGGAGATAAAGACGGCATCGAAGGATGAACTAAACAAGATCACAAAAAATGATTTTTTGAAATGCTTTGAGGATTGGAAAAAGCGTTGGCACAAGTGCATTATATCCGAGGGGGATTACTTTGAAGGAGATAAAATAAAAATTGATGAATAAATAAATATTTTTTGAGAAAAATAAAAATTCACCTTACTTTTTGATCACACTTCGTATGCTTGTATCTTGGTTTCTTTTTCATATAAGGTCGCACTAAATTTTCACCGCAGTGGTTTACGAATTATACTCGTATATGACCCAGGATCCTTTTTTGATAATATTGTAGATAATAAATAAATAAGGACGACAATACGGAAATTTTCCACTGTCAATATAAATAAAAAAAATAATAATAATGATTCCTAACAAGATAATATTTTATTAAGCCAAATTCCTTTAATAATTACACAAGCCGACAAGGAAAAAAATCCAGAAACCAGACAGTACGTTCCCAAAGGTTTTTGGTGCACTGAAACCGAATCTGACCTCAGAATTGCTCCATCACCCTAGGTTTTCGAGAAATCCTAACGTAAAAGTTCAAAAAACACGATTTTTCACTATATTTCGCGTAGTATTACGTTGTAAGCCAATTTTATTTTAAAAACGAGTAATGCTATCTCAAAGTACTGCTCTTACCCTTCAAAACCCTTTTTCCAGATATAAAAAATCTTTTGTTTCCATCGAGATATCGTAGATGGAATTTGAGTGATTTAGCGATTTCGTTACAGCACGAAATAGTGGCGAATTTCCGAATAAGGAGTTATAGTGTAATTATATGTTTTTTGGGTCACTGAATCCAAATTTAACGTCAGAATAACTCTATAATCTCAATTCCCTTAACCCTAGAGCCCCATAACCTGCGTCGCTGTAACCCCTGACCGACATACCCCAATTTCGTTAACCCTCGAGCCCTTTGACCTGCTGCGGTATAACCCCCGACCCCCACACCCCAATTTCCTTAACCCTCGAGCCCTTTAACCTGTTGCGGTATAACCCCCGACCCTCATACCCCAATTTCCTCAACCCTCGAGCCCTATCGAAAAGGTATCGCGAAAGACTTCTGAGCGTACAGAGGCGAGCGGCGCTCAGGGTGGCGAGCGCCTATCGGACAGTCTCGATGGAGGCCATACTGGTGGTCGCTGGCGTAATCCCAGTGGATCTTCTTGCTAGGGAGCGTAAGATGATCTACAACAGAAGCTCAAACGAGGGTAAGGCAGAAGTGGTAAAAGAGGAGAGAGGTAGGACAGTCGAGGCGTGGCAGGAGCGCTGGTCGAAGGACGGGAAAGGAGCGTGGACAAAAAGACTGATTCGGGATCTAGGGCCGTGGATAGGAAGAACTTTCGGAGAGGTTAATTTTTATCTTACGCAGATGCTCACGGGCCACGGGTACTTCAGATGCTACTTGTATAGAATGGGAAGGATGGGGTCGCCAGACTGTGTTCTGTGTGGAAATGAGAGAGACAGCGTGGAACATACCTTCTTTGAATGCCCGCACTGGAATGACGATAGGCAAGAGCTTGCGATTGACATAGGTATAGAAATAACACCTGAAAATGTGATAGAGATAATGATCAGGACTAAAGAAGACTGGGACAGCATAGCAAGATTTGTAGAAAGAGTTCTTAGACGCAAGAAGGCAGCCGGCTGCCTGGAAGTTTAGGTTAGGCAAGACAAGAAAAAGGGGTAGACGATCAATAACAAAGTGGAAAACGGAGTCTTGGACAGGATGTATATACGACATGTGTAGGGATATACGGCACGGCCCCCCAACGGTGAAGTAATGCTAACGCGGTTCCACGTTGACGGGTAAATGGTAGGTTGATATTATCTCCTCCCAGTCCCAGCACTCTAAGCTAAGGCCGGGCAGAGCAGGTTTACTGGGTAGATGCCGCCTCGGATGGTACTGCTGTCATTTATGACGGCCATACCTGAAGTAGGAGGCAATGTCCTACCCATGTCCTAGCGGTGGAACAAGCCGATCAGCTACTGGTTAACTTGACCGCTAGGTGCAATGAGCATTTGCCTGTTTTTTTACCACCTTTTAAAAAAAAAAAAAAAAACCTCGAGCCCTATTACCGCGACGCTATAACCCCCAACCCTCATACCGAAATTCGCTACGCAGAATACCTCAAGCCTCCAAATTATATTCAACCCCCGAGCCCTGCAAGTCTGCAACCTCAGACTCCTTTGCCAGAATTTCCTCAATCAGCACTTCAAGCTGCTATCGTATAACCGTATGTCTCTACATTTCAATCCCTTCAATATCCAAGCCTTGTATTCTACGTAGCTTTCAATTACGCGTTTTAAATCTCATTTATTTAGTTTATGAGTGTTGCATCTGAATATCTGCAACCCTACAGTTTTTCACTTCTTTTTTTTATGAAAACGCTGTCGTTTATCTTGAAATGAACGTTTAAGAGATTTGCGACTATGATGATCTGTCAATGTATCGTGTCGGTGTAGAGCCCAGCAATAGTCAGCCATCATGCTCTCATTCCATCTACCTTGATAATGTTCCTCTTTGTTTCTGAAATCTTGATGAAATCTTTCACCCATTTCTTCACTGAACGCAACATTTTCTTCAATTGTCCAGAAAGTATTCCAAATGTGAAAACAAAATGTGTATTTTCTGGCTCATCAAACACCCTAATTTTTGAAAATTCTGTAGCATTGTCGACATAAGAGTTTTGTATTTAGGGTCCCGGTGGTTTCCGAGAAAATTCTCGGTGACACTTTTGAAACTTATCCAAGCATTTCTCTCATTAGTCGTCATTGTCAAGAGGAATTCATCATCTTTCATAAGTGCTCGAATGTTTGGCCCTACAAATATGCCTTCCTTAATTTTCGCTTCAGACAATTTAGGAAATTTGCCCTGAAGATACTTGTAACATTCGCCTTCCTTATCTACTGCCTTGACAAATTGCTTTATCAAGCCCAGTTTTATATGGAGTGGAGGTAACAAGATATGTTTAGTATCAACAAGATTCTCATGGACGACATTGTGTGATCCAACAACCATTCCGGTTCTTTTCGTCCATTGTTTCCGAACCCAATGTTCTTCTCGTGCACGACTGTCCCAGAGACACAAAAAACAGGGGTGCTTCGTATTTCCAGATTGCAAGCCAACTAATATATTGATCATCTTGAAATCGCCACATACGAGCCATTTGTGTTTATTGTAATTGATTTTCTCAAGAAGGAATCGAAAGTTATCGTGAGACTCTTTCATCACAGTGGAATGAGCAATGGGAATAGCTGCATACTCATTCCCATTGTGCAGAAGTACTGCCTTGAGACTTTGTACAGATGCATCCATGAAGAGTCGCCAGTTCTCTAGATTATAACCTCCTTCCACTCCATATAAACTGATAAGATGCTTTATATCGTTGCAGTAAACAAGGTTATCCACGCAAGTAAAATATGGCCGAAATTTAATATCTCTCTTCCTGTAAATAGAAACTTTTGTCTCAGGTAATAAAAGATTTCTTTCTTTTAGTCTTGAAGTTAAGAGTGCTGAAGAATCTTTCGGAAGATTCAAATCACGGATCAGATCATCCAAAGAATTTTGGTCGATAAGTTTGGGCTTTTCTGAGTCAGAAAAATCTTCTTCATCACTACTGTTGCTTTTGTCTGTTACCGGAACTTCTATTGGTTGAAGTTTTTTTGGCTCAGAATCAGAATTTTTTTTTCTTTCTATTTTTCCATACTGAGCTGCTGTAACACTAGAAACGTTCGGATAAAGGAGAGAAGCTTTGTTATTATGATTAAAACCTAAAGTATCACATTTACAAAAGTAACAGTTATCATGGTGATTTTTAGGTTCACGCCATATTGTTGGTTCGAGAACAACTTCGGTTTTAGTTTTATTCCAGCTTTTCAAACTTCGGCGACAGTCTACACAAATATATTTGGGAACCCATGGTTTGTCTAAATTCTTCATAGGTGTCTCGTAACATTCTTCAAACTGATCTTTAATGATATTAGTGATTGATCGACGGAGTCGAGCTACCTCAAATTTACCGCAGATATTACAAAAGGAATCGATTTTTCCTTTGCATGGAATTCTACATGCCGACATCTTCAATAACTTATAAGTTAATTGGAAATCACGAATAATATTATAAACTTATTCTAATAACGAAATGGGTAAATATAATTAAATTTCTAGAAGACAAAGTAATAATAAAGATCAGTAAAAGTACTGCACGCAGTGTTATATAAGAAATAATAGAAAGTATTTAATTCCAGTGACTTCTCCGTTAGCCTGCCGCTCAAACACGATCTCTAACGCGGATGAAGAGTAGAACACAAAAACTTGGAGTTTTCGAGCAGTGTTAAAACACGAATAATATTATAAACTTATTCTAATACCGGAATGGGGTAATGATAAAATTTCTGAAAAATGAAGTTATAATAAAAATCAATGAAAGTACTGCACGCAGTGTTGTACGAGAAATAATACCAAAAATTTAATTCCAGTAACTTATCCGTTAGCCTGTCGCTCAAACACGATCTCTAACACGGATGAAGAACGAAGCACAAAAATTTGTAGTTTTTGAGCAATGTCATACACGGTTATCCTCAAGTAAGGAAATGTAGGCTCTAAGTGAATCCGATATCTGCTAACGTAGATACTTTCTTCATCGTTAGTAGACCAGAAAAATGTAAGATTAAAAATCCTAACTGATCGATTTCGCAAGTTATAGACACTTGTATGTAAACGTAAATTGTACTTGTATGCGTAAGTTGGATATGAATTTTCCTATCACAGACACAAATTCTTCTACCTTCTTTTACCGCAGAAATGACGTCTATCGTTGTTCCATTGACCCAGCGGTATTTCCCGTCCACCAAACCCGAATTTCTTTAACCCTCGATAGGGCCGGGAGTTATAGCTTCGCAGGTTAAAGGCTCGAGGGTTAAGGACTTTGGAGTATGTCGGTCAGGGGTTACAGCGTCGCAGGTTATGGGGCTCTAGGGTTAAGGGAATTGAGATTATAGAGTCATTCTGACGTTAAATTTGGATTCAGTGAGCCAAAAAACATATAATTACACTATAACTCCTTATTCGAAAATTCGACACTATTTCGTGCTGTAACGAAATCGCTAAATCACTCAAATTCCATCTACGATATCTCGATGGAAACAAAAGATTTTTTATATCTGAAAAAAGGGTTTTGAAGGGTAAGAGTAGTACTTTGAGATAGCATTACTCGTTTTTTAAAATAAAATTGGCTTACGACGTAATACTACGCCTGTGACGGAGAATCATAGCTCGAACGTTGCTCTCCGTCGAGCTCTCAGTGTTTCCCTGTGCGCTTTGACGAGCTGAGAGTGTGCACTAGTTGAGCACACTCTAATCGCTCCGTTTCTTTCTTTTTTGTTCTATTCTTGAGGTGCGACGGCGACGGCAGCGAATTGGAGAGAGGGAGAGCCGACATAGAGAGCACAGCGAAAGAGAGAGAGAGAGAGAAAGACAGAAGATAAGCGCAAGCCGGCGAGGCGTCGGCAGACCTGCGAGCGCATCTCGTTGGCTTGACGGAGGGACAGCAGTACCTGTTGAGCTGCCGCACGGTCCACCGCGCGCACACGATTTTCTGTTGAGTTTTGCCCGTGACTTGTGAGTTCTCGCGCCCTCGCCGACGATTTATGGTTTTGGAAACACGTGGCCGGTGCGCGGAATTTGTGTATTTGAAGACAACCTGCGGAGGCAGTTGAACCGGCACCGGTGCACGTGGCGACCGGCAAGGTGACGCGGGAGTGTGCGCGCGTTTGGCCATCTTAGAAGTGGTGAGCAGGAATTCCTTTGCCGGTCTGGAGCGTGAGGCAAAACACGGGCGCACACGGATACACGTACACATACACACGTATACAGTCACGTCCAAGGGGGCTCACCAACTCACCAACACGCCAACACGTTAACAACAACAGTAGCAATAACAACAATAACAACGATAGTGAGCGCAGTAACGATAACGGTGGTATAACATCACTAACAACGAGGACGGGGACAACAACAAGAACATCATTAACAACGCCAACCGGAACAACGAGAACAGCGACAATAACAAAAGCCTCGTCGAGAGAGCATTCGAGGAACCGAAGGAGACTTTTCACCTAGCCGTTGCCTTTGTTTTCTTTCCAGAGTATCTAACTTCGGGATCTACAGGGACAAGGACGTTTGACAGAGAATCTAAGTCGACTCGAGGCAAGGTCGGTGCAGTGTTTCTCTTTCTCTCTCTCTCTTATCCGAGGCGCCGAACAGACACCTCGCAGTTCGGCAGCTCTGTCGATTGCGAGGTCGCGCTTGTTGTGTTCGGGCGGTCGTTGTTCGTACACAGCGAAGCCTTCTTTATTTTGTAATTTTCTTTATTTTGTAGTTTTCCTTATTTTATATTTTCTACCATTTGTTTATTTCGTTTATTTTGTAATTTTCTTTATTTTGTATTTTTCCTTATTTTGTATTTTCTACCATTTGTTTATTTAGATTATTTTGTAATTTTCTTTATTTGTAATTTTCTGTAGTTCATATTCGCTGATCATTTAATTTTAATTTAAGTTCCTTTTGTTCGATTAGTTTCCGCGTTTAAGTTTAGCTTATCATTTTTCTATTGTTATTATTATTATTAAACGAGTCTAGCTTCCCGAATCCCTAATTAAAAAATTCGTACGGGCAGTCGAGAGCTATCCAAAGACGGACGACTGAAATTCATCGTTACACGCCAAATATAGTGAAAAATCGTGTTTTTTGAACTTTTAGGTTAGGATTTCTCAAAAACCTAGGGTGATGGAGCAATTCTGAAGTCAGATTCGGTTTCAGCGCACCAAAAACGTTTGGGAACGTACTGTCTGGTTTTTGGGTTTTTCCATTTTTAAATTTTGTCGACCTGTGTTATTAACAAAATACTAATTATTATTTTTTATTAATAATGTATACTTATCGTTAAATAATAAAAATAATAAAAATAAAAATAATAAAGAGTAATTTTAATAACATGATGGTACAGTATAATGCCAAGTATTAATCCCCTATTACAACAGAATAATAAAAAAAATAAATTCGACTATTTCACAGAAGGAAATATTTCGCAAACGTGCATATCAAATTTCAAACGATCGTTCGTAAAATAATATCCGAAAGAAATTTTGTTAAGCCACGTTTCGACTTTCAAATATTTTTAAGCAAAAGAATCACGTTGCCAATACCATTCGGCCAAGTAAGCACAAAATGTGGGAACGGAAGAAGGACGCACCCGGTCTTAGAAGCGAATACTCTAATTACGCTTACGCAACCGTCGCAAAAAAAAACGAAACTCCACCGAATTACTGAGGGCCCGATCGTGTGAGTAAAAACAATTTTCCACGTCTCCGGCGTGGCGTTAGCCTGCTCGGAAACGAGCGTCTTATTTATCCGTATCGTGGTTCACACAGCACAGGAAAGAAATTATATTTTTCTAATCGCAATTATAATGAAGTATAACGTATTCTAAATATTATATAAAATAAAGGTAAAATAATATATGATATATGAAAAAAATAATATTAATAATAATGATAATGATTTTGGATTAATTAATATGTATTCTAATTTTATGAAGTTGCCGAATAAATTAATAAAAATTTTATTATCGCGAAAGAAAAGAGAAAAGAAAAAAAAAGAAAAAAAAATACAAAAATTAATTTGACGTGTTTCCGGATTTAAAAAAAAATATTTAAGAGGTGTTTCACCCCTAGAAACCACCCCCGTCAAACTATCAGCAGGTTAATCCACCTAAATCTGGGAGAAACAAGTTTAGTCGTTTGTTATTTCTTGAAATAATTTAATCCTATGCATGAGCGAGTTACCTCAATTAACCAACCTGCCTTTGACCCACCAAACCCCAATAAACCACCCTTACCGAACCACATGCAGGCTAACCCACCTAATCCTGTGAAAAACAACTTTAGTCGTTTGTTATTTCTTGAAATAATTGAATTTTACACCATAAGCGAGTTATCCCAACTGTATAACATACCTCTTATCCACCTACCCCTAACCTATCTAACCCCCACCCTTATAAACCACCCTTACTAAAACACAAGCAGCCTAAACCTCCTAACCCTGGGAAACACGAGTTAAGTCATTTGTTATTTCCTGAAATAATTTAATCCTACGCCTGAGCATGCTACCTCAACTAACCAACCTGCCTCTAACCCACCAAACCCCCATAAACCACCCTTACCGAACTACATGCAGGCTAACCGACCTAATCCTCTGAAAAGCAACTTTAGTCGTTTGTTATTTCTTGAAATAATTGAATTTTACACCACAAGCGAGTTATCCCAACTATATAACATACCTCTTATCCACCTACCTCTAACCTATCTAACCCCCACCCTTATAAACCACCCTTCGTGAAACACAAGCAGGCTAAACCTCCTAACCCTGGGAAACACGAGTAAAGGCATTTGTTATTTCCTGAAATAATTTAATCCTACGCCTGAGCATGCTACCTCAACTAACCAACCTGCCTCTAACACACCAAACCCCCATAAACCACCCTTACCCAACCAAATTTAGGATAATAGACCTAACTTTGGCAGAATTGAGTTTATCAGTTGCTTTTTCTTAAAATAATTGATTTCTACAGCGTACGTGGTGTGTCCCATTTTTTTTTTTGATAAAATATATCTGTAGCTCAAACATAATTTATGACAAATAAAAATATGTTTAATACATTTTATTTTAATAGTACCAAAATGGTGAGAAATATCTCTTAAAAATAAACACGAGAATAACACGATGTCTAATTATCATTTATAGATCTATACATATATATTTATATTCGTATGTAGATACATAAATATATTTACGTAAGAGCCATCGTACGCGATAATACATATATTTTGATTTTTCATAATAATTTTCATCTTTTTCTTTTTTTTTATTTATCGGTAAATTAAACGAATTCCTTACAGATATGATATTCATCGAAAAAGTGTTTGAAACATAATGATCTTTTACACGAACCACACCGTATTATAGCAACATTTTTACCTGCTTCTACTTCCCAATGTATATTGCAAGAATCTCCAAAACTAAAATCAACAGGGTTATCTGTTTTAGCTGGTTTTTCAGCAATGTAGCCGCTTTTATACCAAGCGTATTTAAAAATATTTGTATATCTGTGTGAAGAAAGCTGGTTATGGACAAGAGACTGCATTTTTATGATGTTATTTCTTAAATGTAGATTCATTTAATAGTCCATCAAAATTACTTGATCTGATAAACGTCGAACGAAGTTTTTCCAGATACGAAATTCACAAACATCGAGTGGTTGGATGTTCCCTGTCGTTCCTGTGGGAATTTTTTTTATATTAACAATTTTGTTTGTCGGCATCGTTTCCCTTACAGCTTTATCGCAATGTCCACTCCAAGAGTCGAGTAAAAGCACAGATTGAGGTCCAACATTTGGGTAAAAAACTTCTTTCAACCAAATTATAAAATGATCTAAAATAAAAAAATGTCAACATTTTTTTATGTCATTGCATTATAATAAACAAAAATATACTAACTTGTCGTTAATTTTCCAGATTTAGATGCTTTCACACGCACATTTTCTGGTCTAAATAATGAAGATTCCACTATGGGACCGAATTGATCACTTTTTTCTTTTAATACTGTAAAAAGTGGTGATGAAAGTTTCCCGGTTGCTGATATAGTTGGCTGAATTGTATAACTATGCGTTGTCGATGAAACCGACTGTACCAGACACTGCACCTGCTTTTCTCCTTCAACTGCTAATGTTCTTCCCGAGTTCATTTCTAATTGAAAACCACTCTGATCTGAAATATAAAAGTTTCCAATGCCGATTTCTGGTATACATGATTTAACATCAGCTACAAAAGCATCAGGATTAGTTTGTAGTTCTTCTTTACTTCCTAATGTTTTTTTGGTGATAAATTTATTTATTTTTCTAGATACTATTCTATGAACTTTTTTAAATTTTAGTAACCAATTTTGAGAAGGCTTAAATCTTATATCTTCATGGCCAACAATTTTTTAAGCTTGCAATGCCCATTTCCGTATATCTCGATCATGCACTATCGTACCAGCTGCAATAGCGGCTTCTCAATTATCAAACGTGTATTGGCCAATTTGCGCAATTTTTTCTAGGTAAGTTCCATTTTTATTAATTACACAGCTCCACAAAAAAAAATGAAAGTATTTTCCCCGATATCTGACTGAATGTTCTTTATGTTTTTGAGGTCGATAAATCCGAATCCGGGGTCCGTTTGACTCCATCACGTCAGGGTTAAGGGCATTTGAAGATCAAATTGCGAATCGACCCGTTAAAAAATTTTTAAAAAATTCATAATATATTTTTGGGATTCCTGATTCCAAATCCAATCTTTTTTGAACCTCAACATGTCAGAATCAAGGTCAAACGGAGGTCAAATCATTCAAATCGGATGATACAATATTTTTGACTCCAGATTCTGAAAGAGCGGAAAATTTTACGTCCGAATACGTAGTAACTTTTTTTTTAAACCGACTTCTGTAGGTCGCGTTGTGGTTATCCAAAATAAGACTTGGATATCTAGATTTGGTCGGAACATTGAACGCAGATTAGAATTCTGGTTCTTTAGACAGTTGATCTTCATGTTTTTTGAGTCACTGATCACGAAGCTAGTCCTTTTTACTACATCGTAATGTCCGTTTAATTTAATGTCCGTTTGTGATAACGGACTTGCTTTTGTTCAAACGATCTACATAATGGTTTTCTTTTAGGTGTTACTGTAACTGTTTCTATATCTCGTTTTAAATTCCAGCAGTAGTTTGCCATCATATTTATACCCCATGTTCCTTGATAGCGCTTTTCCATATCTTTCATGTCTTGATGACATCTCTCTCCATGCTCTTCATTGAAATCACCTAATTTTTCTGGAAAGAAATCGAGATGAGAGTCTACAAAATGCAATTTGATGCTCATATTACATCCTAAATTCTTATAGTTTTCAATCATACCACCTACTAGTTTTTTATAATTCGGACTTTTATTGTTCCCTAAAAAATACTTAGAAACTGCATGGAAGCTAGTCCATGCCGCTTTCTCTAAATTTGTCATTTGGGATGTAAAATTGGGATCATTGAAGAGCGTTCGGGTCTGTGGAACATCAAAAATGCCTGCCTTTAGCTTGGCTTCACTGAGTTTGGGCATTTTTTTCACTATATATCTAAAGCAATCTCCATCTTTATCTAGAGTTCTGACAAATTGCTTCATGAAACCAAGTTTGAGATGCAGTGGAGGAATTAAAATTTTTAATGTATCTACAAGAGGCACCTGAATGACGTTGGACGATCCAGGCTGCAGAGAATTTCTCGTTGGCCATTCCTTTTTGATGTAGTGATTTTGACGATCCCTGCTGTCAAAAAGGCACAAGAAGCAAGGGTATTTAATATTCCCGCTCTGCATCCCAAGAAGAATTCCAATGATTTTGAGGTCATCACAGATTCTCCATTGATGTTCTTTGTAATTGATTTTTTCTAAAACAACTTTCATATTTTGGTAAGATTCTTTGAGAAGTGTAGAGTGAGCTATGGGTATTGGAGCCAGTACATTCGTATTGTGGAGCAATATCACTTTCAAACTGCGAATAGAAGAATCTATAGACAGTCTCCACTCATTCGGCTTGTAGACATTAACTTTGAAACTATTTATAAGTCCGTTGATATCATTGCAATACACCAATCCCACTGTATCATCTTTAGTAAAGAAACGTCGAAACTCTTGGTCTCTGTTCCTATAAATTGAAATCTTTACACCTTCTTCCAAAAGATTCTTTTGTTTCAGCCTTGAAGCCAAAAGTTCATGAGCTTCCTTTGAAAGTCCTAACTCTCTTCCCAAGTTACTCAATTCATTCTGCGTAAATTTTGCAGGCTCCTTATTCCTTTCATCCTGGTTTTCGTCACTTTCACTTCCTTTGTCTGTCTCTATCTCGCTGTCACTTTCCTCTGTTTGTACTTCTTCGGTACCTATTTCTTCATTGGACAGGACGTCTACAACAGGATTCTTGGCATTACCACTATTTTTTGAAATCAAAACAGCTGGAATTACTTTATCGGTAAAAATATATTTGATTTTTGATTTATTTTTCCTACTGTATCCGTGAGTAATGGTATTGCAGAAGAAACAGTCTTGTTTTGCTTCTGGCATATTCCATCTCACTGATACAGAGTATTCCAACTTTGAAAGGTCCTTTTTCATATAACATGTCAGCAACATTTTATGACAATTCTCATCTTGATTCAATATTTCTGATGAAAAACAATAACTGTATGCAGTACGCACAGCACGAGTGATATTTTTCCAGCTATATGGTGGTGCGTATGCAGCACAAACGTAACAAAAATAATTTGGTTTTTCCGGGTTGTCATGCTCATGTCTAGAGGTTCTGGCTATACTTGTAGCTTTATACTTTGGTAAGGCCAAGTTAGCCACCTTAACAAAGCTACGGTCGCATGATGACGACGCCTGCGGGCCCGCTTTCTCACCCTGACCAGCCGCCGATACTGGGGTTCCGACCCCCTGCATCGTAAGTTTTTCCGGTGTGTTTGCCATGACGGCATGAGCATCATGACCCAAGAACTTTGCCGGATAGCGAGACAACTCCATTGCTCGCCGTCACCACGGGGAGGTGTCCTGGATGCAAACACATGGAAAAAACCGCTGCCAACAGATTCCAAAAATAGATATCTAAGTCTTATTTTGGATAACCGCAACGCGACCTACAGAAGTCGGTTTAAAAAAAAAGTTACTACGTATTCGGACGTAAAATTTTCCGCTCTTTCAGAATCTGGAGTCAAAAATATTGTATCATCCGATTTGAATGATTTGACCTCCGTTTGACCTTGATTCTGACATGTTGAGGTTCAAAAAAGATTGGATTTGGAATCAGGAATCCCAAAAATATATTATGAATTTTTTTTAAATTTTTTAATGGGTCGATTCGCAATTTGACCTTCAAATGCCCTTAACCCTGACGTGATGGAGTCAAACGGACCACGGATTCGGATTCAGCGACCTCAAAAACATAAAGAACATACAGTCAGATATCGGGGAAAATACTTTCATTTTTTTTTTGTGGAGCTGTGTTATTTTCGCCGAACGTTTAAGTTGACTTATAGATGAAACTTTTTTGAATCTATGTTGTACTGTATCCAGTTTTAAGTTTTTTGTTTTTTCCACTCCTCCAATATTCTACGGCCTTTTGTTTATATCATACATCAAATGTGATTTCTTCATCATCATTTGTGCACTGATTTGTTGGTGCAAAATCAGAATCAGGAAAGTGATGTTGAACTTCATCTTCGATTATTTTAGCATCAGTATCTTTATAATCTTCATGAAAATCTAACGTCTCTTCAACAATCATATCAATATCATTAATCTCATACACGGCATCTATTAATATTTCTTTCAACTTTTCAGACAATTTAATTTCTTTGAAATTAATCTCGCTATCTGGTATTTGTAAACTTTGAAAATATGCTAATAATAAATTGACTACGTTCAAAGGATTGATATTCATGTTTTAATCTAAAACAAAATCAAGATATAAATACTCTTTTTTGCAGTTGAATAATTTTACAAAAGACATAAGAAAACCTAGTCTATAGATAGAATTCGATCATACGTTTTTAACAGTGATATTTCACATGTTTAAAAATCAAAATATTTGAATAAAATTATTTATGATAAGTGACATAAATACTTACGTAGTAGACAAACACTTTTCTTCTTGTTATGTACTATATTTTCGTGTTCGGGAAATTTGTATGTAAATATAGAAATAAGTTTATTTATAAATCCAGCACTATAAAAAAATTTTAACTTTTTAAATACTTGACTTTTCTTCAACTACTATGAATAATGAAATATGTATCGGATGTCTTATTATCGTAAGAGGTGAAGATTTGATATAACTTATCTTCTTCGAGCCATTTATAAGATAAAATTGTAAATAAGATAAAGTGTAAAGCAAAGTAAAGTACGAACAAAAAGTTAACTAAACCACAAGTGAAAATTGAAAAAAGTAAACAGTTTATAAGTATAGGAATTGAGACTATAATAACTATTTATAACTATTAATATAATCAATTATTTGTTATAATTTCTTTCCTCATTGACAAATTGTAAATGATTAAAAAAGAAATAATAACTATATTAAACTTCCACTTTTGAAATTAATAATTTCTAACTGTTATTACTTGTTATTTTTCTTTATTACGAATTAACTTTACGTTTAAAAAATAATAACTATTATTATTACTCTTTTATACACAGCTATATGTAATACAATGCAAATAATATTAAAAAAAAACTGATACTATAACTGTTATTATTAATTTCGAAAAAACAAAATAGTTAATAATTATTTATAATTTATTTTAGTCTCAAATCTTATATTTATAAGCCGTTATTAATTATTTTTATCTTTTTTTTATTTATAATGAAAAGGAAATAATAATTATTACATAACATTTGTAATACTTGGGACATATTGTTATGCAACATGAATGTTATTCAAGAAATACATTTATTTTTCGCTATTTATATAAGGTTAGCCCGCATGTGGTTCGGTAAGGGTGGTTTATAAGGGTGGGGGTTAGATAGGTTAGGGGTAGGTGGATGAGAGGTATGTTATATAGTTGGGATAACTCGCTTGTGGTGTAAAATTCAATTATTTCAAGAAATAACAAACGACTAAAGTTGCTTTTCACAGGATTAGGTCGGTTAGCCTGCATGTACGAGGTGTGTTCAAAAAATAACGAGAATTTTCGTTTTATGAAAAAAATATTTATTTATTCATCTACATTAATGTTGTCGCCTTCAAAGTGCCCCTTCGGATACAATACACTTATGCCAACGCTTTTTCCAATCCTCGAAACACTTTTCAAAACTCGATCTTTGTAATAGCTTTTAGCTCTTTCAGCGATTCGCTTTTAATGTCATCTATGCTTGTAAAACGACGACCTTTTAATGTTCTCTTTATTTTTGGAAATAGAAAAAATGTCACATGGAGCCATATCTGGCGAATATGGAGGCTGAGGCATCGTTACAGTTTCGTTTTTGGCCAAAAATTCACGAACAAGCAATGAAGTGTGAGCAGGCGCATTATCGTGGTGCAAAAGCCATGAATTGTTTTGCCACAAATCCGGGCGTTTTTTTCGGATTGCTTCACGCAAACGACGTTGAACTTGTAGGTAGTACTGCTTATTGATTGTTTGACCTTGTGGCAAGAATTCATAATGCACTATGCCATTAAAATCGAAGAACACAGTGAGCATAACCTTCACATTCGACCACACTTGTCGAGCCTTTTTCGGTCTTGGCGATCCAGAATGCCTCCACTGGGACGATTGAGCCTTAGTTTCGACATCATATCCGTAAACCCATGTTTCGTCACCTGTTATAACACGTTTTAGTAGTTCTGTTCGAAATTCAACAATTTTGGAACGAATTTTGCTGCCACACGTTTCATACCCAAAACATTCGAAAAAATTTGATGGCATGAGCCAACTGATATGCCAACATCATCAGCGACTTCTCTGATTGTGATTCGGCGATCGTTCATAACCATTTCTTTCACTTTTTTCACGTTTTCATCGGTTGTTGATGTGCTTGGGCGTCCGGGTCGTTCGTCATCTTCAACGTTTTCGTGGCCATCTTGGAAACGCTTATACCACTCATAAATCCTTGCTTTACTCATAGCAGACTCACTATATGCCTTTGTTAACATTTGACAAACTTTACTACACTTTATTTCATTTTTTACGCAAAATTTAATACAAATTCTTTGATCCATTTTTTTTCACAAACGAAAATCGCCGAGCTCGAAAAACACGTCTAACGTTAGCGGCTGCCACTTAAAAAGTAAGCAATGAATATTGCTGAAAATTTTATCGTACTTCAGGGGCATGTGTACCAACACAATAAAAAAAAATTTTATACAAGCGGACTCTCCAAACCCGCGAAATTTAAAAATTCTCGTTACTTTTTGAACACACCTCGTAGTTCGGTAAGGGTGGTTTATGGGGGTTTGATGGGTTAGAGGCAGGTTGGTTAGTTGAGGTAGCATGCTCTGGCGTAGGATTAAATTATTTCAGGAAATAACAAATGACTTAACTCGTGTTTCCCAGGGTTAGGAGGTTTAGGCTGCTTGTGTTTCAGTAAGGGTGGTTTATAAGGGTGGGGATTAGATAGGTTAGGGGTAGGTGTATAAGAGGTATGTTATACAGTTGGGATAACTCGCTTATGATGTAAAATTCAATTATTTCAAGAAATAACAAACGACTAAAGTTGCTTTTCACAGGATTAGGTGGGTTAGCCTGCATGTGGTTCGGTAAGGGTGGTTTATTGGAGTTTGGTGGGTCAAAGGCAGGTTGGTTAGTTGAGGTAGCTCACTCATTCATAGGATTAAATTATTTCAAGAAATAACAAACGACTAATATTGTTTATCCCAGGGTTAGGTCGATTAACCTGCTGATAGTTTGACGGTGGTTGTTTTCTAGGGGGTGAAACACCCCTTAAACATATTTTAGTATTTTCTCATTATCAGTGCGGTTTTTAAATCACTCGAGCTGATTTACTATATTACATGTCGTAAAACAATACAAAAAATATTTTACCCCTATTAAAGAGGGTGTTAAGTGTCAACTTTTAAATTCAATTTTTTTTTATATCTATTATGTACAATTGCGCCGCGCGTATTAGTCGTACGCATTCAGCGCGCGTGGGCGGTTCGGCGGCCGCGTAGTAATGCAGTGACGGCGTAGTAACACTCTCGCGCTGCATTACTGTATCGCCCACGCCTAACAAAGTAGTCTTGAGCCAGAGTTAATCACGTCCAGTCGTGTTACAGTTCAAATCCTCTTCAGAATTACGTACAATTTTTTATTCGGTTTTTTCTTACAGTTTTCATCTCAGTTTCTTGTCAACCAGTTTCTATTATTATTATTTCCTAAAATCAGTATATTTATATTCTTTTTATCAGTGATTAACGTATACGCGTGTCGAAAGTAACAGCAATAATAAACGTATTATATATATATATATATATGTATATACGTATATAGCGTACGATCAGACGAATTCTAGTACAATTACTTATTGCAAGGATGATAGTTATTATAAGGACCAGTTAAAATACAAAATTATATTTCTTGGATAAATATTCTAACAATATACACATATATATACAACTATATAAATTCAAGGACAAGTCTATTAATAATAATAACGAATAAACATTTAACAAGTAAGTAACTCAAGGTTCATTATTATAAAACTGTCTTCTTCTTACCTATTTCTCTATAACAATAATAATACTTGGAATAATTCACCATTTGGCAAATTCCACGTATTCATTTTGTGTATAACTACATATATATATGTAGATGTGTATGCGATCGTTAAATTCTTAACTATCTTGGCTTTGGTATTTTACTCTCGCGACTCTTTTCATTTATTGTTATAAATACCAGTCGGACCAGCGTAATATGATCTTTTCAATTACATAGTATGATAGCCTACGCTGACGAAGTGTTTAACAATTAAGCACGTCCCCAGATAACATGATATACATGTGTACAGGATAAATAGTACGTCTGCAATATTTTGACTATATTTAAAAGAACTCGGTTACAAATTGCTAAAACTCTTGAGTAAGCTTTAACTTCAACTATATATAATTATAATTAAATCAACGATAAATCGGCTTCAAGAGAAATTTCCTTAACGAATAGGTTATTACCCGTAATTTGGAAATATAAATAAATTTAGTAGTATATTTATTGTTACGGATAATTTTTCAATAGTTTAAATCGCAACCCTATTACTACAGTTAATACCTTTGTCTTTAACCAGTAGAGTCGAGACTAATGAGAGTTTCGACCTATATAATTTGTGACGGTAAACGTCAAATTAGCGCTGACTATTTAGCTTAATTGCTGCCTGTGAGGACAGCACCTGCCGGGGGGACAAAATAGGTAACGAAGGAATTCGGCACGCGAGCAGACGGAACGCGCGCGACCGAATTTGAACCAGTGAAGCATAGACCATTGTCGTGTCCGCCCGCTTTCGCTACCGCATTTGCCGATTCACGTGCCCTTGTCAACAATACGCCAGATCAGCAATAACCGAGAGTGCCAGATAGCCGTGACAGCTGCCTCCAAGGAGCCATCCAGCCACCAGCTTAAGGCAAAGCAGTGTGTGTGTGTGTGAGGTTTCGCCATCGAGGGCGAAACCACTCCGTGCGCGCATTCGCGACCCGCGAGCAAAAACAAAACAATAGAAAAACTGTTCCGTGCTGTGCGAGTTGTCGCTGTTTTTCTCCGATCGCCTGCAAATATAAGGTAAGCTGGCCAGCTTAATCTCGCGACCGCGGTTATCTAATTTATGAATAATCTAATTGCGTGCATGTAACGGCGTCTCTATTAACAAAGAACAGCGAGCGTACCGGCAAAGCGTGTTGTCGGCGAGCGAGCGTATGGTCTTCCTTCCGTTTCGATCAAATTTACTGGTCTAATATATGTATATATTTTTATCTCCGTTTGACCTCATCAACTCTGGTTCAAGGTCATCTGAAGGTCATTGCCCTTATTTACGCGGATTGATGAATTTCAATCACGTGCTACAAAAATAGGACCATTACTTAGTTCAAGGGCTTCAATATATTTCCAAACGTGACCTATCGTCGTACTTTTACATAAGCCCTAGTTATAACTTCATCCGCCCTTCAGATATAGTATTCACAAATTCGAAAATCTAATTTCATAACTTTTAAGTCTCACATTTCTTCACTCTTAACCATCATACGTCGACCAAGAACTGAACTCTCAATCTTCCATCTCCGTAGGTTTAATTTCAGATTTTTTCAAATCTCAAACATGTTCATCCCTAAAAAACCCAATATGATAAAACAAGTCCTAAACATTCACTATACTTGAATATATCTAAGACTGATTTTGGTAAGTATTTTATAAATCGCAATATTCTCAATTTAACATTTATCAAATGGTTTTCTTTCTTATTTTCCGATCATTTTCTTCCAGGCATATTAAGTCCTCTGCAGCAAAGTCCATTTGTAAAGGAAGGGATACTTTCTGTATTGTTTGCGGAAAATATGTGATTCCCGAACAAAGAAGGAGTTTCACAACTAATGTAGAAGAAAATTATGAAAAATGTTTTAATATACCATTCGACACTCTTGACTACATATGGGCTCCAAAAATCACATGTTACAAATGTCACATGTATCTTTCTAACTTAGTTAAAGATGCAACTAATGAAAAATGGATTCTTAGTCCAATGCTTTGAAGAGAACCTCTTGATCATAGCACAGATTGTTATTTTTGTTTGTGTAAAACAGTGGGCTACAACGAAAGAAATAAAAACTCTATACAATATCCTGATGTTCGATCCCTATCTTGGCTAACCAAATTGACTCACTAGCAAATAGTAGGCAATCTGAAGACACCGATGAATTTGAAAGCAAGGAATCTTTACAGAATGAACAGCTATCAAAAAGTACTTTCAATCAGCATGAATTAAGTGATTTGATCCGAGACTTAGGACTTTTAAAAGAAAATGTGGAGTTGTTAGCATTCAGATTGAAAGAAAAAAATTGCTTGTCCCACAAAACGAAAGTAACATTTTATCGCACACGAGATGAACCATTCAGAATATTTTTTTCTGAAGATAACAATTTAGTTTACTGCAATAATGTCCAAGCTTTAGTTGAGGAATTTGGAATAACTTATGATGCCAATGAATGGCGATTTTTCTTGACTCATCAACAAGAAGTTTGAAGGCAATTTTGTTACATAATGGTAATGTGTATGCTCCTATTCCGATAGCGCATTCAATTGTTTTAAAAGAAGAATATACAAATCTTCAATTTGTGTTGCTGAAATTACAATGTGATAAGCACAATTGGTTATTATGTGGAGACCTGAAAATTATATCCATTATATTAGGGCAACAAAGTGGTTATACCAAGTATCCGTGTTTCTTGTGCGAATGGGATAGTCTTGCCCGCTCTCAGCACTACATCAGAAGAGAGTGGCCTTCTCGAGTGAATTTAGAACCTGGTTCCAAGAACATAGTACGTAAAAGTTTGATACCAAAAAATAAAGTATTACTTCCCCTACTTCACATCAAATTAGGCTTGGTTAAACAATTTGTGAAGGCTATGAAAAAACAAGTTAGTGAAGCAATCAAGTATTTTTTTTTAAATTTCCCAAGCAGTTTGAAGCCAAAAATAAATGAAGGAGTGTTCGACAGTCCGTAAATAAGAACCCTGTTGAAGGACGAAACTTTTGAACAAAAAAATGACTGAAAAAGAAAAGGCTGCATGGCGAAGTTTCAAAGAAGTAACTGAAAAATTTCTGGGATATAGAAAGGACTCAAATTATAAAAATATTGTCGAAACAATGGTAGCTGCGTTCAACGATGTTGGCTGTCTGATGAATTTGAAACTCCAATTCTTGGATTCTCATGTAGAATATTTTCCTGAAATCCTCGGACACTTTAGTGACGAACAAGGTGAGAGGTTTCATCAAGATTTAAAAGATGTTGAGAACAGATATCAAGAAGTTTGGAATGAGCACATGTTATCGGACTATTGCTGGGGCTTGAAGAGAGACACTCCACTGGCACATAAGAGAAAGGCCATCCATTGAAATTTTGCATTCAAAAAATTACGCCATATATAAAGCATAAGCTTATAAAATATAAATTATGTACATATATAAAATATATGTACATAATGTATATAGAATTACTTTATAATAAATATTTATTTTTTCTTATCTTTATGCGTATTTTTTAGTATATTCCTAGATGTCTTTTGAAGCGAATATTCTCAGATGCATCGGAGTAAAAAAACAAAAACTTTGACCTCTTCCAACTATATGTATGTACAGTATCCATGGTATTGATTATCATTCCCCGTAAATAAGGGCAATGACCTTCAAATGACCTTGAATCTGAGTTGATGAGGTCAAACGGAGATCAGCATCGGTAGTAGTTCGTTAAAATATATAAAATATGTTGTAACGGAGAATCTCGGCTAGGCCGATTTCGTCTGTTTGACTCTCGCAAATGTCCGTGCGCTGCGCGAAGTTGAGAGTGTGTGCGTTTAGTACACACACTCATGCTTGGATCTTTTATTTACGAGGTGCTGAACATGGGCTGAGCTGACGACTGGAGCGATGCAGATGGCGCAGAAGAAGAGAGAGAGAGTGAGTGAGAGCGCGCGCTCGAATTGCGGATCGCCGCGGAAAATTCGAGAGAGTCTCTGCTAGGCAGTAAGCAGAGGAAGTCGCGATCATGGATAAAACCGAAAGGTCACGGTTTTCCAAGTTGGTCCCGCGACCTCGTCGACGTTTTATTCGTTTTCGGAGACACGCCTGGTGCGCGGACGAGTATTACAGCGTGAGGCTGGGTCACGCCCACCCGTGTCCCGAAGGATACCCGGTACCGGTGCGTATGGGTAACCGGCGAGGTGCGCGGGTGCGCGCGCGAGCAGTCCGGACGTGCTGCAGTACCGAGAAAAAGAGAGGCGGCGGAAACAACAGTAACAACAATCAACTAGCGAGATACGGATTGAGACAGCAATATTGTGGAGCAAGCGAGAGGACGAGCAAGAAGACAAATAGCAACAACAACAAGTATCAGCGAGGCGGTCAGCGGGAACACACCAGTGGTGTCACGTTGAGGAGCGCTCTAGCCGTCAGAGAGGCTGAAGGTCGAGGTCGGTGCCGTATTTTTCTCTTGTTTCTCTCTCTCTTACATGTTTGGGCGCCAGCTTATGGATGGTAGCACGGCAGACCTGCCGGCTACCCGTTGAAAGCTTATCGGCGGAAAGTGTTTGTCGGGCATTTATTGTATTATTTAATTTTAACAAGGGAATCGGCAGGTTGACCAGCCACCGATACACCTTCGCGTTCGCGTTTGTTATTGTGCCGCTCATAGTGTATAAGTACGAGGTCGCCGTATTGTAATCGATTGTTGACAAGTAAAAGACTAGTGTGTTAATCTGCTGTTGTGTTTCTTGGCCGCTGTATCACTCCTCATCCCGATTTCGAATCTGTGCGTTTAACGTGTTTGTGCTCGACGCATTATTCAGTCATGGGAACGTCTTTTGCTTCCCGAATCCCCGAATAAATAATTTGTGTGGACGGCCGCGAGTAACCCAGACAGGTACGGCCGAAATTCACCGTTACAATGTAAATATGATAGAGCATGGATAGTTTCGTCTTTTTTGCCTGTACTGTACTCTCAGCATTTGACCTTCATATGACCTTCAAGTATCATTTTGAAAAAAGTATACCAGCTTATCTGACTATAAATTGACCGCTCTTTCCGAAGCTAAAGTCAAAAATTAGATCGTAAAATAAAAATTTGATCTTCAAATGGCCTTGAACTTGACGTGCTGGAGTCAAACGGAGGTCAGATTCGGATTCAGCGCATCCAAGAACATATAAGTCTATGGAAGTGGTTTCTTTGTCTTTTTTAGGTTGCATTTTGCGGTCCTGTGTAATCTTTCAATTATCAATTATCAAATTTAATATTAATAAAACTGAACCAAATGAAATGTGTTATCTATTATATAAATATTGTACAAGTTTTTGTAAACATAAGATACTAGTTTAATTTCCAGTCTTTACTGGATGGACGTGATTCGGAGAGTTAAATAATTTCTTCAATGTTTTCAAATTTAACTTCATAACATAATTTTCCTTTCTTTCAGATATTGTATAATCACTATTACACTTATTCAAAATTCATTATTTAACGCCTTCCTGATATAGACCTCAGACTAATGGCTCTCTTGAGATAAGCCATGCACCCCTAATCGATTTCTTACGAATATATTCGGAGCGATTTGACGACTGGGACAGGTTAACCCCCTTTGCCGTTTTTACATACAATACAAGTATACATAATGTCACTGGTTTCACCCCCTTTGAACTAGTTTATGGACGAATCGCTCGTTTCCCCATGAAGATCCCTAGGGAGGATAAATTAAGGACCTATAACCAATACCTACGTGATCTAGTCTTACGCTTGACAGAACTAAAGATAGCGGTGGGTGAGAATCAAATTCGTAAAAAGGAAAAATCTAAAGACCAATACGACCAACACGCTAGACCCTTTAAAGGGAAAGTCAGCGATTACGCCTGGATTTTGAACGAACCTCGGATAGGAAAAGCCGATAGTTATTATAAAAAACCCCTAAAAATTGTCGAAATTTTAAATCATAAAAACGTTTTATTAGAATTACCCAATGGAAAAACAATACGCAAGCATATGGATAAACTTAAACTTCAGGCGTAACTATATAAATTCAATTATTCACTTATCTTATCTCGTATTCTACATTCTTCGTCTACACTATTTACTTTGTTCTGTTCTTTCAGGTACTATTTCTTTTAATATACTTCTTTTCATTTAATATGTATCTAATCTTACTCTCCTTTCTCTGTATTCGCCCCGTCTATTATGGACCTCCAAGCTTATTCTATAGAAAAGCTAGACAGCAACCCAAGAATTTACTACGAAAGAGAAGATCCAATGAGAATAAAGAGGGCAGATTGGAAAGTATACATATCCATCGACCTCAATTTATTCCTGGCGAAGACCACTGCTATAACTGACCTACGCTCGCTATTACGAAACTGTACTGGGCATCTCAATGAGGAAACTTGCAGTCATATAATTGGCAAGGACCACATTGACCTGAAGACAATCGTTCTTGAACAAATACAAATGAAGATTAAAGGAGCTATTGAGAATATGGGACATATTCAACCATCCGATGTCCAACAACCTAAAAATATCAGGCCAAAAAGACTGGTACCTTTTGGAAGCATTGGAGGGCTGAGTCATAGTTTATTTGAATTAGTGACTATTGATGAAACTGATAAAATAGAAGCCAACATAAATCAATTATATGCAGACCAAAAAGATATCATTAAACTCTTCAATGATAGGACCCATATAATCACCACAGTAATGGATAAACTATATAAAATGATGGACGTTCACGGGGACAGGATTTATAATTTAAACCTCCAAATGCGAGATAAATTCAGGAAATTAGAAAATGAGAATGCCCGACTGGAATACATGATTTCATTACAATTACTTGGAAGAATGCTAGAGGCAAAATTAGATCATTATATCAAAAGCTCGGAAAACTTCTTGAAATTATTGATGCGTTAAAAAGGGGCAAAATACATCCGGACCTTATAGATCCTAACATGTTGCACCAGATAGCGAATGATATAAAATTCCTGGTAACGGACCTTGATTTTCCAATTCCAACCGAACACCTTAGAATCGAGGAAATTATTAAAATTTTCAACATTGATGCAATCCAGCGAGAAAGGAAGACATATATTGTCATTCATTTACCTTTAGTTGACAGAAATTACTATAACCTATACTGTCTGCACTCAATATTTATACCACAATTACCGAGTTCAACTGAAAAATCAGCATATACTAGACACAAATACCCGTACTTGGCATTAAGTTCGGATCAAAAACAGTATATACAGATGGACCATCAATCATTACAAAGTTGTATGCGAACACAGTATACTTTTATATGTCCGGTAGGAGGACCTGTCTTAGACGCTAATTTAAGTAGAAAATGCGAATTAGGACTGCTATTACAACCATCCAGTCATGAATTATACCATTGTGACATAGTACTGAGAATACAACGAATAACCAGTTGGAATTATATATCAACGGATGGGTCATAGATATACTCAGCTTACCGACAAGATATAGTCCGAATTGTCTGCCCGAATCTAGTGGACCAAAAAACCGAAATACAAGAGGTAAGAATACTAAGAATTGCCCCAGGGTGCATCGGTTATACCAAGGATGCGACCTTGTTTACGGAAATGAACAAAGACAATACAAATGTTTACCTATATCAACCAGACTTGACCCTCAACCTAACAAATCTCTACCCGACGCTAACCTACTTATCTGAAACAGATATTAAATTAGAAGAATGGACTCCACAAGCTGAAACCTGGACCAGCCAAGAAAAAACATTAAGCTATATTATGGAAAAGACAGAAATGATAAGAAATTATAAAAAAATCACAACATCGTAATCAGGATTAATTGATGGAGGATTCAGTATTGATATCCTAATCATAATAATTATCAGTATAATTTATAAATGCTGCATCGTACGCATAAAAGCGTTAAATAATACCATAGTACACGAATCACCTCACATGCATAAACCAAAGTCATCTCAACACGATTCACCGGATTCCCGACACAGATCAATTCTTCATAAGTTCGGACTGACCACGAATAAGCAAACGCCTGCCCGGATGTCCGAAGAACAATCTAAGAAACAAATACAAACCCTCAAAGAAACCGAAACCCTCCGCGACTATACCTAATCCGTTGATAAGATCTGAAAATTCTTCGAGTTTACAAATCCTGACAGCGGAGTCTGTATAAAAAAAAATTAATCAATAAATTATTGATCATTTGTTTCAGTATTCAATATCATCATGAGTGACATGTCCGAGCATTTGATAATAGATCCGACTTGCATCAAGATACGATACTTGAAAGATAAGCCGCTGAGCGAACTCTTGACACGATTAGAGAATATCGGACCCATAGAGGAGTTCCATTCACTACAAAATCTCGCAAATAACAATACAAGAATTATTCTCTGCAAATTTACTAGAATTAAATATGCAGTTGAAGTAAGATAAAAAATTGGAACATAAATACGATAAATCATACCCGTATTGAAAAACCAAAACCGTTACGAACAAACAATTCAAGACCCTCGGAGAAAACCCGATTATTTTGTCGACTTTCCTGAACAATCATAGAAAATTATAGGGAAATATCTTTTTTCCAACACTTCGTAGAATTCAGACCCTTATTGTATCATAAAGTGGTGCGAGATAACAAAGGAACCCTTGCTATAGGATACACTCAGTATTACAAAGCTACTGATGCAGCAATAGCCTTAAAAGAATGCGACCCTATCTACGGCGCTAGATATGCTGAGATACGGAAAAGAAGATGGGACCACAGTAATGAAACAAGGCACCACTGGCTTTGCGACGAATGGATAGATGCATCAATCTACGAAGATCACGATACTACCTGCAGGTGGCAGCATCAAAATAAACTTAGGGAAGGAAAAATGAAAAGACAATACCCTAAATCAGAAGTAAGAAAAGTACACAATATGAATCCTACCACAACAAACCGACCTGTCATAGGAATAGACAAAAATGAACTTTCTACAGACCTTGTTACGCTCACGGAAATTAAATTACTGGACCCTACTCCTAATCCACGGGCAATCTTACGAAAAACCCGACGAATTGACCTAACAGAAGAAGACGTGATAACGGGAATTGACCCTGAAGATAGAAGATATTTAGAATCAGCCGTATAATTTATGTCATAGGATAAAAAATTATTGAACCTTTTAATCGTATTTATTATTATTTTACTTAGCGGACCCAAAATTCACTAATCTTTGACCTATTCCTTCACTCTTGTTTATGTCTAGTCTTAAATCTATGTACCTTTCTTTCTCTCGATCACGCCACTAATTGGACTATATTTTACCTTAGAATGAAAGAAATTAACGGCATTCGCCTCCGAGCTGTCACACCAGTAGATGACTCCTCCACTGCACTACGAGTCAAATTTGATGACCCTCGACAAGAGGCTGCGGTCATTAAATTATTTAGTACTGTGGGGACCATACGCTCCATACAATAATACTATCCCCACTTTCCTCACAGCAAGGAGAAATTATAATAAAATTTCTTCTTGAAGATGATTACCTTGCGGCGGTCCTGAAATTCTTTCCGTGCACCGTAGGAGATTGGTCACCTCGTAGTACAGTCGACCATTCTACGGAAGACGAAAAGGAGGAGACAATGGACCCAATTGGATTGACGCCAAGACCAACTACATCGGCCCATATAAAGGAAGATGTTGCCGACCGATGATTACATTTTCTTATACCGCACCATGATGAACAACGTAAACCATGGCCAGAGCAGCGAGTACATGATGACTTCGCACGGTTTGAACCAGTGGACTATATAAAAACGTGGCAAGGATCTTGTGGGCCTATGGGAGTGATAAAATACATATTCAGTTGGAGTGTCACTTCGACATTATCCAACTTGGATAGACGCTACAAGGCGAAACATTCGCCACCTCGACATGTAACAGCGAAACTCCAGAACAAGTCTATGTATATTTATCACAGTGTTTGCAAACACTATGTCACTAAAACTAAATTGGAAGCACATAAAACCATTTGCCAATACCAAAATAAAAATGTACTAAGAACGCATTGCTTCTGCGGAAGAGCGGTATATCTCTCCAATTGGGACCAACATTTAAAAGATTGTAATCTAGGGACCTATGATTACAACGGGTCCCCCTTTGATAGCATAAAGTAGCTGACCTTGTTTTTATAAATTCTCTCAATCAAACCTAAGGACCAGGACTTATTACTTCAAGATAAAACTTCCTGTCTACAAGATTTAGAGGGGTTAGATTTAACAACTGGACAGGATGCCCGCCAACATGCGTTGCGCAGATGAAGATCGATCAGAACCATGAACTTTTGTCTCCTTCCGTTATTTTTTACTTTTTGTTTATATATAAATAAAGAGGACTATACATATTATGATTTACTATTATTATTTATTATTATTATTATATATTATTTTCTATTCTCTTCTTGTACTACCCTAATTGGACCCTTCCAAAACTTTACCGAGGACGGCAACGGTTCTAAGGGGGGAGGGATGTTATGTGACATACCATTTTATTTTCTTTTCCGATTAGAACTTCGCTTTCGAGAGTCCCATTCGTGTCGCGCCAAGGCCAAGGACATAGCGATAAAACACTATAGGCAGTAGTATTCGTGTGCGCGGCTTGGCAGGAGTAAGTGGGGGAAGCTGATTCATGCTGCTGCAGCATGCTGCAACAGTATGCTGCACTCAGTGTTAGGCTAAGTAATATGGAGCAATTAGAAACGCGTAAACGACTAAAATGTATGTACTAGAGAGAGATAGAGTGTGAGAAACGGGAGGGAAACAAAGGATATCTAATAAACTGGTGAGAACGACCAGAACAGATTCGTCAGTTAGGAGTGAGCGCCCAACTAAGAAGGCTGCAATTTTTCCTACAATACTATAATTTATCAGAGTTTATCGAGTTTGACTTTATTAGAGCCTGAGCTTATTAAAGTTTAAATTATCAGAGTTTATTGCGTTTGAGTTTTGTTAGAGTCTGAGCTTATTAAGGTTTAAATTATCAGAGTTTGAGTTTTTAATAGAATATTAAAAAAATGTTGAGCACAATCATTCAGATAATTTGTTTCTACCACTATAAACGAAAACTATAGAAATCATCACTATTTTATTTGCTGCTGTAATATTGGATAAAAATATATACATATATTAGACCAGTAAATTCGATCGAAACGGAAGGAAGACCATACTCACAAATTAACTACATAATACCAAGGACTAAATTGTACTAATCTTATTAACACTAAGTGAGTACCACTTATTTTTATGTAATAAAAATAATAGACAACGCGAGGCGAAGATTACACGTCTATATATATATGTGTGTGTGTGTGTGTGTGTGTGTGTGTGTGTGTGTGTGTGTGTGTGTGTGTGTGTGTGTGTGTGTTGAAATACTTGATTTCTTACTGTATTGTAACGTGACTGGCTACGAGCTATTCGTTTTAGCCTATAATAATTTGACTACGAGAGAAATCAGGTATATACATATAATTATATGCCATTAAAATTATATTTGCAACTTTATTGTTAATAATTTGTTGTTTTTCTGTTAATAAAGCCTGAAGAGGTCAGCAAATGTGCTGACGAAACGTTGCTGAATATAATTGAAATTAAATGAATTTCCAGCTCTCACTATTTCCCTTCTTTCCATTATTACAAATTTTATCATTTAAGAAAAATATAAGGGAATCAAGACAGCATGTTACGTATTATCCACTTGGTTTTACGAAGAAATGTTGATTAGGAGAAATGTTATTCGAAAAAAAAACTGTTTTTGGGGGTAAACTTTGAGAGTATATTAAATACGAGGTGTGTTCAAAAAGTACCCGGAATTATCGTTTTTCCAAAAAAATATTTATTTATTCGTTTACATCAATGAAGTCCCCTTCAAAGTAATCCCCTCCAGATATAATACACTTATACCAGCGTTTTTTCCAATCTTCGAAGCACTCTTGATATTCACTTTTTGGTATGTCCTTGAGCACTCTCAGCGATTCGGCCTCTATTTTTTCAATCGAGGAAAAACGCCGTCCTTTCATGGGTCTCTTCAACTTTGGGAACAGGAAAAAGTCACACGGAGTCATATCTGGTGAATATGGAAGATGGGGCACGACTACGGTATTGTTTTTGGCCAAAAAATTACGAACAAGCAACGACGAGTGAGCAGGTGCGTTATCGTGATGCAAAAGCCATGAATTGTTTTTCCATAAATCGGGGCGTTTTTTTCGGATTGCTTCCCGCAAACGTCGCATAACTTCAAGGTAATACTTCTTATTAACCGTACGACCTTGTGATCAGAACTTATGATGCACCGCGCCCCTGCAGTCAAAGAAAACTGTAAGCAAAACCTTCACATTTGATCGAACTTGACGTGCTTTTTTCTCTCTTGGTGACGTTGAATGCTTCCAGGTGGACTATTGTGCTTTGGTCTCGACATCATAACCGTACACCCATGTTTCATCACCAGTTATGACCCTTTCAAGCAAACTTGGATCGTCGTTGACGTCGTTTAACAGCTCCTGAGCGATGTTCATGCGATTGTTTTTTGGTCAAAGTTCAGCAGTTTTAGAATGAATTTTGCTGCCACCCGTTTCATACCCAAAACATTTGAAAAAATGTTATGACATAAGCCAATTGATATGCCAACTTCATCAGCAACTTCTCTAATTGTGATTCGGCGATCATTCAGAACCATTTTTTCCACTTTTTTCACATTTTCATCGATTGTTGACGTGCTGGGTCGACCGGAGCGTTCGTCATCTTCAACGTCTTCGCGGCCATATTTGAAACGCTTGTTTTTTTCGTAGCAGACTCACCATAGGCTTTTTGTAACATTTCACACACTTTGTTACACTTTATTTCATTCTTTACGCAAAATTTAATACAAATTCTTTGATCCATTTCTTTTAAAAAACGAAAATCGCCGAGCTCATAAAAATACGTCAAACCTTAGCGACTACCGCTGACAAAGTAAACAGTGAATATAGCTGAAAATTTTATCATACTTCAGGGGCATGTATACCAACACAATAAAAAAAATTTTGACAATCGGACTCTCCAGACCCGCGAAATTTAAAAAGTCCGGGTATTTTTTGAACATACCTCGTATGTTTTTAGAATATTTTCATTATAATAATATCTACAAAGCAGTAAAAATTAAAAAATTTGCTTTTAAAATATCTTAATATCCAAAGTACTAATTGTTATTAAAAGGGATGGCTTCACCCCCTATAAATATGTTTTTATTAAAAATACAGAAAAACAAATTTTATTTTTCTAATTTCTTTATGAACATAAAAACTTGGTTATAATTACACTATTCTTCAAGTTTTTACTACACAAAATAATGTAAGTTTTTCAATTTTTCTCTTATTAACCATAGGGATTGCAACCCCCCAAAAGCCAGACACACCAGAATTTGTTTTACTTTTCATAAGAAATATTATCATCTTGATTTTACTAAAACATATTGATTAAAAAAAAAGTTATTTGGAAAAAGCTATTTTTGGTGATGAACTTTGAGAGTGGATTTCCCCTTAAATATGTTTTTCCGTCGATAAAAATAATACGAATCTATTGTTTTTTTAATGTACTACAACATATATAAGAATTATCAAAATCGGTGATTTCGGGTTGGGGTACCTTCCTTGTCAGTGCAAAATCTCGTAGTTCTATAATAATACCCCTCATATTTACATAATGTTCTAGTTCTAGTTTCATATTTGTAAGATTGGAAATTACCCAATTTGGAACTCGACAAATATACTTTATTGATTTTTTTATATAAATCTTTTGTTATGAACCCTTTGACTGCAGCGCACTCTCGGACGAATCCATATATGGACGGCCCGTTTTTCACTTGTCAGTCGCTGCGACTAGTGGACATTGACAGTAACCAAAACATTACCACGAAATTTTATGCCATTCTTAGAGTCTATAAAATAATGTCAAGAAAATTAAAAATAGAGGGCATCTATATACAACTTTCGTATAAATTAAAGAATTTGTAATGGCGTATATATACGCCTTTAGCAGTCAATGGGTTAAATGTAGTTTTGTGTCTTTATCTTAAATAAAGACCTTGTATCTTTATTATAAATATTTCAAAGTGTTAAAGCTTTTGTGACTGAAGCTTCAATAAATCGTAAAAAAACTTTAAATGTCCATTTTATTGGGCTTATGCTTGAGGAAGCTTTTTTGCATCGAAAATCGTGTAAATTCACACCTTCCACAAATTTTTTGCACAAAGAAGAGGAAAAAAGAAATTCTATTTCTGTTCTGTCTATAGCAGTTGGTGAATATCTTTTCATCGCTTATAGAAATGCAACACCAGATGCTGTGAATAAAATAGATACCTCTTTGGACTAAATCACACTTATAAAGTTCATGCTGCTGTTTGTGTCATGACACTTTAAAGGTTCCTCACAGAGCTTCTTTTTTCAAGAATATGCTATTCTGTAACTTTATTAATAGAGGTTATTATTATTATTAATTGCAAAATAATTCTCCAGATTCATCAAATAAAGAGGAGTAGGTGCGTGCGAGATTATAACTAAGATGTGATTCTTTACAGGTTAAACTTTTTTTTTATTAAGCTGAAGAAAAAGTCAATTGTGTTCATCCAGCATAAAAACCCCAGTCATAAGTCGGTAAAAACTATCCACTTATAATTGTTACAAAAAATTATAATTTATGCTTAAAATTATTACATACGTGATGATTGAATGATCATTCAATAAAGACGTTCGATTATCAGCATGACGCACAAGTGATCATGAGGAAGATACTACGGTAAGTAAGGCGCGACGCAGTCTCAACATCTCGAAAATAGGATTAGCTCTCGGTGCATGTTTGCCGATGCTAGGTGGAAGACGCCACATTTCCGGTAGCTCTTCGGAGGATGTAGCGCATCCTCGGCTGGGGCAGCGATGACTCGTCGCCAGCCCTCGACATGCATCTCTGAAATTGCTCGGAGATATGGTACAGACGGTGATGAGCACGGCGCTTTATTGCAGTGGCGACATAGATATTTGGACGCAAGAGTAAAGAGCACTAAGATGCTTTCACTTGTGAAAGACTGTCTCCGGCGGCCTTCCAAAGAGGATTGACTCGCGAAGGTACAATAATTCGGCAACTCAAAGCGGTAGAAAGGTGGAAAACAACCCCTCTTATATGCTCATTAGGCTCATCCCTCTGGCAACCCAAGGGTAGGTGGAGCTGGCTGGCTAGTAGAGATCGGTCAGGCGTCGAGACACCTCCTGTGGCGCAGAAGATGTGCCGATACCGTGGAAAATTTAGACTGCCAACTAGCAATCTAATACGTTGTGAGCGAATTTTAGGGTAGGTCGACTCACAGCGGCCAGACGATAGGTCCGAGATATTTTTCGAAAAAGTGCATCTCGAAAAAAATTGATATATCTCAAAAAGGCTATTGTTTTTTTGTTGCTGATTTTTTTATAGATGTATAGTGCCAATACCTTCAAATGTATACTAGTGTGATTTCCGATTTTTGCTTTTTTATAGAGAAAAAATTTTTTTTAATTTTGTTCACTTTCAAGTGAATATCATGAAATATATAAGGTTCCACAAATAAAAAAAGGTCTTAAGGAAAAAAAATGTCATTATATTTATTTTTTAATAAATATCATTTTTATGTTTTGTTTACTTTTTGTTCGCTTTAGTTTATTTCTTGTGATTTGAGAACTTATGTCTCGTATTGCTGTAATTTATTATTTTTTCCTTATTTTGTTGAAATTTCTTTACCTTACGTCTCCTTGTAGAATTTTCATTTTATTCTTCTCTACGACAACCCATTGATGTGCAGCAGTTCTAGCAATGAAATATTTGCTCTCCCCTTCGGATGGCTCAGAGTTCCACATTGGGAAAAAAGAAAAAATACTTGTCGCTTCAATTTTGATATAAAATCGTAATGATTTGGTGTGGTTTTTTCATGGGTGCCCAGGAACTTCGCATAATCTGAAACGGAATCGGCCTTAAGCAACTTTGTAATTTTGTATTGATTTATCTTTTGCAAATATAAAAAAATTTTTTAGTTACGTTTTAAAAAATTCGAGTGTTTTCTTTGAGTGATTCGAACAAATTTTACTCACTTGGCACTTTTTCAATTTCACATATCCAGTTTAAAAAAATCATGTTTTCTTTTAAATAAATTTTACAGTAATAAAAAATTTTTACAGAAATTTTCATGGACACCATCGAAAAAAGCATCTCTTAAACTTTTAGAAAATGATATTTATAACATCATTTACAAACTCTCAAAGCCCAGACTACTATGAGTGATGTTTTTGGCCGAAACCGATTAGTACGAAGAATAATGGGTGAAAACTGTGCACTCAACATAAAAAGAATATATTCAAAAAGAATTTCAAAAAGATTAGTACGAAGAATAATGGATGAAAACTGTGCACTCAACATAAAAAGAATATATTCAAAAAGAATTATGTTTATTAGTCGCACTAGATAAATCTAAGTATTCACGTATTCATTAAATTATCCTTATCCTTAAAACATAATCATGGGAATCTACGGTTATTTTTGAAAATCTCGCTCTGATGACTGCTATAAATGATCTTCCTCTTTCCATGCTTCCCATCCACACATCGTAGTTTTCATCTACGACTAATTACATTTTGATACCTGGTCGTTATATAAATTAAGACTTATTACACTCTAGTCTCCTGTCACCTTGTTCAACAACTCAATTATGCATTAATTACATGCAAAATTATTTAATCGTTAGTCCAAACCTTTCAATTTATCATTTACTATTATTGTACGTTCGTTGTTATTATTAGTCTAATCTTGTTTATGTTATTATTTACTAACCTATTCTTATGTTAGTTTTAATTATGTTTAAATATTTATCCCTATTATAGAGGTTGTTATTTACAGAAGTAAATTTTGTACGATGCTATAAATTAGTCGTTAATAATGTATAACTACTGTGTTATTTCGTACACACCAGACGGGATTCCACATCGTCGTGAAATAGAGCTTACTCAACTCTCCCCCCCCCCTCTCTCTCTCGGTGAGTAGTGACACACTGGTTTTTGAGGCTCTCTTCATTCATAAACATTTTCCTACTTTTGCCACTTCCTTGAGCGGCATATTTTTGCAGGCGAGTTCGTCCAGCTGGCCACTGCGCTTCCTTCTAAAAATTCTTGGCTTTTAGTCAAATTTTTGGCCAGTGGATGAATAAACCGCCTGCCTGGTTACAACATAACCTTCATCAAATGTCAAACTTTGACGAGATTGATCTACACATCTCTGCAAACAACGCAAACAACAACACAGCCTCTACACCAGGACCGCTGCACTCTACACACTACACACCTTACCGCATGCAACACTTCCAAAATTGTTGCTGCTAAGTACCTATATCAATAATTTTTACCATTTAATCCACATATATTCCAATCTACTCGGAGAGACTCCTCACTGCCGGTGTTATTTCTTCGCCGCATCACAATTTTTAACTTAATCTATTTTTGCGTTTAGTCATTGCGATGGCTATTTTAATTTTATTTTAATTTTATTTTTATTTTACTTCATGTTGTTTTGTTTTATAGTTATATTTGATATATTTGTTTGTATTTTTCATCCAGCACTATCTACACGCTAGACAATTTTAATTCTAATTTTAATTTTAATTTTATTCAATCGACTGTGTCAAATCGCGCTTACTTTTCTACTATTCACGAAATTTGCAATGTAATTTCTGCGTTCGCTTCATCAATCATTTTTTTCATTTCATTTTTGCGTATAAGCTACTTATTTATTTTTGCGTTCAATCATTTCTAGGTTAGTTTGCGAATCCCTTTACCGTCTCTTGTAAATGGTATCATTTTACTCCCGTATCTCCCGCTAATTTTTGATCCTTAACTAACTGAGTTGGTGCCACTGAGGAGCCAATTTTCAAATCTTTTAAATCCAGACTTTTCACAGCTACCGTTTATGACTGGTCAGTACTCAAATTTTCACGCGAAATTCAAACTGTTCAATTTGTCGTGTCAATCTGTCCTTTCCAATTACCTCGTTTATTACAGTTTCTTGTGAAGTTTTGAGACCCGAGGAGCAGAGATGAGAAACTTTTTGACATAATCTATGAATTTCTATTTTTTGTCTTAATTTGTTTTAAATTTCCAAACCTTTCACTTTTATCAAATGGTCTTGTCTTCGTGCACCGAGTGTGGTGAAACGCTGAGTTATCGGGGTGTCAATATCTTGCAGTGCGAGTCCTGTGATAGATTTTTCCATCAGCACTGTTCTCATATAACCTTAAACCCTGACCTTGCGACTTTTATTTGCCGTACCTGTTTTATTGAGTCTGCGGTCTTGGCCAACTCTCGTCAGTCCGGTGGCGTGTTTTTAAAATCCCCTCCTTCCACTCAAATCGACCCTGCTTCAGCTAGTACTTTGTCTTTCATCGAAACCTCAGGCCGTAAGAGACAAGCATCACCTTACGAGCTTTTCCCGTCGAAGATGTTGAAGGTGGAATCCCGGAGTGACTTCTCTAGTACTGACCGATCGGTTGCCCTTCCCACTGTTTCTTCCCCCAGTGCGGACCAAATCCACTTGTTGGATAGCATGGCACCTACCACGGGTAACAAACCACCAGCATGGGTTTCTGGTTTCGTGAATAATGAACTCATTGAATTTCGGAACGAGATTAGAGCCACCCAGACTTCCATCCTGTCAATCGTGTTGCCGACGAGGTGAAGAGCCTCAAGACCGTGGTGGAATTCAAAGATCGCTCCGAGCTCCTTATTCTGGGCCTTCCGCAGAAGTTCCAGGGTTCGCTGGACGATGCTGCCGGTATGCTTTTTGAGGAAATCGGCTGCCCAAACGCTGGGGGTGGCATAGTGACCACCAGAAAATGGACTGCCACTCGTTCTCGTCCCAACCCGACCGATACTACATCCACTTTCTTTGTGCGTATCGACTCAACGGTAGTGCGTGATGTCATATTGGAGCACTCTGGCAAGCTCGCTGGGAAGCGAGGTCTCGGTAATCCCGTTTTCAGCCGCCAGCTGTTACCCCAGCCGATCCACAATCTCTTAGTAAAGGCGCTTGCGCGCAGTCGTAAGCTGGGTTTCGCGTGCCCTTTCGTCTCGGGTATGGTCGTCCATATGCGGGAGAATACGCGTTCCACCCCGATCCCTATAATGTTGGAGAGCGACCTTGACACCTGTACGCCTTTACCTCCCGGCCAGCCCCCTATCCCGGCCGCTCCGCGCGCGGGTGCCATGTCAGTGGCTGCCACTCCGATCGGCACTCGTAGACACGCGCCACTCAACCTCAGCTTCGCGCCCCAGGTTATCAAACCGTGACCCACTGCCGTCATCCCAAAAAACTCTGCTTCACAACTTAACACAACCGACGGTTGTTTTAGCCCGACAGTGTCTGTCTTTCCAGCCCAGCTATCTCAAGCTATCCCAATTTCATCTCCTCCAGTTTCTGGTCCATGATGCCAACTAATCCGAGACCATACCCAGCCCTCTGCTTCCTTCGTTGTCGGCCACATCAATATAAATAGACTAAATTCCCTCTGTCATTTTGCTCTTCTCGAAGCACAAGCCCTTTCTACACATTTTGATGTCATAGCCATTACTGAAACCTTCCTCTCACCTGATATCTCTAACTCACACCTCTACCTCCCCGATTTCAATTTTTTCAGGCTTGACCGAATTGGAAAGCGGGGTGGCGAGGTTGGCCTGTACGTCAGATCTTATCTTAAATTTAATTTTCTAGCTACTTCAGATCCAGTTTTCGATAACACACCTGAATTCATCCTTGGTGAAATAAAGTCCAACAATACCAAGCTTTTGATGGCGGTGGTATATAGATGTCCCTCTGCATGCTCTCCCACACATTTTTTCAACTACCTGGCCACTTACCTCCCCCTGTACGGAAATATCATCATTACCGGTGATTTTAACGCAGACCTAAGTTCCAGCTCTCTGCCTGATGCTCGAGCTTTGAGATCTCTCGTTGACCTACAAAACCTCCACTTCGTATCCACTGATCCCACACATCACTGTCTTAATATAAATCCCCCTTCCCACACTACTCTTGACCTCTTCATAGTGAAAGATCCAAATGCCATCCAGACATTTGCAAAATCTGATACTCCCTTTATTGCTGGCCATGATTTCATCTCGCTAACCTATCGTTTCGCAACTAACAAGCATATCACCAGAGTCATTAGGTCCCGCGGTTTAAATCGGGTAGACGAAGCGGCCTTAAATGGGAACCTCATCAGCCTTCTCTCGTGTCTGGTCGACAAATCTCCAGCACGATTGGAGCGCTCTTCCGATACATCGATCGATGCTGACCTGCATTCTCTTGACAACTCGGTGCACTCTCTTACTGAAGTTCTTATAAAGTTTTTCGACGAGGTAGCCCCTCTTAGGTGCATCAAGTTGTCTTCTAGGCGTAAACCCTGGGTGACTCCGAGCATTCTCGCTCTCATGAAAAGGCGTGACGCTGCCTATAAACTGGCATCCTCCTTCCGCTCAGTCAGTGATGTTGCTGGGTATTGAAGACTATGTAATGATGTCTCAAATGCCCTCGACTCAGTAAAATATTCTTGTATCTCAAGCAGACTGTCCTCTGCAAGCACCAGCAAGGCCAGATGGAGCGAGTTACGAAACTTGAGAGTCACAAAGCGCGGTCTTCCATCCCCGTTTCGATTTTTCTCCAGCCGTACTAAACACCCACTTTGCCAAGATAGTCAACTCGTCTCCTTCAATGATATGTGACTTTTTTGACGTCCTTTTAGCGAGACTCCCAAACGTTCCTCACGCCCACTCCCCATTCAAATTTCATGAGGTCACTAGCCAGGAGGTTATGGATGCACTATACTCGTCCTCATCCAGAATATTCAGTTTTGATGGTTTGTCTGTCAAGATACTTAAACTCGTCTCCTCTACTTGTCTCTCATCTCTCACGCATCTTGTCAACAAATCATTATTGTGCGGCGTTTTTCCGACCTCCTGGAAACGGTCTCTCATCACCACTCCTGCCAAAGTACCTTCGCCTGCTCTTTTATCGGACATCAGACCGATAGCAAGGTTATCTGAGGTTATCGAAGGTGCTTGAGAGGCTCATTCATTTACAACTTTCGTCTTATGTGGACCGCTGCAAGCTGCGTGATCCATGGCAGGCAGGATTCGTGCGGTTTCACACACTCAGACTGCACTCCTGGGTGTTCTGGATGACGTCCGCAGGGCCATTGAGGAGCGTAAAATTACAATTCTCGTCCTGCTGGATTTTTCCAAGGCTTTTGACGTTATCCCCCATGGTCGTCTGATGGTCAAGCTCAGGGGCCTATGCCTGTCTGATACTGTCTTGAGATGGTTCTTCAGCTATCTGACTAACAGGTTTCAGGCTGTTGTGGGGGAGGACGGTAGGGTGTCGGACTGGCTCAGGGTTGCTACTGGAGTGCTGCAGGGTAGTATTCTGGGACCATTGCTATTTGCAATTTATATCTCGGACCTGCCCTCTGTTCTCTCCTTCATGAACTACATGCTTTATGCCGACGACTACCTTCACTGTCATCCCGGCAGCCTTGCGGAGGCTTTGAAGAGGGTGCAGCTTGATGTGCAGGCTGTAGCGGATTGGGCCCTAAGAAACGATATCTCCCTTAACCTCACCAAGACCAAGGTCATGATACTAGGCAGCGAACAGTACGTTAGGGCTATTAACTTGAACGACATCGATTTGATTTGTACATTTTCCAAACTGCTATATAGACGGGGTTCCACCTTATTGGCGCAATAAACGAACTAATCTAATCTAATCTAATCTCTCTCTAGGTACATATAAGCACATATCTCATCGAGACACCACATATAAACTTGATTTTAACTGTTTTTCTTAACTCGTCGGAGTTGATTTTTAGCAGTGACCTCCCCAACGCACTGTTTCGTTTCTTGCAAAGAATTTCTATACTTTGTATAAATTTTAGCCGTTGGGTGGTTTTTTCCACTGCCTTTTCGATATAATCTCTAGCTATCGCCTTTTTGCTTCCTGGATGTTCAGAAATCACTGCTTTATAGCTGCTCAACCCCACTGCCTGCTACTCTATTTTCACAGTTGATATCTTGGATCCTTATCAAACGTCCGGATTATTCAGCGAGTACCATTTCGTTGTACTTCGTCGTGTTTTCTCGATAGCTACAGGCTTAATCCATTAATTTCTTTTAGCGACTTGTTCTTTTTTGCGTTAATCTGGATTTTTGGATGAGTCGTTTTTTATCTGTGTGCATTCTATATTTCATTGGCATGTTTTTGTTTGAATTTTTCGAACAGCTGTTGCAATCCACTCTTTCTCTAGACTTAGTCTTGGAGTTTCCATCCGCTGATCTTGAAGTTTTTCGGTTTACTAGTAGTGAACTATGCTCTTTTAAATTTTTCCCGCCCTACTCCGCTAACCATCTCTGTCCATGCCGTGCTTAGTTGGCTTACATGTCGAGCTCCGCTTGCGGAAAATGCAACATATTTTTTACGCCATGTGAATTTACTTTTCTGTGGATTGAATCAAATAAATGCTGTTATAAATTATACGTTGTCGCTGCGAATTTGGATAGCCACACCGGGTCGAACTCACGTATTGTTAAACATGTGCTCTATTGTTAGTTACTGCCACTACGTTCAATGCAGCTTGTTCTTCTTCAGGCTGTCTGCTACATCACCTGCTCTTAAACCTCCTTTTACTCTTGACCATTTCGGCGTTGTCATAGATAAAATACCACTGTGGTTTATTAGCTTTCTGCAACGATTTTCTAGGTTCGAGAGCAGATTCAGCGAGGCTGAATAAGCATCTGCAAACTGCTTTGAAGTACTCTGCGCTAAAGCTGATAAATCCACACATCATTAAGCGACTTATTATAGATGGACGGCCGTCTCTGATTGTGTTGAACTCCTTGTGCATGGTTTTGAAATTGAAGAAACTCATTTTATTTTTCAAAAACTTACAACTTGATCTCCAAATTCAAGAGCAAATTTTTATTTTTAAAAAAATATATAATGGGGTGGATTAACTGATCCAACTTGAGTTTATTAAAGAACAATCTCCCACGATGCAGAGCTAACCGTCGATCCATTAATCATGTATAAGCATACGTGTATTCGCCTTTACGTTTGATACTTTCGTTCTAATGTCTTCTTTCCAACAGAGTTGAACTCATCTTAAGTCACCTGACTTGTGACACTTGCTTTCTCTTAGATGTACGGAGACTAATGTTTCTTTCCAATATTCCCTAGATGAAATCGGTTTAAAAAATAACCGGTGACGGATCCGTTAAACTAAAGGGAAACGAAATAACGTAATTCGGCGAATAAAATCAAGACGTTTATAACAAAAGAAATGACAGTCTTTATTAAGCCGAAAGACTTACGCACGCGTATAAGATTTACAATTATACTGGGAAAGAGAAAGAAAGAGAGAATTCGAAATTGTGCCGCGAAATCTAACGCTTGGTGCGAATGCAATAACGGTCGCGTATGACAAAATACTTTTGCAAATATTTTGTCGCGCAGAAAAAGGGAGGTGCACCTACCCTGCGGTGCAATTACGGTGATCAGTCGTAATTGTTGTTGGCAAACGACTTCTTCACTCTGGAAAGGCTGCGCCGATTCTCCTTGCTACCAGATCGATTGCTGCGCGTTCAATTAGGGAAAAAACGTGTTTGAGATAATAGCGTCATTCGATAGTCAATATAAGGTTTTGTTATAAAAATTTTTTTCCTGGATTTTTTAAACGCATATTTGCATTTAAAAAAAATTATTGAAAAGTGCACTTTTTCAAACGTGAGACAAACGCGCCGAAACGCCGACTAGCGGCTAGCAGAAGAGCCCGTGACGTCATCACTATAAAACTTGGATATTTTAACACGTAACTGCGTTGAACTGCGAGTTTAAATTGATTGTTTTCAAAAGTGTCTTGATACAATGAGTGAAAAAGAGGTTCAAGTATCATCAAAAACAAATATCAAAGGCTATAGAGCATGTTTTGTTCCATTGTGTGGGAACAATTCAAAGAAAAATCCTGACAAAGTCTTCGTGTATGTACCCGATAATTTGAATAAGAAGCAGCAATGGTTTAAACTTGCACGACGTGGTGACAAGCCAACTAATTCACAATTTTATTGTTGCCAGGATCATTTAGATGTAAGTGTATTATTAACATATATAATTAAAGTAATACCACTGAATTAGTGTAATCTAACCTACAAATACCTGTCTCCTATCTTTTTTGTAGATTGAGAATGATCTTGAAAACTACATGCGATTCAAATTATTTGGAGGTCGAATAAAATTGAAAAACGATGTATTGCCACGTTACTTTGATTGTCAACCTAATCGCAAAAGTGCTACCAAACCATCTGCAAGAAAAAGTTTCCAAAATATCAAACACAAAGCAGCTGTTGTAGAATTATTTTCCAATAGCAATAGCTTTCGACAAAAAAATGAAATACATGCAAAAAATGAAATTACAAGAGAGCTTGGCAATACAGAAATAGTAGATTTGAATATTCATAGTAGTGAGAATCAATACCGAAAGAAAAAATCAAGTCTATTGTGTACAAAAATCCCAGTATTGCAGCACAGTCAATTGAACAAGCAATTTAATTTTATAAATCACAATCAAAACGTAAATTTAGGTTTATCATACATCCCGGAGAAAACTTTACAAGAAAATGAAAAGGAAAACATGCAGTTTGATTTTGAAAATTATAATGAAGAAGAAAATTCAAATTTATCACATATTCCAAAAAGAGTTTTGAATGAAAGTCAAAAGTCGAACATATTATTGCAAGAGAATCAAAAGGTAAACATTCAATGTAATTTTAAAAATAGTAATCAAGGAAAATACTCAAATATATCTTACATTCCACAGAAAGTTGTACATGAAAATCAAAAGTCTAATACAGAATTACGAGAAAATCTTGAGGTCGATAAGCAATGCATTTTTGCAAATGACAATCAAGATAAAAATTCAAACTTATCAGCAGTGAAGGGGGTTCTTCGAGAAAGTCATGAGTCAAATATCAACTTGAAAAATAGTAGTCCAAAAAAGTATAGCAACAAGAAAATTCAAGTCAACCGAAAACCGCCTTTTCGCAGTTTAGGTGTGATGGTAAAATGTAAAACTGCTGAAAAGTCTACGAGTACCAGTGATATTGAAGATGGTGTGAGTAAATTAAAAATTAATCAAACGTATCCTGTTAACAATCTACAGAGGTTAGACGCTGATTTAGTAAGTTTATCAATCACTAATACTTTGACCTCAAAAACCATTAGCGAATATAAACCTTCATCTGGAGAAGTTCAAGATATAGAAGAAAATGATTTAGTGTGGAAAAGGAATGCCTTGAATATGACTGTATATTTTATTGCTACTGATCCAAAAAGATACTTAGGACTGCCACTTGAATGGTTTTGGCTTTTAGAACATTTATCTATATTAACTGGAGTCGGTACAGATGACATAAAATTAACGCTTATGAAAATAAAATTGAATGACACATTTGTCAGATTAGGCCATCAATTTGGAGTGAGTTCAACCAAAGCCAGTAATATTTTTCATACAACAGTATTCAAATTAGCTAATATTATGAAGACTTTTATTTATTTTCCTGATAAGAAGACAGTTATAAAATCAATGCCCATTCAATTTCGGGCAAATTATTATCACGTTCGGGCTATTATAGATGCTTTTGAAATACAAATTTAGAAGCCATCAAACAGTACTAATCAAGCATTATCATGGTCTGAATATAAAAAAGGAAATACATTGAAATTTTTAATATCATGTTCACCAGATGGATTTATCAATTTTATTTCTCGTGGATGGGGAGGAAGAATTTCAGATACACTATTGTATCAAATAAGTACAATCGAAGAAACTTTACCACCAAAATGTACTGTGATGGCTGACAGAGGGTTCAAACACATAGATACTTTATTGTCAGCAAAACAGTGCAGGTTGGTTCGACCTCCAAGTAAGTCTTCTAATAGCAAACTAACAAAACTAGAATCAAGAGAAACTAAACGTGTTGCCAGTTTACGCATTCATATTGAAAGGGTTATTGGTAGGATGAGAGAATTTGAAATGCTGTCTCCTCATGCAAACTTGCATCATTCTGTTATGTCTTACATCGATTCAATAGCTATTATTGCAGCAGCTTTAGTTAACTTGCAGTCACCAATAATAAGACAATAAACTAGTCTTTCACGTTTGGATGTAAAAACTGACATGTATAATAAAATTTTGAATTTTTATGAAGAAATTAACCTGTAAGTTGAAACATAAATTTTTCATTTTTTAATAAAAAATTTGGGACATTTTTCTTTCTTCTACAAATAATAAAATTGAAATCACTTTTGTGCCACTTGATTGATTCCTTCTTTGATTTTTATTTCAAAAATAGTGTAACACACAAATACAAATATTTTGATAGGTTTACTTTTTACTAATGTAAGAAAACTTCACATCAGGATACAGATGTCATCAGTCGAGGGAAAATATATTTCTTCCAAAATTCAGTTGCTTTTTCTATAGTTCCAGTAAATTTATCATCATATGTCAACCAAACTGTAGTTACTTTTTTATTCTGTTCAAAAAGAGGATCTGCTACACAAAATAAACCTTTCCTTTTGTTCGCACACAACATTTGTGTAAACATTTGTGCTTTACATTTTTCACTTATGACACCTTTTGACAAATAAGTTTTGATATTATCAGTTGAAGAAGGGCATTTTATTTCTACGATGAAATCTGATCCAACAGCATCTGGCGAGGCTCCAATAACAGGGCACGACGACAATAAATATAATCCGCAGCTTCTACAACTTATGTTTTTCTTTTTTTTCACTTCAAGTAATACCTGCTTTTCCAAATCTTTGCCTCTCTGCATGGCTTGTGAGAGAAAAACTTTAGCAGCTCCAATGATTTTTTTCACCAATGATCCGTCGGCTGTACGGCAATGAGCAGCTTCATAAATTAATGATGCAGTTATTCGTCCATACCTACATTCATACCATAACGGATCATCACTTTGACTCTTTGTTGCTTTTTCCACCTCTACTATCATTAATTTTTCAATTTTCTTTTCAGCAAATTTTAGGAATTCATCTGCTTCATTCATTTTCATTTCATTAAACAAAATCATAAGTTGATGCAATGATACAGCTTTGATATGGTTATTACTATTTATATCAAATAAATGTCGAGTAATCTGACTATCAATATTTTTTTTCTGGACTATTTCAGTTACTGTTTGAAAAAAGTGTTTAATTTTTTCTGGTTCAATGTCATTTGGTGGTACAGGTAATTTTTTACCTTCAAACAAATCAACTGCTGCAACATACTTATTTGTAGTTGTCACTTTAGCTAAATTGGACTTTTTCCAATAACATTTAACTTCTGTTGGAGCAGGTTCTTCAGTCCGTCTATTGACCCACATCAAAAGTGCAATCGCATGCTTACAGCCACCTGTTTGGAGGAAAATAAAAGGCAACATTGATTTGCATTTCAGAAACTTGACTACCTATTTTTTTATTGATTTTATATTTACCAAGGGATGCGGGGCAATCTTCACACTCTACCGTGTTAACAGTATTACTTTTTTCGTTAACTATCAAAGTAACTTTGTACGGCGTATCACGAACCTTGTGTTCAGGACAAATTGAGGCTTTTAATATACATAAAGCTCCGTCTCGTTTCAAGCAAACATAACCCATAGCAGCATCTCCGTAATTTTCTCTTGAAGATCTATAGACAATAAACAAAATTGTTAAAATACATAAAAAATAATTATGCTGAACACTATGTTTATAACATATACATACTCATTCCTTTTTGCATTTCGGACTTCAGGATCATTGAAATTGTCATCATTTTTTATGTAATTTAAAACCATAAAAATATTCACTTTTGGAAGATTTCCAGAATCAGCTTTTAAGAAATCAGGATCTAGCTTATTACTCATGTCTACTATTTTCAAAATAATATGTTTTACATGCGTGTATCTTGATCAACAATCCGTCCACCGTATAAACACTGCACATGAATCAACAGCCGGTATAGTCATGACGTCACGCGCACTCGGCAGCCATTACGGCGAGCAGGCCTCTCGTTTGAAAACAGTTTAAAATCACACAGTTTTGAATAATTTTTAAAAAACATTCCGACGAAGTATAATTTTTTAAAAAATTATTATTATATTATGTGTTACACGTACTTCATACTGTAATAATTATAGACGATTTAAAAAAAAAATTTTCTACCTAATTCCTCACTGCTACTGGCTCGGTTGCTTTTTTATTGGACTTCGTTGACACTGACGCACATACAAAACCAATAAACTTTCTTTTACAACGGCAAAACAAACAAGGTGAACATTTTAACAGTTTCCCGAACACTAACTAAGGCTCAAATGAAAATTAAACTCTCGCGTGTCACCTCTCTTAATCGTTCGCTCTAGCATCGCGAGTGTTACAGAATCGCAATCGTATCGATTGACCGAATCAACTACCGTTGCAAATTAGATAATTTTCTAATAATAAGCAATACTCTAGCTGTAAATGCCATCCAGCTCATTTTCCTATCTTTATTTCAACCTAAACTTTCATTTTGTCCACCCTTACGTCGATATGCTAATCAGCCCGTCGCGCTTATTAGCGAAAAGAGGGGTACCGTAAACGAGTCAAAGTAGGCAGTTTTTGGCCAAACATGGGATAAGTACACGCGCTAGCGACTAAAATAGTTTTCGGTCGGAGCACGGAAGCCTTAGGACACGCATGCATAATTCCCGGGAAATTAATTAGTGATTTTTAAGGTAACTCGACATTGAGTATCACGGGCAAATAGCAAGTCAAGGGAGGACATAAGAACTTACTGAAATTATTCGGTCGGTGTCGATGAACCAAGATCTGATTAGAAAAGTCGTTGCCCATTTCCAATAACAGCGAGTCATCTTCGCGAGCCTTTAGATTTATCAGGACATTGGCCTTTAATTCGATAGGTTGATTCTCCATTTTTCCTCTCTCATTTTTTCCCTGCGTTCTTCTCTCTTCCTCTGTTATTCAAAAATAGTTTTTAAATTACAAACGTTCAAGATGAATGAAATTATTAAAGTACGAAATCATAGTTGAAACCTCAATTCATCACTTAAATATAATAACCGTATATTCTTTCGGAAAACTATTCACCTTAAAGTGCAATACTCTAAAAATACCCTTAATAATTCTATTCTTAATAAAAATGCTTTTTTGTAATATACAGGGTGGGCCATTTTAAATGACCCAGTCGATTTTCTCGGAAACTATGGGGGTTAGCGAAAAATAGTTCAGATGAAAGTTGCCCAACTTTGAGGGGGACATATCCCTGTGACCTTGCCTTTGACGTGTAAGGTCATGTTCAAGGTCATTTGAAGGTCAACTTTGTTTTTTTAAAAAGGAACCCCTATTTTTGACCCCGGATTCGGAAAGAGCGGGAAATTCTACGTTAAGATAAGGTAATATGTGTGGGATCCGCATGAACCCCAAGGCTATATATAGGTCATTTTTCCGGCCCAATAATCTGGGACGCCTAAGGTTAAGCGTAAACTCCTCAAACAAGTTTCTTCAACTTTCAAGGGTACATATCTGTATGACCTTGTCTTTGAACTTTCAGGTTATGTTCAAGGTCATTCCGCCTACATCTTCGGTTACAGACTAAGCTTTAGTTTTTATGTTTTTCTCATAAAAGAATTATGTAGATATTTATTGTCATATTCTGACATCACCATTCCAAAATTCAGATGATAATCTTAAAGTTATTATTTGTATTTTGTAATTACATAAAATCAGAATGATGTTACATGTAAATTAAATATTCATTGCAAAAAATTACTAATGCAACATCATACTACAAATGTATGAAAAATTCTTCAACTTAACAAAAACAAAATAACTTCAATTCCTTTACGTTCCAAATTTTGGAAAATCATCAAAAGGAAATTAATCATGAAATTTGAGTAATTTTTCAAGTTTTCTATTTCCATCAGTCTTGGAATTTCCGATTGAAATTACGTGATCTTAATTTTGTTTGAGTGATTGAAACCTTTAAAAATGCCTGACTATCAGCCGAATGAGATTATGGATATGTTATTGGTTTCAGGGACTAGTCATAATAATTGTCGTACTGCAGCTAGACTTTACGCTGAACGCTTTCCTCACCGACAACACCCAGATCATAGACAAATAAGTCGCATAACTCAGAGAGCTCGTCGTGGACGTTTGGTTGGGCAACGCAGGCGTCACGTGTATGACGCAAATTATGTACGTGTTCTGGTTGTTCTTGCAATCAATCACCTTGATCCTCTTACCAGCAGTCGCCGAATTGAAAGAGGGCATGGTATAGCAAGAAGAACAGTTTTAAGAATTCTCAGAGTCCTAAAATATCATGCTTATCATATTACTTTGGTCCAGGAGTTCCAACCTGCACATTTCCAACAGCGAATTGCGTTTTGCCAATGGGCCTTACAGATGATACAGAATGATCCAATTTTTTTCAACTATGTCCTTTTTTCTGATGAGACTAAATTCCAAAGTGACGGAGAACTTAATAGGCATAATTGCCACTATTAGTCGAATGAAATTGTAGCCTGATGGTTTGGTGTGGAATCATCAATGGTTATTTGATCGGTCCTTATTTTTTTGAAGAAAACGATAACGTGAATAGTTATTTACAGCTAATAAGAGATCAGTTACCTGCAATGATGGAAGATGTTGATTTACACACGCGACAAAGAATGTGGCTTCAGCAGGACGGTGCAGCACCACATTTCGCTCGAATTGTACGGGCTTTTTTGGATGAAAACTATAATGGTAGATGGATCGGACGAGGAGGTCCAGTTAACTGGTCTGCAAGTTCACCTGACCTCACATCCCCAGACTTTTATTTATGGGGCTATTTGAAAAATAATCTTTTTGAACAGCAGCCGACAACTAGAGAAGACATGCAGGATCGCATTCGCCGAGCATGCGCTGCAATACCAAGAGAAACTTTGCTTGGCACTGTGCGCCATTTCCAGAGGTGGTTCGAATTATGCCTCCAAGCAAATGGAGGTAACTTCGTACATTTGCTTCGAGGTTAAATGAATGATATTTAGAATATGCTTAATAAATGACTTCGTAAATAGCAGACATAAGTTGTATTTGACCTTATAATCCTCCGGTATAATAAAATAAACATTACACTTTTACTTTGTTCTAATTTCGAACCCTGACCCCACTCATATTACCTCATCTGAACGTAGAATTTTCCGCTCTTTTCGAATCCGGGGTCAAAAATAGGGGTTCCTATTTAAAAAAACAAATTGAAGTTATTTTGTTTTTGTTAAGTTGAAGAATTTTTCATACATTTGTAGTATGATGTTGCATTAGTAATTTTTTGCAATGAATATTTAATTTACATGTAACATCATTCTGATTTTATGTAATTACAAAATACAAATAATAACTTTAAGATTATCATCTGAATTTTGGAATGGTGATGTCAGAATATGACAATAAATATCTACATAATTCTTTTATGAGAAAAACATAAAAACTAAAGCTTAGTCTGTAACCGAAGATGTAGGCGGAATGACCTTGAACATAACCTGAAAGTTCAAAGACAAGGTCATACAGATATGTACCCTTGAAAGTTGAAGAAACTTGTTTGAGGAGTTTACGCTTAACCTTAGGCGTCCCAGATTATTGGGCCGGAAAAATGACCTATATATAGCCTTGGGGTTCATGCGGATCCCACACATATTACCTTATCTTAACGTAGAATTTCCCGCTCTTTCCGAATCCGGGGTCAAAAATAGGGGTTCCTTTTTAAAAAAACAAAGTTGACCTTCAAATGACCTTGAACATGACCTTACACGTCAAAGGCAAGGTCACAGGGATATGTCCCCCTCAAAGTTGGGCAACTTTCATCTGAACTATTTTTCGCTAACCCCCATAGTTTCCGAGAAAATCGACTGGGTCATTTAAAATGGCCCACCCTGTATGTCTCTTATACACTTTTACACATAAAATTTTATTACAAAAAAATCATTTTGCAAACTATTGAGAAAATACATGTAATAATCTCTATATCCATCAAAACATAGTGCCGAAGGCCATTTTGTCCGCTAGAATTTTTGAATAGCATATTTATGTATGAAGATAACGAGTAATGCAGATAACAACTGATAACAAAAAAGTAATTTTATTCGACAGACACCATAACAACTATCAAACATGTCAAAAATTATTTATCCTCGGACATTGACCATACTACTGAAGAAAAGTTTCTTATACAAAAAAAAATAGTTACAGTCTTAAAAAATGCTTCAAAAATAGAACAACATAAGTCGCTAGATCAAAGAAAATTTAATGAACGACTTTAGAACACAAAAGAGCTTATTAAAAACAAACCGGATATTGGATTTACGAATACAAATAAAGGTAACATGACGGAGGTAATGTATAAACTAGATTACTTGTTAGATAAATTTAACATTTTATTATAAGACCAAAATATTTTTATTAATTGAAGAAAACTTCAAACAGGTGTTCAAAGCATTATTAAAAGATTTAACAATAGTAAATTATTAAATTATTAATTCTATAATAATGAACTTGTAACAAAGGCCCAGCTGAGCCACTAATTTTTTAAAGGGGAGAGGCACGTTTGCTCTTAGTAATTAAAAGGAGGAAAGAGAAAAGAAGGATAGGTCAAATGATTTTTTACATCGTTACATGAACAACTTATCTATATTATACTTAACAAATAAATAAACGTCCTATAATTCTTATTGTAGTAGTCAGAACTATAGTTTCGATACTGCTCATGCGTATACAGTAGGCGCGAACTTATACAAGTGTTTACGTGAGAACGAGAAAGACCGAAACGAAAATATATAGCTGTCTCTTTTTTGGCGCATGTCTTTGCTTAACGAGCTCCGAAATTACGGATAGATAGACACGAGCATTTACTTAAAGAACTCTTCAATAGCCTCCTTAAGGGCACTATAAAAGAAAGAAGGTGGCGAAAATATCCGTTTCTCCGCTGAAACGCACTCCCACCACACTTCACGTATGCAGAAAAATTCCTGTGAGAACACTTGTACGGAAGTCAAATTCTTACTTCCTACTTTTCGGTGACATGCGACGCAGCTCTTATCAGCCGCACGTCACATGCCTTCCTAGACCTGCCTATTACTATGCACTTTCTTGGCCGTTCCTCAGCAATCATTAGTGACTGGAACAAAAGGTCAATAGTTAGGTGCATTCTTATTATGCGTCCAACGCTGGCCGCCGAGCTTTACGGAGAACAAAAGAGAGAGAGAGAGAGAGAGAGAGAGAGAGAGAGAGAGAGAGAGAGAGAGAGAGAGAGAGAGAAGCAGTCGAAAGACAAGCGTACTGCTTGCTCTCATCACAAACTTAAACAAACTAATACTATAATAGCGAGATATTATGGCTTACCAAATATATACAAAGTTGTTTTCTCACAATTATGTGGATAATACATTTATAAGTGTTTCTAGAGATAAAATTAACATAGTATTACAGACGTTTAATTCCTATCATCGAATTACTATTCACTTTTAAAGTTAAAAAAATAATAGGATTTAATTTTTAGATTTAAAATTAATTAAAAACAATAAAAAAATAGAAATGATTGATTTCAAAAAGTAATTGAAAGTATTTGCTTTTATACTGTGACTGATAGAATTTTTAATTTTCATTCTGATCATACAGGATAACAAAAAATTAATGTCATTTTTAATTTGGTTGAAAGATTGATTCTTCTATTCGATTTTAAGAAAATCGTAAAATAAAAAATTTAGGGAAAGACAAAGCTAAGTTAATAAAAAGAACTGGTTATGAACAAGTTACAATGTAAACAATGTTCAACGATTTATATTGGCGACTATAAAAGATTACTGGAAATGAGATTGAATGAACATCAAAGAATATTGTGATGAAATTGTTGTTACGATTCATAAGAATACTTTATCCTACTACTATGAATGGAGTAGTACTAAGATCATGGATTACGAAAGTATTTACAAAACATCGAAAATTTCAAAAATGGAGCACAATGATTTATTGAATAGTAGCTTAAGCAAGAAAGAAGATATTCAACTTCCTAATTAATTATACGAGGGTCGTTTAATAAACGCGTGATTTCTCGAAAGATAATGATGTTATGGTAACGTGTTTTACAGTATAAGAGAGTCCCATCTAATATAAGTGCATATACAAAGTTTCAAGTTAGAACGTTGGTTGGGAAGTTTTTTACAATTATTTGAATTTAGTTCTTCATTCTGTAAAAAATTTACGTAAAAAAATGAGTTTCGTGTGTTTATTAAACATTATTTCTTACGGGGAAAATCAATCAAAGAAACTGAAGAAAAGCTCAGGAAATATTATGGAAACTGCTTCATCGCTGGTATGGTTCAAAAGTGGTTTACTAAATTTCGTTGTGATCGCAATAGCACAAGTGATGTTAATTGTTTTGTCCGTCCAAATGAGGTTTTCAAAAGAGGTCCGTAAAACACTCAAGACCTGATCGATAAAGTTCATAATATTGTACTCGCCGACCGTCGATTGAAAGCGCGTGAGATTAGTGAAGCTCTTAACATTTTAGTAGGATGCACATGGAACATTTTACATGAATTTTTGGACATGAGAAAGTTGTCTGCAAGATGGGTGCTGCGATGCTCACACCTGATAATAAGCTAGATCGTGTGGTTGCGTCTGAGCAATGTTTGAGCGTTTTTCAACATAATCCAAAGAAGTTTTTGCGACGCTACATGAGGTGGATTTGCATCGAAAACAGTGAAGACGATACGATCAGACAAAAAAGTCATGTCTATAATTGTTTGGGACTTGTGACGGGGGCAAGCAGTTTACTTGCTATTCGTCTGCTATCTCTCAATTTCTCCTGCTCTTGGCAAGGCGTAGTGACCAACATTGGGCGCATAGTTAAAATGCGTCTAACTACTGAGCCTTTGTTTCAGCCACCAATGATCGCCGGACGAGGCCGAGCAAGCCTGAAGGAGAGCGCCTCGAAGAACAGTGAAGGAGAAAGTGAAAGAAAGAGAGTAAGAGAGAGAGAGCGTAAGCATGAACTATATAAGTTTAGGTAGGCATGCGACCCACGACCAATTAGCGTTCTTTATCGCATGCCACCTAATAAGTAGGTCAAGAGGGGATGAGAGGGAACACGTCGGATACCGCGAGTAGGCCGCAATCGGCAGCATTAAGTAGTCCCGCAGAGACGCCAAGTTATCACGAAGACGACGGCATCTCTCCGTGCCTCAGCCCTACAGCGAGATCTGCATCACCCGGCAAGCCAAAGACACAAAAGTCAAGTTATTTATCTCTCACTCTTTTCGTTATCCTATCTTTCTCTTTAAAGAGTTAGGTTGGAATTTCCCGGTTAGACTAGAGAGTCAACTTGACCTGCTACACGCCAACCTCCTCCCGGACAGCCAGAGCCAAATACGGAGATCGGAAGTAGACTCCATACGGACCCTGAACGACCTGGCCACGGCGGCCCAGAATAGCTTGCATCAGCGAAGGATGGAGTGGACGGTACCAGACCCTCAGGCGACTCTATACCCTGAGTTAGCGTACCACCCCCGCACAAGGGTCGTAAGGGCAAGGTAGCAGCCATGTCCGGGGACAAACCGGAGGTTAATGACAGGTTGGACCGCTTGGAGAAGGTACTCGAGAAGGTGACGCACCAGGTCGTCTACACGCCGACGCCCTCGGGGGCGACACCTAATCCGAGCCTGGAATCGGTCGATGGCGAAAAGAAAGTCCTATCCCCCGACGTAGTGAACCAAATGCTGCTGTCTCTCAGGGAGATATCGGAGGGGATAAAGAATATTCGCGCCGGCAAAAACCCGACTTCCGAGGACCGAGCCAAGAGACCGGAGACTCCTCGCAGACGAGGAAGAGATTTCTCAGGGCCGATCAAATGCGCCGAGTGTGGCCTACTGGGGTACAGCAGGAAGTACTGTCTCCAATGCAATAAGGGAAACGAGGAAAGGAGTGGTTAGTTGGGGTTGACCCCACTCCTTCATCCCGTAACCCAAACCCCGTTAAGGAGATCTCGCGGCCTTCGTCAGTACAGCCCGCACTGTTAGTAGCGAGTGTGTTGAGCGACGAGAGCAAGAACTCCCTTGGTGACGCCAAAGATGAGCGTGGCGGTAGAGTGCACGCGGAGAAGAAGGGTAATGACGTTAGTAAAGCCCGAGACCCTGGACCAGCCGAGGTGGTGGCGTATGAATCGCACACGCCCACGGGGGCACGGGCAAAGGCAGATAAACCGTCAAAGGATATCGACGTTAGTAAAGCCCAAGACCCTGGACCGGCCGAGGTGGTGGCGAATGGATCGCACACGCCCTCGGGGGCACGGGTAGCGGCAGATAAATCGTCGAAACGTAATCCCATGGAAACTCCAATCGTCCGAACCAAGGTGGTTCGGACGACAAGTGACGTCACTCTACCACGCGAGAGCACAGTGGCTAGCGCTATGGTGTATAAGGAGCAAAGCTGTGGAGCCGTCGAAACTGTTTCTTGATATTCCCCGGAACAGGAGACGCGTTGGTGGCTACCGGTGAAAATAGGGGACTTCCAAATACGGGCCCTCTATGATCCGGGAGCTTCCACCACAGCCATGGGTAGTAATGCTCTACAGATAGCGTTTGTGTTAGGCGTCAGATTGGACACCACCCACGCGGGTACAGCAGGACTACCAGACGGTCGTAAGTTAACGATCGTTGGTCACGCCATGCTGCCGTTCACCGTGGGGGAAAAGACGATGCCGACGAGAGTAGCTATCCTCCCTACCCTCGTCGATGAATGTATCTTAGGAGTGAACTTTATTAGGTTGTTTAGAGCAGTACTGGATCCAGATGATGATATATTACTGCTCAAGAAATCACAAACCAAGATGAAACTAGAGGTAGCTAGTTTGGAGGCTGGTCCGAGATTAGCTACTATCGGACTAGCCGAAGCAACAGCCTCTCAACGGGCGATATTGCGGAAGACCATCGGCGAGGCCTTATCGCAGGCCCCCGTGGGACTGGGTCGTGCAACAAGCATCGAATACGAGATTCAGGTCAGTGATACGGTATTATCCAAGACCGAATCTCGACATACTGCCTCTACAGTGCCCGGACTGGGACACCTTCGGTTCGCACGAATATCCTTCAGTCCCTCGTACGCCGACGCCACCTTCCAACGGTTGATAGATAGCGTGATTGGACCCGAGCTCGGCGGTTTCGCCTTCGCTCGTTTGGGCGATATCATTGTAGTATCGTCTGAATTAGGAGATCACCCGCAACGTCTTAAAACCGAGTTGGACAGGTTGCGTAGGGCTAGCCTCTCGACTAATCGAGAGAAGAGTGTCTTCTGCAAGCCTGAGGCCACATGCCTTGGTTTGCTGATTATTCACGATGGGACCCGACGACGAGATGACGACGAGATCTCTACCACCGAGGGAGCTAGGGCGACGAGCGTCCCGCCTAATGCGAGCGATGCGATGATACGCGGAAACGGATGCGCCGACACTACAGGCGACACACTCCGGAATGACAACGCGACAACTTCGAGCCCACCTCGTTACGTCCCTTCCGATTCCTTCGTCAAGATCCCTATAACCACCCCATCAACTAACGCGGGGAAGTGCCCGCGAGGGAGACCTTGTGAGTACGCGCTAACCACACACACTACACAACATCGACAGACTACTCGAGCCCCTCTTCCCATCGTCGGGAAAAGGAAGAGGGGCAGACCACCGAGAACGCTAACTGTGAATGCATGAGACACGGCGAACGAAGGACCTGGGAGACCGACGCCAAGGACCCCACCTTCGACCCCGGCGACGAAGGCCCTGGGCAGCCGAACAGGCGCCCACCTTCGATATCCGAGAAAAATGTCCGGGATACTGACGTATAGAATTTTGCAGGATGCAGATTACGCTCGAACAATTTGAGCAGGTGGCGGCCGCCCTCATCGGGTTAGATTTGGGCCCCGCCCTCGAAGGCGTCATCCACGCTGCTCTACACCTGCTGTAGCAGAAGAAGTGCGAGGAGGAGCAAGCACGGGCGCGAGCTCACGAGAGCTCGACGTCCGTGCTGATTGAAGAGCTCCCGGCGGAGGAAGTTACCGCGCGCGCGTCGACAATATCTGGCATCGCGCGCGGCGATGCCACGCCGCTGCCTGGACCCCCAGCGGGATCTATCCCGCTGAAGGCCCCAACAACATCCATCGGTACCCAGACGGAGGAGGGTACCACCGACGCGACCTGGCGCCCCAGGTTCACCAGCCAGACATCCCCGTCTGGCGAACGAATCTGGGAGGAAATAGTAGAGGGGTTGAGGGAGGTTGAGCAAGGCTGGGCGACCCTTAACGCCCTCCAACGAGCCGTGTACGCCGAGTATGACGCGTACGCGGCAGCGGGACGCCACCCCGATGACAAGGACTACTGGGATAAGGTGGTGTCCCGCCGTCGCCAGTTCGCGTCGGCACTCAAGGAAGTGCAGCGGCGTCACCGCCAGGCCCTCGAGGGCCCGGCGAGTGACATACCCATGGGCCTCTCCCAGCCCCCGATCGTCGGAGCCGGAACAGCGGCTCCGGAGATCTGGTCGGGGGCCGCGCCACTCCAGGGCTCGCAAACGTGCGGGGTAAACCTGGTGGTGAACGTGGACGGCGGCCAGGGGGGTCACGCAACGGGGCCCATCCATATCAATAGGGTAGTAGGGCCCGCGGATGAGGACCCCGCGGTCGAAAGACCGCTGTGGTCCACCCCGAACCGCAGGGACGGGTTGCCACTGACCCCCAGGGAACGAGGCCTCCCACGGGGCACTCTATCCCGCGCTCAGTGGGAGGGGTGCAACGTGTGCCACTACCCCGGGGTGATCCGCACGGACCGTTGCCCCCGTGTACGACGGCACGCCGACCTGGTTCAAGAGAGGCTGGGATGGGAGGCGCGCGGTCGTCCCCCATTAGATGACCGAGGACAGGAGGGATCGCCGAGACCAGCCAGGTGATCTTTCCCGGCCCCCGTAGGCAAGGCCACACCTATATTATTCCGTAGAATAAAAATTGATCTAAACACCACACGGACTATAACCCTTTATTACCCTTTCTCCTCTCCTCCCCGGAAGGGATAGTGCTAATAGGATTATCGTCAAGGACCCCGTAGGTTCAGACTGGAAGGGAGCTGTGACGGTAAACGTCAAATTAGCGTAATAATATAACCTAATTGCTGCCTGCGGGGGCAGCACCTACCGGGGAGACGAAAAACGTAACGAAGGAATTAGGCGCGCGAGCAGACGGAACGCGCGCGATTGAAATTGAACTAGTGAAGCTCTAACCACCATCACGCTTGCCCGCAAGTGAAGCATTGACCACCATTACGCTCGCCCGCTTATCATTTTTGCTATTACCGATCCGTGTGCCGTTAACGCCAAAAGGAACGAGAGAGGAACGCCCAGATCAGTGCCAGCTAATAGTGATTGCTGTTGCCGATGTGCCATACATCTGCAGAAGGGAGAGATCCGAGCCGACGGAGAAACGTCGTCCTGAACGAGATCGAAAGAGTGTGTGTGAGGTTTTACCATCGAGGGCAAAACCGCGTGTACGCGAATTCGCGATCCGCGACACAAACTCGAACAATCTTCTCGCTGTGCGACTCGCTATTGTCCACCTCGTACGTCTGCAATATAAATGTAAGCTGGCCAGCTTAATTTCGCGATCGCGACATAATTGCATATATAATGATTAATTTTCCGACATCTCAAGCGTGCATGTAATAGCTCTTCCAACAAAGAGCAGCGAGCGTTCCGACACTGCATGTTGTCGTCGTGCGAGCGTCAAAGTAAATAAACACGCGGGCCGACCTGATGTAGCATATAATAGATAATAAAAGGTTCTGTTCGAGTCATTAACAAGTGCTCCCGACTCTCTTATTTCATGTTGCTTTCACTCACTTTCTCGTAGATAAATAGATCTATTGGTTGACTGACGCCTGTTTCCCCATGCTCTCCAGATTATGTATTGAGCATAGATAATTACATTCGCCTTTCAATAAAGTTGCCCGAATAAAAGTAATTAAACGGTATCCACCCCGTTACACTATATAAAAATTTACATGATAACTCATGTTTGTTTATTTGTTTTGAATTAAGTAGTAACTCGTAACGTTGTTTTCAGATTTATCTAAAAATCGATTTTTAGAGCTACCAGAAGAGGTAACAGAGTTGAAATTTCTAGAAAAGCTCTATCTATATCATAATGCCATACGGATCATACCAGAAAGCGTGTCTATGCTGCAATCTCTCACATATCTTGATCTCAGGTTAGTTCGCGTACAAATATTTTAATGAACTTATATTTTCTTTTATCAGAGCCCACAAGAAATTAATATTACGATCGTGTTGTGTGAATGAAATTTTTTATTATTCGAAAGAAAGAAATAAACAAAACATATTAATCACTGATTTTAATACAGTGAAATTTAATATGAAGTATATAAATCTAACGCAAAATCTGGATGGTATTTTAACTATTTTCAATATATTTTTCATTAATTCAACATTGAATAAATATTTGACTTTTATACAGAACATTACTTTAGTAAGTGATCATATCGTACTGTTCATTCCTGTTTGATCTAAATTGAAAATATCAGTTTTATCGAAAAACGAAAGATTTAAATAAAACCTGTTGTGAAATAATCTTTTTCAACTCGTATATAGCAGTAACGTTGTATTGTACTTGTTTGGAACAAGCGCGCACCCAGCGCCCTGCCGCTACCAGCGTGCGGCAGGGCCGATCGCTGACGCCTTAGAGAGAGGCCGACAGGGAGCGCTCGACAGTGACCTCTCCCGACAGGAACCTGTTTTCCGAGCTTTTCTTTTGTCCTGAACGCCTCGACGGACTGACGATCAAGTGCTCTCCAGAACGTGTCTCATTTGTTCAGAGTGTAATCCGATTTGAGTTAAGCAGAATAAACCGAATCGAAACACCCCCGCCTTTTCCTTCACCTTCTGCGCAACATTGGTCCTTCGAGCCGGATTCCAGCCAAAAGAGGAAATTCAAGGTGAGTAAACTCAAACTATCCCATTGCAATAGCGGACGCCCATCATGTCCTCAAGCCTCTCTGGTGCGGGCAGAGAGGAAGCCAACTGCGCAGCATTGCGCAAGGCTCAACAGAGAACCGGATCACGGGTCATTCGTTAATGAATACGGGCGTCACGGCGGGCGGCTGCCGTCGACGAACTCTTGGGTTACGCGTCGGCCCAGCGACTCACAAATATGGCGTCTGGGCGAGTGGCGCGCGACGGCGACCACCGACTCGGCACAACAAGCGCCACGGCTGTGAACACTTGAGACGCGTGAGGAACCGCCGGGATACAGAGCGGGCGTCGTAGCGGGCAACGTTCGACGATGATAGCATCAACTCGGCACGGCGGGGGCTGGGCGAGCGGTCGCCCACACGAGGTCTTTGTGCACGCTGGGTCCTGCCTGGGCGCGCGCACACACTGGGGGTAACTGGGGGGTGGACCATCGGATGCGAGGACGACGCAACGGCCGACACCTCTGCCGCGCCTGCCGATGCAGCCGATGAATTCCCCCCCCTTTTTCTCTCTCTTTCAACGACAGCGCGCCTGGGCGGATCCAGCGGCGCGAAGAAGAGCCCACCATATTTCACGTTCAGAACGACGCATTGGCGAGGCGCTGCGGCGCAGCAGCCGACGAAACTACAGGCCCTCGAGCACACGACGGCAGGCGGACCGCCGAGCGCGTGACGAGCCATCGGGCTGGCCGATCCAGGCATCGTGTCGACTGCGCTTGGCGGACCCAACTGCGGGCCGGGTGAGCCGGTATGACTCATCCTGATTCTCACATGACTCCCTCTCTCACAGATGGAGCTCATCCCAGTCCAGCAGGAGCTTGGAAAGGCCATCCGTCGGATCGCCGAAAAGGTAGCTGACACGCCGACAGCCTCTTGGACTCTCGGCGCCATCGAGACTCGGTTAGATCTACTCGAGGGCTACTGGAACAATCTGAACGGCAACCATGGCCGACTGTTGACTTCATCGGAGGCCGCCGCCTTGGAATACTTGGCAGGCAATGACTACGCGGTCGCCGAGGAGCTTTTCATGGAGAGTAAGAGCACTCTCCTGGACCACCACGTCCGCTGGATCGCGTCTGAAGACCGCTCATCTTTGACTGCTACTTCCTTGGAGGCCGCCTCGGATCCGACATTCCCGGCCGTGAAGCTGCCGCGCCTCCCCATACCCACCTTCTCAGGAAAGCCGGAGGACTGGGAGTCGTTCAGGGATCTGTTCCTCGACCTCGTGCACAACAACAGCACGCTGGGGATCGCCATGAAGATGAACTACCTCAAGACGCACGTCGAAGGAGTGGCCAAGGATGCACTGGCGCCCGTCCGCTCGGTCAACGGCGACTACGCGCAGGCCTGGGAGGCATTATGTCGACGCTATGACCAGCCGCGCCTGCAGGTGAAGGACCACCTGGCCGCCTTGGTGAAGCTGACCCCCATCGCCGAGGAATCGCCGGAGAGCCTTCAGACTTTGCTGGACGAGCTAAACAAGCGCCGCACGCAACTCGAGCGGCTCGGTCGGCTAGTCGGAGCCTGGGGTGACTGGTTCGTCTACATGGGGTGCCGCGCCTTAGACTCAGTAACCATACGAGCCTGGGAGGAACACATAGAGCAGCGGACACGTATCAACAGTTAAAGCGACCTTTGAAGAGTTCGTCGAGTTTCTTCAGCGGCGCTACTGCACACTGAGGGCTCTGGGTCAAACCCTCAGCACTTCCTTTCACTCCCCGGCCGATAAACGGAAGTTTTCGAGACCGGCAGACACCCTGACGATACGCGCCCACGCTACTGGAGCGTCTCAAGTGAAGGGAGGATGCCCAGCCTGCAAGGAGACCCACTACATCGGCCATTGTTTCACCTTCCGAGGCCTCGACTCTGAGGAGTGACGGAAACTTGTGGCCGCTCGGGGTCTTTGTTATATTTGCCTCAGCGGGAGCCACACCGCCAGGAACTGCCCCCCCCCAGCGGCACCTGCCGAAGCTGCTCCGGAGCGCATCATACCCTCATCCACGAGGGCGTTCCAGATGAGGGGAAGAAGAGCCTCGCCCATCGACCTCGGGGGAGACACCGACCACGCAGCTCCAGACGGCTTCCACCGGCGCACCATCCCCAAGAGACGACGGTTCCGCATGACTGGCCGTCCTCCCCACCGCCCTCGTCCCTATGAGCAGCGACAGGGAAAGAAGAGAGCTTGCCCGAGCGCTCTTAGATCCATGCTCAGAGGCCACTCTCATAAGCCTCGACCTCGTCCGCAGACTCGGCTGCCAATTCCGCCGAACGAACGCCAGCATTACCGGGGTTACGGGTCCAGCTATTGACTCAGCCAGACATCAGGCGACTGTCTACATCGTCGAGCTTTCCGGCGGCCCTTCGATCAAGACGGGGGCCTTCGTTCTGCGCTCGCTCGGCATCATTACTCCTTCGGCAATGCCCGGCCCAAAACTCTCTCTGCTCAAGCGTAAGCTCCTACTCGCAGACCCGACCTTCCACCGACCAGGCCGGATCGACGTCGTGATAGGGGCAGACATCTACTACCGCATCATCAGAACCGGCACGAGGAGATTCGGACAGCTTGTCGCCCAGAACACGTCATTCGGCTGGACCGTGATGGGCTCCGCTCACTCCAAACAGGCAAGTGTCGTCCGTCAAAGCATCCAGACCCACGCCGTCTCCGCTCGCGCCACGAGCGATCTGAGTCACGAAGAACTGCTCACACTGGTCCAGCGCTTCTGGGCTCTCGAGGAAGTGCCGGTCGCGAGGAGGATCTCCACGGCTGACCAAGAGTGCGAAGCGATCTACGCGCGAAGCGTTCGTCGCGAGACAAGCGGACGATACGTCATTCGGCTGCCGCTGAAGCCCGAACGCGCCGCCTTGCTCGGTGACAGCCTACTCCACGCCCGCTCCGCCCTCTTCTCTATGCAGAGGCGAATGCTCACCGATCCAACGCTGCGCGAGAGTTACCAGGAGTTCATGGAGGAGTACGTTCGACTGGACCACATGAGATTACTCTCGGAGTCGGAACTTCAGGAGAACAGAAGCACCGTCTACTACGTGCCGCACCACGGCATCTGGCAGCGCAGCGACAGCGGCCCTAAGCTCAGGGTCGTCTTCAACGCCTCTCGAGCCACCTCTTCCGGAATCAGCCTCAACGACGCCCTCCATGCCGGCCCAAAACTGCAAGGGCACATCTCCACCATACTAACCCGCTGGAGGAGGCACCGATACGTCTTCTGCGCAGACGTGCAGAAGATGTTCTGTCAAGTACTCATAGACGACCGAGACATCCGCCTTCAGCGCATCGTCTGGAGCCCCACCGCCGGCCTGCCGCTGCAGCACTACGCCCTACGCACGGTCACCTACGGCACCGCTTGCGCACCCTACTTGGCCTTGCGCACGATGAAACAGCTAAGCGACGACGAGGGCGAAAAGTTTCCGCTCGCACGAGAGGTTTTACAGCAAGACCTTTACATGGATGACTTTCTGAGCGGCGGCCATGATCTAGACACCACCGGGAATATCAGAGACCAACTCATCGGCCTCCTAACTGCGGGCGGGTTCCACCTGCGTAAATGGGTAGCCAACGACCCTGCTCTCCTCGAGGAGATCCCCCCCGATGATCGACTCCGGCCTAGCTGGGTACAGCTGTCTGCCGAGGGGCCGGTCCGAGAGCTCGGCGTGGCCTGGGACCCGGTGGAGGACAATTTCAAATTCGGCCCCGGGAACCCCGAGACATCTCCCCGGCTCACCAAAAGGACAGCGCTGGCAGAAATTGCCGAGATCTTTGACCCCGTCGGCTGGCTCACACCGCTTACTCTCGTGACCAAGCTCCTCATCCAGGACATGTGGCGAGCCAAGCTAGATTGGGACAAGGATCTGCCCAAGGTTTGGACCAACAAGTGGCTCACATTCCGGACGAGCATCCACGAAACGACGGGATTTGCCATCAGCCGCTGGATTGGCCATTTCCCCGGCCAGGAGCTCCAGCTCCACGCATTCTCAGATGCAAGTTGCCGAGCCTTAGCCGCCGTGGTCTACTCTCGAGCGGCCGAGGACGGCGGGCGGGGATTCACGACCATCATCGGCGCCAAGTCCAAGCTGGCTTCGATCAAGAGCCTTATGCCGGCTTCCGAAAAGCGCGCCAGAATGACGATCCCACGCCTGGAGCTGAGAGCCGCGCTCATCGCGGCGCAGCTCTTACGGAACGCGTCAGCCGCCCTCTCCGTTCCACTGACGAGCTGCCATCTTTGGAGCGACTCCCAGGTGGCTCTTCACTGGCTTCGCTCGGATAGCCCAGTCGGTCATGACCTCATTGATAACTACGTGGCACACATTTAGGAACTCGCCGAGGGAGTTGCCTTCCATCACGTGCCAACCGATTGCAATCCCACTGACGTCGCCACCCGCGGGACAGACGCCACCCAGCTGGCCCACCACCCTCTCTGGTGGAAAGGTCCCGCCTGGCTCCCTCGTCCGACGAGCGAGTGGCCCAAGGAGGAGGAAACAGTCCCTCTCGCGACCACGTCGCCATGCCTCATCGCAGCTTGTACGAAGATCACTACCGAAACGGACTACATTGAGAGGTTCTCGTCGCTGGGCGCTCTCCTGAGAGGCACGGCCCGGGCCATTCGCATCCTGAGATGCCAAGAAGACCTTCTCGCACCGGTTACCGCCAATGAGCTCCGGCATGCCTTCGTCGTCTGCGCCAAGATATCGCAGCGTAGACATTTCGCCGAAGAGTTAGCTCGTCTCAGTAAAGACGGCTCTCTGCAAGGATGCCACCAACTCAAGTCGCTGGAGCCTTTCATGGATGGCGACGGGGCAGTTCGAGTTTTCTCCAAGTGCGGGGTTGACTACGCCGGGCCTCTCTCCATGTGCCGCAACAAAGGGAGAGGCGCTGCCACGTTGAAAGGTTACGTTGCGCTATTTGTGTGCCTCTGCACAAAGGCAGTGCACCTGGAGCTCGTCAGCGACCTCACCACAGTCAGTTTTCTAGGAGCCTTCACTCGGTTTATTGGGAGGCGTGGGAGACCAGCTAAAGTTTGGAGCGACAATGGCACCAACTTTCGAGGAGCTGCATTGGAGCTGAGACGTCTGCTCCGAGAGGCCGAAATCGACTGGGGTGTCGTCGAGGGCGAACTCGCCAAGGACGGAACTTTGTGGAAATTCATTCCGCCCTCGGGACCGCACTTCGGGGGCCTGTGGGAGGCCGGCGTCAAGTCAATGAAGAGACACTTGATGCGGGTGGCCTCTCCTCGCCGCCTCACTTACAAGGAGCTCACCACTCTTCTAGTTTCCATCGAAGCTACTCTGAACAGCCGCCCGCTCATTCCGCCTGCTGGTGACCTCGATGACATCGAGGCCCTCACTCCTAGTCACTTCCTCATCGGGACTTCAGCCACCTCTTATCCTCAGACTAGCTGTGCCGGCCAGCCCCTAGATAAAGCTAGTCATTGGGTGCTCGTCCAGGCCATGAGGAGCCACTTTTGGGCCCGCTGGAGTCGGGAGTACCTGAATACACTCCTCCAGAGGTCAAAGTTAAAATCTCCTTAGCCTAATCTCGAAGTCGGAGATTTTGTCATCCTCCTCGACCTCACTCTGCTTCGACCGGACGGCCGATGGCCTCTTGGCCGCGTGACGGCCACCATGCCTGGATCAGATGGCCTCGTGAGAGCGGTCACCGTTAAAACTGCCACTGGCGAGTATACTCGACCCATCGTCAAGGTCGCTCGGCTACCTATCCAAGATACTTCCAGCTCGTCGACAGCAGCAGCCCCATCAAATGAAGTCGTTCCCGGAACGAGGCGGGCGGGATGTTTGGAACAAGCGCGCACCCAGCACCCTGCCGCTACCGGCGTACGGCAGGGCCGATCGCTGACGCCTTAGAGAGAGGCCGACAGGGAGCGCTCGACAGTGACCTTTCCCGACAGGAGCCTGTTTTCCGAGCTTTTCTTTTGTCCTGAACGCCTCGACGGACTGACGATCAAGTGCTCTTCAAAACGTATCATATTTGTTCAGAGTGTAATCCGATTTGAGTTAAGCAGAATAAACCGAATCGAAACACCCCCGCCTTTTCCTTCACCTTCTGCGCAACAGTACTCTTTTACAGTACATTATTTATAATATTGATGACCTTTCAAAATTATTTAGTTTTATAATTTATATATAATTTGAAATAATGATCTAATTAAGCTATATGTCATAAAAAAATCTAGCCGAAGTTAGTTTCAAGAGAGCAACTTCAGAAGAAATCGCTTTCAAATTAGTCTTAGAGGATGTAATAAACATCACACAGTTATTAACAAATGGAAAAACTTAGCGGACTAATTTATACGTTTTACGTGTTTTCAAAAGCAGTAAAAAAGTCAACTTTAGAAGTAAATACATTGCACTGATTTCGTAAGTGCCTTTAGCACCACATACGAGGGTCGTTTGAAAAGTCTGCAAAAATAAAAACTGCTTGATTTTTTTTAATAAGTCTTTTTATTTTTCAACATAGTCTCCTTTTAGGCTTATACACTTCATCCAACGCTGCTCTAGTTTGTTAATCCCTTCCAAATAATAGGATTTGTCCAAGTCTGTAAAATAGGCATTCCTTTCTGCAATCACCTCCTCGTTTGAAAAAAATCTTTTCCCCGCCAGCCATTTTTTCATATTAGGGAACAAATAATAGTCCGACGGAGCTAACTCTGGAGAATAGGGGGGATGTGAAACGAGTTGGAACCCTATCTCCATCAGTTTTGCGGCCACAACTGCTGAGGCGTGAGCTGGCGCATTGTCGTGGTGGAAGAGGACTTCTTTGTGGGCCAATCGTGGACGTTTCTCTAGTAACTCGATTTTCAAACGATCCAATAACGATGAATAATATTTGCCTGTAATGGTTTTACCCTTTTCCAGATAGTCGATGAAGATTATTCCTTGCGAATCCCAAAAGACAGTCGCCATAACCTTCCCGGCCGAAGGAATTGTCTTCGCCTTTTTCGGAGCAGATTCCCCCTTGGTAACCCATTGTTTAGACTGTTCTTTGATCTCAGGAGTGTAGTGATGTATCCATGTTTTATCTACAGTGATGAAATGACGCTTAAAGTCTTGCGGATTTTGCTGGAACAGCTGCAAACCATTTTTGCAACACTTCACACGATCTCGTTTTTGGTCAATTGTGAGCAATCGCAGCACCCATCTAGCGGATAGCTTTTTCATGTCCAAATGTTGGTGCAAAATATTATGTACCCGTTCGCTCGAGATGCCTACAGTACTAGCAATCTCACGCACCTTCACTCTTCTGTCAGCCATCACCATATCATGGATTTTATCAATGATTTCTGAAGTGGTAACCTCAACAGGGCGTCCAGGACGTTCAGCGTCTTTTGTGCTCATATGGTCACTCCGAAAATTTTGAAACCACTTATAAACCATTCTAATCGAAGGTGCACAATCACCAGAATGTTTGTCATGCTTCTGTTTAATCTCCTGAGGTGTTTTGCCTTTGAAAAAGTAATGTTTAATCAATACACGAAATTCTTTTTCGTCCATTTTTTTACAACCACTCGATTTCTTTGATTGAAACGAATGTAAAACGCAAAGTAATTGGCCGATCTGGCTGAAACTTGGTGTGTGCTCTTCCAAGATATGCCACTAACTAAAAATAACCTTGATACGCACTAGTAGCGCCATCTCTCTGACTTTGCACGGACTTTTCAAACGACCCTCGTATACTAAAGACCTTTACATTATTGAGTGACTTCATTCTATTAATGCAGACATTATGATAATTTTACACATTTATAATTTGTGAAAATATAGCAATTATAGCGAATAAGATGTATCGCTTCTTTAGATAGCACTCTTATGATAGGCACTTTCGTTCTCAGCAATCGAAGGAGACAAGAGAGGATGAGTTAACTGAATAATTACATATAACCGTTTAAATTTAGAACCCTCAATTTTACTTTAATTCACAACAAAGTAAACGGAAACAAACATATACATATTAAAACTAACATAAAAATAAACAAATATAACGACTTACAGACAGCAATACCCGTGACTGAATGAATTAGGTGTGAACTACTAGGCGGCTGAACGTCTTGGCAGTCCACTACCTGTCACCGACACTTAGGCTATTAATACAAAAGAAACTTAGGTAGCCGGCGCGTGAATGCATTATTACTGAGGACTACCGGAATTATAATTTAGCGCGGCCACAAGTCTGCCGTGATGGGAGAAAATTCATGAGAAAGAAAACCGGAACTTGACCGTGTTGATCAACTGGTTGACGGGTGAAGTAGATGGCCCATTGAAAACTACGCTGATATCTCTCTTTTCTTGATCCGGAGGAAACAAGGAGATTTTCGGCCGACGTCCAAGCAGAACCCACTCATAAACGGGCAGCCTCACTTTTTATCAGGTAGGTGGGTGGAAGCTTTCTCTGCGTGGGTTTTTCTTCTTCCTTTTGGCTTCTATGCAGGAGTTCCCGATTCACAGTCTTGTTCACGTACCTCTTTCAACGTGAATTCACTCTCTAATGTTCGGTTCATGGTCGTTGACTGACACTCCCTAGCTTCCCCACTTAGCCTACTTTTTAGTCGGCGTGCGACGTGGCTCATATCAGTCAAAAACGTCACACGTCTGCCTTGATCCACCTATACCTCTCTCTCTCTCTCTCTCTCTCTCTCTCTCTCTCTCTCTCTCTCTCTCTCTCTCTCTCTCACTTTCACTGCTGGAGCCCTTTGAGCCGCTTGGGCCGCTCCTTGGCAATCATCGGCTCTGAAACAAAGAGACTAATAGTCAGGCGCATTGTTTTTGTGCGCCTACCGTTGGCCTGTATGCCTTGCTGATAGCAGAGGGATAAAGAAGAGAGGCTGACGAGAAGCACATTTATCGTCTGCTTCTATCATAAATTAATAAAATATTTGAATATAATCAGTACGTTTTAAATATTTGTGTTATGTTGTATGTATGTATTTGTATGTATTTGTAGGCATGGATATATTCACTTTACATAAGTTCTTTGCCAAAAATACAGAAAACTCAATGACTTTTTGTACAAATGTGAGAGAGTTAATGAATTAATTGGAACCTAATATTTATAAAGATGTAGAGTGGAGTTTATTTATCGACTCTTCTGAATAGAGTCTCAAAGCTTTCTCTTACACAAGGGAAACTCGTTTGCACCTATTCCGATAACTCATTCAATGAAATTGAAGGAAATGAACAAGAATTTGGAAATATTATTTGAGAAATTAATTTAAAAAAACACGGAAGGTAAGTTTGTAGTGTTCTTAAAATATCAACTCTGATTCTGAGAGAGCAGTCAAATTTTACAAAATATCCCTGCTTCTTATATCTGTAAGAAAATAGAGAGAAAAAAAATTACTATGTACAGGAAGAGTAGCTAAGGAGAACAGATTTTAATCCAAGGGTACAAAAACTTTCTCCGTGAACTTTTAATAAATTCTTCAAAAATTTTGCTTCCACCCCTTCATATCAAACTTGGTCTCATAAAGCAATTCATCAAAGCTTTGGACAAGGATGGAATAGTACATTACGTAACGCGTGTGAGAAGTAGATGGTTCCCGCACGGGCAAAATTTGTCAACGCCCATGCGACGATCACATACTTCACGCACCAGTTACGTACACTAGTTTTTCACACAAGTGCGAGAAGTTCGAGTGTAGTAGGTTTATGTGAGCGGGAAGAGAAGCAAATGAAGTTTTGGCTGGTGCCCTCTCTCGTTCTTAAAAAAATATGAAAAACTTTCAAATTATTAGTTACAAAATGAATAATTATTTATTGTTAAATTTAATTGTGAGATTATTACAATTATTAAAAATTAACGTTACATTGTTCTTATCGTCTAATGACAAATTAATTTTTCTTCTTTCTTCGTTTGAATTTGTTTCTTTCAGCGATGTTGATACTCTTTATTCGGCATCCTTTTCTAGTGCTGGCAAAGTATCTTCTACATCTGCTATCAATATTTCTTCTTCAACAGCAGTGGCCTCCTCAGGTGGAACATTGTAAATTTTTCTCCTCTTGATTTTCTGTTGATCTTGAGGTTGTTCATGAATTTCTGCCTCAACAATTATATTTTTTGATTAGTATTTATTGACACATTTTCTTGGATTTGTTGACCTATTTTTCTCTTATTTTAAACTGAGTCTTCAATATATCCTTCTGCGACAGTGTTGCTTTTCCATCCACCGTGTCTTTTGAGCGTCGTTATATCGGCACCAGCATCAGCGAGTAAGATTGCAGATGTCCTCCGAAATGAATGGTCTGTGTATAATTCTGGATTGCAAAGATTCAGATACTTTGCAATCTGTCCGGGCATATTTCCAATGGTATTTAGATTGGTATTTGGATGGTTAAGGTACAGATTTTTTTGTACACTACAAAAACTCTGTCACAATCAATATAGTCCGGCCTCTTTGCAATATATTTATGACAAGGGCCATAAAAGTCACCAGTTACCGTGAACGATCGCTGGATACCGGTTTTAGTTTTCGGTATTGTTACTAAATAAAATGTGCCTTGGTCGGTGACATCTTTTAAATTTATGTTTGTTAACTCTTCACGTCTGCATGCATCAGTAATTCCAAAGATTAGAGCAACCTGTAAAATTTTATATAGTAAATATATATTTTAATTATTCATATATTATAATTTTATAATATTAAATTATACTTAACTCACCCTCAACGATAAGTAATCGTCATCTGGAGCTTCATCAATAAAACCTTGAACTTCCATTGCCGTAAAAACCTTGGCTTTTTTTGATCGATGACCAATATTCAATTTTTTTAAAAACGCAATTAGCTTTTTATAGTTGCTGATATCAATGTTATCAAACGTTTGAACTGTTGTTTTTCACTGAAAAAAGTTTTCATGTGCTTTGTTCTCAAACATATTACAAGCCTCCGTCACTGATTAGCACTAATGGAGCATAAATAGAGCGACGTTAAATAAAAAAAAAATTTTTGTTTTTAACATTAAATATTGTGCCCATAATGTTGATGGAGCCACATTTTTTACAGTTTCAGCAAAATAAGCTAAAAACATTTCCTCACAAAACGATCTTGTTTTTGTCATTTGGCGCCATTTTTTAAACTCGTTGTACGTTTTCGTATATCTTAGCTTCGAATGAGACGGCAATAAATTAAGGGTCACAGTTTTGGCCGCTTAATAACTCTTCCGGCACACTGTCACTTAATTCGATGCTATCACTTTCCGAATTCATTTTTTTAATCGCAAAAAAACTGATCAAAATTTATTAAAAAATCTATGAGAATGGTCTCGAAGTTATACCATAACTAACGGAAAACTGCTAGTTAAAACCCTCGACATAATCTTAAAAACCACGCTTACGTCATAAAAGCAATAAAAATAAAAATGGGCTAGGTAAAAACAAAGTAAAATACGCAGTGATATTTCTTTGAGAAACCCTATGGATTTTCCCGCATTCCATCCCCATGCTAATTGCGTTTTCTAACGCTCCGTGCGAAAAATAATAGTGCTCAAATTGGGAAAACCAATACTCGTCCCGTCTTTTATGACAGGCCATTAAGCGTTAGTACATGCAGTACATGCAGTAGATCTGCGTGTACCTTTACCTACTTTTACTTTCCGCAAGCTCACCCCTACCTATTTTTACTTCCCGCACGTTTACCGCTACCTATTTTTGCAATCTTTGCAATAAAAGAGAAAACGAGCCAAAAATGCAAAAGAGGAGAAATCCGTTGCATAGATCTTTTGATAACATCGGAATTCGTCACAAAAAATGAAAAGTGTAAATCCTTACAATCTATATTATCCCGAAAATTTGTTATAAACATAAATGGTACCATAATTGGTATAAAATTATTGCATAGCTGAAATTCGTTCTATGTCTGAATAAAAGTGTCACGAAATATTTGCATATTAAAGGTAATTGGAATATTTTTGGAGTAATTTTAACGTTGGATTCGAATTCAGCAATCCTTTAAGCGTATGAGAGTGATTTTTTGTACCAGGGTATATCTTTTCCGTTGAATTGATTTTAAGCTGATCTTGATCTAGACTCAATGGGATCAAGCAAAACCTTGATTCGGATTCAGTTGCCTATTTCCATGGAGGCATACATTTGTATTTCTGCATCGTCATACTAATTCTTAGGATATCAACATACAAAGATTTTGAAATGACATTCAAGGTCATGATAAAAAAATAAAAAGCATTGTAACTTAACGTGAAATTTTCTGTACTTTCAGAATCTGTAGTTAAAATTTAGTTTTTTGCATAATATACATATTTGACCTTGAAATAGCCTTGATTCAGATATGATAAGATGAAACAAACTCCAGATTAATATTCAGCAACCCTCACAGTCATGAAAACACTAGTTACATTATTTTAAATGGAATTGGACCTTAAATGTCTTTGAAACTGACGTTCTGAGGTCAAACTAACTGCGGATTCAGTGTGTCAAAATTTATGAGAATATATGTACGTGTATATCGCTTTTGTTATAAACCACTAACTTTTTTTATGTGCCTGTGTAATTTCAAGCCTTTAGATATAAATCAATGTGTTCTCGTCATATTAAAAAAATAAAAAAATCCGATCACGTGCTTTATTTATTAGACATATCATTTGAATGTTATACATACGAGGTGTGATCAAAAAGTAAGGTGAATTTTTATTTTTCTCAAAAAATATTTATTTATTCATCAATTTTTATTTTATCTCCTTCAAAGTAATCCCCCTCGGATATAATGCACTTGTGCCAACGCTTTTTCCAATCCTCAAAGCATTTCAAAAAATCATTTTTTGTGATCTTGTTTAGTTCATCCTTCGATGCCGTCTTTATCTCCTCAATCGTGGCAAAACGCCGTCCTTTCATGGGCCTCTTCAGTTTTGGGAACAAGAAGAAGTCACAGGGGGCCAGATCTGGGGAATACGGTGCCTGTGGCATCGTTACTGTGTTGGTTTTAGCCAAAAATTCGCGCACAAGCAACGATGTGTGAGCAGGGGCGTTATCATGGTGCAAAAGCCAATTTTTATTTTTCCACAAATTCGGACGTTTCTGGCGGATTGCTTCGCGCAAATTACGCATAACTTGCAGGTAATATTCCTTATTTACTGTTCTACCCTGTGGCAAGAACTCATAATGCACCACGCCCCTGCAGTCAAAGAAAACTGTAAGCAAAACCTTTACATTTGATCGAACTTGGCGTGCTTTTTTTGGTCTTGGTGATCCAGAATGCCTCCACTGGGACGATTGAGTCTTAGTCTCGACGTCATAACCGTATACCCATGTTTCGTCACCTGTTATAACCCTGTTGAGTAAATCTGGATCATCCTTGACGTCATTCAGTAGCTCTTGGGCGATGCTCATGCGACGTTTCTTTTGGTCGAAATTGAGTAATTTCGGAACAAACTTCGCTGACACACGTCTCATGTCTAAAACATTCGTCAAAATTGATTGGCACGAACCAAATGAGATGCCAATATCATCAGCAATTTCTCTAATATTAATTCGACGATTTCCCAAAACTATTTTCTTCACTTCTTCAACATTCTTATCAGTTGTTGATGTGCTGGGGCGTTCAGAACGAGGTTCGTCGTCGGTGTCTTCTCGGCCTTCTTGGAAGAGTTTATACCACTTGTAAACATTTTTTTGGCTTAAAGTAGACTCACCGTATGCCACTTTCAGCATTTCAAGTGTTTTGGAACATTTGATTCCATTTTTCACACAAAATTTAATGCAAACTCTTTGATCCATGTTTTTAGACAGCAGCAAATCGTGGAGCACGCAAAACACTTCTAACCTTGCTGCCTCTCACAAACAAACCAAACATACTACAAAGCTGAAATTTGGAACGTATGTTCTAGACGAGTGTACCGACATAACCAAATAAAAAAGTCGAAGATCGAACGGACGTAGCCCGCTAAATTTCAAAATTCACCTTACTTTTTGATCACACCTCGTACATACATACACTTGATTGGTGTGATTCACAGATATGTTCTTTGGACGCCATTCACGTATACTAATGCACACTCTTGATGTACCCTCTCATCATTTCTCTCTTGTTACTTAGTTATCGTGATCGTCAACAAGCACTTCAGTTATATTTTTCTAAATTTTTTTATTCTGTACAATTTAAATGAAGGTAATGCCCTTATGAGAAGAATGACATATATAATATAATTATCAATATAGTTAGTAAAGCCTTTATTAAGAAAAAGATTAGCTGTTCCCACTTTGCTCATTATTCTCCGTAATTTGATAAACGAATTTTTAAATGCTGGCGATATGTCAAACGACATGAATATTAGTCATGAATTTATTAATAAGACAATATCATAACCGAAACGCTGTAGTTTGTGTCCTACCTTTCTTGATCGTAAGACATTTTATAAATTTTTATGATGCGATAAAACTAAGGAACATGTAGCAAAGTTATGTTGCAAATGCGTAAAATGAATTGTATTAATTTTTAATTTTATATTAGTTATAAAATTGAGACATTATTAAGTGTTTTTTTGTATAAGTATCGATTGCATTATGTTCGCATCTCTTTTATCAACTTTCTTCAAATAATTGCAGTTTGCCAATTATTTAACCCATTAACGTCAAATGTGCACGTTTGCTCATGCCCACTTTCAACGCTGTATAGAAGAATCAAATCGAGCAAAAATGATCATGCAAATCATGATTTCTGATAGATTTTTCAATGAGCTTTCAGAATATGGGGTGAAAATTCTGAAAAAAGCTATTTTGAGCCTCATTTTTGCAATTGTAGGAAAAAAAATGTGAAAATTTTCAGATTTTTTTTTTGAAAAACTAAAATTTTAACAGAGAATCCTTTGAGCTAGATGTCTAAAATCTTCAGAAATCGTGCACAAACTATTTTTCCTTTATAATCGTTTCTTTAAGAACATTAAAAATCAACTTCGCAAATCCAAAATGGCGTCCGAAAATCAGAAAATATAAATTATTAACTAATTTTTTACTCAAAAAGAAATCGCTTTATGAAAAAGTTTCACTGAACAAAAAGTGTTTAGAATCATTTAAAGAATACGTGTAAATTTTTCCAGGACATTCTGGAAAATTTTCTAATTTTTCCGGAAAATGGCCAGAATCAAAAAATCGAAATTAGCCCAAAACATCTTGGGAAAATTCGCACGTATTCTTCCAATGATTTTAAGCACTTTTTATTGTATGAAACTTTTTCGTCAAGCCAATCATTTTTTAATAAAAAAATATCTAACCAATACCGTGCCCTGTTACGCATTGGCAAACGTTTGCATAACACATAAATACTATAACGAGCGGCCAGACCCTCGTTATGTCTCTCTCTCCCCACACATAATTATAATTATTTATATATATATATATATTTGTCATATAATTATCTCACTTGTATGGCAGCCAAAGGTAAGTCAGAGAGAGCGCTAATAGAGGGCGAGCTAGAGAGAGAGAATTCGGGAAGCCGGCGCGACGGGCGCGAGAAGGAGAGTGGGGCAGGAGAAAGCCCCGCGAGAGCCTCTCTTGTTGCGGCGACTTCGAAGCACGTGGACGTGTGACGAGCGGATATACGTGCTTGCGACCTTTTGTGATCTGCGACTATTTCCTTGGTGTTTCTGGCGAGTACGCGAGTGCCCACTCGATATGAGGTTTGGTGCCGAGATTGCCCCAGTGTTTTTGGCGAGCTAATTCTAGCGACTACGCGTGCGAGCCTTCAAAGCCGCCCGCCTCTTGACCGCCTTCGAGTTGCGCACTGCGCGTCCTCGCAGGCCACGTGCGAGGCCGACAACACCGTCTCCAGGGCTGACTCCGAGACGTCATTGTAAGTACCACCTCGAATACGTGTCTCTCTCGCTAGCTTTTCGCCGCTCTCTCTCCCGCTTACGCTGCGTCTTAATCCTGTACTATTCTCTGTAGTAAACTCAATGCTGCTCGTATATCTGTTTTCTCCCTCTGCGCTTCTTTTTACCTATCGTAAACTATCCCGTTCCGTCCGGCTTTCACACCTGAATTTCGTGATCGCTCCAAAGCGCCCATAGGACTACACGACGCTCTCTGCGGGCTAAGGTAACAGACGCTGCACCACGACGTTCCTGTTGCTGCTGGGTTAGGCTTCGCACAGCTTATTACGAGGCCCACTCCGAGCTGTTCATGACTCCCTCGTAAATTATATAACAAGCGACTCGCGCTGAGTCAAAACCCCGTTATAATACATAATATCTTTCCATCAAAAATTATATATTTTTAATTGCACTATAATTCCATACTTATTGGTAAATCCATAATTGAAATTCCTCACATTTCATTCACATTATTTTCACTTGTCAATTTTTTTTGTTTTCGAATGACAAATTCAGGGTGGTAGTTTCTCTCTGTTACTTCAATGTTTTTATTCCAGTCTTGATATAGAATAAATATGCCTAGAATAAGTAATCGTTCTAGAAAGTCGAAGGAGGGTTACGGTGGACTTGTTAAAATTACTGAAAATAATCAGTTCAATGAAGCGATTTATCTTCCTAATCCCGAAGATTCTGGCGAGTCCGATACCAATGATGATGATGATGAGGATGGTGATAGTGATGTAGCATCATCGGATGATGAGAGTTTTAACAATGGCGACATCGATTGCAATTTTTCGTCTCTCAAAATATCATATGCAAAAATTTTTATCAATACGATTCGTCCCAAAAACAATTGGAAGATAATCACCATTACAATTAGGTTGATGGAGAAAAGCAGTATCCAGATGATGTAACTAATAAAAACTTATTATCTGAGAAGGATAAAAAAATTATTTTATCTAGCACGCCAACTGAACTATTTGTGTATTTGTTTTCTGATGATTTGAAGAAAGTCATCATAGAATGTACCGAAACTAATGGTTATTAACTTACTCGCGATTGATTTGGTGTGTTTCTAGGTATTTTGTTATTTTCTTCTTATAATACGAGGCATTCTCAAAGAGACTATTGGTCTACTAATCCTCTCTTATGCGCTGATCCGGTTGTATTTGCAATGGGAAGAACTGAGTTTGAGGAAATAAAATCTAACTTGAAATATTCTAAGCCAGAAGAGGAAGATAAGGAGTATAGGATCTGGAGAATTCGGAAAATAGTTGATATTTTCAATAAAAACATCAAAAGATTCAATTTTTTCTCGACTGCACTGTCCATAGATGAAATGATGGCTAAATACTACGGTAGATGCGTTCTCAAACAGTTCATCAAAGGGAAACCGATACGATTTGGTATCAAATTATGGGCTTTATGTTTCTACAGTGGTTTTTTATTTCACTTCGAGATTTATTGTGGAAAGAATGCAAAGGATAATCTACTACCAAATATTGCGCTTGGTTCACGTGTCGTTAAATGTTACATCAGCTATTATGCCACTGCACTTCAAGGAAACTAAATGAATACCATTGTTATTTTGACAATTTATTTTGCTGTCCAGATCGATTACTTCATTTGAAAAAAATTGGTCTTCGAGCCACTGGTACAGTAAAAAGTAACAGAATAAAAGCGACAAATGATATCAATAAGGAAGCAAAACGAGGTACCTGGTTAGCAAAACACGATAACTTGAGTGGGATAAATTTCATTACTGTAATGGATTCCAAGCCTGTATCTATCTTTTCGACGGTGTCAGGAGTCACTCCAATGTCTAATGTGAGCCGTTATGATAAGAATCGAGAAGTAAAATAGCAATACCATTTCCAAATGCTTTTTGCATTTACAACAAGTTCATGGGAGGTGTTGATTTGCATGATCAACATGTAAATCAAGTGCGACCAAGCATACATTCGAAGAAATGGACATGGATAATCATGATAAGATTGGTTCAAGCTGCGGTTACAAATGCCGCTGTTTTATATAATGAAGCACTTCCAAACACAGAATAGAAAAAAAGGAATTAAAGAATTTGTTTTGAGCATCAGTGAAAATTATTTGAGAAAAGGTTCTTACACAGTTATTGGAAAATATGAAATTCAATCCGCAGATACTCAACATTCTTGTCAAATCGAAAATTGCGCAACGAGAACACAACGGTTATGTAAAAAATGCAATTTACACGTGTGCAAAAAATTGTTCGGGAATCCCGTGTAAAAGAAAGAAAAAGTGAGAGAATTCACTATATCCGGAATATGAGTTGCTGCAGGAGTAAGGAAAAACTACCGGGCGGTTTGGAGTCATAAACTACAGGAGAGGTGACGAGCTCTTGGGTCCGCACCCGTTGGTTTATGATGGAAGCAGATTTATATTTCACCATTTTTATGTAATAGGCATGCTATGTCACTTTTTATGTGGCCTTTGTAGGTATGCAAAAATATATTTGTCTAAAAAGACTGATAACACAAGTATCTTGCTTATAGCCTACATTTTTAGTTATTTCAACAAGAGTAGAATTTTTAGTTTCATTAGTTTCATAGTTTCAATTTCAACTTTGCTATTTTTTTATTCGAAAATGATTGGCTTGACGAAAAAGTTTTATACAACAAAAAGTGCTTAGAATCATTCGAAGAATACGTGTGAATTTTCCTAAGATGTTTTGGGCTACTTTCAATTTTTTTATTCTGGCTATTTTCCGAAAAAATTAGAAAATTTTCCAAAACGTCCTGGAAAAATTTACACGTATTCTTTAAATGATTCTAAACACTTTTTGTTCAGTGAAACTTTTTCATAAAGCGATTTCTTTTTGAGTAAAAAATTAGTTAATAATTTATATTTTCTGACTTTCGGACGCCATTTTGGATTTGCGAAGTTGATATTTGATGTTCTTAGAGAAACGATTTTAAAGGAAAAATAGTTTGTGCACGATTTCTGGAGATTTTAGACATCTAGTTCAAAGGATTCTCTGTTAAAATTTTGGTTTTTCAAAAAAAAATTCTGAAAATTTTCACATTTTTTTTCCTACAATTACAAAAATGATGCTCAAAAAAGTTTTTTTTCAGAATTTTCACCCCATATTCTGAAAGCTCATTAAAAAATCTATCAGAAATCATGATTTGCATGATCATTTTTGCTCAATTTGATTCTTCTATACAGCGTTGAAAGTGAGCATGAGCAAACGTGCACATTTGACGTTAATGGGTTAATAAAAAAATTTTATAAACAATTTTTATTACTTTCATTCAAATGATTCATTACCTAAGTATTTTTTTCTTTATAAATTTTTTTACAAATAACTTTAAAATCTTCACAAAAATATACTTTTTAAAGCAAATCGAAAAACTAATCACACAATTTTAAAGTATAACTCTTTAGCTATCTAAAGATTGTCTACAAAATATTTTTATCTTATTTTTTCATAAAAATAATTTAAAAAAAAATTTTTTTTAGCAAATTGATCGAAATATGTTTAAATTTTCAACTAAAAAAAGTTTAGATTGATGAATTACAGACTTTAATACAGTCGATTAAAGTGGCCAGGTTAGACTAATCCATGTCTGTACGAATCGGAACTTCCTTATAGTCCATACGCTACGGTTAAATGGGGACATAAGGCAACAGCCAAAAAGACCTAGAACCGTGACTAGGTAATCCGAAGATTTTTGAGTCGCTGAATCCAAATCCGGCGGCAGATTTTGTTCATAACGTCAGGTTCCCGAGATATCCTAACCTAAACGTACAAGAAACACTGTTTTCTGGCTAACTTTGAGATTATGTCAGATCTCTATTAAAAGTTTTTTTTTAAACAGCTGTCGGCATCCCAAAGAAGATCTCTAACCCTTCAAAACCCTTCGTTCAAATTACAAAAAAATTTTTTTTTCGTTGAAATATCGATGTTTAAAGTTTTATATTTTGACGATATTTGAGAAAATGAAGTTGACCTTTAAATAACCTTGAAAATCATATTGAAGGTCAAGTTTGATGTCCTCGTCAGTTGATCCATTCTGAACAATACAAGTTCTACGTGAAACATTTTTCGTATACTTGGCAATGTTTTTAGTTATTCTACGGTTCAAGTTAAAATAGGACATCCTTTATATATATGTATGTATGTATGTATATATACAGGGTGTCTCAGACCACCCGTCCACCCCCCAAAGTGTGCCGAAAAAGTTTTTTTTTTCAAAAATTGATAACGCAATTATATATAAATCGAGTACGCTCTATCGATTGGACGTAAAATCAACTTACGGTTCCAACCGGAAATGGCCTATTCAGACCAAAAATGCATGAAAATCCATTTTTTTAAATGGAACATGCATACTTATTTTCAGATTCAGATTCTACGGTAAAAAATACGAAAATTTCATAAGAAGAATTTTTTTAAAAAAGTTTATATTTGACCTCTAATTGACGTCTGAAGTCTGTAATCCACCAGTTCGTACTCAAGCTGCGAATATGCACGTTTTAACAATGGGATAGGATAATGTGGCTCCTCTAAGAGGGTTTTCGGGGTCGCTGAGTCCGAATCCAAAGTGAGTTTGATCTTATCAGGTCATTTTGAGGTCAATTCAAGGTCATTTAGAGGTAAAACAAAAAAAAATATTAGATTTATCAAGAATGAAGTTCTTTTAAAATTTTAGGCTTAATATTACAAAAATATGAATCTCGTCGTTTTTTCATTTATTCTTGTTATTATTAATCTATGTATTTACATAGCGTACTTTTATGAAATTAGGGGAAATGAAATTCCAAAACAAATTAGTTTAGCGAAAAAAAAATCTTTATTCTTAAAATATAATAGATGTCGTTGCAGTAGCAACATTTGTTTATAATAACATAAATTATGATAATTTGTTTTATTAGAACCTAAAATAATGAAAATTTTTATATCATAATTAGATTTTATCTTCTATTGTTCTGTAAATAAAATTTTTTTATGAATAACGCTGAAATAACTGTGCGAAAATAGACGGTGAAGATTTGACAAAAACTTTAATGTTCACAATGCGCTCCGCCTTGAAAAATACATGCTTGAACTCTTCTTTGGAAATTATCAACAGCTCATCTAATTTCTGCTGCCTGCAGCGACCGAATTGCATCCGTGATTCTGCCAATCATATTGGCTCTCGTTGTTGGACGTTCTTGGTAAACTATGTCCTTTACTCTTCCCCACAAATAGTAATCCAGGACAGTTAGATCTGGGGATCGAGGTGGATAATTGACAGGACCAAACCTTCCAATCCACCTATTGGGGAACATATGATTCAAACTATTTTGGCAGATACGTGCCGTATGTGCAGGACATGCATCTTGCTGAAACCACATGTCACGCCGTAACTGCATCGGGAGGTTTTCCGGGGATTTTGTGGTGACCAATAACGACAATTCCACGTATTAACTTCTGCATCACTCTTGAAGGTACATTCATCCGAAAATAGAACAGATCTGTGAAACTCATCTTTTTGGCGGATTGACCAGTTGCAAAACTCAAGTCGTTGGCGAAAATTTTCAAAGCTGCTTTTTAAGACCTATCTTGTATAACGCGATCGCAGAGTTTGAAATACATAACATTCGATAAAATATGCTGATTTTTTAATGCCTACGTAATTTATTATCATATTTAGTACATTTTCTCTTGACATGTAGGGCGGCATACAGGCTCATCAATTTTTGCTAAGGTAGGTTTCGACTAAAATTGTTTGTTGATTCAATTAAACGCGCATTTAAACTAATTGTATGATTTTTAAACTAATTGTATGATTTTTAAACTAATTGTATGATCATTTTTTTACACAGAGTTAAAAGAAACAAGTTGCAAATATGGTTTACTCTAATGAAAAAGCACACGACATGTTACAAGTTTACTTTCAAGCAGGATCATTTGCCGCTGCTGAACAATTGTGGCGACGACGCTACCCTGACAGATTTCCTCATTCTCGAAAGGTTTTTAGTCGACTGTCTAGAAGAATTAGAACTGAGGGAATTGTTCAACCGCATCATAATAAAAGAAGGGTTATTCGGCGGCGAGTTCGGGATGAACGTTCAGCGGATATTATCGCATCTGCAATCATTGAACTACGAGATTATTTAAGACGCCGGGAACTTGATTCTGGCATTAGTAAAGACACAATTCAGCGTATTCTTATTGCCGAAAAATTCCATCCTTACCGAATGGAACTGCATCAGGATCTGGATGACAATGATATTCGCCAACGGCTTGAGTTTTGCAACTGGTCAATCCGCCAAAGAGATGAGTTTCACAGATCTGTTCTATTTTCGGATGAATGTACCTTCAAGAGTGATGCAGAAGTTAATACGTGGAATTGTCGTTATTGGTCACCACAAAATCCCCACTGGTTGAGAACTATAGATCACCAGCGGGTTTGGAAAGTTAATGTATGGTGCGGAATAATTGATAACCAAATAGTAGGTCCAATTTTTTTTAATGAGAATCTGAATCGGTTCAGATACGTGAATCTCATTGAAAATGAGTTACCTGTTCTCTTGGAAAACCTCCCGATGCAGTTACGGCGTGACATGTGGTTTCAGCAAGATGCATGTCCTGCACATACGGCACGTATCTGCCAAAATAGTTTGAATCGTATGTTCCCCAATAGATGGATTGGAAGGTTTGCTCCTGTCAATTATCCACCTCGATCCCCAGATCTGACTGTCCTGGATTACTATTTGTGGGGAAGAGTAAAGGACATAGTTTACCAAGAACGACCGACAACGAGAGCCAATATGATTGGCAGAATCACGGATGCAATTCGGTCGCTGCAGGCAGCAGAAATTAGATGAGCTGTTGATAATTTCCAAAGAAGAGTTTAAGCATGTATTTTTCAAGGCGGAGCGCATTGTGAACATTAAAGTTTTTGTCAAATCTTCACCGTCTATTTTCGCACAGTTATTTCAGCGTTATTCATAAAAAAATTTTATTTACAGAACAATAGAAGATAAAATCTAATTATGATATAAAAATTTTCATTATTTTAGGTTCTAATAAAACAAATTATCATAATTTATGTTATTATAAACAAATGTTGCTACTGCAACATCTATTATATTTTAAGAATAAAGATTTTTTTTTCGCTAAACTAATTTGTTTTGGAATTTCATTTCCCCTAATTTCATAAAAGTACGCTATGTAAATACATAGATTAATAATAACAAGAATAAATGAAAAAACGACGAGATTCATATTTTTGTAATATTAAGCCTAAAATTTTAAAAGAACTTCATTCTTGATAAATCTAATATTTTTTTTTGTTTTACCTCTAAATGACCTTGAATTGACCTCAAAATGACCTGATAAGATCAAACTCACTTTGGATTCGGACACAGCGACCCCGAAAACCCTCTTAGAGGAGCCACATTATCCTATTCCATTGTTAAAACGTGCATATTCGCAGCTTGAGTACAGACTTCAGACGTCAATTAGAGGTGGATTACAGACTTCAGACGTCAATTAGAGGTCAAATATAAACTTTTTTAAAAAAATTCTTCTTATGAAATTTTCGTATTTTTTACCGTAGAATCTGAATCTGAAAATAAGTATGCATGTTCCATTTAATAAAATGGATTTTCATGCACTTTTGGTCTGAATAGGCCATTACCGGTTGGAACCGGAAGTTGATTTTACGTCCAATCGATAGAGCGTACTCAATTTATATATAATTGCGTTATCAATTTTTGAAAAAAAAAAACTTTTTCGGCACACTTTGGGGGGTGGACGGGTGGTCTGAGACACCCTGTATATACATACATATAGTTGACATGGATCAAACTTTAGTCTTTTAGCCTGGAAATGTTTTGTGATGAGAATCCTACCGTTTCTGCCTGCTAGCGAAATATGAAACTTCAAACATCGATATCTCAACGAAAAAAAAAGATTTTCCAAATTTGAAAGAGAGTTTTGAAGGGTTAGAGTTCTTCTTTGAGATGTCGTCAGCCGTTTAAAAAAAAAATTTTAGTAGAGGTTTAACATAACCTCGAAGTTAACCAAAAACAGTATTTTTTGCACTTTTAGGTTAAGATATCTCGGTAACCTGATGTGATGAATAAAATCTGCTGCCGGATTTAGATTTAGCGACTCAAAAACCTTCGCGAGTACTTAGTCATGTTTCTAGGTCAGTTCACTTTTCAAATTTTATTGCCCTGTGTAATTTTTATAAGGTTAATAGCACTGTCTATGATTCCATAGTTATATAAATTTTCTATTAGGATCATTCTTTGTGAACTGGACCCCCGATCCTTTCTAAAATTGGAGATACCCAAAAAAAATCACGCGATAGCTTAAAATTTTCCTTTTCTCTTCTAATTTACAGCGCCATGTGGTCTTTTGTAAAAATTAAAATGACGGACTCAATATGGCTACTGAAACTTGAGATGCTCCTAAAAATTTTCCGAAATTTGAAAATATCATCTCGAATTCGAATGCTATATTTTTTAAGGCTAGAAATTGATTCAGCGTCAAATTTTACATAAGAATATGGTATTGCGCTCAAGATCAACCTTCATTTTCAAAGTCATTTGAAGGTTATATCAGAAACATTTTCTTAATATCTACATTTTAACTGGATATTTTGCAAATACTAAAAAAAAATAACTACATTCTATAATATTCACTGGAGAACCAACATACTGGCCTACAGATATAAACAATCTTCTGAATTTAAGTGACTTTGCTATAATAAAAGGTATTAACAAAAATTATTTTGAAGTGTCATTATACTTGGATTTATCACCAGATCATTCATCGGTACTAATTATTCTACATCATCAAGTATTTAATAAAGTAAATAATATCATAAAAGTTGACTGGAAAAAAAATACTCTTTACATAGAGGAGCGCATAACGTGCAATGTTCCTCTTAAAATAGCTAATAATATAGAAAGCAGCATAAGCTCACTCAGCGTCATTCTAACTGAAACTATTCACAAATGCTCTACTACAATAGATAGAAATAAAACGCAGCACATTACGTGTACTAAAATAACCTAAAAAATTAAAAAAAAGAGATTATTAAGAAAAAGGTATCAAATAACTAGATCGAGTAAAGACAAAACTAAGGTAAATAAAGTAATCAAAGTCCTAAAGAAAATGTTATATGAAGAAAAAAACACGCAAACGTAGAATTATCTTAGATCATTCAGTTCTATAGAAGCAACAGATTACTCATTATGGAAAGTTACTAAACGACTTGAAAGATCAATTACATTTATACCGCCTATCACAAAACCTGGTGGTAATTAGTTTGTGTGTTCTCTTCAATAAACCCTGTCGCATCTGGACTCCGCCTGTTCAAACAGTCCGAATTACTTTCCAACATAGTTTTACAATCACATAGTTTTTTTGGGGGTTATTTTTTTCAAATTGTAAAAGCTAAAGAACACATGGATGTCAAGCCGTTCTCGGTCTCAGCATGCTTTGGGGAAACTAAATTGTCTCGAGGAACGACATTCGTTTTTTAAGGGCACGCACCATAAAAAAAGGGTTAGTCACGACCACCCGCAGGTAGCCAATGGACTCCGCGCGGAGTTCTACCGCCCTCTCAATTACCGAACTAGAATCCACCCGTAGTGCTGGGCCTAGGAATAGGGAGGAATTTTCCGTGCTTCCCTTCTGCCAAAACATGCATTGCGAGTCAGTCCTACTCGGGATATCGACAGCTACGAAAGATCTGCTCTGCCGATCCTTGCTTTCTATCTCTTCTCAAAGTTACGCGCCGCGCTTGTTACGTGTAAGTACGTTGCATGCACTTTCCACCTTCTGCAACTATATTGTGCGATCGAGAGTGTTTGCGCGTGCTGTTCAGAAGTCGAGGTATCTGTGAACCAGTCGCATCAAATCAACGGGGCTAACTACGTCTACAGAGGATGACCCCTCTAGGGTGCTACCATGATCTATCTCTGCCCATCAAATCGGCAACTTAGGCGTTGCCACAGTTTGGTGTGCCCGAGACGTCGAGGCTGTGGCGCGTCTGTGTGTGTGTGTTTGTGTTTGGGACAGGACCCTCCCTATGATAGGACCAATCTATCATACTAGAGTTGATGTCCTCGGGTAATAGTCCAATCAACAGAGAAATTTTCAGACAAAAATTCCGGGATGGGTTTTCTCGACGAAAATCGCTTCAGTATAATGTAAATAGGAACTCATGATAAAATGCAACTCCTAATTTATTGTCAGATTTTTTTTATGAGCGCTCAAAGTTGACGAAATATGGTTTTTTCAATCTGCAAGCCACGGTATGCATTTTAGCTGAAAAAGTTTCGTATAAAAGTTGTAGGCAATAGCAAAAGCTACAATTTGAGCTGTCGTGCAATTTTATTCGTTTGTTAGTTATTGAAAGAAGCCCCAAAAACCCTTAAAAATGGCTATTTTTACTATATCGAATATTTATTGCAAAAAGAACTTTTTTTAATGTTTATGACTCTTAAAAGAAAGCTCTTGTGATTCTAAAAAAAATGAATCGTCGCACGACTATTTATTTTTATTAGTTACTGATATATTCTAATTAGTTAATTAAGAGACGTCCAAAGTACGGGGCTGTAAAATTTTTTTGACCGAAGATATCGAGTTGTAAAACAACTCAATCTCTTTGTCAAAACGTCAATTTTAATAAATGATTGGGAACGAATCATAAAATTAATTTGCAACCCCTAAATTTTGACTTTAAAAAAGTGCGCCTTTTTTCTTTTATAAACAATTAGAATTGCGGCTTCCCTATGCATTATAGAGATTTCTTTTTTAGAAATTCACATATCTGAGATCAAGGTGCATATTTTGAAAAAAAAAAATTGTTTTTCGACCAATAGGAGCCGAGATAATTTTTTTTTGTTTAAATCGCCATTGTTGTAATAATGAAAATTAACAAATCGGTCCAAGGGCATTCGATCGTTATTAAGTTATATTTTCTCATTACGATACAAGGCTTTACATATTTTGGCTTTTTAACAATTAAAATGACGTTTCATTTCCAGCACGAGAAAAGCCAATGGCCGGAGGCGGTGGTGGGGGGCCTCCCTCGCGCGCTTGGAAATACTGAAAGTCCGCGTTCAAATCGACGCGCTTCGCAAAAATCAGGCTTATCTCGCGAACTATTGCATCAAATTCGATCATTTTTTTTTAAATTTGGGGTAGCTTCAAAATTTATTGAGATTGGTGTAGTTGTAATTACTATTTTTAGTGCCAATCGTTTATTATTAACTTAATTGAATTCATACATATCAGTGTATGTATAAATTCCAATTAATTATTACTTGCTATCCGTAAATATGGATAAGGATAAATAATAATCAATATACTTTCAATTATTAATAACAATATTTTAATTTATATGCATACGTAGGCTATAGTTTACATGATTTCTTATTTTCTAATCGTACCTAGTTCTTTTCGGCGCAGACTCATTTATTTCGTTTTCATTGCATTCTTCATTCAACATTACTTCTACAAGACTACTTAAATTATACTCTTCGTTGTCAATATCTTTTACGTTCGTACAGCAAAATACACACAAGCGAGAACATTTGAGGCCATGTTTGCTGCACAAAGCTTTACAGCCTTTTTGGAATATACATATATGGGACGATCCATGTCAACCGGATCACTGCTGTGTCCAAAATTTGATGTGACCAAAAAAATCGTGCAACGACTAATTTTAAAGCTTAGGATATCTACTTTCTGATGCTGTGTGCGCCTTTGCAAAATCCAACATGGCGGCTCCAATATGGCGGCTACAAGAGACAAACTCGTAAACAAAAAATTTTATTTTTCAAATTTTTAGTAATGAATGTTAAAAAAATTAATATTTCATATTTTTTAATGAAAATCTGGCTCATTTCCTACAAAAAAGTAACAGAGACCATTTTCGCTAAAATGAAAAATAAAAAAGTTATAATTTTTTGAAAATTTTCAAAAATAAAAAACTGCGATTTTTTTGCTCAGAAGGAAATGACTTTGGAAAAAAAATTTAAGGAACAAAATTGCTTGAAATTCATCAAAACACAAGTGTGAATTTTTTCGAATTCCTTTGAGCGATTTTTTGCTTTTTGGATTTATCGGATTGTTTAAAAAATTAAAAAACTTCCCAAGATCTTTTACAAAAATTCATACGTAGTCTACGACTAATTATAAGAACTTTTTATTTAAATTAGTTGGTCTATTTTAGCTTGTTCTTTCTACGCCTTTTATTTTCGGAAACGACAGTCTTTTTCAAGATAGTCGTTTTTCTGATATATTGGGTGGTACTGAGCATCGGTAGAAACTTAGTAACGGTCCTTCTCAGGATAGTTATTAAGATAATTTTCCAGGTTTGTGCGGAACATCGGTGGTCAATTTCCAACAGTCCTTTTCAGGATAGTTGGTCTACTCTCACCTGTTCTGTCTACGCCTTTTATTTTCGGAAAGGACAGTGTTTTTCAAGATAGTCGTTTTTCTGATATATTGGGTGGTACTCAGCATCGGTAGAAACTCAGTAACGGTCCTTCTCAGGATAGTTATTAAGATAATTTTCCAGGTTTGTGCAGAACATCGGTGGTCAATTTCCAACAGTCCTTTTCAGAATAGTTGGTGTATTTCCTACTTGTTTCATTTCTTTTAATTTTCTTATTTTATTTCCATTGTTTTTACAAGTACGTATTCGCATCCTAACTGTTGACATGGCTAATTCGTCACAAAATCTCCATTCTAAGAGATGTTGTAACCCACTGGGTAAAGATGGTCATGTGGGTAAAAACTTGCGGAATATTTCGCAAGGTATTTTTGAGTCCTATCCAAATTGGCATCCACTATCAAAAATTTGTCACACTTGCAGAAAAAGTATTTATAACTCTCATAAAGATCTTTCTTTTCAAGGTAATAGTCGAGATTACATGGAATTCGATGACTCCTTGAATGAACCTCCGAATAAAGGAATACGTGAATACTACAGTAAAAATGATAGTATAGAGGACATGAAATTTGATGACCCCTTGGAAGAACTTGCATGCAAATCTAGAGAAGAACAGTTAGAAGAACTCTTGAATGGCCTTAAAAAGAAATTCTTAAGTTTATCTGAAAATGATCCAATACTTACGTCTATTCTTACTATAGCTCCTGATTGTTGGAGCATTCGTACAATCATGGAAGAATTTAAATGTTCTTATAGACTGGCAAAAAACTCTAAGGATTTGAAAAATTCTGGTGGAGTATTATTAGTACCACCTTTCAAAAGGGGAAAAAATATAGATGAAGAAACTGTATCGAAAGTTATTGAATTTTACGAAAATGACACAAACGGTCGCATTATGCCGCATAAAAAAGAAGTTATCAAGGTCAAGATAGATGGTGTGATAGTTTCTAAACAAAAACATTTACTACTGTATGATGTTAAAGTTTTACATTTCATGTTCAAGGAGAAATATCCAGAACATCTTATTGGATCATCTAAGTTCGCAGAGCTGCGTCCTAAATGGTGTGTTTTAGCTGGATCATCAGAAACACACAGCGTTTGCATATGCACGACTCACCAGAATGTTAACCTAATGTTAGATGCTATAAATCTTAAATTTTTGAGCAGGGATTCTGAATTTCAATTATGTGACTACAAAGATTGTTTTAAATTCATTCAGTATAAGAAACCTACAACTGATTGTCATTTGCTACAGTGTAACAAATGTCCTAATACTGAGAAACTTTCCGACTTCCTTTTGGAATTATTGAAAAAAAATAAAATCGAACAAGTTATATTCAGCACTTGGCAATCTACTGATCGCTGTACCCTCAAACAAGAATGTCTTCCCTCAGATGAATTTATAGAAGTATTGTGTGATCGCATCAAAGTTATCATTACGCATAGTTTTATATCAAATAAACAAACAAAATTTATATTTGATAAAAGGGAAAATTTAAAAGAAAATGAAATATTGCTACACTGTGATTTTGCGGAAAATTATGCATACGTGGCTCAGGATGCCGCTCAAGCTTTCCATTATAACAATGACCAATGTTCGGTTTTTACTGTTGCATTTTACTATCGCTCCAATACCGAATTAAAACATCACAACATGATTTTACTATCAGATTGCACAACCCATGATGCAACAGCAGTTTATTTAATGCAGCAGAAAGTGATACCGATAATTAAAATGTTGTGTCCAAAAAGTACAAAAAATTATTATATATCTGATGGTGCCAAGCAACATTTTAAGAATAGAACTCAAATGATGCTCCTTGCCCATCACAAGACTGATTTTCAAATTGATGCGGAATGGCACTGTTATGCAACGTCTCATGGTAAATGCATCTGTGATGGACTAGGTGCTTCTTTGAAGAGTGAGGCAACCCGATATAGCTTACAAGCTGAACCAAAAAATGCTATATTAAATTCTATAACTCTTTTTAAATAGGCTAAGGAAAAGTTCAAGAACATACAATTTCTTTACTATACAAAAGAAGAACATAAGAGGTTATCTGATACATTAAAAAGAAAATTCCCCAACCCACCTGCTGTAACCAAGATTCAAAGTAGCCATGCGTTTATTCCAAATACTGACAATAAATTGATAGTAAAACGCTACGCGGCTGCAAAAGATAATGTGAATATAATACAATATTAGAATTAACAACAGTTGTACATGAATTGGACAATATCTTACACCATATCTAACCACTGAATTATTCCCAGTATAATTTAAAAACAGCTGTCCCCCGGGTACACATGTTTAACGCCTTGGGGTTATAATTTATTGAATTTTTAATTGCAAACAGTTTGCCTCATAGCTTGTGTGGATTATTTGGTTATTGGCCTCACTAGTTTATTCTCATTATAATTTAAAAATTGCTGCCCCTGGGCACGCAGGTTCAATAGCTTGGGGTTAGTTTTCTTACATTTTTATTTATAAACAACTTCTTCTGAGCTTGCGTGGGTTATCTGGTTGGTGTCTAGCGGTCCAAGTTACTTTTTCGATTTACTCAAAAAGGATCGCCTTTACTGAACAATCTTATAAAATAAAAAGCTCTTAGAATTAGTCGTAGACTACGTATGAATTTTTGTAAAAGATCTTGGGAAGTTTTTTAATTTTTCAAACAATCCGATAAATCCAAAAAGCAAAAAATCGCTCAAAGGAATTCGAAAAAATTCACACTTGTGTTTTGATGAATTTCAAGCAATTTTGTTCCTTAAATTTTTTTTCCAAAGTCATTTCCTTCTGAGTAAAAAAATCGCAAAGTTTTTTATTTTTGAAAATTTTCAAAAAATTATAACTTTTTTATTTTTCATTTTAGCGAAAATGGTCTCTGTTACTTTTTTGTAGGAAATGAGCCAGATTTTCATTAAAAAATATGAAATATTAATTTTTTTAACATTTATTACTAAAAATTTGAAAAATAAAATTTTTCGTTTACGAGTTTGTCTCTTGTAGCCGCCATATTGGAGCCGCCATGTTGGATTTTGCAAAGGCGCACACAGCATCAGAAAGTAGATATCCTAAGCTTTAAAATTAGTCGTTGCACGATTTTTTTGGTCACATCAAATTTTGGACACAGCAGTGATCCGGTTGACATGGATCGTCCCATATATATATATATATATATATATATATATATATATATAATCTTTATTTTCCGTATTTTCAATATATGAATTCAAGCACAGGAAAATAATCAACGCTGCTAAAGAAGGAAAAACCATCTTATGTACGCCTACATGATGCAAGAAAAATAAGGAGTCATCAAATGCTGGACGTACACGATACAGAACTCCAAGATCTACGTCCGAAAATGTACATACCATGCCTCAAATAATTATTTTAATCTTGTATAAGCGTATCGGATATTCTCTTCATGTTGCCTACACACAGAAAATATTTTATATTATTTATATATTATAATTTTACCTATGGAAAGCAGCGATAACTTTCCTAATTTAGTTAATATGCGCAATAATACTCGAAAATTTCGATAATAAAAATATGTAAAGATCGTCTCGATATTTATCTCGAATTTATATACCGAGAGATACAAATTAACCTCTCGCTATTATTTAATAAAATTCATTTTAATATTCGTCTCAATTTAAATGCTGCTTGATATGCATATTCATATTCTACGCTAGCCACGCCCACTTACGTCTAAGCCTATGCGAAAAGAACGAGATAGCTTAATAGATAGAAAAGGACGGCGTATCACACTCGGCTTGCCTAGTAGATAGAGACCGAATAATATCTTGATCGTTGCGATAGGGAGAGATAACGTTATGAGCGAAAATTATCGAAATCAAAATGTATTGCGACTATGAATATTCATGACTAGGAGAAAGTGGAAAGGGAAGAATTAGCCAGAGTTTGCCGATGGCTTTAGTCAAGTACAGACGTATAGTTCTGTTTCTTTGAATCATTTTGCAGACTTTTCCCCGTGACTTTCCAAAGTTCAAGTGCATGTGCACCATAGCTTGCTCGTGCTCATCGTGCCTAAATTTCGAGATTAATTGTCACGCTACTAAATGGAATATGCATTATTGACGATAAGGGATTACTTTGAGCGTATACCAGCTTTATATAAAATTAGAGTGAGTACCGCACGACCTATTGTTACCCAGACTTTTGCTAATTTCATTTCATTACTCATCCCGGTCCGCATAAATGTGCCGTATACCAGCGAGATAACTGGCTTAATGAATAGTGCGAGGAGGAGTACGTAATAGCGCATTCGCGTTCGAAAACTCGTCGTGCCTACCTTTATATTGCGAAATCTCGTCTATCTTGTTATTGATAGTTTTAAGATGAGAGCCTATACACTTAAACTAACATTTACGCATAACACTATTGTCGTTGTATGTTATCTACTCTTCACATTCACACAATTTCTTTGTTTAATAAATCGGCTCAATTAATTTCAAATCTAATTGTATCGTATGTTCTAAACCTCCCGTCTTGTCCTCCATCCATCCGACCTTGGGTTTCACTCCAACTTCGATAGAGAACCAGCGGAGTTAGTAAACATATAACCGATTTTGATCCGACTACTTGCTATCAAGGTAAGCCAAGCATCGATTGAGCTAAGCCGGGGATAAGTATCGCGGATAAACAAATACGTACGCTTATTGATTTGAGAATAATATTTTGTCAGCTTCATAGTTCAAGGGGATTAGCCTGACGAAATGCTAGCTTGCTCTCTATAAAATTACTTACAGTGTTGGTTAAAAATTCCTAACACCCATCCTTATTACCCAGGGTGGCACTCCCCTGGAGAATTAACCCTGCTTAATTAGTAGTGCCTGGCGCCCTATAATCTAATAAATTAATTATCGTAATTTATACTTAATATGCCGCCAAGTAGCATGGAAATCAGTTAGTCGGTGAAAGTACCATGTTACAAACCGCAGTTGTATTCTTTAATCGGAAGCAATCGTTTATTTATTGTACACACCTTTTCCCATTCTTTTTCTTTCAACACCTTATGTATTTTTATAATATAGAGTAAAATGCCGAACACGGCGCCCCGAAGATGAGGAGTGTGCATATATAAGTGATAGTCTTCTATTCGCTCGTAGAATTGTAGTTTAAAGAATAAGGTAGAGAGAGACCATACGTCAATTGAGTGCGTGCACGTAGTGTAGCGTGCGCTCCTCAATACAAAGTGATAAGTATGTGAAAGTCAGTGCGCGTAAGGTCCACCCGTGTCCTTTATTTCGCTATCTTTTGAAGTTAGACACTCTTCATCAACATGGCGCGCGTTTCGCTAGACAGACTTGTTGCCTTTCAACAATCAAAAAGCGATGATATCGCTGCCATCGGCACACACATGTGAAAACGAGCAGCAGACACTCTTAATAAAACCATCGTGGAAACGCGTATTCGTGCAGTGGACGAACGCTGGACGGAAATACGCAGAAAACACGACGAGATTATCATGCGTGCCGACGCATCAAGACGTACTGAAAATCACTACAACGCGATGACAAAAGTATACGAAGAAACGCTAGATTGGCTACTCACGAAATTTTCGCAGTTTATAAACGAGAACGGTAACGTAATGGGGTATGCGCCGCGTCGTGAGTGGGACAACGATGACCTAGATGAGCGACCAGCAAAATTGCCACGACTAGAGTTGCCTACGTTATCGGGTAATTATGAAGACTTGGAGAGCTTCGTGGATGTATTCACTACGCTGATCTACGATACCACGCGCCTCGACAAAACGACCAAATTACAGTATCTGAAAACACGTTTAACGGGATCGACAGAGGATTTAGTGAAGGACGTGCCTATCGTTGAAGCTATTACGACTTGGAAAGCTCTCAGGGATCGATTCTATAATTCGCGCCTAACTGTCAGTTGTAAATGTACTTCTACAAATATTTTACGACACAAATGCTTGATACCGCGTAATCAAATAATTCTAATAATATTGGACAGTAAGGTACGAGACAACGATTATCTACTACGTGACTGTTTGTTTTATCGACAGTAACGCCATCATTCCGTCTTTGATAATGCGGATAATCATTTTCATCCATGGTTGTTTCGTTTTGAAATTATTTTGGAAAATATTTTGAGCATTCTCCATCTTTCATGCAATAGTCACCGCAAGGTCCATATGTCATGTGATTTATCACAAGATCGTGCAGATGCGGATTGTCGGTTTTATTAGGAATTTCCACAGAAATATACTATAATTTCAACAGTAGTCTATTTATATCCTCCTGCTAACGTTATTTTTCATTCACCAAAGTCATTGAGTCTTGATAACATTGTTGCATATAACGTGATGAACTTATGAAAGTGGATGGAAGAATGACAGATTTACCAATTTGACCATTCACATTATCAGCAGAGTTTTATTATAATCAAACCTTTGTATGTATCTGCACGCAATTCTTTTTGATGATTTTTACAGTATTGAATACGGTCTTTTTTAAATTTCACGTAACTATCAACAACCCATTGTTGGAATAATCTTTGACCTAAAATAAATGGATCAAATTCATTGAGCCTTATTACCATTCGAAATTTGTGCTAAACCACACGAGTTACACATCTGTTGATATCATCTTTTCGTTGTAAATTTCTATACCACCCGGATGAACCATACGGATAAAATAATGGATATATTCACGGCTCAACATTGGGATTCATTGTACTAATGCATTGTAATGATTTCGTAATTTTATTTCTAATAATTACATATGATTCTAGAAATTCGCCATCAGCTATTGTAGCAAATATAGCAGCTACTTCATTAACTCTTTGGAAATTATATTTTCTCGGTTTTTGCCCTGGTTTCAAAGAACAAAGTAATTGTAATTCTGATTGAGGCTGGTCAGTTTCATTAAATAATGCTTGCAGATATTCAATTTCTTGTCTCATTATATAATTGTGCGAAAGCATTATTTTCTCGAATTATTGTATCTAATATTATGTTAAGTTCTTGATTTACATTTGAAAATGTATTCATTCGATAATATACAGCTTCCTCTTGATCAATACTAAAAAGCTGAACCATAGGATGGATTTTCATCATTACACGGATATAATGATGTATGTATTTGATAATATATTTGTCCTTGAATTTTAAAACAATATAGGTCTGGTCGACGTGATTAAAAATTAACGAAGATAGCATTGAAAGACGAAAAAGACAATGAATTATTGTATGCTCTTATGTGTTCCAAAAATAGAACAGATTAGCAATGTTTCTCTTTTAATAATAGCTCAAGTTCTTCAGGATATTTCAATAATGGATCTAAAAAAACTGATTCATGACCACAGCAGTCATTAAATAACAATCCTTCACCACTGACAGGGCTGATATAAATTTTCTAATTATCCTTAATAATCTGGTATAGTATTTATTTGTGTCGAATTCTGTGCAGTCCTATTGTTTTTATGAACTAATTGTCGAGCTTGTTGCCGTCTCAATCACTGACGTTCTGCTCTTTCTCTTCGATGATTTTGCTGAAAAGTCTCCTCTTCTTCTTGTCACCGAATAATTTTTTTAGGCATAATGTTTAAATGAGAAATTTAGAATATATAAATTTCACGTAAGAGTAAATAATTTAAAAAGTAATTGTTAAAGGAGTAATAATTTTCAAATATATGGAAAAATTGATTACTTTAATGTTATTAGCAAATTGCCACTTGTAATGATTATAATAAAAGAAATATTGCTATTGCAACGGTAGTCGATTAGATTAATCGATCCGTCTGCGATTCGGTACACTCGCGATGTAGAGCGAACGACTAAGAGAGAGAGAGAGAGAGAGAGCGCGTGAGAGTTTAAAAGTTTCAGTTAAGCATCAGCTGTTACTTAGGAAAGTACCGCCAAATTAGTTTTGCACTCTGGTACCGTTTTTGCCAATAAAAAGATTTCTGGGATTTTGGACATGCATGAGTGATTAGAAGCAGCAGCATCACAGGAGTAGCAATTACAACAACATTGCAGCAACAGCAAATTTGGAAGCAAGCGAGGCAGCGCAGCTGATCTGAGGAGCACCTTTAATTTGCTATAACAGTTACAGCTGATTACCGTAATTGCACCGCAGGGTAGGTGCACCTCCCTTATATTGCGCAACAAAATACTAGCGAGAGTATTTTGTCTGTCGCGATAATTTAGTTTATTGTATTGTATAAGAATACATCACCCACCGCTAACCCGCTTTTCAAGAAATTTAAAACCTATATGCGAGTAAATTGTAGAGTCTATAAAAAATATTTTACATACTTTTACTCAAATTGAAGATATATCCTGTAACGAGGTTGATACCGTTTATTTATTTTAATGCGCGCGATCGTATCGAAGAGCGCGCGTGATTACCTATACGTTCAAACACGAAAACCGGAGAGCAGGAGGGAACGGGTATCAGTCAACCAATTATCTACTATTGAAATAAATACGATGGAATTCTAATCAATATCACATGCGAGATCGTTTATTTCCTCTGAACTGTACACTGTATTCGGCCCGCGTGTTTATGTTTACAGGACGTTCGCGTGACAATAACATGCGGAGTCGGATCGCTCGCCGCTCTTTGTTTGCCGAGATAATGCATGCACGTTTTCTAGCGAGTACGAGAGATTAGTTATTTAGCAATTCTGTCACGATCGCGAAATTAAGCTGGCCAGTTTACCTTATTAACAGTTATACGGCAACACGAGAGAATGCAGCTCACAGTCGAGTTTCGGCAAAGTCTATTGGTTTTTCTTTTGTTTGCGGCGAGAAAACTTGTGTTCATGGTTTCGCTCTCGACGGCGAAACTTCTCACTCACACACTCTTGCACGCACTCATATCGTTCAATATCAGGCACGGCTCCTGCAGGTTTAGATCGGCTCGTCTCGGTACTCAGGAAAGCTCGGGAACTATCCACTATCTCGCCTTGCACAGCTTAGCGGCCGCGTGCTAATCTTCGAATCCTCTTGGCTAAACGTGCCGGTAGCTAATCCTCTACTGGTTTATATTCGTACGCGCGCGTTCTGTTACGTCTCGTGCCGAATTCCCTCAATACATTTAGCCCCAACCGGCAGGTGCTGCCCTCGCCGGCAGCCGCATGGTTGGGCTGATAGCGCTAATATGACGTTTACCGTCACAATCCAAGTATAAAAATCAACTACAGCATTAATTACATGTTTCAATATAGAGAATATGAAAATCAATAAATTTAATTTTGTCAAAGTATGTAATACATTATCGAATCTAGTTTCACTTTTTTGTAGCAATTCAGAAAATGAAAAAAATAGAATTATTAGAATCTTATGCCCGAAAGTGTTGCAAACAATTATTTTTAAAATTTAAGTACAAACCCAAACCCAAATCAATTGAAAATAGATTATTGAAACTGTCATGTACAATTTTACAACTTTATAAAAAAATCTACGTAATTATGGATGTTAAATAAAGAGATGGAAATAATATTATCATAATAAATACAGTAATAAAGATGTTTGTTAAAAAATATCCATGTTCTAGGCAGCAAAAAAATTGAAATGTGTCACAGTATTGATAGCATTACAAAAATTAATGTAGTCGTTCGTTATTCACAATTTTGTTGTACCTATATTAACGTTATATATATGTTATAACGAGTGAAACTGCTTACTCGTTATGTCTCTCTTTCTCTAGTAGCGATAAGGAAATGTAACCTATTTCTCCGAACCTATCCTATGTATTCACGAATTTATTGTATATCTACATATGTAGTTGCACTCCTGTTCCGATACAAGGTAAGTGAGGTGAGAGAGAGATGCGAATACACAGGGACACATACGTGCGTGACAGCAAGGCGCGGAGAGAGAGAGAGAGAGAGAGAGAGAGAGAGAGAGAGAGAGAGAGAGAGAGAGAGAGAGAGAGAGAGAGAGAGAGAGAGAGAGAGAGAGAGAGAGAGAGAGTGATTAGATTAGTTCGTTTATTGCGCCAATGAGGTGGAACCCCGTCTAGCAGTTTAGAAAATGTACAAATCAAATAATAACAAAATTTAAAAATGACAAAAGAAGAGTTGTAAGGATAAATAGTAACGCAGTTAACTATTTAAAGAAGATGAATTAGGTGAAAATGCGTGAGTTGTATGTACGGTGAGCAGCGAATTTACAATAGCATTAACAATAAGAAGACTAAGAATATACGAGGTGTGTTCAAAAAGTAACGAGAATTTTTAAATTTCGCGGGTTTGTAGAGTCCGCTTGTATAAAATTTTTTTTTATTATGTTGGTACACATGCCCCTGAAGTACGATAAAATTTTCAGCAATATTCATTGCTTACTTTTTAAGTGGCAGCCGCTAACGTTAGACGTGTTTTTCGAGCTCGGCGATTTTCGTTTGTGAAAAAAAATGAATCAAAGAATTTGTATTAAATTTTGCGTAAAAAATGAAATAAAGTGTAGTAAAGTTTGTCAAATGTTAACAAAGGCATATAGTGAGTCTGCTATGAGTAAAGCAAGGATTTATGAGTGGTATAAGCGTTTCCAAGATGGCTACGAAAACGTTGAAGATGACGAACGACCCGGACGCCCAAGCACATCAACAACCGATGAAAACGTGAAAAAAGTGAAAGAAATGGTTATGAACGATCGCCGAATCACAATCAGAGAAGTCGCTGATGATGTTGGCATATCAGTTGGCTCATGCCATCAAATTTTTTCGAATGTTTTGGGTATGAAACGTGTGGCAGCAAAATTCGTTCCAAAATTGTTGAATTTCGAACAAAAACAGCGGCGAATGGAAGTTGCTCAGGAGTTGCTAAATGAAGTCAATAACGATGCAGAACTACTAAAACGTGTTATAACAGGTGACGAAACATGGGTTTACAGATATGATGTCGAAACTAAGGCTCAATCGTCCCAGTGGAGGCATTCTGGATCGCCAAGACCGAAAAAGGCTCGACAAGTGCGGTCGAATGTGAAGGTTATGCTCACTGTGTTTTTCGATTTTAATGGCATAGTGCATTATGAATTCTTGCCACAAGGTCAAACAATCAATAAGCAGTACTACCTACAAGTTCAACGTCGTTTGCGTGAAGCAATCCGAAAAAAACGCCCGGATTTGTGGCAAAACAATTCATGGCTTTTGCACCACGATAATGCGCCTGCTCACACTTCATTGCTTGTTCGTGAATTTTTGGCCAAAAACGAAACTGTAACGATGCCTCAGCCTCCATATTCGCCAGATATGGCTCCATGTGACTTTTTTCTATTTCCAAAAATAAAGAGAACATTAAAAGGCCGTCGTTTTACAACCATAGATGACATTAAAAGCGAATCGCTGAAAGAGCTAAAAGCTATTACAAAGATCGAGTTTCAAAAGTGTTTCGAGGATTGGAAAAAGCGTTGGCATAAGTGTATTGTATCCGAAGGGGACTACTTTGAAGGCGACAACATTAATGTAGATGAATAAATAAATATTTTTTTCATAAAACGAAAATTCTCGTTATTTTTTGAACACACCTCGTATATGTAAAAATAAAAATAGAATAAAATATGTAAAATATAGTAAAATAAAAGTATATAAAGAACAATATAAATGAAATAACAGATAAAACAACAAAAATAACAATAATAAAAGATGAAAAAAAATACAAATAATAAAGACAATAAAAGTAATAAAAAATAATACAAATAATAAGAACAATAAAAATAATAAAAGTAGTAAGAAATAATAAAAGTAGTAAAAATAATAAAAGCGCGATGGCACCTGTTTTACAGAAAGACGGTCTGAAAGGAGGAAAGGTATAAAAGAGGAGCGACGTGCATTTGGCTGGAAAACAACCATATTTAATTAACTATTTCATGAACCAAAGGTCTATAGAGGGGTAATTGTGGGACGATGAATAATTTTGGAAGAACGCGACTGGATTGACCCTGTTGGGTATGCAAGTGTAATCGGACAGTCCTGGCACTGGCATTAATTTTTCGCGAGTCGCCTTCTCAATCCATGCTCTAGCCTCATAATTTAAAAATAGATCACGTGTTCAATCCTTGAAGTCAGAGAACCGATCGATGGAGAACAGGGTCACGCTCAATGAGTTGAGTATTCTCTGAGCAAGGATTGCAAAAGAATGGTTCCAGGCCTCAGTTCGAGGGGCCTTGTATTCAAACGTCGTCGGTGGATGGCGAACGGGGCGTCGGATAATGACACTATCAAGCAGGATAGACAGGTTTTTAGCCTGGTAGTGTGGCGATTTTCTGGACACAACAGAGTAGGCCAGAACGGCAAGGGCTCTATACCTATTTGGGGAAATGGATAGCCAGCACAGGGCTAATCTATGGTGGTTGATGTGGCTGTTTAGGGATAGAGTAGGTATAAAAGGGATCCATCCTATTACGAAGCGTACGCAGGCGTTTTGTGCAACTTGAAGCTTAAACGAGCGCTCTCCATCAAGCTGAATACAGACCACTGAGAGATAATCGAAATGTGGGAATATGAGTTGCTCGACAAGAACTTTTCTGAAGGTAGTCGAGAGAGATTTCCTATGGAAACGAAGTGAAGCCAGACAGCCGTATGCCCTCCTCGTCACGCTTCTCACATGTTCGGACCAATTTAACGTGGGAGTAAGTGTCACACCCAGGTTGCGAGCACTGGTAACATAATCGAGTGGAACCTCGTTAATGGTGATCTTCACGATATCGTTCAAGTTGATAGCCCTAACGTACTGTTCGCTGCTTAGTATCATGACCTTAGACTTGCCGAGGTTAAGGGAGATACCATTTCTTAGGGCTCAATCCGCTATAGCCTGCACATCAAGCTGCACCCTCCCCTAAGTCTCCGCAAGGCTGCCGGGATGACAGTGAAGGTAGACCTGCATGTCGTCGGCATAAAGCATGTAGTTCATGAAGGAGAGAACAGAGGGCATGTCCGAGATATAGATTGCAAATAGTAATGGTCCGAGAATACTACCCTGCGCCATTCCAGTAGCAACCCTGAGCCATTCCGATACCCTGCCGTCCTTCCCCATAATAGCCTGAAACCTGTCAGTCAGATAGCTGAAGAACCATCTCAAGACAGTGTCAGACAAGCATAGGCCCCTGAGCTTGACCATCAGACGACCATGGGGATAACGTCAAAAGCCTTGGAAAAATCCAGCAGGACCAGGATTGTAATTTTACGCTCCTCAATGGCCCTGCGGACGTCATCCAGGACACCCAGGAGTGCAGTCTGAGTGCTGTGAAACCGCACGAATCCTACCTGCCGTGGATAACGCAGCTTGCAGCGGTCCAGATAAGACGAAAGTTGTAAATGAACAAGCCTCTCAAGCACCTTCGATAACCTCAGATAACCTTGCTATCGATCTCATGTCCGATAAAAGAGCGGGCGAAGGTGCTTTGGCAAGAAGGGTGATGAGAGACCGTTTCCAGGAGGTCGGAAAAACGCCGCACTATAATGATTTGTTGACAAGATGCGTGAGAGACGAGAGATAAGTAGAGGAGACGAGTTTAAGCATCTTGACAGACAAACCATCAGGACCGAATGTTCTGGATGAGGACGAGTTTAGTGCATCCATTACCTCCTGGCTAGTGACCTCACGAAATTTGAATGGGGAGTGGGCGTGAGGAACGTTTGGGGGACTGGCTAAAAGGGCGTAAAAAAAGTCGCATGTCATTGAAGGAGACGAGTTGACTATCTTGGAAAAGTGGGTGTTTAGTACGGCTGGAGGAAAAATCGAAACGGGGATGGAAAAGAGCACTTAGTGACTCCCAAGTTGCGTAACTCGCTCCATCTGGCCTTGCCGGTGCTTTCGGAGGACAGTCTACTTGAGATGTAAGAATTTTTTGCTGAGTCGAGGGCATTTGAGACATCATTGCGTAGTCTTCGATACCCAGCGACGTCACTGACCAAGCGGGAGGAGGATGCCTGTTTATAGGCAGCATCACGCCTTTTCATAAAAGCAAGAATGCTCGGAGTCACCCAGGGTTTACGCCTAGAAGACAACTTGATGCACCTGAGAGGGGCTACCTCGTCGAAAGACTTTATAAGAACTTCAGTAAGAGAGTGCACCGAGTTGTCAAGGGAATGCAGGTCAGCATCCATCAAAGGATCGGATGAGCGCTTTAGTCGTGCTGAAGATTTGCCAGAAGAAGATAAATTTGCCTCTATGAGGAGGTTAAGAGTAGTGTGGGAAGGGGGATTTATATCAAGACAGTGACGTGTGAGATCAGTGGATATGAAGTGGAGGTTGTGTAGGTCAACGAGAGATCTCAAAGCTCGAGCATCAGGCAGAGAGCTGGAACTTAGGTCTGCGTTAAAATCACCGGTAATGATGTCATTTCCGTACAGGGGGAGGTAAGTGGCCAGGCAGTTGTAGGTATACCACCGCCATCAAAAGCTTGGTATTGTCGGATTTTATTTCACCAAGGATGAATTCAGGCGTGTTATCGAAAACTGGATCTGAAGTAGCTAGAAAACTAAATTTGAGATAAGATCTGACGTACAGGCGTGCCCCGTCACCCTACTTTCCAATTTAGTCAAGCCTGAAAAAATTGAAATCGGGGAGGAGAGATGTGAGTCGGAGATATCAGGTGAGAGGTAGGTTTCAGTAATGGCTATGACATCAAAATGTGTAGAAAGGGCTTGTGCTTCGAGAAGAGCAAAATGACAGAGGGAATGTAGTCTATTTATATTGATGTGGCCGACAACGAAGGAAGCAGAGGGCTGGGTATGGTCTCGGATTAGTTGGCATCATGGACCAGAAACTGGAGAAGATGAAATTGGGATAGCTTGAGATAGCTGGGCTGGAAATACAGACGCTGTCGGGCTAAAACAACCTTCGATTGTGTTAAGTTGCGGAGCAGGGTTTTTTGGGATGACGGCAGTGGGTCGCGGTTTGACAACCTGGGGCACGAAGTTGAGGTTGAGTGGCGCGTGTCTACGAGTGCCGATCGGAGTGCCAGCCACTGATATGGCACCAGAGCGCGGAGCGGCCGCGAGGGGGCTGGCCGGGAGGTAAATGCGTACAAGTGTTAAGGTCGCTCTCCGACGTTATGGATATCGGGGTGGAACGCGTATTCTCCCGCATATGGACGACCATACCGGAGACGAAAGGGCGCGCAAAACCCAGCTTACGACTGCGCGCAAGCGCCTTTACTAAGAGATTGTGGATCGGCTGGGGTAACAGCTGGCGGATGAAAACGGGATTACCGAGACCGTACTTAACAATGTCCCTCGCTGTCTTCCCAGCGAGCTTGCCAGAGCGCTCCAATATCACATCACGCATCACGGTTGAGTCGATACGCACAACGAAAGTGGACGTAGTATCGGTCGTGTTGGGACGAGAACGAGTAGCAGTCCATTTCCTGGTGGTCACTATACGATTCCCAGCGTTTGGGCAGCCGATTTCCCCAAAAAGCATACCGGCAGCATCCTCCAGCGAACCCTGGAACTTCTGCGGAAGGTCCAGAATAAGGAGCTCGGAGCGATCTTTGAGATCCACCACGGACTTGAGACTCTTCACCTCGTCGGCAACACGATCGACTTTGGTCAGGATGGAAGTCTGGGTGGCTCTAATCTCGTTCCGAAACTCAGTGAATTCATTATTCACGAAACCAGAAAACCATGCTGGTGGTTTGTCGGCCGTGGTAGGTGCCATGCTATCGAGCAAGTGGATTTGGTCCGTACTGGGGGAAGAAACATTGGGAAGGGCAACCGATCGGTCAGTACTAGAGAAGTCACTCCAGGATTCCACCTTCAACGTCTTCGACGGGAAAAGCTCGTAAGGTGATGCCTGTCTCTTACGGCCTGAGGTTTCGATGAAAGACAAAGTGCCAGCTGAAGCAGAATCGATTTGAGTGGAAGGAGGGGATTTTAAAAACACGCCACCGGACTAACGAGAGTTGGCCAAGACCATAGACTCAATAGAACAGGTACGGCAAATAAAGGTCGCAAGGTCAGGGTTGAAGATCATATGGGAACAGTGCTGATGGAAAGATCTATCACAGGACTCGCACTGCAAGATATTGACACCCCGATAACTCAGCGCTTCACCACACTCGGCGTATGAAGACAAGACCTTTTGATAAAAGTGAAAGGCTTGGAAATTCAAAACAAATTAAGACAAAAAATAGAAATTCATAGATTGTGTCAAAAAGTTTCCCATCTCTGCTCCCCGGGTCTCAAAACTTCACAAGAAACTGTAATAAACGAGGTAATTTGAAAGGACGAATTGACACGACAAATTAAACAGTTTGAATTTTGCGCGAAAATTTGAGTCACTGACCAGTTATAATCGGTAGCCGTGAAAAGTCTGGATTTAAAAGATTTGAAAATTGGCGCCTCAGTGGCACCAACTCAGTTAGTTAAGGATCAAAAATTAGCGGGAGATACGGGAGTAAAATAATGGCATTTACAAGAGACAGTAAAGGGATTTGCAAATTAACCTAGAAATGATTAAAACGTAAAAATACATAAGTAGCTTATACGCAAAAAAGAAATGATTGATGAAGCGAGCGCAGAAAATTACATTGCAAATTTCGTGAATAGTGGGAAAGTAAACGCGATTTGACGCAGTCGAATGAATAAAATTAAAATTAAAATTAGAATTAAAATTGTCTATTGTGTAGATAGCGCTAGATGAAAAATACAAACAAATATAACAAATATAACTATAAAACAAAACAAGATGAAGTAAAATTAAAATAAAATTAAAATAAAATTAAAATAGCCATCGTGTTGACTAAACGCCAAAATAGATTAAGTTAAAATTTGTGATGCGGCGAAAAAATAACACCGGCAGTGAGGAGTCTCTCCGAGTAGATTGAAATATGTGGATTAACGGTAAAAATTGTTGATACGGGTACTTAGCAGCAAAAATTTTTGAAGTGTTGCATTCGGCAAGGTGTTTAGTGGTAGTGTGCAGAGTGTAGTGGTCCTGGTGTGGAGATTGTGTTGTTGTTTGCGTTGTTTGCAGAGATGTGTAGATCAAAACTCGTCAAAATGGAGATTTGATAAAGGTTATGTTGTAACCAAACAGGCGGTTTATTCATCCACTGGCCAAAAAATAGACTAAAAGCCAAGAATTTTTAGCAGGAAGCGCAGTGTCCAGCTGGACGAACTCGCCTGAAAAAATATGACGCTCGAGGAAGTGGCAAAAGTAGGAAAATGTTTCTAAAAGAAGAGAGCCTCAAAACCAGTGTGTCGCTAATCACCGAGAGAGAGAGAGAGAGAGAGAGAGAGAGAGAGAGATGGTCGCGCTTTAGCGAGTGACCGCGAGTACTGATTGGCTTACTGAGACGAAATGGCGAAGTTGAGCTCGCGGTTCGAGTAAGAGCTGTTTTGACACGCTAATGAGCCGACAGAGTTCCAACGACTGCTCTCTTCTACCGACCTTCAGCTTTACCGTTATGCCCTTTTCTTCGCTTTGAAGTTACGTGGGAGACGTTTGGTGCCCGATCGAGCACAAGCTCTCTTTTTGTGAGTGTCTCCACTGGGGGAGCGGGTTGTGACGTCGCCTGATTCCTTTGACAAGCTAGATACGTGTGCTGCGGTTGGTGGAGCAGAAGATAGGACTGCTGGTGCATGAGGGGCTGCTTCTGCCGAGAGAACTAGGGCTGTGTGGTGCACGGGGTGACTTATCAGTTGTGTGTGTGCGTGAACGCCGACATCCGCCGAAATCTCCAACGGACTTAGGGTTCAAGCGTCTGTTTTGTAAGTACCGGTTTGATGGTTTGCTCTCTCTTTACTCGTTTTCGCTCAGCGTGCTCTGTCCCTCCCTCCGACCGCTTTTATTAATTATTTACTATTAAAGAATCTTAACGTAACATACTGTCTTGATTCCCTTATTATTTCATTAAATGATAAAATTTGTACTGATGGATCGAAGGGAAATAGTGATAGATGGAAAATCACTTAGTTTTAATTATATTCAGCAACGTTTCGTCAGCACATTTGCTGACCTCTTCAGGCTGATTTCTCTCGTAGTCAAATTATTAAAGGCTAACACGAATAAATCGTAGCACAGTCAAAATTAAAGTCCTTTAATTTGAGACTTTAATTTTGACTGTGCTACGTGTGTATGTCAAAATTAAAGTCCTTTAATTTAAGACTAATCATTGTAAGAATAATTTTATAGATAATTACCACGTACGTTGTCACAGTAGCCGTTTTCAATTTCAAGAAGAGCCATCATCACTATTAATACCACTTGCTACATTGAAAAATCAAGTTTGATATATATTTAGTGTATAGTACATACTTTGTAAATAAACACCTTAGCACAAACTTAGTTACAAACTTAGAAAATAAAATTACTCATCACGCAAATAAGCAGAAAATAACCTCAATAATCGCCATATAGGTTCGTTTGTGATTTTTTTTTTTTTTATACATATGTAAGGTAGATAGCGTTACGTGAACTATTAAACATTTTGAATGTTGTATGAAGTACAAAAAGTATTTAAATTATTATCACAATTTAATAATAAATTGAATATAAAATAAATAAAAAATAAACGTTGTCTAGGAAGAATAATGTAGAAATGAAATTTTCATAAACCTGTATACATTTATGAAAATTATTTTTCTTACAAATGAAAAATGATAATAGTAATTATAATTTATGTAATTTCAGTCACGTTTTAATTAATAAAAATAAAATTGAGTTGGGAATATGGAATAAAAGATGACGAATAATATTTATATCAATTTTTTTATTTGAAAACACAGTACTTGAACATTTACTACAAAAATACTTGATCGATGTATATTATGCAAAATACATAAAAAACAGCTTACACTGTGAACGCTGTACGTACATATTATACATTCATGTAGTTTTCAAAACAATATTCTAAGCAGTCTCAATATTAAATTCAGACATCCACATACGACAATCCCTTTCGGGAGATCACAATGACATTAATACTTGTAAAAACTTTGAATTTTTACTACTTAAATATTAGAAAAACATGTGAATGCTGCACAATTATATTTAGTTAAACATAAGCTTATCACATTCTGAAAATATCGTTCATTACATTTTGAAATATAATATAAAACTTTAACATTTAAGATAGTAGTACAATCAGTCATTTTTCGTACATTTTTATCCTATAATTATACATTTTGTAAAAATATAAATATTCATTGAAACTGACCAGCATTCTCATTACAAAATATCAAATGTTACACGATTAAGTACTTATGAATAATGTTCTTAACACAAGAAAATATTTAAAGCTATTCATATCTACTTTTGCAATAAATTATCAAATTTATACATATAAATTATGAAAACAGTTACAGAAAACCTGATTAATTAAGATTTTTTACATAACAGTTAAAATTTTTAAAATCAAGTATGTGAAAAAATAACAAATTATGAAAAAATAGCATAAACGTTAAATAAAATGTGTAATATTTACACAGATATTTTCATGTGTAATATGTCCACGTCACATTTATTTTTCTTCGCGGCATAATCGTTTTCTTCTATTGAGGCAGGGCGTTTTAATGGCTTGTTAGCTTTTGAAACCACTATTTCAGGCAATAGATCATCTTCGGTCAAAATTTTTATTGATGAAATATGATCACATACTACAACAATTTTAGAACCTGAAAAATATAAAGACCATTAATTGATTTTGTTAAATTAAAAAAAATAATTTATTAGCTAATAATAATTAGAAATAGCATGATTTAAATGATGTTACAATTAATATACATTTATGTTACATTACAAGCCTCCGTCGCTGATTAGCACTGATGGAGCATAAATAGAGCGACGTTAAACAAAATAACAACAACAAAATTTATGTTACATACCAGAGTTGATAGCCTCTAATCGATACATAACCACTCTTTGTCAAAATATCAGCATCGGAATGGACAAAATTGCTAACTTGTTTATTCCTTTTGCTATTGTGCCATATGCAAATGATATTGGTCCATTTTTATTTAAGGCAGCAGAAGGAATAGTTTTGATATTTGCTTTGACTACTGTAAAAAGGAAGGAATAATTTTATTATAACAAAATAAAAAGAATAAATTGTAGAATTATATATACTACTCACGTATTTCTCCTTGAGCTTTAGCGACCTCAAGAAATGGAATAGCTGCTATTGGAGGGTCTCATTTTTATTCTACTTTATGAAGATCAAAAAATTTTATTTTGGTCTTCCGCTGCATAATGAGCTCGTAGCTTAAACAATTCATTTCGCTATGTAATTTTTTTTGCTGAACGATTTGTCCTTGTCTCCATCCACCGACATAATCTGAAAACATGGTACGAGGGGTGATCAATAAGTCTTTACAAAAAGAAGGAAAAAAAAGTTTTGCGTATGTAATTTTTTTTTATTTTTCAACATAATCTTCTTGAAGGTCCATACATTTTATTAAACGGCCTTCCAGTTTTTTTAATCCATCAGAAAAATATAATTTCTAAAAACCCTCAAAATAGGCATTTGTTTTGGCGATGACTTCTTCATTCGACGTGAATCGTTGTCCGGCAAGACATTTTTTGAGGTTAGGAAATAAGAAAAAGTCACTGGGAGCCAAATCAGGCGAATATGGTGGATGGTCAATTAATTCGAACTTTAAATTGTTAATTTTTGCCATCAAAACTGCACACGTGTGAACTCGAGCATTGTCTTGAATAAAGAGGCATTTTTTTTGTTCAAGTGAGGCCGTTTTTCTCTGATTTTTTCTTTCAGCTAACTGAATAATGACGCATAATATTATCCAATGATCGTCTGGCCCTTTTCCAAATAGTTGATGTAGATGATTCCATACGCATCCCAGAAAACCGTGGCCATAATCTTGCCAGCTGACTTTACTGTCTTTGCCTTCTTTGGGGCTGGTTCTCCTGCGGTAATCCATTGCTTGGACTGTTCTTTGGTTTCAGGAGTGTAGCGGTGAACCCATGTTTCGTCTACAGTTACGAGTCAACTCTAAAAGTCTTCCGGATTACGACGTATACGTGCCAAAATAGCCTCAGAGGTGACCACGCGGGTTCGTTTGTTTTCAACAGTGAGCAAACGTGGCACCCATCTTGCTGATATTTTTTTCATTCCCAATTTTTCATGCAAAATTGAAATGATTGTACCTTTTGATACCCCTGTGGCCGCAACTAATTCTCGCAATTTTAATCTTCTATCACTCAACACCATATCGTTAATTTTGTTGACCATTTCGGGCGTACTCATTTCTACGGAGCGTCTTGAACCAGGTTCATCTTTTGTTATTGTATGGCTGCGTTTAAATTCATTTACCCAGTTATAAACAGTCTTAAACATAGGGGCAGACTTGCCATGAACGGCGTTCAACTCAACTGTGATTTCTTTTGGTGTAAGGCTTTTAAATGAAAATGTTTTATCACCGCTTGAAACTCTGTTTCTTCCATTTTTCAAATAAACCAATAACTTTTTGTTCAACCACCGTTCATAAAAAAACGGCTTAATGAATCGAGCTGAAACTTCGTACGATATCTAATTAGTAGTATTGCTTGCCAAAAACATCATAATTGAAGCGTGACGAGCGCCATCTCTTGGATTTTGTAAAGACTTATTGACCCCCTCGTACATTTATAACATAAATATATAATTGAAAATGTACAAATTAGTTTACAGCATACCATGCCTGGAATAAATCGGTCAGAAAGTTTATCGACATTAGTTTGGTCCCAAATCAACAAATTGCATCTTTGCGTACTATTGCTGATTATTGCTTTGAACAATTGCTTATTATTATTGACCACCTGTGTAACATCAAAAACTTCATAGAGAAAGCCAGTGTATTTGAAAATAAAATTTTTAAAATAAAATTTCATATATATTGCAACGGTAGTCGATTCGATCAATCGATCCGTTCACGATTCAGTAGCACTCGCGATGCTAGAGCGAACGATTAAGAGAGAGAGGTGGCGCGCGAGAGTTTAATTTTCAGTTGAGCCTTAGCTGTTGTTCGGGAAACCGCCAAAATTTTCACCTTATTTGTTTTGCCGTTGTAAAAGAAAATTTTATGTTTTATTTATTGGTTTATATGTTTTTTTTATTGTTTTTGTATGTGCGTGAGTATCAACGAGATGCAATAAAAAAGCAACAGAGCCAGTAACAGCGAGGAATTGAATACGCAGCAACCGATTTGGTAGCAAGGAGAATCGGTGCAGCCTTTCCAGGGCGAAGAAGTCGTTTGCCAAAAACAATTACAGCTTATCACCGTAATTGCATCGCAGGGTAGGTGCACCTCCCTTTTTCTGCGCTACAAAATACTTGCGAAAGTATTTTATCATACGCGACCGTTATCACATTCGTGCCGAGCATTAGATTTCGCCGTACAATTTCGAATTCTTTCTCTCTCTCTCTCATGACCCGTATAATTGTAAATCTTATACGCGTGCACAAGTCTTTCGGCCCAACAAAAACTGTAGCTTCTTTTATTATTAACGTCTTGATTTTATTCGCCGCATTACGTTATTTCATTTCCCTTTAGTTTAACGGATCCGTCACCGGTTATTTTTCAAACCGATTTCATCTAGAGAATATTGGAAAGAATCATTAGTCTCCGTACACCTAAGAGAAAGCAAGTGTCACAAGTCAGGTGACTTAAGGTGAGTTCAACTCTGTTGGAAAGAAGACATTGGAGCGAAAGTATCAAACGTAAAGGCGAATACACGTATCCTCATACGTGATTAACGGAGCGGCGGTTAGCACTGCGTTGCGGGAGATTATTCTTGAATAAACCCAATTAGCATCAGTTAATCCACCCCGTTACTATACAGGGTGTCCCATTTTAACTTACGTACCAAGGTAACCCAAAAACTCTGAGAGCTAGCGACAAATGTTTTGAAGAAAAGTTATAATGGTGACCTTGACTTTGACCTTCGAGATCATTTTCCAGGTCATTTGAAGGTTTGTTTTTTTAAATAGGAACCCCTATTTTTAACCCCGAATTCGGAAAGAGCGGAAAATTCTACGTTTCGATGACCTATCATACATGGGATCTGCGAGACCCGCCAAGGTCTCTTTCAAGGTTTCATGGTCAACTTTGTATTTTCCTGGAGTATCCTACTTTTTTTTATCACGGATTCGGCAACAACAACAAATTATACATTCAGACAAGGTGTAACTTGTGGTTGATCACTCAAGAACATGTGAAGGTCAACTTTTTTTCATAGGAATCGCTATTCTCGACCCTGGATTCGGGATGTATGGAAGGTTTTCCGTTCTGTCAACGTCGACGTGTAATGTGTATTTAATTCTTTATGCTTATTTAGAGGTAAAAGTAAGTTTTTGAATAAAAACGCCGATTTTTGTTTTGAACGGAGTGATTAATTTAGTGTTGAAATGAGTGATTATTAATAAGCATTTTTGTAACAACTGTTGAAAAAGTCGTTGACCGTTTTTCATGTAAGTATAAAGTATTAACAAATTATTACCACTCTTGTGGCTAGTGTTATATTCTAAATATGCATTACGTCTTTGATATTTCTTCACAGAATGGCCAATTATTCAGGAAATGAAGTCGTTGAAGTATTGTTAGTTCTTGGTGAATGTCACCGAAACTACCGAGCTACTGCTCGGCTCTATGCTGAACGTTTTCCTAACCAGCGCCATCTCAATGACAGGCAAATTAGAAATATCGAATGACGTTTCCGTATGAATGATCTTCATCGACAGAGAGGTAAAAACAAAAATGTGAACAACAATGATCCAAGACTTCTTGCTGTGTTGGCAATGGTTCATGTGAATCCTCACATCAGTACAAGAGAAATTGAACGTCGATTGGGCGTACCTCGTACTACTGCTCATCGGATATTAAGATCCGCGGATTATCATCCATACCATATCATTCTACACCAAAAACTGAATGAAAATGATTCTTTACTCAGAATGAATTACTATAGGTGGGCTCTTAATTGACTGGACGAGGATCCGAATTTCTTTTGGAATGTTTGTTTTAGCGATGAAGCTACCTTCAATAGTGATGGGGTATACTCAATAGACATAATTGTCATTATTGGTCAGCTGTCAATCTTCATTGGCATCGTCAAGTGATAAATCAATACCGTTGGAGTCTTAATGTTTGGATGGGAATATTCAACGGACAAATCATTGGTCCCCATTTTTTTTATGTCAATGTCAACGGCCAAGCGTATCTTGATTTTCTGGAGAATCATCTACCTGAATACTTGGAGGACATCCCACTGAATGTTCGGCAGCTCATGTGGCTACAACAAGATGATGCTCCAGCTTACTTTGCTATAAACGTCAGAGAATTTTTGAATGCTCCATTCCTTGACCATTGGATAGGTCGTGGTGGTCCAATTCCCTGGCCACCTAGGTCTCCTGACCTGAATCCACTAGACAGCTATTTCTGAGGATATTGCAAGGACGCTGTTTACAAGGATGCACCTACCACTAGATTAGTTATGATGGAAAGAGTGAGAAGAGCTTGTGCATCTGTTACGTCTGAAATACTTACAAACATTATCAATAATTATAGTCGGCGTTTGGAAACATGCTTAGCAAACAATGGGGGACCTATTGAAAATCTCATGTAATTGTGCGCATCATTCTTCACTAACTTATTGCCAGATCATGATTATTGTAATTATTAAGTTATTCCTCATCAGATTGACTAATACTGTTGATTATTACTACTAATGACTAATATTATTGTTTGTTAAACTCTGTATATGAAAAGTTAAATAAATTTAGTGTGTTCTAAAATTTACTCATACTTTATTTCTCATTCGAAAACATAAAACTGTTCTGAGTAAAGTAATTTACTATTAATTTGACGTTTAAATGGCCATGAAAAGTTGAATTAATCCATTACATAAAATCTTTAGGATTTTTTGTACTTTTTGAATCCGGGATTGAAATTAGGGATTCCTATTTAAAAAACCATGAAATGACCTTGGCGGGTCTCCCGAACCCCAGCATGATAGGTCATCCAAACATAGAATTTTCTGCTCTTTCCGAATCCAGGGTCGAAAATAGGGGTTCCTTTTAAAAAACCATGGTATGACTTTGGCGGGTCTTCGGGATCCCACGGATGATAGGTCATCTAAACGTAGAATTTTCATCTCTTTCCGAATCCTGGGTCGAAAATAGGGGTTTCTATTTAAAAAATCAAAGTTGACCTCCAAATGACCTTGAAAATGACCCTCAAGGTCAAAGTCAAGGTCACCATAATTTGTCTCCCTCGGAGACTAGTAACTTTTATTCGAAACATTTTTCGCTAGCTCTCAGAGTTTTTGGGTTATCTTGGTGCTTAAGTTAAAATTAGGTAAGGGTGGATTATAGGGGTTTGGTAGGTTAGAGGCAGGTTGGTTAGTTAAGGTAGCTCGCTCAGGCGTAGGATTAAATTATTTCAAGAAATAACAAAATACTAAACTTGTTTATCCCAGGGTTAGGTGGATTAACCTGCTGATAGTTTGACGGGGATGGTTTCTAGGGGGTGAAACACCCCTTAAATATATTTTTTTCAAAATCCGGAAATACGTCAATTTAATTTTGGTATTTTCTAATTATCAATTTGATTTTTAAATCACTCGAGCTGATTGACTATATTACATGTAAAACAGTACAAAAAATAGTGTATTTACCCCTATTAAAAAGGGGGTTGCAACCCTTCAGTATAAATGTTATGTCCTTAAAAGCGCCTTTTATAAGAAATTTTTTAACGTTGAGTTTACTGAAAAATATTCATTTGATGCTGAGAAATATTAAAAAAACTGATTTTAGGGGTTGATTTTCAGGGTGGATTTCACCCCTTAAAAGCCCTTATGGGCCGATAAAAAAACACGTATCTAATTTTTTTTCAAGTACAACAACATATCCCAAAATCATTTAAATCAGTGAGGTCGGGTTGGGGTGGTTCCCTTGTCAGTATCTACAATAATTTAACAGTTATTATAGAAGTGATACCTACAATGCAGCTATTGTTTACGTGATGATTACAGTTCAATCAGACGTAGTTGGATAAATCAGCGAATCAAATTATATAATTTAAGATTAGTTGACTTTTATAGGTTCCATAATAATATGAAGAGTTTATTTGCATTTATTAAATGTCTACTTCATTAAGTTGTCTCAATATATTTATCTTGTGTTCAAAAAAACCTAGGTTATTTTACACTTTTGATAATATACTGATAATATATTGATAGTATGCATTAAATATAATATTTGCAATTACCAGATAATGAATTTTTTTTTGAAATCCATATACGAGGTGTGTTCAAAACATACCCGGAATTTTTAAATTTCGCGGGTTTGGAGAGTCCGATCGTCAAAATTTTTTTTTATTGTGTTGGTATACATGCCCCTGAAGTATGATAAAATTTTCAGCTATATTCACTGTTTACTTTGTCTGTGGTAGTCGCTAAGGTTTGACGTGTTTTTATGAGCTCGGCGATTTTCGTTTTTTAAAAGAAATGGATCAAAGAATTTGTATCAAATTTAGCGTAAAAAATGAAATAAAGTGTAACAAAGTGTGTGACAGTCATCGTTTGTTCCTTGAGGTGAGCAGACGTGAAACCACTGTGCTCTACCGGAAAATCCATAGTAATAGCCAATCAAGTAAAGTGACAGTTACAGTTCAAAATAACCATAACAGAACAGTAAAACAAAAACAAAACAACGGCCGAAATGGCCACTCAAAGTGGGGAAAATTTAACAACAATAAATGAACATCAAATTGAAAAATGGAATACTGTAAATAATAAAAGACGCCGAAGCAGTCCAGAATTACTAACTAAATTTAAAAGACAACAAACTCAATTAACCGACTACTGGCTAAGCAATACAAACAATAAATACGAAATACTCCAAAACAATAAAGAAAATCAAAGTGAAGAAGAAAACATAGTGAACAATGAAGAAAACAAGTTAAATTACAAATCTCCTCCGATTTTCGTCTACAATGTAGAAAATATCAAACCATTAGAAAACATGTTAAATACAATAGCTAAAGACAATTATACACTAAAAGTTATTGGACAAAATAAAGTTAAAATCCAGCCGACAATCTCGGAAAAATATTTGCTAATTATCAAAGCACTCAAAGAAAAAAACACACAATTTTACACCTATCAGCGGAAAGAAGAGAAGGGATTCTAAGAAGTATCCACCCATCAGTTGACATTAAGGAGTTAAAAACTTCCATCGAAGAATACGGACATAAGGTGTTGAACATCCGGAACATTAGACATCGGGTGACAAAAATTCCACTACCAATATTCGCGGTGGAAATCGAACATGACTACAAAAGTCAAGACATCTACAAGGTAACCAAGCTATTACACACAGTGATAAAGTTCGAACCGCCGAATGTTAAAAGAGAGATTCCACAGTGCCATAAATGTCAAGAACTTGGGCACACAAAAAATTATTGTTATAAAAGTGCAATTTGTGTTAAATGTGCAGAACAACATGCAACGGAAAACTGTCCTATAAAGGAAAGAATTGCAGAAGTAAGATGTGCAAATTGCCAAGGAAATCATACGGCAAGCTACAAAGGATGTCCGATTCGCAAACAACTGCAGCAAAAACTGTTTCCCAAATTAAGAGAAAAAATACTAGTTACAAACAGTAAACAAGCTCAAATAAATACTAATACTAATAACAGTTCAAATTTAAATGCCAACAAAACTAGACCGAACACAACATATGCTCAAGCAACATCAAAACAAAACGATCAAAACGTAACAGTAGAAACAGACGAATTAAATGCCCAGTCTGAGCGAAGCAAACACTCCGGCGACAATAACAACAATAACACAAATAAACTTGAACGCATGATGGAGCAGCTGATGCAGAGAATGGACTCTATGCTTAATCTCTTAACAGTATTAGTAAATAAAATAGCACAATGAACAGCTTAAAACTCGCTATCTGGAACGCAAACGGCCTTATGCAAAGACATCTGGAGTTGAAAGCATTCTTAATACATGAAAACATAGACATCATACTGGTATCAGAAACACATTTCACAAGCAAGAACTATCTCGGCATTCCAAACTACACAGTATATACAACAAACCACCCACTTAATAAAGCACACGGAGGTACGGCAATTATAATTAAAACAAAAATAAATCATTACTTTCATTCACAGACTACCGAAACCTACCTACAAGCGACGAGTGTAGTCATCAAGGATAAATATGGACCGATAACTATATCAGCTATCTACTGTCCCCCAAATAAAACAATAACAAACGAAAACTGGACAGATTTCTTTCATTCACTGGGAAACCGCTTTATAGCAGGAGGCGATTATAATGCTAAACACCCATGGTGGGGATCGCGATCACCAACATACAGAGGAAAAGTTCTGTACGAAATACTGCAAGCAAATAACTACACTCCAATATCCACGGGAGAACCAACATACTGGCCAGCAGACGTTAAAAAGCTTCCAGATCTAATAGACTTTGCAATAGTAAAAGGAATAAGCAAAAATTACTTTAAAACATCGTCATGCTAAGACTTAACCTCAGACCACTCGCCGGTATTAATCACACTATTATCACAAGTAACAAGCACAGATAAAAATTATAATAAAGTTGACTGGAAGAAATATACCCGTTATATAGAGGAACGCATATCATGCAATGTTCCCCTCAAAACAGTCATAAACATAGAAAGCAGCATAGATTCGTTTAACTCACTTCTTAACGAAGCTATCGATAAATGTTCTACTAAGTGCAACAGAAATAAAACAAGGATAAGAAACTCGAGCGAAATCGATCAAAAAATTCGAGAAAAAAGAGCAATAAGAAAAAGGTACCAAGCAACCAGATCAAGCCAAGATAAGTCAAGAGTAAACAAAGCAGCCAAAGAACTGAAAAAAATGTTATATGAAGAAAAAAATAAACAAATGCAGAACTATCTCCAAAATCTGAGCCCGACAGAAGCAACAGACTACTCGCTATGGAAAGCTAATAAACGTCTCAAAAGACCAGTAACGTTCATACCACCAATTAGAAAACCGGCAGGAAATTGGGCTAAAACAGACGAGGAAAAAGCAGAAGCATTCTCGGATCACTTCAGCACAGTATTCACCCCTCATAAAAGAACTATCACAGAGCAAGAAGAAGATACCTTACTTGAAACTACGGAAGTTCAAGATAGAACTCCTATCAAATCGATAAAAATAAAGGAAGTATTACAAATAATTAAAAATATTAAAAACAAAAAAGCTCCCGGATCTGATAATATAACCGGAAAAATGATTAAAATGTTACCCATTATAGCAGTAAGATTTATTACAATTATTTTTAATGCGTGTCTCCGCCTACGCCATTTTCCCACACAATGGAAAATAGCGGAGATTATATTGATTCCCAAACCTGGTAAAGCACCAGAACTTGTGACTTCATACAGACCGATTAGCCTTCTACCCATATTCTCCAAAATCTTAGAAAAATTAATTTTAGCCAGAATTAACCCAATTATATTAAACAGAAAACTTATCCCAGATCATCAATTTGGCTTCAGATGTAATCATGCTACTATAGAACAAGTAAACCGAATAACACTTATTGCGAGAAAGGCAATCGAAGAAAAAAAGTACTGCACTGGCATTTTCCTTGATGTTGCACAGGCTTTCGATAAAGTCTGGCATGAGGGACTACTACATAAACTGAAATCATGTTTTCCTGTACAACACTACGAAATACTACAGTCATACCTGCAAAATAGAACCTTCCAGATCAAAATAAATAATATTAAATCAAAACGACAGCTCATAACAGCAGGCGTGCCACAGGGCAGTGTTCTTGGCCCAATACTCTATTTACTTTATACCGCGGATCTACCAAAATCCAATAACATTCTAACAGCAACATATGCAGATGACACAGCAATTTTAACAGTACACACAGAGCCGGCAATAGCATCAGAAATACTACAAATATACATAGACAACTATCTTCAAAAATGGCTTCACTCTTGGAGAATAACAGTGAATGAAAGCAAATCAACACATACTACGTTTACTCTTCGGAAAGATACCTGTCCACCTATAAAATTAAACGATAAATACATCCCTCAAAGCAATCAAGTAAAGTACCTAGGCATACACATAGACAGAAGACTTACATGGAAAGAACATATATTTAGTAAACGCAAACAACTAGGACTGAAATGGAGGAAAATGTACTGGCTCATGGGAGGAAAATCGGAGCTGACGATCGAAAATAAACTGTTGCTATACAAAACGGTACTCAAACCTATCTGGACTTATGGTATTCAGCTATGGGGCGCTGCTTCAACCTCGAATATTGAAATAATGGAAAGATTTCAATCGAAAGTGTTACGTAACATAGTCCGAGCCCCATGGTTCGTCACAAACGAAATAATTAGAAATGATCTACAAGTTTCATCAGTCAAAGAAGAAATTAAATCATTCTACGGAAAATATAATGCAAGACTCCATAAGCATCCTAACGAACTCGTCAACAATCTTCTCAAGACTTCCATCACAAACACCAGACTAAAGAAACATAAAATATTAAGCACGTAATCCGATGGATATATAATTGAATATATAGTCTCTTATATAATGTAAAACAAAGTCAGAAACTCAAAGGAGTATCCTGACTAGAATAATGTAAACTTCGCTAAATGTAATTAAATTTACTTATTGTCTCAAACGGCGAGACAGATTGTAAATAAACGTGGAAATAAAAAATAAAAAAAATAAAAAAAAGTGTGTGAAATATTAAAAAAGCCTATGGTGAGTCTACTATGAAAAAAAACAAGTGTTTACGAGTGGTATAAGCGTTTCTAAGATGGCCGCGAAGACGTTGAAGATGACGAACGCTCCGGTCGACCCAACACGTCAACAATCGATGAAAATGTGAAAAAAGTGGAAAAAATGGTTCTGAATGATCGCCGAATCACAATTAGAGAAGTTGCTGATGAAGTTGGCATATCAATTGGCTCATGTCATAACATTTTTTCAAATGTTTTGGGTATGAAACGGGTGGCAGCAAATTTTATTCCAAAACTGCTGAATTTTAACCAAAAAAACAATCGCATGAACATCACTCAGGAACTGTTAAACGACGTGAACGACGATCCAAGTTTGCTTGAAAGGGTCATAACTGGTGATGAAACATGGGTGTACGGTTATGATTTCGAAACCAAAGCACAATCGTCCACCTGGAAGCATTCAACGTCACCAAGAGCGAAAAAAGCACGTCAAGTTCGATCAAATGTGAAGGTTTTGCTTACAGTTTTCTTTGACTGTAGTGGCGTGGTGCATCATGAGTTCTTATCACAAGGTCGTACGGTTAATAAGGAGTATTACCTTGAAGTTATGCGACGTTTGCGTGAAGCAATTCGAAAAAAACGCTCCGATTTATGGAAAAACAATTCATGGCTTTTGCATCACGATAACGCACCTGCTCACTCGTCGTTGCTTGTTCGTAATTTTTTGGCCAAAAACAATACCGTAGTAGTGCCCCAACCTCCATATTCACCAGATATGGCTCCGTGTGACTTTTTCCTGTTCCCAAAGTTAAAGACACCCATGAAAGGACGGCGTTTTTCCTCGATTGAAGAAATAAAGGCCGAATCGCTGAGAGTGCTCAAGGACATACCAAAAAGTGAATATCAAGAGTGCTTCGAAGATTGGAAAAAACGCTGGCATAAATGTATTATATCTGGGGGGGATTACTTTGAAGAGGACCACATTGATGTAAACGATATTCGAACTTACAAGGTTACTTACTTACCCCAGGTGTCCCTGTCCGATTTCAATAATACTGAGATATGTTATAGTGCATCAAAAAATAAAAGACTCCTTTTTTTTATCAGCGCATATGCACTTTAAGGGGGTGACAACCACCCCCGAAAGTCACCCTCAAAATCACATTCTTTTCAATATCTTCCGTTCTATTCAACATTTATCAATAAAACAAAATGGAAAAGAATTGCCATGAAAAACGCAACAACAGCATATAGGTTTCGATAATAAGGGTTGCAACCCGTAGATTTAATAGAGTTAAAACTGTATTTTTCTAGTATTTTTTTCGTCTAAAATTTTACAGAACTGTTACAAAAATATTAAAAAATGTTTTTCAAATACAAAATGACAAAAAAAAGGTGACCTGTTTTGATGTTTCCGCATAATCTTTTGTTACGGGGGTAGCTACCGTTAAACCCTATTATAAAGCAATCTAGATAAATAGTTCAATAAAGGAATCCCCGATTTTGATAAAATTGTGATATGTTATAGAGCACTGAAAAGTAGGGAATACGTATCTTTAATCAGCTAATATTCCATTAATTTTCAATAACTTTTATGAATTTTCACAATTATATTTTTTCATTTTTTAAATGATGAACAATAATAATAGTCTTCAAAGAAGTGTTTGAAGCATAAAGATTTTTTACACCAAGCACAGCGAACTATTGCAATATTACTGCAGCCTTCAATCTCGCAATGTGTTTTGCAAGAATCGCCAAAGCTTAAGTCGACAGGGTTCTTAAATTTTCCAGGGTTTACATCAAGGTAACCACTTTTGTACGAAAAATATTTAATAAGATTTTTATATCTTGGGGATGAAAATTGGTTGTGGACTAGAGATTGCAGTTTAATAATATTATTACGTTTCTACAATTGCATATCATAATCCATTAAAATTACTTTGTCTGGAAAATGTCTAACATAATTTTTCCAAATGCGAAAGCCAAATACGTCTAAAGGTTGAATTTTTCCTGTAGTTCCTGTAGGAATTTTTTTTATATTTACTTCTTTATTAACAGGTGTAACTTCTTCTACTATTTTAGGACAATGCCCACTCCAAGAATCTATTAATAATATACTTTTAGGACCAACTTTCGGAAAATATATTTTTTGTAACCAAATTTTAAAATGATCTGTAACAAATTTAGTTTTTTAATGTTGTTGTATAGTTTGCGAGTATTCTCGTAAAAATTTTACTTTCGGTAAATAAATATTGATAAATACCTGAAGTCAGTTTTCTAGATTTTGATGCTTCAACATGTATATTTTAGGTCGAAATAAATTAGATTCAACAACTGGTCTAAACTGGCCACTTTTTTCTTTTAAAACTAGGAAAAGTGGTGAAAGTAATTCTCTATCACCAGATCTTAGAGGCTGTACTGTATAACTATGTGTTGTAGACGAAACTGATTGTACAACACACTGCACCTGTTTTTCTCCTTCAATAGCTAATGTTCTACCAGAATGTATCTCTAACTGGATTCCACTCTGATCAAAGTTAAATACATTTTCCATTCCACCTCTTCTGTACATTGTTTAACATCAGTTACAAATTCATTTGCATGTTTTTCTAACTCTGCGGCTCTAAAATGTTAGTTCTAAAGGTTTTTAAAGTGTTTATGGTTACGAATTTATTAACTTTTCTTGATACTATTCTGTGTGTTCTCTTGAAACGATTAAGCCAGTGATTCGAAGTTGTACATCTAATATCTTCATAGCCTATCTTCTTTTGAGCTTGTAATATCCATTTATGTAAGTCTGAATCATGAACGACCAATCCCGCTTTAATTGCAGCTTTAAAATTTTTCAATGTAAATTGTCATATTCTAGAAATTTTCTCTCTATATGTCCCTCCTTTATTCAAAGCATGAGCCCAACGTCACAACTGCCTTATAGTACTTACATTCTTAAACTTTTGTTTCACTGATTCAAGAATCAAATTTTTTTTTGTTTACTGCTTGTCCAGTACTCCACTGTTTTTAATTTATAATCATATAATATATCTTCTTCATCTTATAACGGGGTTCCTGCTCAGCTTCGCTCGAGCGGGACACGCTATATAAAAGTAACCGCGGAAAAGTAGATGAATGGCTCTCCAGAGCAGATCGGCACTCCTGCACCGAACGTCCTGGGTCCAGCAGCTCAGTTGCCTCCTTCTCGAGTCGAAAACTTGGCCCGCGGAGAGTGTCGTAAGCTTTCGTGTGACAAGGCGCGACAGCCAAGTAGAAGCTAAAGCGCATAATCGCGTATACGACTAGGAATCGAGGGAAAATGACACATAGCAAAGGAGTGAATTGAATTCATTTATTCATAACACAAGCATAGAATAGCGTAGTTCGCGCGCAGTACAAATAGCAGCGTGGATAGCCTCGCGTCAGATTTCAGTGCAGCCGACGAGCTGCGCACACGCTACGCGGCGAGGACTTGCACGCGCACGCCCTGTAAGAACGGTTAGGCACAATGGCGACGGCTAGCCGGCGCGCACCGTTCGAACGAGAAAGCGACACCGCTTACTCGTGTCGGCTCTTTAGCCGGTCGAAATGTCTCGGTCACTCGACTTAGATGAAAACGGCAACCGCACTTGCTCGTTGTAAATCGGACGAAGCGACAATACGCGTATAACGGAAGCCTGTTCGTAGGCCGAACGAAAACAGAAAAGAATTAAGCAACTAGGCGGTAAGGTATCAACAAGGATACGCAATTTAAGCAACGCAGGAGGAGAGAGCCATAGAGAGAGAAGCCAAGTTAACAGACTGGTACTTACAATGCTGGAACTGACGAGTCGCTCTACAGTAGATTCGCAAGTAGTTCTCGGCGCGCTCGCTTACAAGGGATTTGTTAATCGCGTTATCGCTTCTTGCATTTACGCTCTTTCTCTCTGCCGCTATCCCCGAGTGTTCACAAGACTCTTCAGGAGCAGCGTCGATGGTTGTCACGTGTGTGTCTATCAAACCTGATTGCTCTCTCGAGTAATTAGCGAGCTCGCGTTGCCGGTTACTTGCTCGTTGCCGGTCGGAAGCAGACTTACTTTTTGTCCCTACTCTCTCTCTCTCCTCGAAGGGCTCGCCTCTCCGCGAGGTTCGCGCCGCGAGTCGATATCGATAATCGAACTATAATCGCGTCACTTACCGGTTCGCTGACGTCCACGCTGCAATTATTTAAACATGTTTACATGATAATTAATTATTATAGATAATTATTATTTGATGGCTTCTTGGGGAGAGAGAGACATAACGAACTTACATGCCGTTCGTTATAATCTTTAGTACATTCATTTGTTGGTGAAAAAGGACGATCTGGAAAGTGATGCAAGATTTCATCTTCAACAATTTCAGCTTTTATATCTTTAAATGGTTCTTGGAAATCTAACGTTTCATCTGTTATTATTTCCACTTCATTAAAATCATTCATTGTATCTAATAAAATTCAATTTTATTTGCGACCTTAATTTAAAGTTAATTTGACTTTCGGGAATATTTAAAGTTTGAAAAGCCGTAAGAACATTGATCACGTTTATTGGATTTATTTTCATATTGAATCCTATAAAATTAATTCATTACTTCTCATAAAATTAAAATTAAAGTCTATTTTTAAATAAGTAACTATAAGTATTTAAATAAGTATTCAAATATAATATTGCAACGGTAGTCGATTCAATTAATCGAACCGTTCGCGATTCTGATTTTCGCGCGTTAGTTCTAAGTATTGAGAGAGAGAGGGGGCGCGCGATCTTTCAAATTAGCAGTTACGTCTCAGCTGTTGTGACAAGTAGATATCGCCGAAGTTATTTGCACTGTTTTTTCTCGCCGACTAATTGTTTCTTGTCCATAATAATTACGCGCGTGAGTGCAACAACGAGACCTACGGATTGCAGCGTTTTGGTAGCGGCAGATTTGCAGCTGATAGGTGGTACGAGGCAGCACAGCTGATAACCTAGGACCGGAGGCAGTTGATATTTTGCTGACATCAACAATTACGGCTGATCACCGTAATTGCACCGCAGGGTAGGTGCACCTCCCTTTATTATCGCGTGTCAAAATATATTTATTATTTTGTTCAGCCGCGTTAGCGTTGATAATTTTGTATTCGCGCCGAGCGTTAGATCGCGCCAATTTTCGTATTTTCTCTCTCTCTCTTTCTCACCGAAAGTTATTTAATTGTAAATCCTGTTCGCGTGCGTCAGTCTTTCGGCCCGACAAAGACTGTAGTAATTTTTATTAATAAAATCTATTAAAATTATTCGCCGATTTCGTCATATGATTTCTCCTAGTAGTTTAAACAATTGAAATAGGCTTAAGTTTTAATCCGATCATAGCTAGGGGATTAAGTGTATTAGGAGCAAAGTCGATTACACTTGAAACTCATCGTGTGTCACAAGGCACGTGACTTAAGGTGATTCAACTCTGCTTGATCGAAGACAACCAAGTTAAGTCAGCTGACGTTAAGGCGAATACACGTACTAACATACGTGTTAACGGAGCGGCGGTTTGCTCTGCATCGTGGGAGTTTGCTCTTAAATAAATTTCTCATTTTGCAGGTTTACCCCCCCGTTACAATATATATAATGAAATAAGAATTAGATCTAAAAAAAAATTTGTAATTAAATTATTAAATTTATATGTATATTTATTAGACTTATCTTTATAGTAATAATAAAAATGAAATCACCAGTTTGAGTTTATATATGACAATTATCTTCTAATAACAACACAAAATAAGTTTTTCAAAAAATGTATTTTAAATAAATATTAAAAATGATTAGAACATTTAAATATACCAAGCACGAAAAGTATACTAAACGTTTTTAAGACGTATAAAATTTTAAAAGCATTAATGATAAGCATAAAAAATAAATCGGAGAGAAAGATAAGATAAACTGTATGTACATACTGACTACTTTATCAATTCTCAAGATAAGATACGATGGTAAAAATAGTCTGCACCAATATATTATGCATATTTTGCACAGTAAACATTTTTAAAACTATTCTGTTTATATATTATATTGTTAACATAAGCTGACACACACACACACATATTATTACTATTATTATATATACATAATTATTATAAATTACTAACTTTTTTTTTACAAGGAGTTGCGGAATCCTTTTTGCGGATTCCCTTTAGTATTGCTGACTAAGGGGTTATGTGGGACTCCCCGAAAAAAAACAGGCCTACCCACTAAACCGCCATCTCCTTGGTGTCCTCCCCCAGCCAGAGACTATGTTAATATTACTTCTGGCTGGAAGTTCTGTCTGTGTTCGTCCGTTCGTGTCGTTCCTCTGTATCTCGTTATGTCGCGTCACTCCGTCTGCTCAATCATGTATCAGGTAGTCGTCCGCGTTGTTACGTCTCATTGTAGTTTCCGTATAGGTAGCGACTAAGCGCCACCATTCGGGTTCACGCAGCATCACGGCCACAATATTATTATTAATGATGCTGCCGACCGTTCCTTCCAGTTCCTGTCTGAGTCTTGTCCAGCGGTCACACGCGAAAAACGTGTGTTCCGCGTCGTCTCGTTCGTGTCCACAGTACTTATAGTTGGGTGTTGGTCCTCTGTTCATATTGTAAAGGCACCGTCGGAAGTACCCGTAGTCCGTCAAGAGCTGGCTCCGTTTTTTCTGTTGCGAGTTGTAGTCCGTGATCTGTCATCCATCGTCTGACTTGTCTCATGGTCTTGTTCAACGACAGCTGCGCCAGCTCGGGAGACCTCTCCGTAATCACTGCCGCCACATCATCAGCGTAGGCAACGAGGGTTACTTTGAGCGTCATTCCAAGCCGAAGCAAACTATCGTATAAGCCATTCTAGAAGTCAGGTCCCAGTATCGACCCCTGTGCCACCCTAGCGGTGACCTGTCTCGTTACTTGGCTTGGATCGTCTTGTACGTTATCCGTCTGTTTTTTAGGTAATCCTTCACAACCCGAAGCAGGTATGGCGAAATTCCGAAGTTGCTTTTCAGCGCCTCCAAGATATCCTTCTACCTGGCTAAGTTGAAAGCATTCCTAATGTTGAGCGTCGCCAGAAACACTATAGGTCGCGCTGCGTGGCACTGTCTGTCTAGTTCCAGGAAAGAGTGAACCACCTTTTGGATCGCTCCAATCGTCAATCGACCCATCCTGAAACCGAACTGCAAATCTGATAAACCCCCTCTGGTCTGTATCGCGTCCATCAGTCTCGGTCTCAGTAATTGTTCAAAGAGTTTACCAGACGTGTCAAGTAAACTCAACGATCGGTAAGCCGAAGGCGTGCGTGCCAGGATCGCTCCTACATTTTGGGATTCTTATCACCTTGTCACCTTCCACCGGTCACTGAACGTTCCTGTCGCCAAGCATGTGTTGTACAGGTCGAGGAGTATCTCCAGCCGTAGATGAGCTCCAAGCCGGAGGATCTCGGATGGTACTCCGTCCGGTCGCGGTGCCTTACCCGTCTTCATCGCATTCGTTGCTCTGATGAGCTCCTTAGCAGCAAAGGCGGGGGGCATTCGTGCGTCCACCTCGTCCATTACATTTGTCCTAATAGGGTGCGTCGGAAACAATTGGTGAACAATCTGTCCTGCTGTTTCGGCATATTTAAGTTCCGGTGAGACTCGGGCATCTAGTTCCCCGGTCACGATCTTGTAGCCGGTTCATCAGCGATCCTCATTCACCTCCTCGCAGAGCTTCCTGCAGCATCGCGTCTTGCTGTCCCGTATTGCTTTCGTCAGCATCTTCGGTGCTATTTTGTATATGGCTAGGAGGTTTTCCCTTTCGGGTCCGCTCCCTACCCTTGTCACTCGTCACCGATTTATCAGGCATATCCTGCGTAGCTCGGCTATCTCGTTCGTCCACCAATATTGTGGTTATCTCTGTTGTATCTGTCGATGTTTCGGCATTGTGCTTTTGCACAAGATGTCCATTAATTTAGCCGTCTCGTCTGTCAGTCTTTCTGCTCTTTGCCGGCCTGTTAGTTCGGGGGGAATTCTCTCCCCTGGAGCCGGTGCTGCCATTAGCTCTTCCGAAAATTTTCGTCCGTCGAGCTTACGTAGATTCCACCGCGGGGGTTGGTGGGTTCTCGTTCGTCTCGTTCCCGTCCGACCCACCACTTCAAAGACGATGTATTGGTGATCGCTGGCTGAGTAGTCTTCGATCACCCGCCATCCTCTCAGCCGTGGCAGAATTCTATCCGATGTCATTGTGACATCGGGGGTAGAGTCACCAACACCTGGCCGTCTATACGTCGGCGTATGTCCCGTATTTACCACTGCTAGATCGAGCCTTGCGGCCATTTCCAGCAATAGTCGTCCGCGTCGATTCATTTCAAAATCCCCCGCAACGATGACATCCCCGGGCAGGTCCCTGATCCCGTCTTCTAGGAGTTCCACCTTTCTTTCGAACTCCATCGCGGTACAGTTGGGTGTCAGGTAGACGCTGAGATAAGTGACAGCGCCAACTGTGACCCAGACGTAGTCGTTCCCGACACCGCGATTGGAGACTCTAGATTGGGTGCCGCCCCGTACCCAGATAGCAGTGGTCTCTGTCTCGTTTGTAATATATGTCTGGGTCGTCCTTCTCCTGTATGGTTCACTCAGAATCGGGATGTCCGCGTCATATTCGTCGGCCATCTAAGGTAGGAGCATGTCTGCAGTCCTACTTCGATTCAGGTTTCCCTGAATTATTTTGTCCGTCCTCTGATCTGCCCCCTGCACTTCTCCAGCGCGGCCCGGAACACGGCACACCTGCTGCCTCCGGCGAGGTGGGCGACGTCCCCGTGCCCGGCCTCAGAACACAGTGGGCAGACAGGTTTGTTTTGGCATTCCGTCGCGTAGTGTCCGGATGTGCCACACTTGCGGTAGGATTTCGTCCTGTCCTTGCCTGTGCATTCAGCTTTTACATGGCCGAAGCCCAGGCATCTGTAACATTTTGTCACCGTCAGTCGTTTCCGAACGCGGCAATGCACCCAGCCAATTCCGATCCGACCACGCCCAAGCAATGCATCGGCTTCCCGCGATTCTAATTCGCAGACCGCCATATACTGCTCAGCGCGGTTTGGACCGAAAATGTGGACTCGAAAGTCCGTGTCTCGTCCCGTCTCTCGTCTGAGCACGTCCGTCACGTCTTTCGGAGTCGCAACGCAGTCCAGATCCATGATCTCCAATTGGACCTTGGAGGTCATGGCCCTGACACTGCCCGCTTCCCCGATCGTGTCTTGGATCTGTCGTCCAAACATCTCACGTCCGACCGGCTTGTCTGCGTCTATCTGTAGCTTCAGAAGACATAAGCCGTTCTTCGTCTTTCTCAGGGTTGTCACCTACACGTGGCTCTCCTTCGGGTCGATCGTCGTCCGTATTTTCCGTACTATGTCAGAGTACGTCGCGTCCGTGCCCGGCCTGATCAGGACAGCCAGACCTCTTTTCCGGTGGGCCGGTCCCCCTCTGTCAGGCCGATTCTTTACGTCCGTTTTCTTTTTTGTCTTGTCTGATCGTTTTTGTGTTACCGTCTGCCAGTCCTTGGTCGGTTCGATCGTCGGTGGCCTCTTTTGTGAGGGCTCCGGCGTGGTTCCAATCGGCGAACGTTTTCGTTTCGTCTGTGGCGTTTCTTCGTTATTCACCGCTGTCCTGTCTGTATTGTTGTTGTCTTGGAAACGTCTTTCTAAACTGTGTCCTATCGCTTGTGCAGCGCGATGTCCACAGTCTCAAGAATTGTCTTAATTCCCGTCTTTACTGTCATGTTCATGTTCTTCTGTATGTTTGCTGCCTTGGCCATTTTCGTCGCCGTCTCTTGTATGAGCCGCAGCAGTTCCGTCACGTCTCGTGTATCGTTTGTTATTGTCGGTGTTCATCCTGTCGTTGGTTCTTGGCTGTCAGCGGCAGAGGCGTAGCTTACCCCGCTGCCGCCGCTTGACACACTGTCCGTCCTCTGTCGTCTCGGTAAGTTCAGTAGGTTCGTGTCGTTTTTTCGTGTCTTTCTCCCCATTCCCGTGCACAAAGTGCGACCCTCAAAATCCGTGCCGCTGCCCGTGGCTACCGGGGCTTTCACCCGATCGGAACCCGGGGTGGATTCCTCCTGAGAAGAAGTTACCACTTGAGGTACATTAGTGTTTTCATTGTGCATATTCATATTTATTGTTTTGTCCCATTGTGCTGAAGATCCCTCGTGGTCGCGACTCCACGAACCGCGCTGGGACAACGCACGGCCCTTGAGGTCCCCCCCCTGTATATTTACCCTTTGTGTTCAGTGTTCCCCCTTGTGGTGTGTGCGTGTATGTAAGTGCCCATAGGCAAAACCGGGCTTCATTCACGGGGAGAGCCCATTTAGAGAGATCCCCTTCACTCGCTTTCGGGCGGCTCCATTTATAGGAGTCTCCTGTTACGTCCTGAGACGTAAATATTTCTTCATTTTGATTTCATCAACAATCGATTAAAAACGAAATAACGTATAAACGACGAACGGCATTTTTACGAAATACAAACTGAGCAAAATTAAAAGATAAGTAGTCCGAAAATTTGGGGCGCCCGACATTTTGATTTTTTGATTACTCAACATATTAATACGGGCTGAAGACCGACCTCACATATACTTCATCGAGATAGAGCTAAGTAGCCAATTTAACTCGAAATAATAACTCAGGTAAGTTCCTGTCACTATAATAATTTCTAATAAATAAATGATCATACTTATTCTAAAACTACACGTCACGGCTACGTAGTCGCGACATAACACCCCTATCATTCGCTTTTCGGTAAGACCCGTTTATAGGGTCGCCGAACATTCACTTCCACGGTTTGCCAGAAGGCGTGTGTGTGAGTGTTTGCGTAGTGTGTGTGTGTGTATGAGTATAAGTGATTAATGGTTGGACACATCGGCAGAATACCATTATCTTTTGCGTCATTTGTGAGTCAACTCTTCCTCTTGGCCGTGTACGTTATGGCGTTGCTGCTCAGAGCATTGACGCGACGGACAACGTTTCCACCGGACACGTCATGGACGTTGGAAGCTGCTAGCATTTGCCCAGTGAGGTGTTACCACTCACTGGACCAGCCCGGCATTATTATTATTATTATTATTATTATTATTATTATTATTATTATTATTTTTTTTTTTTTTTTTTTTTTTTTTTACAAGGAGTTGCGGAATCCTTTTTGCGGATTCCCCTTAGTCTTGATCTAAGGAGGTATGTGGGACTCCCCAAAAAAAAAAAAAAAAGACAGGCCTACCCACTAAACCGCCATCTCCTTGTTGTCCTTCCCCCAGCCAGGGACTATGTTGATATTACTTCTGACTGGGGGTTCTGTCTGTGTTCCTTCGTTCGTATCGTTTTACGTGCGTCGTTACGTCGCGTCAATCCGTCTGCTCAGTCGTCCTTCAGACAGTCGTCCGCGTTCTTACGTCTTAGTATGGTTTCCGTATAGGTAGCGACTAAACGCCACCATTCGGGTTTATGCAGCATCACCTCTACAATGTTATCGGGGGTGATGTTGCCAACTGTTGTCTCTAGTTCTCGTCTGAGTCTTGTCCAGCGGTCGCACCCGAAAAACGTGTGTTCCGCGTCGTCTCGTTCGTGTCCACAATACTTGCAGTCGGGTGTTCGTACTCGGTTCATATTGTGGAGGTACCGTCGAAAGTACCCGTGGCCCGTCAAGAGCTGGGTGACGTGAAAATTCACATCACCAAAATTCCTTCCAAGCCACGGTCTCACGTCCCGTATCAGTCGTCTCGTCCATTTGCTACCTCGTTCTTCTGTCCATCGGTCTTGCCACATGTCGATCGTCCTTTCGCGTTCAACGATTGCCGCGTTCTTTCGTCCTATGTCTGCGCTGCTCCCATAGATCCTTTTGCGTTCCGAGGCAAGAAGATCCACGGGTATTACGCTCGCCACCACCAGGACAGCCTGCGCAGAGACTGTTCGGTAGGAGCAAGCGATTCGCAGAGCGCCCTGTCTCTGTACCATCGTCATTGTCTTACAGTACTTCTTTGTCTTCAAGGAATCTGCCCATATTTCCGCGCCGTATAAGAGGATCGAGTGAGCTGTCGCCATTAGCAGTCGCCGCTTTTCTGGTCTCGGTCCCGTCGTGTTTGCCATCAGGCGGCTCAAGGATGTTATCCTCTCTGCCGCTTTTCGGGCTGTCTTCTGTATGTGAGGCCAGAAGGTCATCTTCGTATCGAGGGTTACCCCAAGGTACTTGACTTCCCCTTTGGTCTCCGTTTCGTATGTACCCACTCTCATGGGTAGTATCGTCTGTATGCGTCTTTTCGTGAGAAGCATAAGTTCCGTCTTTTCTGTTGCGAGTTGCAGTCCGTGTTCTGTCATCCATCGTCCAACTCGTCTCATGGTCTGGTTCAACGTCAGCTGCGCCAGCTCGGGAGATCTCTCCGTGATCACCGCCGCCACGTCATCAGCGTAGGCGACGAGGGTCACTCCGAGTGGCATCCCAAGCCGAAGCAGACTATCGTATAGACCATTCCAAAAGTCGGGTCCCAGTATCGACCCCTGAGCCACCCCAGCGGTGACCTGTCTCGTTACCTGTCCTTCGATCGTCTCGTACGTTATTCGTCTGTTTCTCAGATAATCCTCCACAACCCGAACCAGGTACGGTGGAATCCGAAAGTTGCTTTTCAGCGCCTCCAAGATATCCACCCACCTGGCCGAGTTAAAAGCATTTCTGATGTCGAGCGTCGCTAGCAGCACAATGGGTTGCGCCGCATGGCAGTGTCTGTCTAGTTCCAGGAAAGAATCAATCACCTTTTGGATCGCTCCAATCGTCGACCGACCCTTCCTGAAGCCGAATTGCAAATCTGAGAGACCCCCTCCGGCCTGTATCGCGTCCGTCAGTCTCGGTCTGAGTAATTGTTCAAAGAGTTTACCAGTAGTGTCAAGTAAACTCAACGGCCGGTAGGCCGAAGGAGTGCCAGGGTCGCCCCTACCTTTTGGAATAAGAACGAGCCTCGCCTCCTTCCACCGATCGCTGAACGTTCCTGTCGTCAAGCACGTATTGTACAGGTCGAGAAGTATCTCCGGCCGTAGACGAGCCACGAGCCGGAGGATCTCGGATGATACTCCGTCCGGTCCCGGTGCCTTACCCGTCTTCATCGCATTCGTTGCTCTGATGAGCTCCTCAGCGGTAAAAGCGGGGGGCATTTGTGCGTCCACGTCATCCATCACGTTTGTCCTAATCGAGTGCGTCGGAAACAATCCGTCAACAATCCGTCCTGCTGTTTCGGCATCTTTAAGTTCCGGTGAGACTCGGGCCCCTAGTTTCCCGGTCACAATCTTGTAGCCGGTTCCCCAGGGATCCTCGTTCACCTCCTCGCAGAGCTTCCTCCAGCATCGCGTCTTGCTGTCCCGTATTGCTTTCGTCAGCGTCTTCCGTGCTGTTTTGTATATGGCCTGAAGGTTTTCCCTTTCGGGTCCACCTCCAGCCCTCGTCGCACGTCGCCGATTTGCCAGGCATATCTTGCGTAGCTCGGCTATTTCGTCCGTCCACCAGTATTGTGGTCGTCTTTTTTGTATCTGTCGTCGTTTCGTCATTGTGCTGGTGCACAAGTTGTTTATTAATTTCGCCGTCTCGTCTGTCAGTCTTTCCGTTCTTCGCCGGCCCGTTAGCTCAGGAGGAATCTTCGACCCCGGGGCTGATGCCGCCGTCAACTCCTCCGAAAATTTTTGTCGGTCAAGTTTGTTAAGGTTCCACCGCGGGGGTTGGTGGATTCTCGTTTGTCTCGTTTCTGTCCGTCCCGCCACTTCGAAGACGATGTATTGATGGTCGCTGGCTGTATAGTCCTCGACCACCCGCCACCCCCTCAGCCGTGACAGGATTCTGTCCGACGTCATCGTCACGTCAGGGATGGAGTCTCCAATCCCTGGTCGTCTGTACGTCGGCGTTACGTAATTATTATTATTATTATTATTATTATTATTATTATTATTATTATTATTATTATTATTATTATTATTATTATTATTATTATTATTAAATTACTTATATTTCTAATTAGCACTATATTATAGTGTTTTCTTAATCGCAACTCATATGGAGGTTAACTTGAAGGATTTAATGAATTTAAGTTTTCTGGTAAAAGTACTTCGTCAAACTCACCATTATTACAATTCTCAGTGCTATCAATGCTGGTATAAATATGTTCTGTAGTTATGTCTAGCAAATCGGTAACTAATTTATTTAATTCATCAACATCAACATTTCGCGCGGACAAAATAGCACATTTACTCATTACATCAAATTTTTTTTCTATTATCAGTTTTGTAAATACTCGATGAAGAACATTATCATGTCTATTAAGAATACAATGGTCAGGTAAAACTAAATTGTCTTGTTGATCATTCAGAGTTCCGTCGCCAACTAATAATAAAAATTTAGCGAAATCGACCTCATTAAGTAAAATTCTCATATTTGTGGTAAGATTGTTTTTCTTGAAATATCGCCATAATTCACTATATTTAATGGAAAGGTTTAACGTTTCAGTTCGTGTTCCATTAATTTTTATAGAAAGAAGTTGTTTAAAGTCGCCACCCAAAACCATGATTTTACTACCAAAAAGTAAATCATTGTTCATAATATTTTGTAGTGTTCTGTTTACTATTTCTAATACATATCTAGGAGCCATTGGCGCTTCGTCCCAAATGAAAACTTTTGTTTCTTTGAGTAAAAGACCTTCTTTGGATTGCACTGTAATACTGGATGATGAGTCGTTATACATCGGAACAGGAAGTCCAAATGTTTCATGTACTGTTTTTCCATTTGGTAGTAATATTGCCGCAATGCCAGTGAAAGCCATTACAGTTACTTTAATATTTTTTGAGGACAATAAATTATAAATAGTTGTATAAATAAAAGTTTTTCCAGATCCACCTGGACCATTGATATATATTCAATTATTATCAGTGTCACTTGTACCTCTATCCAAAACAATGTCAACAATTTCTTTTTGTTGTTCATTTAATAATTCATACTGTTTTTCACCGATTTCTGCAAACGCCGTTTGTGATATTTCATCGTTGTTGTCAGATAATATGTGAGTAATTACTGTTTGATCCATAGAAGGGAAATCAGACAAACTTTTACCATCATAATTTAACAATTTATTTATTTCAACGTATGTCATTTGATGACTTGCAACAGTATCATTTATGCGTGAAAAATCCTCAGATAATGCATCTGTAAATTATCCCATAATTCTTCAGGGTGTATCGGTCAGTCAACATGCGTGGCATCATCCACATTGTTGCTTTTTGTATTGCTTTATCCCATTTTTGATCACTTTCTATTAGTCCTAGTTTTAAGCAGGCTGCTGTAAATGTAGGTTGTAGTATGTCATTAACTGTTTTTAATGAATCAAAGCTTGTAGCTCCTTTTACATGTAACAATAATAATCGTAAGTGGAAAAGCTTGACTTGTGTAAGACTAACAGAAAACATTCGTCCGATGCAGTTAAAACGTTTTTTACGTGTTGCCCATTTAGATACTATGACCCCATTAATTTTTTCTTTTTTATAAGTAAAATTGGATGGAATATCACTGTATAAAAACTGACGTGCTTTTTCATTTTCAATATTTAATTTTAAAAAATCAATTAATTTACTACTTACTTGATTCAGATTTCCTGTAGAGTTGTTTGTATTATTGAAAATTACAACATACTGTTGATTTGGTAAATGAATTGGTAATCTTTCTATAGTATGACTTTTATCTTGTAATGGTTTGCTAAAAATGCGATAGCATGCTTCAACGGGTCCGACATCGAGTTTCTATAAAATCAGTTACTTCATCGTGGTTGATAACCGTTTTAGATACATAATTCTCATTTCCAATAGTTTCAGTGGCTGCATCATGTCCTTTATAAATATATTTATATAAATATTTGACAGCTCTAACACTTGAAACAATTTCCACATTTATGTGACAGTTGAACCTTTTTAACAATTCGCGGCAATGTGGTACAACCCATTCGATAGTTCATGAGTAACACCATCATTTTTTCTTTGATAATTAGGAAAGCCATTTTTATCCATAGTTGTTTCATTTTGATAGTTTTTAGGACATTTTTTTGAACATTTGTTATTTGCCATACATCAGTCACCGCAAGGTCCATGAATCATGTTTTTTACAACAATGTCATATAAAATAGGATCATATTCTTTATTTGGAAGTTTAACTGAAATTAATTTGTTTACCGTTCCAGGTCTCGTTATTTTATAAGCATGCTTTAAAGTTATTAGTAAGTGCATATGTGGTAAACCACGTTTTTGAAATTCAGTAACATAAACATATGATGCCACGTCTCCAAAAACCTTGTTTTTTATGACTACATCAAGTAAACGATTTTTTTTCAAATGAAATACACGAGCTACAATGTCAGGTCTATCACATGCCTGTTGACCTGGTAAAAGATTTTCTTGAATTTCTTTCCACTTCGGGTTGCAAGTTATCGTTAGAAAAATATCTGGTTTGCCAGTTTTGCCGACTAAGGCCATCGCATCTTGATAAGATTGTTGCATATGGCGAGGGGAACCTAAGAAGGTCGATGGTAAAATTACAGTTTTTCCTACTTGGCCATCAATATCACTAGCAGAATTTTGCAAATAATCGTGTAACCCTTGATATGTATCTGCTTTTATTTCTTTTTGATGACTTTGCACCATTGAATCCTATCTTTTTCAACTTTAACATAAGTATCTACTACCCATTGTTGAAATAATTGGCGACCTAGCAAAAGAGGATTAAATTCATTCGGCCTTATAGCCATTTTATATTTAGTATAGGCCAATCGTGTTATTCGTCGAGTTGCATCATTATAAGTTACTTTGTAAAGTTCTAAATTTCTATGCCATCCCTGTGAGCCATAAGGATAAAATAATGGATAAATCCATGGTTCCACGTTTGGATCCATAGTACTAACGTATTGTAGCACTTTTGTATTTTTATTTCTAATAGTAACGTAAGGCTCTGGGATTTCACCATCAGCTATTGTTGAAAAAATAGCAGCCACCTCATTTGTGATACTTATTGAAGTATCACATACACGTTGACGTCTGATTCTCTGGTTTTCAGAAATTCTCAAACGTTTTTGAATTTGATAATTTTCTTCTTCTTCAGGAGTACGTATTATTTTTCGTTTACCCATTATTTTAAATTAATTTAAATAATGAATTTTCTCGTATGTATACAAAGAAATGTAAATACTTGACTTATCTCACAAATATGATGTAGTAATGCTTGAATTTAAGGAAATATATTTTTTAATTTTTTTACAGTATAAATGCTTCGTTTGTTGTGTAAGCTTTGATTGTTAATCAGATTTCAGTCTTTTGTTAATAAGATTTCAATTTTTATTTTGTCATAATAAAGGCTTGATTTGTTTTATGAGTTTTAATTGTTAATCAAATTTCAGTCTTTAGTCAAATTTCATAAAGCAAGATTTGATTTTCAAATTTGGTTCAAAAATTACTGTACGTGAATTATTTTTTATAACTCATATTTTCTCTTAGTCGATTTCCATTTATTTATAATTCAAATTTTATCTGAAAAAAGTACATTTTCGTTTGTAAATTAAATTTCTTTTTATACAGGTTCGACTAAAGAAAATAGTAAATAAATAATGAGTGTAACGGGGGCAGTTATCTAAAAAATGGGAAATTTATTTGAGAATAAACTCCCACGATGCAGAGCTAACCGCCGCTCCGTTAAACACGTATGATAGTACGTGCATTCGCCTTTACATCAGATGATTATGCTTAATTGTCTTCTATCGAACAGAGTTGAACTCACCTTAAGTCACGTGCCTTGTGACACTCGATGAATCATAGGCGTGGGCGACTTTACGCTTAATCCGCTTAATCCCCTAGATGTAATCGGATTAAAACCTAAGCCTTTTACAATTACTTAAGCTAATGGGAAAATTAAATGACGTAATTGGCGAATAAATTTGACTGACTTTAATTAATAAGAAATAACTACAGTCTTTCTTGGGCCGAAAGACTAATACACGCGAATAGGATTTTACAATGAATAATGTTCGGTGAGAGAGAGAGAGAGAGAGAAGGTTCGGATTTTAACCGCGAACTAACGCTCGGCGCGAATACAAAAAAAAAAATATCGCTATTATGATTGACAAAATACTAAATGTATTTTGTCACACGATAACGAAGAGAGGTGCACCTACCCTGCGGTGCAATTACGGTGATCAGTCGTAATTGTTGATGATGATGAGACAACTTCCGCTGCCCTCCTAATTATCAGCCGCGCTGCCTCGATCTGCCTCAATGTAACTTTGATGCTGCTCCTGTACTGAGGCTATTAACTGACACGGAAATGCCGTTGCACTCACGCACGTAATTGTCCCAAGGAAAACTTTATATTGGCGAAACAAAGTGCAAAACATAAATCGGCGGTAAACTCGCGTGAACAGCTGAGGCGTAACTGCTTATTCAAAAGATCGCGCGCCCCCTCTCTCTCTTAATTGTTCAAACTAACGCGCGAGAAGCAGAATCGCGAACGGATCGATTAATTGTATCGACTACCGTTGCATGACATCTGGGAAAATATAGTTCAAACTGTTTATTAGTTGATATTCTGTTACAAATGAGAGGAAATAATATAATACATAAATAATAATGTAGATAAAAATTGACAATGATGCACTTCAGGAACCTGAAACAAAAATAAAGTACATGTAACGCATATGAAGAATTTGAGAAAACGATACATGTATATATTTTTCTAAAAGTTTTCGATTTGTGGCAATATATAAAATAAAATATAAAAATATATAGCTAATTAAAAATAAAGTTATTTTTTAGTTTCAAGGAGGGCTAAACATTTTTTTAGTCGAGTAATCGATTTATTAAATGACGTTTTTTCATAAATTTTTCATGGAATAAAATATCTTTTTGAATTATTTCCAATTTACAGGTTTAACATTGTCTGGCCCTTTAAAGAAATCTAAAGAAGTTATATTTTGGTTGAAAGGGAGTAAAGCAACTTTATACGAATGTAATTGAAGTCTTTCCTAAAAAGAATAGCCATTTGTACGTTACTCTACATATTTACAATTCTTAACTGTTTAGCATTGATTTAGAAGGGATGTTTAACATTATTGATAAGGCATTTTTTAAATTGTTATTAATAAATAATAAAATGAATGTAAATATACCTTCAAAAGAATATATCTTTCTTCAGAACCTTATAATTCAATTAGCGATTGAACCAGGTGTGCGTGTAAACTTCCAAAGTTCATATCCGTGTCCACACCACTGAGCAGTACTTATTTTGTTACAATTATTGTTTAATTTCTGTAAATAGGTACATAGATCATTATCCTTTATGTGATGTATGAATAATAATAAAATAGCATATTTATATGAAAAAAAGATAATATGATTTACATATATAGCAGGTACATGTCGTGAGAGTAAATTATTAAAAACTTTTCATAATAAAAAAAAGAAGCCAATCAATCTGGATTATGATATTTTTCAAATGTAAAATTAGCTTGATTTTTACTGGTGTCTAGTTTTAAGGTTAGAATGTATTTTAAAGTGATATTAAATATACATATATACTTACACTTTCAAGTTTGCATAACGCTTTTATTTGTAAATAGTTATAGACTAAATCCAACAATTGGCATACTGTTATATAACTGTATTGTTAATGCATAACAATCAAAGTAAAGATTACCTCAAAGATGCACTTTGCAACAGAGATTAGTAGGGAGATTGCTGACGGCAATGCTTCCGAGCGTGCCCGACATATGTTACTGGTTCGAGCGCCCCGTAGTGGCCAAGCACCGAAGCTGACGCACATTTTCGTTCGGCGCGAGAGGGGAATACCAAACGTGCGTCTAATATACAGAGGAGAAAAGAGAATGTGTGTCTGACCAATCACGTTAGCCGATGGGCGGGGCGAAGCAAGAGTGCGAGTCTGAGCACTCGAAGAGAATTTCGTCTCGGCAAATCTTTTCTCTTCGACCAGAATAGAGGCTTCGATTCCCACTCGATGCAATATTTTTTTATTGTGCATAATTAAATATCTCGAAATATCTTAATTATTACAGCAAATATCTACAACTTAAACCCCTTTTTTAATCACAAACCCTCGTACATTTCTATGAACATATGTAACTTTCGTACTACACGATCCTAGTGCGTTGATAGCCGAGATGGCTAACGCGTGCTGCTTGGTTTCATTTTTGTCATCCCGGGTTCCAGTCCACATATATACCATAGATAAAAATTTTTTTTCTCACAATTAACTCACAATTAATTTGTATGACGAGATTAATAAAAAGTACAATCATAAGTTTTCTTATTATTTTCCATTTATCCCGTTCTTGTCATTGCATTAAGTGAATGAATATATAACTTTAATAAAAGTTAATTCAACTTTAATAATCTAATATATTATGATATACATCATAATTTTTATATTTATAATTTCAATATAAATTCTAACTTCATTAAGTATGAAGTTAGACTGACGTCTTGAGTTGGGTTCAATTCCTACTTAATGTTATGTTTTTCTTTTGGTTTTAACTTTTTTTTAGATATAATTTATAAAGGTTCTTTCAGAAAATAACTCATGTCTATTTATACAGCTCTTATTAATTATCTGGGTATGAGGATGCAGTTCCTTTTGACAGGGTATTATCACACAAAAGTGTAAATTTATACTACCGACTGATCTTTTTCAGGCACATAATTGTAATGAGAAATAATATTTATTTCTTGAACGGTTATAATATTTTGATTGGATAGAAGAGTGCGCGGGATTTTCCTAACTATTAAGCCCATTTATATCTATAAAAATTGAATCAACATGCTACATAGATTCAGTTTCTACTGATCTCGGAATGTTCAATTTTAAAAATTTTTTTTATGAACAAAAATTAAAATGCGCGTAATTGTTAATAAGTTTTATTGGTCTTTCACAATCATGTGCAGTTTTTAAATAATTTTTCTACGTCAATTTTCATCAATTTTCCGCTCAGTTCCTTCATCCACACTTAGAATTTTCTTTCTTTTTTAAATATACATGACTTTGATATTTATATATTTTCACGATAAAAATAGAATTTTATTTGCCAAAAATAATGATAGAGTGCATTGCATTGCCTAATTTATTTCTTCACAAGTGGCTTGATAAAAGGCAACGTTTAAAAAAAGACTACTAATAAGTATTTGTGTATACAGGGTGTCTCAGACCACCCGTCCACCCCCCAAAGTGTGCCGAAAAAGTTATTTTTTTCAAAAATTGATAACGCAATTATATATAAATCGAGTACGCTCTATCGATTGGACGTAAAATCAACTTCCGGTTCCAACCGGAAATGGCCTATTCAGACTGGAAGTGCATGAAAATCCATTTTTTTAAATGGAACATGCATACTTTTTTTTCAGATTCAGATTCTACGGTAAAAAATACTAAAATTTGATAAGAAGAATTTTTTGAAAAAAGTTGATATTTGACCTCTAATTGACGTCTGAAGTCTGTAATCCACCAGTTCGTACTCAAGCTGCGAATATGCACGTTTTAACAATGGAATAGGATAATGTGGCTCCTCTAAGAGGTTTTCGGGGTCGCTGAGTCTGAATCCAAGGTGAGTTTATTCTTATCAGGTCATTTTGAGGTCAATTCAAGGTCATTTAGAGGTAAAACAAAAAAAAATATTAGATTTATCAATAATGAAGTACTTTTAAAATTTTAGTCTTAATATTACAAAAATATGAATCTCGTCGTTTTTTCATTTATTCTTGTTATTATTAATCTATGTATTTACATAGCGTACTTTTTAAAATTAAAAGACACATATTTTTTGTTTATTTAATCAATTAAAAACTGGCCGAGAAAGAGCGCGATAAAGCTTTCCGTGACGTCACGATAACATAGCATTTGCATATATCCGAATAGTCGTGAGTACCTTTGGTACGCCGTAACTCAGTCAATTTTCTATTAATCGAAAAAAGAATTTTACGTATTTTTTCTTTTTTCGATTAAAAAATTTTCTTCTTCTCCCCTGTATATTAGACGCACGTTTGGTATTCCTCTCTCGCGCCGAACGAAAATGTACGTCAGCTTCGGTGCTTTGGCCACTACGGGGCGCTCGAACCAGTAATATTTGTCGGGCACGCTCGGAAGCATTGCCATCAGCAATCTCCCTACTAATCTTTGCTTTGCAAATTGCAAGAGAAATATGTGCATACTGCATATATCTACATATATGCAGTACACTATATGTGATAGATTCGATCACAACACGCATGTGCAAAATTGATTGAGAAGGCATGTACATGTGTTTGTACGTTATATGTTCAGCATGTCTATATTTTTATAATATGAGTATGAGCTATATTAAACTACTATAACGGACTATTAACGTAGATATTATACTATAGTGTTAATTATGTTAATAAATCTATAACAATATCTATTAGAAATACGTAAAAACGTTTTGTTATGTTAAACAACTGAAATTCACAATAGATTTTCAATCTATTTGAAACAAAAATGTATTTATTCAAATTTTTTTTTGAAAATATTCATGGGAAAGGGTATTTTTTATTGAAAAATATTAAATTATCTCATCATAAAATAATATCAATCTAAATATCAGTAAAGCGTACTTATTGATCATAGTTATTTGAAACTATTAATACTCGTTTCATATAATTATTAGCTATCGACTACATATATCTAATCAGTCCAATTAATATTAATACTCATTACTGATAATTTGTATTGATATTTACATTATACATATCATACGTTTTAAAAATTACATCTCAGCATATTTATAATAAATATTACAATGTAAGTAACACATGTTTAATACAATCTATTACATATATAATATGTCATTAAATTTAATCTTCTATCTTATTCAACAATCAACAGTTAAGAATAATTAAATGGTATATTTGTAAGTAATAAAACTGTGAATAATATTCTTATTAAAGTTAATATTTTGTATTCAACAGTTTACAGTCTACCATTTCTTATAGAAACAGTCTTTTAGGATTTGAAGATTGTTGAATATGTTAACATTAGCATATTATGTCTTGATAGTATCACATTAAATTGTAAAATAGTATTATATTATTTTTTTTAAACTTTGAAAAAATATGTATTAGGTCATGACATTACATTTTGGAAATACGAAATATTATACCTTTAGCTAGAACTTATATTGTATCTACAGTAAGAAAGACATTAGACATTAGAAATACAACAGAAAACGTATAATCGAATATTTTATATTGATGGACAATTAAAAAAAACTTCTTTCCAAAACTGCAATTAATGAACTAAAAATATTTACTTTTACAAAAAAATGAAAACTGTTACCGTAATTATTCTTCGACCACTTTTCTCATTGGAAATTTATTTGCATTTAAAAGTTGTACTAGGCTCGTTTTAGCAGCTGCTTCATCCTAAATAATACCAGTCAAATTTCTGCACTTAATTGTGGCCAAGCCGTCTAAAACACAACATATTTATTTTATTTAGGAGCTTGAATTATAAACTCAATAATATATATGTATATTTACCAAAATTATTGAATTAATCAATAATTCAATATTTTAAACCTACCTGATTTATGGAACTCTCCAATCACGGTTATTTTTGAACCAACTTTATATTCCAGGTCGCTGTAATTTGCAATTTCAACGTTAATTTTTACGATACCATCAGTTATGGCAGCACTTCCAAAACTCATATTCCCAAAACGGCTATGAATAACCCTAAATATTTTTTTAAAAAGTCTGTAATAGCTACAACATATTGAAAATAAGAATACAATTTAAAAAATTTTTAAGTTAATAGAAACATAATACTTACATATAAGTTCACGGTCATGGTTCAATATACTCTCAAAGTCAACTACTATTGGCTCTATAGGAGGTGGTACTTCTGAAGCACTGACAACACGAAACCGTAGATAATCGATTCTCATACTCTCCATAATAGTTATTTCCATAGCTACTAATTTGTCATCTTTCCTGTAACATTTTTTAGACATCCCACCAGTAATATGAAGGATCTGCAAGAATAATATATTAATTAGTCACTTATCATTCTAATTTATTCAAGTAATTTTGTGTTTACTTACTCTGTTCATTTGAATATCATTTTCATATCTGGCGATGACTTCGTTCTAAATTACACATGAAACTTTTCTATTCCCATTAGTAAGAACAAACTTGAAAATCTTGAATTCCAAGTTTTTGCCAACTTCTTTGGTGGCATGCAATTCATCCACGTAGCCTACAACTTCTCTGTAACAAATAAAATCAAAGATTTATTATTAATAAAAAGCATTATATTGTCATATTTAGAAAGCTATATTAGGCAAAAAAATAATGATCCTTACGTTGTTTTGTCCCTGTCTATGAGACTATCAAACACATCATCAGGTGACATCAAGTCTTCAGCCATGAAGATGAATCTAATCAGACACATATATAATTAATATTTTTAATGAGAAACAATACATTATATTAATTATTAATACAAAAACATATACACAAATTTAGCAATCACTATATAGTAATTATTGCTGTACAAATTTACACATACGATAAAAAAAAGAAAACTATTTTTTTCTTTATATTATTTTCTTTATATTATATAATAAAAAGCAAAAAATTTGCTCCTTACTTGGTCACACTACGTAGACATATTTAAGATTAAAAAATTTGAACTTTTTTTTCACTTTTCCTGAAAAGCAACGAATGATTATATATATAATAAAAAGCAAGAAATTGGCTCGTTAATTCATTTGAAATTAGACTTTTTGTAATCTTCTAAGTAATACACCACGTGGATATATTAAGGTTAAAAAATTTGAAAGATTTCGCTTCAACAAAGGACGGTTTTATTTTTCATCGTTCGTTGCTTTTCAGAAAAAGTAACGAACGATTATCACGGGAACAATAATATTCTAAAATACATAAAAATTTACTTACATTTTACTGAAAATCAAAGTTTTTCATGTGTCCTTTGCAGACCGTGGACACACTCCGGCGAAAGGTGGAGAAAGAATGGAAATTTGAAAAGAAAAAGAACAAAAGGAAGTGCAAATCAAGCCATTTTTAATCATGCGCATTAAGACGTTAAACTCACGACACTAATCAGCTATAAGCATGGAGACTGTATAAGCCAATTTCGACCATGCGAACAAATTTGATTAAAATAAAAAAGTATATTTTAAAACTTTGATACATGACCGAGAAATTGAAATATATTACTAATTTTATTAGTATTTATTTATTATAATTTAAAAATAAATTACTAATTTTTGATTATAAAATAAGCAAATAATCAACTCAATTTGGAATAAGTTTAAAAATAGATTATCCATAAGTATAAATTTTATTTAATAATTTTTAATACACACAAAAATTGTTAAACATTATTTTATGATTATATTGTAAACACAAAAGTTTAATAGACATCGTACGGTCGACAAATAAATAATTCTATTCCGAATACATTGTTTGGTATAATTGTTTGAGTTCGTAATTTCGATTTGAAAATTTAAAGTAAATAAAGGGAATTTTTATAATTTTAGTCCGAAATTAACGTTTAAATTATATTACCAGACTTTTTTTAAGATTAATACATGCAATTATGATGTCAATCATTTAAAGTTAGTTTCTATAACAAACCATATTTCAAATTCAATTAAAATTAATTTGAATTTTCGCGCTTTTTTCCGCCTCGACCAATTAGATTACGAATAAAATGCTTCAACATGGCTTCCGTCACTTTTTTATAATGGGATGTATGTTTATTAATGAACTTGGAGTTTATAATCTTAAAAATTCGAGGTTTGTAGGTATGGAATTTATGGACTTGGGTTGGTAGGCTTGAGATTTATAGGCGTGCTATTTGTAATTTCGGAATTTTGGGTTTTGGAACTTGTCGGCTTGAAGTTTGTGGGATTGGAATTTATGGACTTGGCGTTTGTAGGTAAAAATATATAGTTAATTTATTTGGTTTTCATTTCTTATATTACTATTTGTGTCCCGTGCCCAGTCTATGTAGTTGCTAATGTATGTGTTTTGTGTGTGTGTGTTTTGTGTATATGTGTATATGTGTAGGTATGCCCGCAAATCTTGTGTCTCTGTGTTCTGCGCCTGTCTGCTCAGCCTTTCTTCCCATTTTTCTGTTGCTTAATCTTCTCTTCCTCTCTCTCTCCAAGATCTCCCTTTTCCGCTCTTATGATTTTCTCTTTCTTACTTATTTTCTTTTTGACTTCTTCCTTTGTTACTTTCTTTTGCCTTTTCACCTTTGCCTTTCCTTTGCATTTGCTCTCTTTTTTGCAAATCATTTCATCTGTCTTTCTCCTTATTAGGGCTTTGACACCTTTTTCTCATTTCCTATTGTTCCCTCTGCCTTTCCTTTCCTCAACCTCACTTATTTTCTTTAGTATCTTCTAATTTGTCTTCTTGTTTTCCTTTTTCTTTCTCTTCTTCGATTCTTCTTCTTTTACATTTTTGCTCCTACATCCAATAACTGCTTCCTCTCGCTTGTGTAGTTGCTAGTTCTTGTGTTTGGGCATGTGTATGTGTATGTTTACGTGTGTATGTGTGTGTTTTGTGTGTATGTTGCGTATGTAGATGTGTCTGCGAGCCTTGAGTCTCTGTCTTCTGTTTCCTTCTGTCCTTAGGGTCTTAGAATTTCGTCTTCTTGTTTTTCTTTTTCTTTCTCCTCTTAGTTTCTTCTTCTTTTCCATTTTAGCTCCATCATCCACACTATCTTTTCTTTGCTTCCTATTATTATTTTTTCCCATTCTTCCCCTTCCTTTTTGCTTTTTTCACATTTTTCTACTATATGCTTCCAATTTTCTTCCTCATTCATTCACTTTCTGCATCTCTTATTTTCTTCTTTTTCCCAATACCTGCTTCCTCTCATTTCATTACCTACCCTAAACCTTTCCCTCATTTGTAGGCCTTTTATTCTTCCCTCTCCTTGAATTTCTTTTAATCTGTACTTTTTCATTTCTTCTTTCAGTTCTTTCCACTCTTTTATAAATCTTAACTTTTCTAGCTTTTCTTCTAGTTCTATTTCTTCTTTTTTCTTTAGCTCTTCTCTTATTTCTTCCCAAAACTCTTCTCTCATTTCGTCTCCCTCTTCCCTCTCTCTATATATTTTACTTTTTTCTAGCCTTTCCTCTCTTTCCTCCTTCTTACCCTTTTTATCTTTTTCATTTCTTCCCTTTTCTTTAGTTCTCTCCATGCTTCTTTTTTTATTGAGTCATTTTTTTCTTCTCTTATTTTGTTTTCATACCTCATTGCTCTTTCTAATGCTGTTTCTTCCATTTCTTGTCTTCCTGTTTTCCATCGTATTAAGTAACTTGGCGTGTTTCTATCTAATCCCAATACCCACTTTATGTATTTTAGTTGTAATCTCTCTATTTCTTCATATCTCTTCCATCCCCAGATTTCTTCTCCATACATAATCACTCTTTTCGCCAGTGCGTCGAACAGGTTCATCCTTAGCTCCCATTTTCTCTAAATAGCTTTTTTCCTAGCCCCCATAGTCTTCCGAGTCCCATATTTATTTTCCCTTCTACCTTCTTTATCTGCTTTTTATTTCCGTTATTTCTGCTTATCACATATCCCAAGTAATTGTACTCTTTAACCATCTCTATCTTCTCACCTTCCAATTCGAATTCTTCTTCCTTTCCCTTTTCTCCTCCTCTCCTGCATTTCATCATCTTTGATTTCCTACATTTAGCTCTAATCCCCTTTCTACCAGGTACCTTTTTAATTTTTTCAGCATTGCTTTCATTCCACTTTCACTCTTTGCTATCATCACTATATCATCTGCATATCCTAATGTCCATATTTTCTTCCTACCTATCACTACCCCTCCTTCTTGCACCTGTTTGATCTTGACTTCCAGGTTGGCGAAGGCAAGATTAAAAAGCGTGGTGCTCAAACGGCACCCTTGCCTTACGCCTTTGTAAGTGTCAAACTCCCCAATTATTTCTCCTCCAACGTTTACCGTACTCCCTGTTTTCTTATATATTTCTTCTATTCTTTTCCTAATTTTTCTATTTGTCCCTTTCTCTTTCATTGTTTCCCATATTTTTTTCCTCTTTATCTTGTCAAAAGCGGCCTTCATGTCGGCAAAGCATACAAACAGTTTTCCTCCTTTTTCCCTTATTTCCTTCCCTGGGTAAAAATATATTTAAAAAATATAGTTTTACCCCCATAAAATATAAGGTATGCAACCCTCCATATTCGAAACTAATATAGTTTTGTTGTTTGTTTTATGATAAATTTTTTCTATTTTATTTTATTAACAAATTTCAAATAAAACCGAAGATACTGAAAAAAATGTAATATTGAAGGTAACTTACGAAGGTGGTTTTTGTCCACTAGAAGTGAAAATTAGCTGAAAAAATACGTATCACCTGTTTTTCAATGTACCATATCATACCACAATTTTATAAAAATCGAGCATTCATTTATTGTGTTATTTATCTATATTGCTTTATAATAGAATTTAGGGGTTGTTCACCTCCGTAATAAAAGATTATGCAGAAACGCCTTAACACATCAACTTTCTTTCATCATTCTGTATTTGAAAATTATTTTTTTATATTTTTATAACAGATCTATAAAATTCTACCCGTAAAGAGTAATTGGAAAATACCGTTTTAGCCCTATTAAATCTAACAATAAGGTTTGCAACCCCAATTATTAAATTCATATGATTTTGTTACACTTTTTATAACAATTTTTGTCATTTTGTTTTACTGAAAAGTGTTGAATAGAACTGAAAATACTGATGGAAACGTAACATTAAAGGTAACTTTCGGGGGTTGTTTTCGTCCCCTAGCAGTGAATATTAGCTAATTAAACATACATATTCACTACTTTTCAGTACTCTGTAACATACCACAATTTTATTAAAATCGAAGATTCGTTTATTGTATTATTTATCCATATTTCTTTATAATAGGGTTTAGGGATAGTCCACTCCCATAACAAAAGTTTATGTCGAAACACCGAAACACGTGAATTTTTTTTTGTCATTTTGTATTTGAAAAACATTTTTTAATATTTTTGTAACAGTTCTGTAAAGTTTTAGACGGAAAAAATACTAGGAAAATACAGTTTTAACCCTATTAAATATAAGGGTTGCAACCCTTATTACCGAAACCTACATGGTTTTGTTGCGGTTTTCATGGAAATTCTATTCTTTTATGTTTTATTGAAAAATATTGAACAGAACTGAAGATATTGAAAAAAATGTGATTTTAAGGGTGACTTTCGGCGTTGGTTTTCACCCCCTTAAAGTGCATAACCGCTAATAAAAAGGAATAGATGTCTTATTTTTTGATGCACTATAACATATCTTAGTATTATTGAAATCGGAGAGGGACACCTGGGGTACTTTCCTTGTTAGTACCGCCGATTTTTTCTATAGTATATGCAAAAAGAAGTATCTGTGCCAAATTTCAACTCTCTATAAGCTACAGAAACGTATATATATACATATATTTTTATTTTGATAAATCTCCGAATTTGGAAAAAGTCAAGCTCAGCCAACTTTCAATTTTTTTTAAGGTTTAAAATGCCATTCTCTTTGTTCTTCGCTCTACTTTTAAGAAAAAAATATAACATATGGTAAAAAAGGTCGCATCTAATAAGGGAACCACCCCAACTCGACCGCACCGATTTGAATGATTTTGGGATATGTTATAGTACTTGAAAAAAAATTAGATACGTGTTTTTTTTTATCGGACCATAAGGGCTTTTAAGGAGTGAAATCCACCCTAAAAATCAACCCCTAAAATCAGTTTTTTTAATATTTCTCAGCATCAAATGAATATTTTTCAGTAAACTCAACATTCAAAAATTTCTTATAAAAAGGCGCTTTTAAGCACATAACATTTATACCGAAGAATTGCAACCCCCTTTTTAATAGGAGTAAATACACTATTTTTTGTACTGTTTTACAACACGTAATATAGTAAATCAGCTCGAGTGATTTAAAAATCGCACTGATCATGAGAAAATACCAAAATTAACTTAACGTGTTTCCGGATTTAAAAAAAAATATATTTTAAGGGTGTTTCACCTCCTAGAAACCACCCCCGTCAAACTATCAGCAGGTTAATCCACCTAACCCTGGGATAAACAAGTTTAGTTGTTTGTTATTTCTTGAAATAATTTAATCCTATGCATGAGCGAGCTACCTCAACTAACCAACCTGCCTCTAACCCACCAAACCCCCATAAACCACCCTTACCGAACCACATCCAGGGTAACCCACCTAATCCTGTGAAAAGCAACTTTAGTCGTTTGTTATTTCTTGAAATAATTGAATTTTACACCATAAGCGAGTTATCCCAGCTGTATAACATACGTCTTATCCACCTACCCCTAACCTATCTAACCCCCACCCTTATAAACCATCCTGACTAAGACACAAGCAGGCTAAACCTCCTAACCGTGGGAAACACGAGTTAAGTCGTTTGTTATTTCCTGAAATAATTTAATTCTACGCCTGAGCGAGCTACCTGAACTAACAAACCTGCCTCTAACCCACCAAACCCCCATAAACCATCCTTACCCAACCAAATGTAGGCTGATAGACCTAACTTTGGGAGAATTGAGTTTATCAGTTGCTTTTTCTTAAAATAATTGATTGCTACACCGTACGTGGGGTATCCCATTTTTTTTGATAAAATACGAAGTCTGTCCGGAAAGTATGGGGCCTACCTTTATATTTTCATGCTAGCGTTATTCTTTATCATCTAGTGGATGGCATCCTTCAAAGTAATCCCCACTTGATTGAATAACACGAATCCATCGATGTTTGCACTTTTCAAAACAGTTCTTCGGTATAAATGTTATGTGCTTAAAAGCGCCTTTTTATAAGAAATTTTTGAATGTTGAGTTTACTGAAAAATATTCATTTGATGCTGAGAAATATTAAAAAAACTGATTTTAGGGGTTGATTTGCGGGATGGATTTCACCCCTTAAAAGCCCTTATGGGCCGATAAAAAAAACACGTATCTAATTTTTTTTCAAGTACTACAACATATCCCAAAATCATTCAAATCGGTGAGGTCGGATTGGGGTGGCTCCCTTGTAAGTTCAATTTCACGGTTAATGTAAAAAATCAGGAAATTCAAGAATTTGACTTTGATTTTAAAGGTTGAGACGGTAAACGTCATATTAGCGCTATCAGCCCACCTATGCGGCTGCCGGCGAGGGCAGCACCTGCCGGTTGGGGCTAAATGTATTGAGGGAATTCAGCACGAGACGTAACGGAACGCGCGCGTACGAATATAAACCAGTAAAGGATTAGCTACCGGCACGCTTAGCCAGGAGTGCAAGATTAGAACCCGCACACTTAGCTGCTACCAAAAAGGACGAGAGTTTTCCCGAGTTTGCCAGAGCGCAGAGATAACGAGAGACGAGCTGTGCCATAGCCTGATGCAGGACTGCGTGCTAGTGTGCGTGAGTGAACAGTTTCGCTATCGAGGGCGAAACTGAAAACGCGAGATACCTCACCGCAAAGACTGATTTTTCCGCAACTAGGGTGCGAGCGCTTTTGTTTCAGTGTCATCGTACGACTGCTAACAAGGTAAGCTGGCCAGCTCAATTTCGTGATGGCGACAGAATTGCTAAATAACTAATCTGCTGACTCGATAGAAAACTTGCATGTATTATCTCGGCAAACAAAGAGCGGCGAGCGATCCGACTCCGCATGTTATTGTCGCGCGAGCGTATTATAAACATAAACACGTGGGCCGAATACAGTGTACAGTTTAGAGGAAATAAACGATCTCGCATGTGATATTGATTATAATTTCATCGTATTTATTTCAACAGTAGATAGTTGGTTGACTGACACCCGTTCCCTCCTGCTCTCTGGTTTTCGTGTTTGAACGTATAGGTTATCACACGCGCTCTTCGATAAGATCGTGCGCATTAAAATAAATAAACGGTATTAACCCCGATACAAGGATTAAATGTTTGATTAAAATGGTTTCAATTTGTATATTTTTTCTCTATTCCTCTTCAATTAAACTTTCGAATTCCACTTAAGTAGTTTTTCAATCTATTTTTGTTCTCGAGATATTAGATTTCGACAAAGAAAAAGTGAAAATATTCCACTGTACGCCGCTTTGATACGCATTTTATTCGATTCCTTGGTAAATAATTAGCCTTTAAAATGTGGAAAATTTCCATGCTACAAGCAGAACAAAATCGGAATACAGTGCAAAATTATTCATATTTCTAATTTTCTGTTCAATATTGTCGAACAATGACTCAACTATAGATAATGCACATTTACAAATGTGCATACTCGTACATACATGCATGCATAAAAAGTAATTTACTAAAGTATTAAGTAAACACATAAGCGTTCACACAAAATTATTAAATATCTAGTTTCAAACTTTAAATTGTTTTGCCATTTCGAACAAAATCGTACCCATTTACTAGACCAGCTATATGATTTTTCGCAAAAAGGAATGTGACTGTGCATGTTAAATAATTCACGATCCGCCAAACTTAGTTTTGCTTTAATGTTATCATCTATTGAATTGTCATATTAAGGAAGGAGATTATAAATGCATCTACCAGATTGGTACAATCCTATGTAACAGTCTTGGTGGTGTTATTTTATGTCAATATGGCAGAGACATCTTCCACAGTGTTCCTAGATACTTTGTACCGAAAAGTTGGCATTAGTACTCCAAGTAGTCCAATCTAGATTTCCATAACCATAACTCTAATCTGACGTCAGGCGCTAATATTTTTTAGGTTATGGTATTTAGTCTGTGTTTACTTTTGCTAATCGTATATATTTTGAGAATACTTTGTTAATTCATTTTGTGAATTTGTTTAAATTGTTATGAAAATGGTTTGAATACGAACAAGTTTGAAATTTTCCAGATGCGAGAGTATACTATGTTTTTTTATGTCATTCTTGCTCTCAGTCATATTTAAATAATTGTCATTTTTGTAATCTTCGAATCACATGATACATTAATGGAATAAATATTAGATAAGTATGATAAGTTTTCACAAAACATTCTAATTCATAAAGTTTCTTAAGCAAAATATACTTTCTATTTTTCAATTAATTTCAATAAATTCTTATTTACAAATTTTTATTCACAATTCTAGCTGTATTAACTATCTAGCACATTTACTTTAAAGGGGGCTATCTGGGGTCCTTCGATGAATCTTCCATGACATTTTTATTTTACCGCAGACTTATTAAAATTATTTTGACTAAAATTAACGATTGAATTTTAAAATAGGAAAGAATTTTTTTTTTATAAAACCAATACATTCATGCTATAAGGGTTGTAACAGGCTACCGCTTAGTCGCGAATCCCGGGTAATTGTAGTTATCAATACGGCCAAACGGTGCTCTGTTAGCTGTATGCTTCGAGCACACTAACTCACCTCGCTCCGGTGTACGCATGCGCCGTGTCCTCTCAGCGATCCAACTTGGATGTGCGAACTCTCCGCAAGGGGACGCTGGTGCGCTAGCTTACCAGCGCTCCGTCGGCCACTGCAGACACCTCGGTTGACGAACAGCTCCTTCTATGCTTTCGCGATCCGTGTTGGATTACCGGCGCGTTCGAATCAAAATATAAACACCGACACCGGACAAAGGGGAGACGAAATAATAAGATCGTCTCTTATTGATATCTAACTACTTTATTAGACGAAACTAATCCTGTACAAGGGACGGTTGCCGAGAGTCTAAACGCACGCTATATCGACACAATAATTCGAATGAGAAGAGAGAGAGAGTAGATTTCGCGGACGTCGCGGACTAGTCGCACGCACGCTACCTAAAACTCACCACGCACGCTGCGCGGGATCGCACGCAAAACAAATTACAAAGCGCAGCGCACTTAGCTGATTCGATGAGGATACGGTGGCCAACCGTATCCAGTCACGCTAAGACGACGAACTGCCTTTGCAACCGGTACAATAACATTTCTACTCGAATTTTCAATAGCCAATGCCAACTTCGCTTTATCACATTCAGCCTTTGCTAATTCTATAATTTTTGATGCAACACTAGTCCAAGTTATATCAAAACACTCGACAGCTTCAATAGCTGCATTTAAATGGCTTTATTTGGATTTGAAATCAAAAGATATCTACAAATTTATATAGTTATATAGTAGTTGTTATTGAAAGTTATATATATATATATATATATATTTTTATTTACAACTTATGTTATATTTGGTTTACACCTCCCGCCTCACTATTTGTGTCACGTGTCCAGTTTGTGTAGTTGATAATGTATGTGTTTTGGGTGTGTATGTGCGTGTGTGTGTGTGTTTTTTGTACATGTGTACGTATGTAGATGTGTCTGCAAATCTTGTGTCTCTGTCTTCTGCGCCTGTCTGTTCAGCTTTTCTTCCCATTTTTCTGTTGCTTAATCTTCTCTTCCTCTCTTTCTTCGAGATCTGCCTTTTCTATTTTTTTGTTTTTCTCTTTCTTGCTTATTTTCTTCTCGACTTCTTCCTTTGCTACTTTCTTTTGCCTTTTCACCTTTGCCTTTCTTTTATTTTTGATCTCTTTCTTGCTAATCATCTCAACTGTCTTTCTCCTTATTAGGGCTTTGACACCTTTTTTCTCATTTCCTATTGCTCCCTCTGCCTTTCATTTCCTCAGACTCACTTATTTTCTTTAGTATCTTCTAATTTGTCTTCTTGTTTTCCTTTTTCTTTCTCTTCTTCTTTTCACGTTCCAGAATAGTACCTTTACTGCCTCTCTTCTCTCTCTCTCCCTTCCTCCCCTTCTCTCTCTTTTTTCCCTATTGTTTTCGAAACCTTTCCACCCTTTTTCCTACCATTTTTCCCTCCTCGCTCCACCACCATTCTTCTTCCTCTGACTTTACCCCGTTATGACACATCTTTACCTCTTTACCTTTACTTTTTATTTCTCTCGCTTTCCTTCTTACTTTATCTCTTATCTTCCTCTGCTTCCACGTCCAGTCCTGATCTATGTAAATCTTTTTCTGTCCCAGCTTCTTTTTCCTCTGCATAATTCCTTCTTTTTGTTTCCATGAAGCGCATCTAATTTGTCACATCTTTTTTCCTCTTTCTCCCCGATCATCCCTCCCCGCTGTCCCTCCTATTCTTCTCAGATTCACTATACCCCCTTTCATTTCTAGTTCCTCCCATAACCAGTCCTCTGCCTCTCCCTTCTTTTCCTTTTTTAACCCACCGTCTAAGTCTGTCACTATTATATTGTTTATCCTACTTTCTCTATCCATTTTTTCTCTCATATACTCTATTTCTTCCTTATTGCCTACTTCTGTTCCTCTTTACTTCTCGCTTCCTCCTTCTACACTTTCTTTTAGTTTCACGCACTCTTCTTCCAACTAGTTCATCCTCTCTCCTCATTTTTCCTGCAGTTTCTTTTCTCTAAGTTCTGCTTTTTCCCTTTCTTCTTTCGTCTCTTTTTTTCTTTCTTCTCTCTCTCTCTCTCTTGTCCTCTCCTAACTTTTCCTATTTCTTTCTTCTATCTTTCTTCTCTTCTTTTCCCCTCTGCCTCCATTCTTTCCATTTTTTTCATTATTTATTAAAATATTTCTGTACATTCTCTCCTTTCTTTCTCCCATGCCTCTCTTAAATCCCTTATATCTGTCCGTATCTTTTCCATTATATGTTCTGCACCACTACTTCTTGCCACTTCTCTTATCGTGTTCTCTCATTTCTCCTCTAATATTCTCCCTCAGCCCCTCTCCGCTCTCTCTCCCCCTCACCACCTTTACTCTTTTCTTCTTTTCCTCCTCTGGGCCTTTCTTATCCATCCTTCCACTCTTATCTCTTAATTTTTCTGTTGTCACAAATCTTTCCATCACCAACTCGTACGCCTTAATTCGACTCTCTAGTTCTGCTCGTGATCCTATCTTTATTCCCTGTCTTACCTTTTCTGTCTCCGCCTTTACTTTTTGCCGCCCCTCCTCTCTGCCTGCCTTTCCCGCTTCCTGATTTTCTCTCCTAACCTCAACTTTTCTTTTTTTCTTTATTCCTCTCTCTCCGCTTTTTCCTGCTCTTCAAACCTCTCTCTCTCTACTCCACTTCTCTTCCGCCCTCACCCTCTTTTCACCTCTGTCTTTCTCCTCGAACACTTTTCCTCTCTAACTTTTTCACCAAAACTCGCACTCACAGCCAAGACACGTCCACTCCCTTCCACGAGTCGAAACCCACTCCGTTATTGAAAATTATATAAAAAAATATTTATTTGTCAGGTGAAATATTTACCAAAAACGGTGCAATTGATGTTTGCAAAATCTCAAATTTTTTTATGATTTTAATGCCGACTAAATCGTAAAATGCAGAGCTGTGTCTGTATTGAAATGAATTATTCCAGACACCATGTGCAAGTTCTTCATTACTCAAATCAGGAGATTTGTGTAAAATAGGTCCTAAATCAATTTATATTGATTCTGTAAAACATGAAACAATGTCATATGCATACGAACACTTACAATTTATGCACTAAAACTGATCTCATACACGTTCGACTTTTATGAGTTTGCGAGGTTGCTCTTTGCGGTACATCGGTTATCAAACACCTACGTGTCGAAGGTGGTCTCTCAGCTGGAAATATGAATCATATAGTAAGCCATTAGTGTTCACTCTTTTTAGTTTGCTACTTGGTTCTCTTACAAAATACCATTTCTCATAGTATAGTACAGCCTCTTCATATTCGAATAATTCAACTTGGCAGCTAGCTCTTGAAATTTCAATGAATAAATCCTATAGTAAAACAAATGTATAACTTATTATAAATAGCTGCGATATCAATTTTAATCAATTATTGCTAATGAAATGCTATAAAATGCCCACTAATAATAATAAATAGAAATATATCTACATTGCAACCCATTCACATCAATATATTAATATTCATACTTTCGAAATTGTACTCAATTTTTTTTTAGTAATTGTAAAATTAATATAATGATTTTAATGATGAAATTTATAGTATAAATTAATAATGCTATTTCCTTGATTACAAGTGGTGCATGAATGTAAAAGAGATAAATTTTGTCTTACGTAAAAGGAGAAGGTGTATTTAGTGTAAGAGACATTTCATTTTCTTTAATTATTACACATAAATTATTTCTGAAATCCGAAATTTTTTTACACTCTGAGTATTTGAACAGTATCATTTTTCCCATTAAACTTTTGCTTAACAGTTTGTATAAAGCTTTATTTTGTTTTACTGAAATGGAATATTTCAATATTGTTAATACGAGGGTGGTCCGATAAGTACTTAGCCTCACCGCTCGATGGCGCCACTCTCGCAAAAGAAATATTCTATCACCTAGTACAACCTTCTCGATAGTTACTGTCAAGATTTCAGCCGGATCGGAGTTGTAGTTTATTTTTGAGAGCGTGTGAAAGCAAGTGTGTCCGTTGATTTTTGAAAAATGGAAAAAGAGCAGTATCGGTCGGTGATTCGATTCTTGTTTTTGGAAGGGAAATCTCGCAGCGAAATCAAAAAGCGCTTGGATACTGTGTACAGTGACTCGTCTCCTTCGATGGCGACCGTCAAAAATTGGTTTAACGAGTTTCAACGTGGTCACACGTCGATTTTTGAAGAGCCACGTCCAGGTGCTTCTAAAACGACTACCACGGAGGATAACGTGACAAAAATTCACGATCTCGTATTGGCAGATCGACGATTGAAGGTGTGCGAGATAGCTAAGATCGTAGGCATCTCAAAAAACCGCGTGGGTCATGTCCTGTATGAAATTTTGGGCATGAGAAAGCTGTCGGCGCGATGGATGCCGCGTTTGCTCACTCCGGACAACAAGCGCAACCGTGAGACAACTTCAGAGCAATGTCTGACGCTGTTTAAGCGCAATCCGAAAGAGTTTCTGCGTCGTTTCGTGACAGTCGACGAAACATGGATCCACTGGTATACACCAGAGACCAAGGAACAGTCGAAACAGTGGACTTTACCTGGCGAAAGTGCTCCGAAGAAGGCGAAGACTGCCCCATCGGCCGGAAAGGTGATGGCAACCGTTTTCTGGAATTCATAAGGTGTGATCTACATCGACTACCTGGAGAGGAGCAAAACGGTCACAGGGCTGTACTATGCCGAATTATTGGGCCGATTCGACGTCGAATTGCAGAAAAAACGGCCCCATTTGGCAAAGAAAAAAATGCTCTTCCACCATGACAACGCACCGGCTTACACCTCCGCCGTCGCCGTGACCAAATTGGTCAAATTAGGCTACTAACTGCTGCCCCATCCACCGTATTCTCCAGATTTAGCCCCGTGCGACTTCTTTTTGTTTCCAAACTTGAAAAAGTCACTCGCCGGGCTGAAATTTGAGTCGAATGAGGAGGTAATCGCTGCCACGGAAGCTTGTAAAAATTTATATATATATTATAACTCAACATAAATATTATGCCGAACTTGAATTAAAGGGCCAACACAAACATGACATTTAAATGTCGGTAGAGCATATGTAAACAGGCAAACGACCAAGAGCTCGGGAACAAGATCATGGGAGTAACAAATTAAATTGGTTCTTACAATCAATTTACAATTTATTTAACTATGTTATGAATTACGTGATCACGCTTACACTATTCGCAATACTTTAATACAATACAGATTCTAAATTAAACGATTATCAGAATTATTACAACGTCATTAACCGACATGTCGTTTTCACTAAACTCTTTCTATTCTCCAATGAAATTATTAGAAAAAGTGCGTCTTACATTATTTTTGCTTATTATTGTGCAATAATCCACCGTTAGCAGACCAATCTTCCATTGTTTAAAGTGAAGTGGATGAGTTTCTCATAATTTTTCCTCAAAGTCTGTGGTGAACTTGCAGGTTCAGGTCGCTGTCAGTAGTTGGTAATTGAAAGATATCTGCGTACGCGTGTATATGCTTGTAACCGTCTCTCTATGAATCTGGTAGGCGGATAATCCTCGGCTAAAGTTGACTCACACACGACGTCCTTGTCACCGACAGCGAGTCTCAATTCCTTCTGCCCAAGCGCTAGACTGTCTTCTCTTTTAAAACCTCGGAGAGGGATTAAGGGGCGCTCATAAGCAATTCTGGGAAGAAATTTGGTGCGCAAGACGGTCATCAATAAGAGAGAGAGACTGCTCAATCTTATCAAAAAACGACTCAAAATCCCATTGTTACAAGCTTACTTTTCAGACCTCGAGGAAACGTATTTTTCAGACGGGTTAAAGAAGTTGGAGCATCGCTGGGCCAAGTGTATCAAACTAAAAGGAGACTATGTTGAAAAATAAAACGCCACTTTTCCAAAATTTTCGTTTTTCTTTTGTATGCTAAGTACTTATCGGACCACCCTCGTGTATAATATATATATATAGTAATCTCTGCAAAAAGTATCTATAAATTTCCGTTCAATATTGCAATAATTTTCAAAAAAATGTACACAGTATGAAAATAAAATAAGAAAAACCAATTACCATTTATCAACTAACAAATAATTTCACATAAAAAATAATAAAGGTTAATAATATACTAATAAATAATAGAAATTTGAAATCACTGCTCATTCTGCACGTAAATTTTCTTGAATAAAACAGTATCAAATATTCGATTAATATATAGGAGTATTTATTGAGAAACAATATATATCAACATAATTACTTTGACTATAACATTCACCCAACATACTGAGTTTTGTAAGAATAATACTGACAAATTTTTCCGTTTCGTTATTCGATTAGAATTTTTTGGTCTCTAGAGCTTGTGATGCATTAATAATTTCTATTTCGGATATATCATTAGTTGAGAGATAAGATGAATTACTAATGTTACTGACTGTACTTGCTATTGAATCATTAAGTACATCTTGTATTACATTGTGAGATGACGTTGATTCATTAATAATAATGATTGATATGTTATTATCTACATGATTAGATGCTTCATATGGTTTTGTTATCAGTTTAAAACCATTGTAATAATCTATAAATGATTGTTTCAATTCACAAGCATCCGGTACAATATTATTAATATCACAGATACTCAAGTTAATAAACTGTTCATATCGTATTTCTTTAACTGCAATAAATTACAAAGTAACTACAACGAAACATGCAATAAAAAACGGAACATGCATGCATGCATTTCACACTCATAAAAACACATATGCAATATTTGAGGTTAGCAGAGTTGACGACGCCGTAAAAAAGTTGAAATATAATATTATACTTAGAATGGAAATAACAGCAAAGGCTTTCCAAATTCCAATTCCTCAGAAGATGTTTTATTTTCTCATCCATGATGTCGATTCAGCAAATAAATAATATCAATAACTTACACTTGTATAACGTGAGCCCGCATCCCATGTCTGCTGAAATGCTAGAAGCGCGGGCAAAGAGATATGCACGGAGATACACGGTGCATATGAGCACTGAAAATCAAAGTGCTCACGAGCACAATTATTATGGGTGCATGACCGGTAGTTGAAGTAGCATGCGCGCCACCTGGCGAGTCTCAACTACACGCGTCACAATCCAAACAGTCTGACTTCTCGTTAGCCGTTCAAACTTTTCTCCGTGCACTGTATTCACCAAATTTGGCCTCTAGTGACTTTGTTTTATACCCAAATCTAAAAAAGTGGCTTGCTGGATAACGATTCATCTCGAATGAGGTGATCATAACACAATCAAATGGCTATTTTGAGAAACGTCTAAAATTTTTTTTTTTTTGATACCTTAAAAAAACTTGAAGGACGCCTGCTAAAGTGTATTGACCTAAAAGGAGATTATTTTGAAAAAAAAATGTTTTTCTATCTTTTTTTAAGGACTTATTGTCCCACCCTCATACATGATAATTTACATATTCATTAAAGTATGTAAAAACACTTTTGCTCTAATCTAAATATTTAATTATCTGCGTGTAAACACAAACTGAATTAATTTTTAAATGTGAACCAGGCTTAGCACTTTCTGATGATGTATAGAAAGAAGCAACATTTATTTTCAAACACCTAGAAAATGAGAAATTATTTTTTGTCTATAATAAATATTTTGAATGAAGATATAAAGTGCTGGATCGATAGAAAATATTTATGCAACTTATACTGTTGTATATAACATAGCAGTAAAATAGTGAATCTTGTTCGTCTGCACATTGTGTTTTAATTTTGAAAACATATTTTTAAGTGTAATTAAAAATATATATTACAATAACTTTTGATGCAACTGTATTAAAAATTATTGATTATACGTAATCATTCACTGACCAATTCACTTTTGAAACCTATCTTATTTTACCTGTCTTATTTTGAATATTTATTACTATATATTATAACGGCCGGGGCCGTTTTCGCGGAAGATTGTCCGCGCGCGAGGCCGAGCATGGCCAAGCGGGCAAGCGAGCGAGGAGTGAAGAGAGAGAGACAGAACGAGACTCGATTAGGCGCGCGCCGTAACGGTAGAGTGGGGAGAGCAAACGATTTTTGGACACTGGTACTGAGACCGGCGAGCTAAAGGGATCGCCACGTGCGCGCGTGGACAAAGAGAAAAAAAAAAAAGGAAAGTGACCTGACTTAGATAAAAGTGCGAGTGCGAGAGCAGATTAGGGACTATCCTCAAAGATCGCCGTAACTTGTGCGCTGTCGTCTTGAGTGGGCGATCACCAGGGGCAGAACTTGCCCGCCCGAACGAGGGCGATAACACGAGGCGAAGAGTAAAGGGTAGTCTGTCTGCAGCAGCTACTTCCCGGTGAGTTCCTTTCTTTTGACAAGTGATAACTCGGCGTGCGTTTAGTTACGCGAGCGAGCGTCTCTCTCTCTCTGGATTAACACGCGAAGCGAAATCTCGGCATGCGACGTTGTATGAAGAAAGAGTCCATACGAATAAATAAAGCTTGGTTTGATTTGATTAAGTGTTGACGTTGTGTTGGTCGTACCCAGGAAGGCATCTCTGTCCCTTCCCACGCCCGTGATTGTAACTCACGCACGCTCTCGTGCATTAGCCGTGCTTTCGCGATCCCTTTTCAGGGCAGCGCGTGCCCGCCCGTATTCGGCGGAACGCCAGGAAGCGGCTAGCTGATCGGGGCGGCGGTGAGCCCCGCACCGACCAGTGAAAGTAAAATCTTTAACGGGCTGTGAAAATAATCTAATCATTTTACGGACCGTTACAATATATAATTATATAGTATATATATATTATTACTATATATATATTATATAGTAAATCAGAGCTTTCTTTTTTATTTCCAAAACTAATAATAATTTGAATTAGGCTATACTATACATATGACTGCCATATAGTTGAAAATGAATTACCTTATAGAAATATACTTTCATTTTTTCTTAAATGATCTACCATATTGTCTAATTTTAATATATTACAGCGAAATATATAATATATTATTTTTAAATCCTAAATAAAAAGTACAAATATTCTTTAAGTGAGTTTTATGACGTTTGACCTATTTTTACTTTTAGTTTACCTTGTCTAAGCACTCTTTTATTCAATCACATGTTCAAATTTTTTAATTACAAAATATACCTATTTTCTAGACAAGATTATTTTATATTTTGATGAGTATCAAAACAATGTAAAAAAATGGCAAAAAATCACAATGTTTGTTCATTAAACTTTAGCCAAGTGAACATAATTAAATTAAATAATGAATACGTAATATTTTTTATACAATATTTCCTTAAAAATTGCCTTTGGTCATACACCAATCCTTTCATATTTAAAAACGATTTACAGCATATTCTCTGTTATAAATCTCACTATAACAAATTACAATTAATTAGTCGTTAAACATTTTATGCAACCAAATCCATTATGTTATGACAATGATATTGAATTAAAAAGTCTATAAAATAAATATATTCACCTCATCATATAAAAATGCGTGGGCTTTAAAACTCAATAACTTAGGTGAGTAATTTCATAGATCCTTAGTCGGTTTAATATTAGAACTATAAGGATATTAAAGATCAAAACTTTAAAAAAAATAATGGTACAAAATTTCTAATTTTGTAGTATATTTACGATAGAATATAAAAAAGTCTATTAAAATATGTGAAAGTTTTAAGTAAGATTTTTTTAACATATTCATGCTCTGTAACGTAATTTTAAATTAAGATATAAAACTTTAAAGTTTTAATAATTTTACTTTCCAGTGAGTAAATACTATTCATAAAAGCATATATATTTTAATCAGTTAGGCGTTCTAATTAATCGTATAAGGAAAGGTCCAACTACTGAAGTAGGCTTGTCTTAGCGATGTCTGATGGTCGACTATATAAGTTCAAGATTCTGTATAATTAGTCACTATTAATATTTGTTTTTAAAAAAATTAATGATTAATATTTTATTAATCTATAAGTGTTACTTTATAGGATATTTCTGACATGGCTACTGTAGCGGAAAACTACAAAAACGAAAAATGTTTAAAATGTAACATTTCCTTGCGCAACTTTCTTGAATCAAGTTGTAAAGGGATTAGTAGCGCAAAAGAAGTTGTAATTTTTTATCAATTTTCTATAACAACAGAAGTAGGCACATATCTATGTAAAAATGCAAGAAAAAAGTTATATTCGATGTACATAAAAGGTGCAAACTCACAGTGACCAATCAGATGAAACATGTACTACATCAATAGAAAGAGATTCTCATGATCCAAGCATTCGTATTACAAGAAGTATATCGAGTAATATTCAACCAGGTATCTTAGATTACAAAAACAAATTGATTTAATTCTTCTCATAGATTCAATAAGCTGACTCCCAAGTGACGTCACAATCACAGTCTCCTGGATCCGATTCGTATCAACCTTAAAATATGTAACAACCAGCCGTTGCTTATGTTTCATTACCTGCACCAAAATGTACTTTATGATATAATATTCCATTGTTTATGGACTTATTTATAACATCTCGTGTACCATATGAAGCTCGATTACATTGCTACAAAAATATGCAATATTACATACCCTACGGGGCTCGTGTTTATTCATAACATATTTTGAACAATCGATTTATCAAGATTATTTGAATAATCTTATTCAAAGAAATAATAAGAAAATAAGATTATTTATAATTTATAATTTTATAATTTATAATTATTTATTATTAATAATCTTATTATTATTTATATTATTATTATTATATATTATTAGATTATTGAAATAATCTTATTCTTATTATTATTTTTAAATGAATTTAATAGAAATAAGTTCAGAAAGTTCTTGAATACCTGTTGATAAAGTAGTAAATCTGATACAAGATTTAACATAAGAGAGTAATACAGGGTGTCCCATTTTAAAGGAACCATCCCGAAATTTTCTACGGTTGGCGTTCTACAAAAAAATTGTTCAGAGAAAAATTGTTTCGGACAATGAGGGACACCTTTCCCAGAAATCGGATTTGACCTTCAGATTTATTTTCAAGGTCATTTGAAGGGCAAAATCATTTTTTGAATAGGAACCTATAATTTTGATCCCGGATTCGGAAAGAGCGAGAAATTCTACGTTTAGATAAGGTATTATGTGTGGGGTACGGTCAATCCCCCCTTCTATCCCACCGGGGCAAGGGTGAGGTTAATAATAATAATAATGATAATAATAATAATAATAATAATAATAATAATAACAATAATAATAATGCTGGGCTGGTCCAGTGAGACGTTACACCTCACTTGGCAAATGCTAGCTTCCAACGTCCACGACCGTGCCCGGTAGAAACGTCGTCCGTGGCGTCAATGCTCTGAGCAGCAACGCTATAACGGACACGGCCAAGAGGAAGATATGGCTCACAAATGACAAAAGATAATGATATTCTGCCGATGTGCCCAACCATTAATCACTTACACACACCTACACTCACACATTACACAAACAGTCACACACACATGCCTTTTCGAATGAAGGGGATCCCTCTAATCGGGCTCTCCCCGTGAACGAAGTCCGGTTTTGCCACTATGGGCACTCACAATCACGCACACTCTACAAGGGTAACACTAAACACACAGGATAGCGGAGGGGGGACCTTAGGGGCCGTGCGTTGTTCCAGCGCGGTTCGAGGAGTCGTACCATAAGGGACCTTTAGCAAAACGGGACGAAACAAAAATATGAACATGAACAAAAAAAACAGATATACCTATGTGGTAACCCCTTCTCAGGGGGAATCCACCCCAGGTTCCGATCGGGTGAAAGCCCCGGTGGTCACGGGCAGCGGCACGGACTTTGAGGGCCGTACTTTGTGCACGGGGAAGAGGAGGGCGACACGAAACAACGACACGAACCAGAGCCTACTGAACGTAATAAGATGATAGAGGACGGATAGCATGTCGAGCAGCGGTAGCGGGGTGATCTACGCCTCTGCTGCTGTCAACCAAGAACCGACGACAGGACGAACATCCACAATGACAAAAGACACACGAGACGTGACGGAACTGCTATGGCTCATACAAGAGACGGCGACGAAAATGGCCAAAGCAGCAATCGTGCAATAGAACATGAATATGACAGTGAAGATGGGAATTAAGACAATTCTCGAGACTGTGGACATTGCACTGCACAAGTGATCGGATACAGTTTTGGAAAAACGTCCCCAAGACAACAGCAATACAGACACGACAGCGGAGAATAATGAAGAAACGCCACGGACGAAACGAAAACGTTCGCCGGTCGGAACCACGCCGGAACTCTCACAAAAGAAGCCACCGACGACAGAACCGACGGTAACACGAAAAAGATCAGACAAGACAAAAAAGAAAACGGACGTAAAGAATCGGTCTGACAGAGGCGGACCCGCCCACCCGAAAAGGGGTCTGGCTATCTTGATCAGGCTGGGCACGGACACGACGTACTCCGATATAGTACGGAAAATACGGACGACGATCGACCCGAAGGAGAGCCACGTGCAGGTGACAAACCTGAGGAAGACGAAGAACGGCTTATGTCTTCTGAAGCTACAGGTAGACGCAGACAAGCCGGACGGACGTGTGATGTTTGGACGACAGATCCAAGATGCGATCGGGGAAGCGGGCAGTGTCAGGGCCATGATCTCCAAGGTCCATTTGGAGGTCATGGATCTGGACAGCGTTGAGACTCCGAAAGACGTGACGGACGCGCTCAGACGAAAGACGGGACGAGACACGGACTTCCGAGTCCACATTTTCGGTCCAAACCGCGCTGAACAGTATATAGCGGTCTGCGAATTGGAATCACGGGAAGCCGATGCGTTCCATCGGTGTGGTCGGATCGGAATTATCTGGATGCATTACCGCGTTCGGAAACGACTGACGATGACAAAATATTACAGATGCCTGGGCTTCGGCCATGTGAAAGCTGAATGCACAAGAAAGGACAGGACGAAATGCTGCCGCAAGTATTGCACATCCGGACAGTACGCGACGGAATGAAAGAACAAGCCGGTCTGCCTACTGTGCTCCGAGGTTGGCATGGGGAGGTCGCCCACTTTACCGGAAGCGGCAGGCGTGCCGTGTTCCGGGCTGCGCTGAAAGAGTGCAGGGGACGGGCCGGAGGTCGGACAGAATAATTCAGAGAAACCTGAATGAAGTAGGACTGCAGACATGCTCCTACCTCAGATAGCCGAGGAATATGACGCGGACATCCTGATCCTGAGTGAACCATACAGGAGAAGGACGACCCAGACATACATCACAAACGAGACAGAGACCACTGTTATCTGGGTAAGGGGTGGCACCCAATCTAAGGTCTCCAATCGCGGTGTTGGGGACGACTACGTCTGGGTCACAGTTGGCACTGTCATTTACCTCAGCGTCTATCTGACACCCAACTGCACCGCGATGGAGTTCGAGAGAAAGGCGGCACTCCTAGAAGACGGGATCAGGGACCTGTCCGGGGATGTTATCGTTGCGGGGGATTTTAACACGAGGGCGACCGATTGGGGAATGAACGAAACGAATCGATGCGAACGACTACTGCTGGAAATGGCCGCAAGGCTCGATTTAGCAGTGGTAAATACGAGACATACTCCGACGTATAGACGGCCAGGTGTCGGAGACTCTACCCCCGACGTCACGATGACATCGGACAGAATCCTGCTACGGCTGAGGGGATGGCGGGTGATCGAAGACTACACGACCATCGATCACCAGTACATTGTCTTTCAAGTAGTAGGACAGCCGGGAACGAAACGAACGAGAACCCACCAACCCCCGCGGTGGAATCTACGTAAACTCGACGGACGAGAATTTTCGGAAGAGCTAATGGTAGCACCGGCTCCAGGGGAGAGAATTTCCCCCGAACTAACAGGTCGGGAAAAAGCCGAAAGACTGACATACAAGACGGCCAAATTAATAGACATGCTGTGCAGAAGCACAATGCCGAAACGTCGACAAATACAACAAAGACAACCACAATACTGGTGGACGAACGACATAGTTAAACTACGCAGAATATGCCTGACAAATCAGCGACAAGTGACAAGGGCAGGGGGCGGACCCAAAAGGGAAAACCTCTAACGGAAGACGCTGACGAAAGCAATACGAGACAGCAAGAAGCGATGCTGGAAAAATCTCTGCGAAAGAGATCCCTGGGGAACCGGCTACAAGATCATGTCCGGGAAACTAGGGGCCCGAGTCTCACCGGAACCTAAAGTTGCTGAAATAGCAGGATGGATTATTAACAGATTGTTTCCGACTCTCCCGATTAGTACAAACATGATGGATGACGTGTCGAACAAATGCTCCCCGCGTTTGCCGCTGAGGAGTTCATCAGAGCAACGAATGCGATGGAGACGACGGGTAAGGCACCGGGACCGGACGGAGTACTATCCGAGATCCTCCGGCTTGTGGCTCGTCTACGGCTGGAGATACTCCTCGACCTGTATAACACGTGCTTGACGACAGAAACGTTCAATGACCCGTGGAAGGTGACAAGGCTCTTTCTTATCCCAAAATATAGGAGCGATCCTGGCACGCCTTCGGTTTACCGATCGTTGAGTTTACTTGACACGACTGGTAAACTCTTTGAACAATTACTGAGACCGAGACTGATGGATGCGATACAGACCGGAGGGGGCTTATCTGATTTGTAGTTCGGTTTCAGGAGCGGTCGATCGACGATTGGAGCGATGCAAAAGGTGGTTTACTCTTTCCTGGAACTAGACAGACACTGCCACGCAGCACGACCTATAGTGTCGCTGGCGACGCTCGACATTAGGAATGCTTTCAACTCAGCCAGGTAGAAGGATATCTTGGAGGAGCTGAAAAGCAACTTCGGAATTTCGCTATACCTGCTTCGGGTTGTGAAGGATTACCTAAAAAACAGACGGATAACGTACGAGACGATCCAAGCCAAGTAACGAGACAGGTCACCGCTGGGATGGGACAGGGGTCGATACTGGGACCTGACTTCTGGAATGGCTTATACGATAGCTTGCTTCCGCTTGGGATGCCGGTCATTGTGACCCTTGGAGCCTACTCTGATGACGTGGCGGCGGTGATTACGGAGAGATCCCCCGAGCTGGCGTAGCTGGCGTTGAACCAGACCATGAGACGAGTCGAACGATCGATGACAGACCACGGACTACAACTCGCAACAGAAAAAACGGACCTGATGTTTCTCACGAGAAGACACATACAGACGATACTGCACATGAGGGTGGGGGACATACGAGATGGAGACCAAGAGGAAAGTCAAGTACCTTGGGGTAACCCTCGATATATATATATAAAGATGACCTTCTGGCCTCATATACAGAAAACAACCCGGAAAGCGGCAGAGAGGATAGCATCCTTGAGTCACCTGATGGCAAATACGACGGGACCGAGATCGGGAAAACGACGACTGTTAATGGCGACAGCTCACTCGATCCTTCTATACGGCGCAGAAATATGAGCAGACTCCCTGAAGACAAAGAAATACTGTATGTCGATGATGATGATACAGAGACAGGGCGCACTGCGAATCGCTTGCTCTTATCGAACAGTCTCTGCGCAGGCTGTTTTGGTGGTGGTCGGCGTAATACCCGTGGATCTTCTGGCCTTTGAACGCAAATGGATCTACGGGAGCAGCGCAGACATAGGACGAAAGAACGCGGCAATCGCTAAGCGAGACAGGACAATTGACATTTGGTAAAGCCGATGGACAGAGGAACGAGGTGATAACTGGATGAGACGATTGATACGGGACTTGAGGCTGTGGCTTGAAAGGAAATTTGGTGATGTAAATTTCTACGTCAACCAGCTCTTGACGGTCCACGGGTACTTCCGACGGTACCTTTACAATATGAACAGACTACAAACACCCAACTGTAAATACTACGGACACGAACGAGATGACGCGGGACACACGTTTTTCGCATGTGACCGCTGGACAAGACTCAGACAGGAACTGGAACGATCGGTCGGTAGCATCATTAATAATAATATTGTGGCCGTGATGCTGCGTGAACCCGAATGGTGGCGCTTAGTCGCTACCTATACGGAAACTGTACTGAGACGTAAGAACGCGGACGGCTGCCTGACAGATGACTGAGCAGACGAAGTGACGCCACGTAAAGAGATACGGAGGAACGACACGAACGGACGAACACAGACAGAACCTCCTGTCAGAAGTAATATCAACATAGTCCCTGGCTAGGGGAAGGACACCAAGGAGTGGGTAGGCCTGTTTTTTCGGGGAGTCCCACATAACCCCTCAGTCAGAAGACTAAGGGAAATCCGCAAAAAGGATTCCGTAACTCTTTGTTAAAAAAATAATAATAATAATAATGATAATAATACCCGAATACCCAAGATAAATAAAAGTCGATTATCAAGGTCGTTTTTGACTTAAACATAACATGTGTTCGTGCCACATTTAGTAACGTGAATCAATCTAACCAATGTATGTAAAGCGGGAGTGTCCAGTCTATCTAGGTAAGGTAAGAATGGTGAGCCGATCAAGACAAGACGTTAGCTACCCAGCGAATGAAGGCAAGGTATTAATTACCCAGTCAATTGAGGCAAGATGGGAATGCCCAGCCAATGAAGGCGAGGTGTTGATTACCCAACCTATTGAGGCAAGGTGGGAATGCCCAGCCAATAAAGGCAAGGTATTGATTACTCAGCTAATTAAGGCAAGGTGGGAATGCCCAGTCAATAAAAGCAAGGTATTGATTACCCAGCCAATTAAGGCTAGGTAGGAATGCCCAGCCAATAAAGGCGAGGTACTGATTACCCAGCTAATTAAGGCAAGGTTGGAATGCCCAGTCAATAAAAGCAAGGTATTGATTACCCAGCCAATTAAGGCTAGGTAGGAATGCCCAGCCAATGAAGGCGAGGTATTGATTACCCAACCAATTAAGGCAAGGTGGGAATGCTCAGTCAATGAAGGCGAGGTATTGATTACCCAGCCAATTAAGGCAAGGTGGGAATGCCTAGCCAATGAAGACAAGAGGATGACTACATATAGAGTTATGGTCAAGGTTGTAACACAAACATTTATCTCATAAAATGTTCAAAAATACCGCCGTTCAAATTTCTGCAGTGTTGAATTCTACGTTCAAAGTTTTCAACTGCGGACAACAAAACGTGACGCGGAATAGCTCTACAAGCTTGTATGATACGTTGCATCATATCTTGCCGTATTGTTGGTTGCTGTGCATAAACACTTTTCAAATAGCCCCATAAAAAGAAATCTGGACTTGCTAGATCTGGTGATCTTGGACACCACTCAGTAATGTCATTACAAATGCCTATCCATCGTCTTCGGTATCGTTGGTTCAAGAAGTGACGAACTATTAGTGAGCGGTGACAGGGTGCACTGTCCTGTTGAAGCCATAATCGTCGTCTTGTGTCCGAGTCCACATTTTCCAATAATTCTAGTAATTCATTGTGCAGAAAATTAAGATATACTGCGCCGTTGACATTCCCATCGAATGTAAGGTCGCAAAAAATAAGGTCCTATCAGATAACCATTTATTATACCGCACCAAACTACGAGGCTCCATCTATGCTGATTATCAACATGACGTACCCAATGAGGGTTCTGGATAGACCAATATGAATATTATGGCGATTGAGTTGCCTATTACTATGAAATGTAGCTTCGTCCAAAAACAGTACGTATCTGAAAAATTCAGGATTTTCACGAATTCTTGCTTGTACTCAATTACAGAATTCAAGTTTGCAGCGGAGATCATCTGGCATCAAAGCTTCAGTCAAAGTTATGTGATACGGATGAAATGTATGAAGCCGCAAAATTCTACCGGCTGTTGTTCTTGGGATTCCAATATATGTCTGAATTCCACGCAGAGATATGATGATCCAAATCAACCATTGCCAAAACAACGAGAATTCGTGGGTCATCGTTATTCTGTCTCATAGTGCGATGACGATTTCTGCGTGTTCGTGGTCAACGTCTCTCTCTTCGTTCAATGATTCGGATTCTTACGTGGTTTAGGTACCAAAGCCTTCCTGGGTAATTTTGACGGTAATAACTTGCTGCAGCACGATATCGACCTTGACATGCCCCGAGAGATAACAGAATGTCAACATTTTCATTTCTCGAATAATCTGGCATATTTGGCCCTTTTGAGTCGCTAGACACTAAGAAATTTCCACGTGAACTATCCTGAGAAGGACTGTTCACGAGTCACCTCTTCCATTATTAATACTAAAGAAGTTATTTTCCGATTTAGTTGAAACTCTGTAGGCTTGTCCGGAATCACACCAGAAAAGAGAATAAAAATAATTTGTTTTCCTACAAAATTATTTTCAAAAATTGATTCTACGGGAAAAAATATGAAAGAAACGTATGTAACGTTTTTTTATCAGACTTCAAATGATTACTTTTCGATAATTTGTTTAAATAACTTTTAATAAATAATTGTAAATGGCAAAAGAAAAAACACGGGTATTTTTTTTCGACTTACCTGCGATTGGCATAGTTAGTTTGGCGCTATCTTGCCCAGGTTTGGCAAGGGCCTTAATGGATTAAGACAATGTGAGAGTGACCAGTTTAACTTTCTTTTCAAATCCGAAATAAAAAAATTAGGTGTTTTGAGTAGCCGACTTGGTAACCAGCCAAGTTAGGCAAGCTTATTAATAATAATGAAAGCTTATTTTACATTTTTTATCCATTTTTCAAGGCTTTATTCAAGGATTCATTCAAGATTTATTGAAGATTACGTACAATTTTATTTCATTTAATCAACGAAAGTTTATTTTTTATTTTTCAGCTTAGACGCCGTGTAAACTTCCTAATTGTTGTTGACATTCTGTTATCTCGGGGTGTATTCGTGTTCGACGTCTCTCTCTTCGTTCAATGATTCGGATTCTCACGTGATTTGTGTACCGAAACCTCTGTGCTGCAGCAAGATATTACCGTCCAGTTATTGGGTTGGGGGGGGCAAGATATTATCAGCAAGTTATTGGGTTATTACAATTAATCTTACCCTTGCCCGATCATCCCTGTGCATAGATGAAGAAAATAATAAATTTGACCCCTACATGGCCTTACGCGGGGTGGGGGGGGGGGGGGGTTAACCGCACTCCACACATAATACCTTATAAGAACGTAGAATTTCTTGCTCTTTCAGAATCCCGGATCAAAATTATAGGTTTCTATTAAAAAAATAACCTTCAAAAATAAATCTCAAGGTCAAATCCGATTTCTGCGAAAGGTCTCCCTCATTATCTCAAACAACTTTTGTCTGAATAATTTTTTTGTAGAACGCCAACCGTAGAAAATTTCGACGTCGTTTCTTTAAAATGGGACACCCTATATATCATTGCTAAATGAAGCTACAGCATATCACTTGAGCAAAGATCGCTTTAAAGCTCTGACAGGCTTAACTTCCGAAAACGAAAAAATTGAGTTCATGTTTGAGATCATTAAAAAACTTATATCAAATTGAATTTTAAATCAAATCAGCCAATCAAAGGGTCCAACCTGCCCATTGTACGCAAATCACTAATAGCGATTTGCGTACATCACAATATATACTGTAACAGAGCATTTATTCATAAAAACTTAGTACATCGGTGACACATAGCATGATGATTTGCAGTACAATATCATTGTTCACTTGATCTTGTATACTGTTTTTTTGGTGAGTTGAGTATTACAACTCCTCACTGGTCGCATTCCTTACTGTACAACGTATCCCTGTAATTTAAACTTATTTGACGTACATTTACTTATGTTTGAACAATCTATATTAACGTAACTATCTGCAGCAGTATATTTTCCTTTGTATGGAACTCTTTCGTGTACCGACTCCCGTTCTCTCTCTCACTCTCACTCTCCCTCTCTCTCTCTCTCTCTCTCTCTGATTTTTTTTCAAGTGAAAATTTCTTGGAGGACTAGATAAAAGTGTATTTATTTTCGATTTTTGAAAAAATAAATAGTGCGCGCTCTGTCCAGCTATGAAATTTATTTTTAGGTGACCGACGTTTCATTCGCTACTTCTATACTCTAGCCTTTCTATGCCCGAAAGCAAACCTGAGAACTATATCGATTGTCTTTTGCTTTTGCGATTTTGCGCACGTTTTCAACCCATATTCACTTGTTCCCCTTGTCTCTCCATTACAAATCGTGGTGACGGTGAGCCTCGCACCGAGAAACAATTTTACTAGAGACAATATTTCAAGTGAGGTCTAAGAAATTTTATATTAGTTGTTATATAATAATATACTTTAAAATAATAAGATTAATATCAAATGCTTAAAAATAATACAGGATTGCGGTTAAAACTGATTTGATCATTTAAAATGAGTTTTTCCAACATCTTCTCTATTATTCTACAGTTGATAAATGAATTTTCAATCATTTTACATAAAAGTGATTTTTAAAGCCAATAATAGCTTCATTATATTTGTGGTTTGTTGGAGTTATATTCGTATGTGTGTATGACTCTACTCCAGACACGTGCGGGTGTATGTGAATTCGAGGTATAGATGTATGCGATGCTACATGCTCTCTTATCAGAGCGAGTCGGACAGATGAGCTCTAGGATCGCGTATATGCGTGGCATATAATAAACTAGTAAATTTCAAATAAAATTTCTTTGTAACCTTTATTATTTCTACCTATCCTTCTTTTATCAATATTAATGTATAATGATCTTGTAATGAAAACCATATTATATATTTAATTATCTTAAGTAAGAGAATTGTTTTTCTATATCGATAAATTTCTAAATAAATGATGTATATTTCACTTAAAAGTTGATTTGTAATTACGTAAACATAATTATCGATATTATCATCATGTATTTTGATAGTTATGAATACACACACAAATACACACACATATACATATATATGTATATATACTTTTTATAGTCGTAATCAACTGACAACACTGCCTCGAGAAGTTTGTCGGCTACCATTGCAAACATTGTTGGTGGCATACAATAGATTGGAGGCTCTGCCCGACGAATTAGGAAGGATGACTGTTTTAGCTGAACTTGATGCCGGTTGTAACGAAATAACTAATTTACCATCCCGTATGGGTGATCTTTCTCAACTCAGGTGTTTGGATCTAAGGTGTAATCTACTAGTTCAAATTCCTATAGGTTAGAAAAAATTATGTACAATCATTTTTTTTCCAACCATAACTTAATCAGTTTATAATAATATTTTATTTCAGAATTAACATACCTGAAACTCATCACATTTGATATTAGCGGCAACCGAATATCCGTTTTACCTAATGAACTCAGAAAGATGAAAAGTTTGGTTGATTTCAAATTATCAAATAATCCATTGACTTCACCACCTGCTGCGGTAATCAATATTTTTGTATAATTTTTATTAATCAATGTGAGTAGTTGATCAGTACAATAAATGAACATTCGTCAATTAAAGGACATTCATGAATAATGATTTAAAAAATTATTACAAAATTTTCTTATTTTTTATAAATATAAATGTTAAACTCGGCGAACAATATAACTTTTTTTAATGATTACAAAATTATCAACTCATTAAATAATTCAGGACTTTATTTAAAATTCGTTCAAACTGGAAAGTTATTTCATATTATTTTTATGTAAGAAATATATAAGCTTTATAGAAACTGCCTATACATATACCCAAATACAAGGGTAGGTCAATAAGTTCTTAGAAAATCCAAGATATGGCTCTCAAAGCATTCCAACTTATGTTGCACCAGCAAGCGTCACTATTAAATAGAGTGCTGCCGAAGTTTCAGCCAGATCCATCGAATAGTTTCATTTTTATCATCGATCAAAGTAAACGACTTTTGTTTCTTGTTAAGAATGGAAAAAAGTGAGTTCCAAGCGGAATTAAAGCGAAATAAAAATAGAGCGGTATAATAACATTTCTATTTAAAAGACCTTACACCGAATGAAATCAAAGCTGAGTCAGATGCAGTTCATGATATATCTGCCCCTGTGTTTGCAACTGTTTACAATTGGGTAAATAAATTTCAACGTGGGCATACATCGATTGCAGATGAACTTCGTTCAGGCCATCCTGTAGACGTAAATACTCCGAAAATGATCAATAAAATCCACGACATGGTGTCGAATGATCAAAAAATAAAATTGCGCGAAATAGTTGAAACCATAGGGGTTTCAAAAGGTACAGTCATTTCGATTTTGCTGAAAAATTGGACATGAGAAAAATGGTACCCCGGGGTAAGAGGGTCGATTTGGCACCCGAGCTGGATAATAAAATTAACTATTTTGATGCATTCTATATCCGAAAAGATTAAGTTTGCCGCCGACCGGAACTTCCTAGACCCCTCCCAAGCCTATCTACATACAAAAAACCAGTGTTTTCACGTTTTATTTTTTTTCTCGGGTTGAAAAAAAGATGTCGACACCGGGTTGACGGCATTATTTTCTTTGAGTAATTTCCTTTCACTGTGATTTTTTTCAGGAATATATATATATAGGAACTGACCTAAAAAAAATATTTAAACTTTTAAATCGCTCTAGATTCAACCCACATTGCGTTTCAGGCACGAATTTTTGTGAGGAGGTTCAAAATTGTATACTTTACCCCCCCCCCCCCGAATTGGTTTCAAATCGCTAAGAATGGTGGGTCATAGTTAAAAATCCAAAAAACCCGTTTTTTTATTGTTTTTCGATGATAGCGCTCCAACAGGAACAGCTAGGACAAAACTGATGTTACCATTGTGTTCTACGGGAAAAAATACATCGAAAACATGTATCACTTTACCTCCCAATCATTCGCGACTAGGCTTTACACACAAGAAGAGAAGTGTAGACTGCAGCAGGCTTACCAACAAAAACTCCCATTTTTATACTTTGGTCTCCATATCATTGAACACAAATATTTATGATGATTGTCATGTTCATTTTTACGTATTTTTTCCCGTAGAACTCGATCGTGATATTAGTTTCATCGTATCTCCTTTTAATCAAGCGGTAATGGCCGATAATTACTGGAAAATGGCTATAAAAACCAAGTTTTTGCTCAAAATTTTAATCTTAACGTTAATCCGTAGCTATTATTCAACTTTTCAATCTATGCACACTCGCACATGCACATATACAGGCAGGTACACAATAATATATGGTATATATAATTTCGATTTATCGATTTATTTATCTATACATAAATGATTATATATACAACTTAACACTTATTTCGATGAAAAGTATTAATCATCATCATCAGAGTTTTCTTCAATCACGGGATAAACTTTTTCATAACTGAATAGTTCAGTCAATATTCCGGCAGGATTAACTATCCGCGATAAATACCTAGCATAACTTAAGTAGTATATCACAGCAGCGACATGCGAGCAGCAGCCAACAGTTCTCTTACCATTCGCGCAAGAACAACAGTATCGTTTGATACCATTAATACCATTAGTGTTGGCAGAATAGTCTATATACGCTCTATAAATGTTGCGGTTAACATGTCTGGATTGTACTTCAAATTTTGTAATGTTGGGCTTTGCCTTCAAATAATGTAGCATGAATGTATTGTCCTCCTGAAGCAATTCAGCCAAGTATGAAACAGCTTGTGTCAATTGATACGTTCCTGTAAATAGGATTTTCAAATCGTTTAACGTCATTCTAGGAAAATCTGATAAGTCATTTGATGACAACTGCTGGAATGGTACTTTTCTAGCGTTCCACTTTTGTTTCTCAACTTCGTCGGTTAAGGAGTTTTTTTCAATGTTCTTTGTAAGATTGATTCTGTCAATAATTTGATCCAACATTCCAGCGTCAGAGTTCAATCTTTTTCCAAACAAATTTTGTAATAAACAAGCAATTCTGACGTATATTCCAGCCTTTGGTAGCATGGAATTGTGAAATTGGTGATGCAGGAGCTTGTTTTTTTGACCAATAATTCCATGAATTGCTTCAACGACCCATCTAATCTTTGTTACCATTCGGGATGAGTTTGATTCTTTGGTAGAAAGTTGGTTTTCTTTTTTACCTTTTAGAGCTGGCATCAAAACAGTGAATCCTTTCTCGGTTAATTCATCTACAACATCCCTAAAGCCTCTATCTAGGATGAAAATATCACCCTTCTTCAAAATTCGACTCAATCCGTCAGGTTGCTTCAATATTTCTCTTAATATTTGTGCATCATTGAGGTTAGCCGTAAAAGGTCCAGGTTCCTCGACTATATAACCATTTGTAGTACAAATAGTAAATGGTTTGCACAGTGGAGTTTTTTTCTGCCCCGAAAATGACTTACGTTGATAAAAGTTATTACTACTCTTTTCGTGGCGTAAGTAAGTCCCATCACATATCAACGCTAGTATTCCATCTCTTATATTGTGCAGCTTTTTTGCAACTTCAGATGTTTGGGAAAGAAAAAATTCTCTAGAATGAGCACTCAATCCAAAATGGTTTGGCAATACGTGTTCTTTAAAACATTTCAAAACAGAATTAATAAATTCTGTGATTTGTTTCTCTTCAAGATCAAAAATCGCCGAAATACATTTATCAGAATTGCCAGTTTTCATCTTGAATAAAAAAATTACTAAAGCTTGGAATATACTTCGATTTTCAGAGGATCTCATAGATGTCATCAAACTTTGAAGTTGTTCAATATCCTGCCGCGTATAACCCGTAAGAGCTTTAATGCGTTCATCGGAAATGTGGCAATTTCCTATCTGATCATGAAGCCGAGAGTCTGCTCTATCCGACAATACATCCATGAATTTTATAAGTTCTGTGGCTGCTACGCTACTTTCATTGGAAAAAATCACTAATCTTTGTAATTCATCTTCATAAAATTTTTTATTTATTAAATGATCACGACAACATCTATTATTTTGTGGAATGAAAATTTTTCGGGCGACAAATGCTTGCATTCGAGCTTCAAATGGCACGTGTTGAATTTCCTTTGTACAATTTGTACATTTGGTTTCCTTTGTACATTGGCACGTAGATTTGCACATAAAACAAAATCTATGGCTTATAACTACTCTCGAAAAGGGCATGGTAACGTACTCAACCTCATATTTTGAGGGTGGAACATAAACTGAACTTTCACTAGAGTTACTTTGTGTATCAATTGTTTGTGAAACTTCATTGCTTTGACTTCCTGATGATGCTAAATTACTCATTAAATTGTAACGGGGGCAGCGCCTTATTCGGCACTGACGTCACTAATTTATTAAGGGGAGAGTAAGAGAGGCACTTTCGCTCTTTAACAATCGGGGAACGAGAGGATAGGTCGAACGAATAAATAATTTTCTTTGCTTGGAACGTTCAACTTAAATCTATTCAGACAAACAAATACAAAATCAGTTACAATAACGTTTACATCACGCGCACATATACAGAACAACTTAAACTAACGCGGGAGGACGAATGGCCCGGCGACTAAATCGCCTTGGCCATTTACCTTCTTACAAAGGAAAGAATACGTTGAAACCTCTCTACCGCATTACGATGAGCGTAGCCGGCAAGTGATCGCCTGGCTACCTATCGTTCCTACGCGGCCGCGCATCACCATGAGAGAGAGAAACACCGGGGGAGAGAGATAACCTGACCTTTGCCCTTGGCGATGAGCCGGCAACGGGGAGTTGATCTGGCCGCTGGCTGGATGTCTTCCTCGGCATAGCCCGTGGTGAATCCCCTGGAAGTCATGCCGTGCATGGCGGCGAGGGCGACACTGAATGCCCTGCTGCAGGTGTTGCCTCCACACGTTGCCTCGGCTCGCCCTGGTCTGGTCACTGCTGCTCGTGTACTTCTTCTCTCATTGCGCTGCTACTTCCAACTTCTCTCCTCAACTTTCTTTCGAGAACTACCTCACTCTAGTAAGGCTCGGCTGCGACTCTCTCACGCACTAATTCTTGCGCGCATCTTGCAGTCGCTCAGCGGCGCTCGCTCCTCTCCCTACCTTGACCTATTAGTTAGGCGGCACGCGACGCGTCGCTTATCGGTCACGCGTTGCGCGCCTGCCAATCCCTGCATAGGCCTAATACTCTCTTTCTCTCTCTCTCTCTCTTTCTCACTCTCTCTCTCTCTGTCTCTCTCTACCTCTCTCTGTCTCTCTCTACCTCATAGTCGCTGCGCTCTTGTTTCTTCGGGCGCTCTCAATCTTGCTCGGCAATCTTCGGCGGCTGGAAAAACATAAAGGCCAGTGGTTAGGCGCAATAAATATATGCGCCGAACGCTGACCACGTCGCCATGCCGAGCGATAAGAGGGAGAGAGAGAAGAAGGGCAGACGAAGAGCAAGCGTACTGCTTGCTCTCGTCACAAAATCATGATTTTGACTATCGGTTTGTGGTTCATCAACAATTGGAATCGACTCACTACTGGATATTTCATCAATTGCTTCCTCTAATGGTCGTAAAGCATCGTCCTCTATTTCTTTAAACGACGAAGCAGCTTTTTTTTTACTCGCAAGAGTACGTAGTAGAGCTCGACAACTATAACAAATTGAGTCACCACTTTCAACATGAAGATCGTATGTTTTGCTAAAATCCTCAGCGGCTTTTCTATCCTCCAAATATAAGGCCGAACCACTAGTTTTGCGAATAAACTTTTGACATTTAGTGCACTTTGCTTCGTTCCTTCTCAGAGCTATTTTCTTGGGCGGTGGTTCATAATCAACATTATCCATTTTTTTGTACTGTGGAAAACAATAAATGTTATCAATGAAAAAGTACATTTGATAAATCACGATAGGTTGTAAAAAATTAAAATTTTTTGAAATAGCATCCAGAATATTCTCATGAATGGCAGTTTTGGAGGATGGATAGAATTGAGAAAAACCATCCCGCAATTGCGGAATGTTGACTTTTTGTATGCAAGAATACATGTATATTTAATTTTATCATAGACTATGTGATATTTTTCTCATTTACCCACCTATATATATATATATATATATATCTATATATAGGTGGGTCATTCCAACAGAAATCGTAAGATTCTTTGCGCACGTGAATCAACCACTCTTAGGGTTTTATTTGTCTTGTCATAAGCTTTAATTTGAGCCCTCGTTCGTTATTTGCATTAGAACCGGCGATATAACGCTCAGAAAATGGCGATTTTTTCGAATATCAAAAATTTTTTAGTTAAATTAAAAAATTCGTATTGCTTCTTTTTCCTCGAAAATCTCTTTCTACACTTATGGTCAATTGTATGTCCGAAACATTGGATGATTGAATAAAAAAAGTTGAATAAATTAGCTATTCAGCTACTTTATTCAACTTTGGTAACTTTCAGTATTCTTAGTTGTAAGATTTTAAGGTACCAAACCATTCTAGAAGCCCTTTACAACAGCCATTCATAAGAATTTCCCGGGTGGAATGAAAAAAATTTTTTTTAAACTACCATGAAATACATTTGAGAATTACTTTAAAGATTGAGTTATGGGTATTTGTTTAAAAAAATTTAAATTAACTTATTATCAGAAGAAATATCTAAACGTTTAATAAAAATTACTGTATCTCAAACTGTTAAGAGAATTTAAATAATAAATGATATCTATTATAAATGTGATCAATGAGAGGGTAATGGTGAAGTTACATACAATGATCCGAATGTGCATGAAAAAACCTTTACTGGCAAGACCGTTCACAATAAAAAAAATGTAAACAGTTCCAAAATATTATATAAAATTGTACTGAATAAATATCTTTGATTATGCAGTATTTGAAAAAATAATTAGACCAATTTATTATAACAATATTCATGAAAAATTGAGAATGAAAGTTTAGTTTATTTGAATATTGAATAGAGCTCCAACATAATGCCGAGTTTTTCAATAAAAAATAATAAAATGATTATAATTCTTGATTCATCTTATGGCAGCATATATATATATATATATATAAGCGAATTTCATCAATGTACTATTTCCAAAATTTAATTAAGCTTGATCTATACAATCTATCGTGACCAATAGCGCATAGTCCAATTAATTTATTACTTTTGACACTAGCTCTATTTGACACACACACAGGAATTTATTATTAAATATTTAGATCTTCGGTTTTTGTTGAAAAACTATTAATATTGAAAAATTGCAATAAATGTTGGTGTTATATGCTAGCTACTCAAGTGATACTTCAATTATTCAATAAAAAAATTCATCAATCAGTTTCAAGTTCTAACTGATCAACTCAGCTTCTAGATTGTAAAACCTGACTGATACACTCTTGTGATGAGCATTGAAATATTTTGAACAATATTACAATCGAATGATGCATAATTTCAATTCTCAGCACTTGCAGTACTTTATACTGTGCCATAAAGATTGTTGGATGATTGCTAAAAGATTGCTAGGAGATTGCTTGCTTTGGCTGTAGCTCTAGTTAAATTCACAATTCTTTCCGTAGAAAAACTACAAAATATTAGTTATTCTAATGAAAATATCTATGCAATTCAACAATCAAAAGAATAAGCTTCTATAAAATACTGTTAATAAATCAGAAAAATTTACAATGCTTATACTTCTCAATTTCTGTATTACTGATACTTAAAAAATTTTTTATTAAAAATACTGATACCGACTACCACCTGTGCACCGGTTATTCTCAATTGCCTCTGCAGTATGCATAAAGCCAAATATATTTCATGTATATATATTGATATTGACATTCAATACTCAATATCCAAATAATCAGAAGATTCTTTTCAATCAATTCACAATAAGATAGTTTTATTCAATTCTTACCAGGATATATCTCAATCAGCTTTCCAAAGGTTCAGTATACCATTGAAGTTGTAGTATTGACTAGATAATTTATCAAGCATTGCCTAATAATAAGGCCAATTGACAATTTAACCCATGTTTTTATTATAGTTCAAACACATTTAATATTTAAGCAGTTAATTATCTGATAAAGTTTTGCAGCTTGCAACCAATCTTGTAACATATGTATTCTGATTATTAATAATATGGAACTGTAAATTAATCTGAAAAGATAATGTTTTTTTATAAGAATAAATATAAAATATATTTTATTGTGTTATATCTTACCTCAACAGGCAGTAAATTTGCATTCTATTATTTGATTTTGACATGAAGTAATACACAGATTGAAAATACACTGATAACTAGCTATTAGTAATGCATACCGTCACACTGCCGATCAGAGGTATAATGTCTACTTCTTAGGGCCGTCACAGAACGATTCTGACACGGACGATATGACATAAATTCTGACACGGGGAATATGTATAAAACGTTGTTTTTAAGTTGAAAACTCCTCGGAACGCTTAAATAACCATCTCAGCAACATTCTTATGCACCAATTATGATAATAAAATATCTCAATGATTTTTCGTGACCTTTTTTTTGAATTACACAAATAATGACATGCATAACCGTTTTATTCATGTCATTCATATAATTTGAAAACTAACATTTCGCACATAATTATTAAATATATTCTATTGCTATTATTGTGTCTGTAAGATGTTAATTTACAGCTCTCAAACTTTTTCAAGGTTACAATTGTCATGTTATGCATACATTGTATGTCAGAATTTGTGACATTTCGTGAATGTCAGAATTGTTCTGTGACGGTCTTTATTCTACTGAGCAGTGAGTGACGTTATAGGTTATGGCGCTATATATGTACATATGTAGTCTCTAGTGTCAGTAGTATCACCTATAGTGAATCGAGGGACAGTGATGCCGGCGTCATTTTCAGGAATGACGAACAAATTGATAGATAATAAATAGTATAATATATATATATATATATATATATATATATATATATATATATATATATATATATATATATATATGTACGTATGAGTCCATGAATAATTTTAAGAATCCACTTCTTATACTAGAAAAGTATTACTGTGCTCATACGTGAAAAGTGAGTTATATTAGATTGAAAAGGCGTGATCAAAGCCTAAATTAGTGTAATATCATATGAATGTCCGTACATACGTATACGTATATGTTCGTAGCTGTGTGTGTATATATTTGCATGCCTGTATATGTGCATGTGCGAGTGTGCATAGATTGAAAAGTTGAATAATAGCTACGGATTAACGTTAAGATTAAAATTTTGAGCAAAAACTTGGTTTTTATAGCCATTTTCCAGTAATTATCGGCCATTACCGCTTGATTAAAAGGAGATACGATGAAACTAATATCACGATCGAGTTCTACGGGAAAAAATACGTAAAAATGAACATGACAATCATCATAAATATTTGTGTTCAATGATATGGAGACCAAAGTATAAAAATGGGAGTTTTTGTTGGTAAGCCTGCTGCAGTCTACACTTCTCTTCTTGTGTGTAAAGCCTAGTCGCGAATGATTGGGAGGTAAAGTGATACATGTTTTCGATGTATTTTTTCCCGTAGAACACAATGGTAACATCAGTTTTGTCCTAGCTGTTCCTATTGGAGCGCTATCATCGAAAAACAATAAAAAAACGGGTCTTTTGGATTTTTAACTATGACCCACCATTCTTAGCGATTTGAAACCAATTCGGGGGGGGGGGTAAAGTATACAATTTTGAACCTCCTCACAAAAATTCGTGCCTGAAACGCAATGTGGGTTGAATCTAGAGCGATTTAAAAGTTTAAATATTTTTTTTAGGTCAGTTCCTATATATATATATTCCTGAAAAAAATCACAGTGAAAGGAAATTACTCAAAGAAAATAATTCCGTCAACCCGGTGTCGATATCTTTTTTTCAACCCGAGAAAAAAAATAAAACGTGAAAACACTGGTTTTTTGTATGTAGATAGGCTTGGGAGGGGTCTAGGAAGTTCCGGTCGGCGGCAAACTTAATCTTTTCGCATATAGAATGCATCAAAATAGTTAATTTTTATATCCAGCTCGGGTGCCAAATCGACCCTCTTACCCCGGGGTACCCTTTTAGCAAGATGGGTGCTGCGTTTGCTCTCAGTCGAGAACAGACGCAGTCGAGTGGTGTCGCTAAACCCCTTTTGGCGCGCTCCCATCGTAATCCGGACGACTTTCTACGTCGATTCATAACTGTAGACGAAACGTGAATACACCACTACATTTCTGAGACGAAAGAACAGTCAACACAGTAGATTGTGAAAGGTCAACGAGCTCCAAAGAAGGTAAAGACAGTGAAAGCAGCCGGCAAGGTTATGGCCACTGTTTTTTGGAATGCACGTGGAATTATCTTCGTCGACTATTTGGAATCAGGACAAACAATCACCGGAAAGTATTAAGCATCGTTGTTGGACTGGTTAAGCAGGAAAATAAAGAAAAAACATCCTCATTGGTATAAAAAAAATATTCTGTTATAAGACAATGTACGAGTGTACACTTGCTTAGTTCCAATGACTAAAATTAAGGAATTGAAGTTCGAATTAGTAGACCATCCACTGTATTCACCAGATTTCGCCCCTAGTGACTTTGTTTTATTCCCAAATCTAAAAGAAGTGGCTTGCTGGACAACAATTCATCTCGAACGAGGAGGTCATAACAAAATTAAATGGCTATTTTGAGAAACGTCTAAAATTATTTTTTTTGGTGGCTTAAAAAAACTTGAAGGACGCCTGAAAAAGTGTATCGAGCTAACAGGAGATTATGTTGAAAAAAAATCTACCAAAAGAAATTGTTTTTCTATCTTTTTCTAAGGACTTATTGACCCACCTTCGTATTTAAGTTTTTATGAATTTCACTACTACTTTAGAGATAAATAGTAGATGGAACATTATTAACTTTACATCCACCTCATCTTAAATCCGATAGCTATCGAACTTGACCATTACTAATCGACTTTATGTTATAAATATTAAGATATTTAAACTATTTATCTTAAGAAATTAATTGTGTAAGTTGAATTTTTTTTTATTTTTATTGAATTTACAGTGATTTTTACTTAGTCAATCAGAAATACTTAGAATTGACTAATCTACTAATATAATAAAGTGTATAACGGAGTGGAGGCTCAACTCGTTGTATGCGCCTTTCTTTCCATTATTTTATCATTTATATTGCCTTATTTATATGCATTGTTTCATCTATATATCATTTTTCAGCAGCAAGGTGGTAAGTGAAAGAGGGCACGCTTAATATATATTTAAGACAAGGAGAGTAGAACTTTAAGAGATAAATAAAAGATCCTTTATTTGCCCTGAGGCAAAAGTAAAAAACATTTTTTAACAATATATATCACATAATTTAGTCAAAGATCTATCACAATATATAAATATGAATAAATAAAGTATTGTATCGAGATTCTCTCAGTCAATAACAAACAATTAAAAGTCATGAATACGAGTACATGTCAAATGTCCCTTCCTTTATTTGCAAAAGTAAAAAACATTTTTTAACAATATATATCACATAATTTAGTCAAAGATCTATCACAATATATAAATATGAATAAATAAAGTATTGTATAGAGATTCTCTCAGTCAATAACAAACAATTAAAAGTCATGAATACATGTCGAACGCATAAATAGAGAAAATCAAGTCTAGATATTTTATCATAGTTTAGCAAGACTAGTACAATTGAATTTAATATATAAAGATAGTAATAATGCAGTTATTAATAGTATAAAATACTATGGTATTTTACTACTTATGGTCATTTTAGACGAATGAACAACGGCAATTTTTGGGTAACAGCAGAGGTTTCGGGTAGCAGTAATCCCAAGCAGACAACAGCAAGGCAATCAGCAGAGTAATCAGCAGCAGAGAGAATAACAAGCAACGTTACCAGTAGCAGCAACAGCAGTTTCAGATTAGATCGATGCCGTGATTTCTCTCTCTCTCTCTTTCTCATTTCTCTCTTGCATTGATTGTTTGTCGATGCAGAGTGCACGCATGAGCCCTTACATGTCTGAGGGAATCACGATAATTGCAACTTGAGAAATATATGTTCCCGCAGTTGGAAAATAAAAAATAACGTATAGGGGCCAAATTTTTTTACCTCAGAAAAAGGCAAGCGGTGAAACGGTATGATAGCCGAGTCACAAGACTTGAAAGAGGAGTGGGATGGTAGATCGTGTAGAAAAATAGAGCTACGGTACGAAAAGCTGTATTGCCGACCCGCTGGTGAAGAGGAAAGCCGCAAAGAGAGGGAAATTCCGGCAGCGAGCAGCCCGCGTCTTTCTCGTGGTAGATTAAATGTGCTCTGACGCTTGAGCAATTAGGTACTCTTATGCTCGTTAGCTTTGCCTTTATAATCGTGACTATTACGCTAGCGATTTATATCTCGCCATGAATCAGCCTTGAGTCATCTAGATATTTATTTAAATTCGTTTTTTATTCTATTTTCGACTTTTCAACATTTAGTATTATATTTAATTGTTTTATATTCGTGGTTGGTGTTATCATTACACAATTTCTGTTAAGTCACTTAAATCTTTGTCTTCTTTATCGTTTTCATGAGGAACTTCATTAATTTCTTTTTGTAAAATCTCCATATTTTCATCTTCTTCAAAATTAAGCTAAATATCCACAGGATTAGTTGAATTTGCATGTAATTTTTCTTGTTTGTCGGGTAGCTTTAAGTGAATTACTTACATTAGTGTTTATTTTTTTTTTTTTTTTTTTTTTATTTTAACGTCGCTCTATTTATGCTCCATCAGTGCTAATTAGCGACGGAGGCTTGCAATGTGTTTCAGAACAAAGCACATGAAACTTTTTTCAGAGGTGCTTGTATCAGCAAGAACTGGGAATCGAACCCGGGCCTACCGGTAACATTAGTGTTTAATTCGTAGTATATTGTACTGAATGCTGTAGTCTACTGTAATATAAATGACTTATCAAAATAAATTCATGAATGCGATAAGAACGTAGACACGTGGCGTAGCATAATTTATTCCCGCTTTACAATACTTGAACACTATAACTAGATGACATACGAGGGTCGTTTGAAAAGTCCGTGCAAAAATAAAAACTGCTTGATTTTTTTTAATAAATCTTTTTTATTTTTCAACATAGTCTCCTTTTAAGCTTATACACTTCATCCAACGCTGCTCTAGTTTGTTAATCCCTTCCAAATAAAAGGATTTGTCCAACTCTGTAAAATAGGCATTCGTTTCTGTAATCACCTCCTCGTTTGAATAAAATCTTTTCCCCACCAGCCATTTTTTCATATTAGGGAACAAATAGTAGTCCGACGGAGCTAAGTCTGGAGAATAGGGGGGATGTGAAACGAGTTGGAACCCTATCTCCATTAGTTTTGCGGCCACAACTGCTGAGGCGTGAGCTGGCGCATTGTCGTGGTGGAAGAGTACTTTTTTGTGGGCTAATCGTGGACGTTTTTCTAGCAACTCGGTTTTCAAACGATTCAATAACGATGAATAATATTCACCTGTAATGGTTTTACCCTTTTCCAGATAGTCGATGAAGATTATTCCTTGCGAATCCCAAAAGACAGTCGCCATAACCTTCCCGGCCGAAGGAATTGTCTTTGCCTTTTTCGGAGCAGATTCCCCCTTGGTAACCTATTGTTTAGACTGTTCTGGAGTGTAGTGATGTATCCATGTTTCATCTACAGTGATGAAACGACGCTTAAAGTCTTGCGGATTTTGCTGGAACAGCTGCAAAACATTCTTGCAACACTTCACACGATCTCGTTTTTGGTCAATCGTGAGCAATCGCGGCACCCATCTAGCGGATAGCTTTTTCATGTCCAAATGTTGGTGCAAAATATTATGTACCCGTTCGCTCGAGATGCCTACAGTACGAGCAATCCCACGCACCTTCACTCTTCTGTTAGCCATCACCATATCATGGATTTTGTCAATGATTTCTGAAGTGGTAACCTCAACAGGGCGTCCAAAATGTTCAGCGTCTTTTGTGCTCATATGACCACTCCGAAAATTTTAAAACCACTTATAAACCATTCTAATCGAAGATGTACAATCACCATAATGTTTATCAAGCTTCTGTTTAATCTCCTGAGGTGTTTTGCCTTTGAAAAAGTAATGTTTAATCAATACACGAAATTCTTTTTCGTCCATTTTTTTACAACCACTCGATTTCTTTGATTGAAACGAATGTAAAACGCAAAGTAATTGGCCGATCTGGCTGAAACTTGGTGTGTGCTCTTCGAAGATATGCCACTAACTGAAAATATTCTTGATACGCACTAGTAGCGCCATCTCTCTGATTTTGCACGGACTTTTCAAACGATCCTCGTACAGTTAACAAAGCTGAGTTTATTTAATAAATTGGATTGCTTAGTGAGATGGAGAGAATTCACGAGAAAATGTAGCATAAATATAACATGTTAAAGTCTGATAAACTAGATTCTAAAAGTATCGTTAGATCATAGCCCACAAAAAAATTTTAATTACTAAAAAGTAGATCAAGGTATCTATATATTTTTGAGGTTATTGATTACAAATCCGAGGCCAGCTTAGATTAAGCTTAGATAATAGATTAAGATTAGATCAGGTTCAAGGTTATTTCAAGGTTAAATCCACAGAATTCATCAAAACTAATTTAAAAAAATAAATCTATAGGTTTTTCGATTAGCTGATTTTGTATTTCGGGTCGGTTTGATATTAAGTAAGTTAAAAGTTCATTTTAATAAATAAACAAACATAGTTGGACACGTGCTGACGTAAGCTATGAAAGAGACGAACTATATTTTAATATGTTAACATAAGCATTTACAGGCAAAATAAAATAACAGAATCCAAAAAGTGATAACAGCAACAATCAAATAAATATTACATATTCAAAATGTATCATAGTCAACTGTATTTCAAGCAGTAAAGAGGATTTGCACCTTTAAGTATTATAGGAAATCAATTCAAGTTTATTACTCTTTTTTATGATATCAAATAACTTTGTTGTCATTTCACTTCCGTTTTTTCATTGTGATGGTAAATTTCTTTAATCTTCATATTATAATCATATATAATCTTGATATTAAAAATGACTAAGAAAAATTGTTTGACTTTGAAATTAAATGTGAGAAACATAATTAGGTACCAAATATTATATGCATTTCCCGTAGAAAAATGCTTAGAATGTTTAAAAATGGTAACATTGCCCCAACAATGAAAGTTCTTACTGTATGGAAAAAACCAATCGACAGAAAAATTTGTTATTTTTGTAATACAAATTTATATGAGATAAATAGCAAAAATCAGTTGCACATTAATTATGCCAATGTTGAAAGTGTCATGAAACCTCTTCATGTATGACTAAATAATGAAGAAAAAGAAAAATTACATACAAATTCAACTAATATGTGGATATTTAGCTTAATTTTAAAGAAGATAAAAATATGGAGATTTTACAAAAAGAAATTAATGAAGTTCCTCATGAAAACGATAAAGAAGACGAAGATTTAAGTGACAAAGATGTCATAAATAGTGCAGTAGATGTAAGTGACGAGAAATAAACTTCGCATTATACTAAAAAAAAAGAGGTTCAAACCAAATGAGTGGAGGATTTACATTGATTCGTCGACGAAAAATATAAAAGCTATTCGTTTAAAAAACACACATGTTTATGCATTTGTTTCCATAGCACACTCAATTATATTTGACAAAGAATACTGTAACATAGAGGTAATTTTAGACAGAATCAAGTACGTGAACATCAATGGCTTTATAGATATTTTAAAATTCTCACTATACTACTAGGTTAATCGATATTTACAAAATATCCTTGCTTTCTATGTGAATAGGATATTAGAGATCGAGAAAAGCATCATGTCAAGAGTGTCGGGTCTATGAGTAAATTTTCGAACCTGATTGTAAGAAGGTAATAAAGATACTACTTGTTAATCCATGAAAAATTCTTATAGCACCTCTGCACATTAAATTGGGGTCTTATAAAACAATGGATAAAATGTTCAAACATCTTAAAATCTTCGTAGGATGATAAATGATGAAAGTTTTGTCACAAAAATGAATAGAAAAAGAAAACATTGTTCATTGTAACATAAGTTTCAAGAACTTACAATTAGTCGAAACTTTCTGGAAAATCATAAGATTCCAAACTACAAAGAAATGACGTCAAATTTCGTAAAAAGCTATAAAAACCAAGGCTGCTTAACCCTTTCAGGGGCAGCGTATCATATATGATACACTTAAATATTTCAGATATTTATCCATACCGCGACCGTTTTGAGCTCAATCGCTCTCGAATAAATTTCTATACTATAATTAGTACGTAGGCTTCGCAATGCTTTGATTAAAAATTTGAAAATTTATTTATTCAATTATTTATAAACAATCAAAGACGAAAAATTTTCAGTTTTTTCGAATAAATTCGGTCTTGGACAGAGTTTTTAAGATAATTATATGAAAATTTGTATAAAAGGCCTTTTGAAGGCGCTGATCACGAATCCGGTATCAGAATTTGATAAATCCTAATATGGCGGCTATTTTAGGTTAAAATTGCGGTTGTCTGAGTATTTCACTTGAAAGATAGTATAAGGGTATTTATAAACTTGCTCATTATGAATATGAATTTGGAATTCAAAAATTCAAAATGGCAAACCAAACATGGTCACTAATTTCGGTTATAACGAAAACTAAATTATACAAATTTTAAGTCATATAAGCTTCAGTTAGAAAATTATGTCCGCCATATTGGATCGGCCATTATGAACTTTAAAAATCAGACTTCAGATTCGTAATCAGCGACCCCAAAAACCTTTGTATACACTTTCGGGTTCGAGATAAGTACAGCAGAAAAAAGTGCCCCTGAAGAGTTAATGAGCCTGAAGTTACATTTTGATTCATACATGGACTATTTTCCTGAAAATTTAGGTGATTGCAGCGATGAAAAGAGAGAGAGATTCGATCAGGATATCAAGGAAATTGAGCGCAAGTATCAAAAAAGATGGAATATCAATATGTAAGTAGATTACTGCTAATCCTTGAAAGAAATTTACTACTAGAACCAAAAAAACGGAAGCGACATCCACTTCGTAGATCATTTTACAACAAAGTTGTTCGATATCATAAAAAAGAGTAATAAACTTGAACCGATTTTCTATAATTCCTAAAGATACAAATCCTCTTTACCGGTTCAAATACAACTTGCTATGATACATTTTGAATATGCAATATTTATTTTTTTGTTACTGTTAGCACTCTTCGGATTCTGTGTTTTCACTTTATTTGTGCGTGTCTATGTTAAATTGTGAAAATATAATTCATCCCTTGTCATAGTTTATATGAGCAGATGTCCAGCTATGTTTGTCTATTTATGTCGAAAATCTTAAAATGAACTTAAAACTTACCTAATTTACAAACTGACCCCAAATATGAAATTAGCTATTCGGAAAACCTATAGACTTACTATTAGTAGTTAGTGTTGAAGAAAAGTCATAAGTAAGTTGTAGAAAAGTCGTAAAAAATGTTGTAAAAGTCGTAGAAAAGTCGTAAAAAATGTTGTAAAAGTCGTAGAAAAGTCGTAGAAATTTAGAAATATTGTAAAGAAATCGTAAGAAAGTCGAAAAAAAATCTTAAAAAAGTCGTAGAAATGTCACAGAAAAGTTGTAAAAAGTCGTAAAATCATTATACGTATCCAACACCGAAAAGGCGTAAAATAGCCGTGGAAAATTTACAGAACAGACAAGCAAACAAACAAATAAACAAAGAAAGAAACAAACAAACATATAAATAAGTAAGAAGAATGTTATTTTTTATTTCTCCGCGAATTGTTGCATAATCTTGTCAGCACGAGCTTATATGTTGTTGACAACATCTTCTCTGTGTCACCAACCTTTTCGTTGACCAACTCTGGAACATAAGAAAAGGAAGAATGATGTTTTGTTAAAAAATATTATTTTATAAGTTATCTATTTACCTAGTACACCGATGTAAATATCTTTGGAAATGGCACTGTGTCGGCTTTCCCGGTTGGAGTCAAACGACGGAGCTCTTCCTTTTGGATAGTCATATGCTTCAATGTGGTGACCCATCTTTTGGCTGTCATATTTATATTTTGCGGTTATGTTATTCAACTCAATTTGGACAACATAATCTGTGCGACCATCACAAAGCCGTAGCTATAACAATAATAAATAATATACTCTGTCATAATATAGTACGTTCTATTTTTTCAATATCAGTTGAATGTGTAAACGTGTGTGTATGAATGTGTGTTTGGCTAAGTGTATCTATGAGTGTCCGTAGCGGTATATGCGCATGTGTATAAGCTTGCTAGAGTATTTGGGTGTGTGTGCATATACGAACTCGCATGGTTGCGTGAGCGTGAGCCCGTGAGCTCTTAAACGTACGTGACCACGTGTGCCCATACAAACGTGCATGGATGTTTGTAAGCTTGCAACCGTGCGTGAGGATGCGTGTGCATGCGATCGTGTGTGAGTGCATAGTTGTGTACAAGTTTGCGCCTTAGTATTTACTGCTTCCGGGTTCCACTCCGGCAAACTTCTTCCTCAAAATTCTTAAAAATCTCGCTTCATTATCTTCCGGTACTACAATAAAAATCTTTTATTATTATAATTTACATATTAATTTGTTTTTTAATTACCTTTCTTATGCCTATCTGGATTGCAAGAGTGGTCAGCCTCCGTGCGCCATGGGCTGGTCTCTGCTAATTTTTCTGGGTTCTTTCTCGGTAAAGAAAGCCGGCGCTGACTTTCACAGGCCGAAGTTCGTGCTGGCTGGGGAAGGTTGATACAAAGAAACGGACACTCTAATTCAATGATATTACATATGGCGATCTAATTTATTGACGCCTTTTCACAAATATCCTTACAAGATTCACTTCGCCGCGGCGAGCGCGCTTGCTCAGCCTTTCCGCGACAAGAGTTCGCGGGATCACGCGAGCGAGATCGCTCAGTGTGCGCAATAAAATCGAAATACGCAAATGTCCGTAATCGAGCGAGAGCTGGCGCGAGAGAGATAAACAGGCTTTCGACCCACCGGATGCCGACGGTCCGTCGACAGAGAGACGACGCCGGCGAAAGCGCAGGCCCGCTGGAAACGGCGCCCTGGCGATGACCGGGACTGCTGCAGGAGAGGCCGCAACACGGCCTTTGCCCCGTGGACGGCGAATGGTCGCTGCTTGTCCGGGCTCGGCTTGGAACACCTGGCTCTCCTGGCAAATGGCAGTCGCACTCCCGGCAGTCGTTCCTCTCTGGCCGAAAATGTCCTCTCGTCCAGTCTCTCCTTATGCGGCCCTAATTACTCGAGAGCTCGCGCCTTTCTGCCCTTCTTCTCTCTTAATTTTCCAAGCCTCGCGCCGCTGCGCTCCCACTTCTCTCGCCGTAAAAAATCAGTCAAAATCGCTCTCTCTCTCTCTCTCGCTCTTCTCGCTCTCACTCGCACTCACGGCGACACCTCGCCGATCGTCGCGCTCCTCCCTCCAGATCCTGCAACGACACAAGTATGTAGTCGCTATATAGCGTACACTTGGTCGCTGCGTTCACGCGAGGAGAGTGCCGCACACAGGGCCAGCGAGCATCGCTATAGCCCTGTCACAGCCCCCCGGTAAGCCGCGGAAGCCGCAGGCACCCGTGGGTTACCCAACGCAACCCTCCTCGCTCGAACACAGGACCAGCGAAAAAACGACTTAAAACTATATTACAAAATCAAAATCATAAAAACTTCAATAATTCAGCTCGCCAAAACCTTCAAAATCAATAAAAATAAAATAAATAAACAAACAGAAATAAACATACCATACACAGACAAAAAAGAAAATAAAATAAAATAACTCAAAACAACATAAAATCCTTTTAAAGTGAACAGATTCGGTACCTCAGCCTTCTCATGCCTTATCTGGGGCTGCGTCCTTGCCAATCGCCCTGGCAGCGAGTTCACATGCCTGGCGTTGGATCCTGGTCACTTCTTCCCGTTGGTCTGGCGTCAAACGTGCCAACTCTAACAATATTGCTGCTACCGGATCGCGGCTCATACCTTCCCCCGCTACAATCTGTTGTTGTGAATGCGTTACCCCGAGCTGACTCTGGTCTGCGATTTGAGGCTGTGGCTGCGATCTCGCTACCTCGGCCTCCGCAGCTCTCGCCTGCTGGTTTTCCCTACGGCGACGAACCTTCACCCCCGCTCTTGGTGCTAGAATGCGTGTCCCATCGGGGAACACGCGGTACCTATCCCTTCCACTACCTACGTTATACGGTTTAGCTGGTCTATCAGCAGCTTGATGCGATAAAGTCACATCAGCCCCGCTTTCACCTAACTATCGCGTCGGTTCCGATTCGTCAGCCCCAGTCAAAACAGCCATCCGAGCATCCACGCTTTCCGCCTCAACATCCATAGCTACCGGTGCCTCCTGCGTCGCAAGCACCGAATCTAGCGAACTCGCCATGATCGGTGGCTCTGCGGCAGGTAGAGCACGCTGCGTTTCTCGCTGCGGCTCCTCTCGCTCCTCCCCAAATTCGACCTGAACCGTCCTATTGTCTTGTGCTATCAGAGCAGCACCCGCAAACGACGGCTCGTAGTCATTGAAGTTCGGCGTTTTCCGGTTCTTACGGCGTCTTCTCGACGTTCCATATCTAGCCGCGTCTTCCTCTTCTCGAAGTTCTCTTAGGTATTCCAGTGGAACTCCATCCGTACTCGCGCGCCACGTCGCGCTTACCGGCGGCAACCTACGAGGTCGCGAACGCTCCGATGCAGCTGATGGGTCCGGTGCGCTAAAGCGTAAAGGACGCTCCGGCAGCAGATCCTCCGGCCTAATTAATTCATCCACGATCGGGCCAAACCTCCCAATCAATTCCTGCCTTCGCTCCGGAATCCGCACGCCTCGACGAAGCTCAGCTATCAACAACGGTGAGACAGCCCTGCTGTTGTCCCATTCGTCCGACAAGCTTGCCCACGAAGTGGATGGTTGTACCTCCACCGGCAGCCAACTCCCAGTAGGCTCAGCCATCGCCACCTGATTCTCGAATCCTCGTCTCGGTGACGGTTTCACGGCGCCCACCGGCAAATCGTGTGGCCATTCGGCGACCCTTGCCCTCGCTTCAGCGGCCGCAGCAGCAGCGGCAACCATCGCGCTCCGACCAGATGGGCGAGTAGCAACACGAAGCGTACCTCGCTCCGTGTGCCTCTCAAATGGTCTCGCTACCGCTACCTCTAAGACCCTGTCCGCGATTATCTCGCCTTCGGCGCCCCCCTCGGGAACAGAACCAGCGTTCTCGCCTTGGCTTTGCCCCGTAAACGCGCCCGCATCAACAAGGTCACGCGTGCCCCGCGGTACGATAGGCAGTTCTAACGCCGATTGCCCCTGCTGGCCTTCTTCCACCACTCCTGGCATCTCGGCGTACTCGCCAGAGAAGCCTGGCATTTCCTCCAGCATCACTACTTCTCCTGTAATGAACCATGCATGTATTAGCCTTGCTACCTCATCTAACATCCAGTCCGCTGACCAGATAATCACGGTTCTGTCTCCTCCTAATTCGTCCGAAAAAATAAAAGAAATAAAATAAACAATACAAACGTCACACTCACACCAACATCACACAACAAACAAATCACTCTCGGCTGTTACCTTTCCTCGTACCTCGAGGAGGCACGTATCTTTTAAGCTCAGATACATGAGCCATTGGTACCTGCTTGTTGTTATTCGTGGTTAGCATATAAATTCCCGGAGAAACCACTCGCAAAATCTTATACGGACCGGTATATCGCGGATCCAGTTTTGCGTTTTTCCCCGCACTCGCGCTTGACAGAGTGTGTGCTCGCCTCAAGACTAGATCACCGACCGAAAACTCTACGTCTCGACGTTTTCTATCATAATGTTTCTTCTGACGGTTCTGTGCTTCTTCGATATGTCTAATCACAAGATCGCGTAACGCATCAAGTCTCGCCATACGCTCGCTCCAATCCTCGATCGACGAGCGGATGATCGGCGTTCGCGTTTCTACCTCACGACGCAGGCCTTTAGCCTGCTGCGGTTCGCGGCCAAAATTCAAGAACGCCGGCGAGACTTTTGTACTCGCCTGTATCGTCGTATTCAGCGCCTGCCTGAATTCATGCAAATACTTATCCCAATTCCTGTGATCCTGATCGACGAACATCGCCACCATCAGCTTCAGCGTCTTAATCGCTCGCTTGGCGAAATTCGCCTGCTGATGGTACGGCGGACAAAGTACGTGCTCAATCTTGTACTCGTCTAGCGTCGCTCGAAACTCATTCCCACAGAAATTCTTACCATTGTCCGTGACAATATACCCCGGTATCTCCCATCGATACAAAATAAGCTCTTCAAGAGCCTGCGCGAGAGCCTTCCCCGTAGCTGACACAAGAGGTTTAAACTCCACGTATTTCGTGAATAAGTCCTGAAACACGACTAAGTATCTAAACCTATTCCTACTTCGCGGAAGTTCAATCACGTCTGCCGCTATCACCAACCACGGTTGCTCAACTACGCGCTTGCTCATGAGGCCCATCGGAAATTGTTGTTCTATTTTATACCGTTGGCATTTCTCGCACGATTGCACGAATTCCGTGATGTCATAATATATTCCAGGCCATGAATACTCCCTCGCGACTCTATCGTAGGTCTTATCCCTTCCGAAATCTCCTGCCGAGGGCTCGCAGTGTGCGTCTCGCATCACTCGAGCTCGGTGTTCTATCGGTACCACCAAGCGCCAACACTGCTCACGGTTTGTAACCGGATCGAGTAACCTATCAGACGAGAATCTATACAGCATTCCGTCCTCCACTCGCCAATTCCGAAATTTATCCGGTCTCGCAAGCACGTCCTTCATGCGCTGCAAGTATTCAGGGTCCTTGATCGTCGCGAAAGCTGCTACTTCCTCGCCGTCCTCATACGCGCGCGATAACGCGTCCGGCGTATGATGCAGGCGACCTTTCCTGTACACGATTTCAAAATCGTACTGTTGGAGTTCTAGAACCCACCGCGCCAACCGACCCGTAGGTTCCTTCTTATTGCGTAGCCAAGTAAGTGCCGTATGATCCGTGACTACCACGAAATGCACTCCCTCAATATAAGGACGGAACTTTTTAATCCCCATTATCACAGCCGCGCATTCCAACTCCGACACAGTATAATTACGCTCGTGCACATTCAACATTCTACTCGCGTAGCATATAGGATGTTCAAACCCATCCTCATCCTTCTGAATTAGACACGCACCTAACGCATACGACGATGCGTCGCAATGAATAAAGAAAGTTCTCGCAAAATCGGGTCTCGCCAAAACCGGCGCCTCCGTCAGCGCTTTCTTTAGCTTTTCGAAAGCTTCGGCTTGCTCCTGCCCCCAGTGCCAACGTTCGCTCTTGCGCGTAAGCTTCGTGAGTGGTACTTTCATCTCGCTCTCATGCTCAATAAATCGCGCATACCAACCGCACATACCGAGAAAATGTCGCAACTGCTTAACGTTTCGGGGCCTCGGGAAGTCAATCACCGGTTTAATCCGGTCCGGATCAGGTCGCAACCCTTGACTATCTAATCGGTATCCCAAGAACGTCACCTCGGAGCACCCGAATTCACACTTCGTCACGTTTACTTCGAGTCCCGCATTTACCAGCTTCTTCAAAGCTCCCTCACGCCAAGTCAAATGCTCATCGAAAGTTCCGGTTACCACGATTACATCGTCTAAATATTTGAAAACATATGGCTCAAATTCCGGTCCAAAAAGCGTATCCATCAGTCGCATGAACATCGCCGGAGCATTTACTAATCCGAAGATCATGTAATTACATTCGAATAACCCTAATCTCGGGACCGCGAATGCCGTATATCTCTTGCTCTCCTCGCTCAGCAGTACTTGCAAGTATGCATTCTTCAAGTCGATCTTAGAAATATAACGCGCCCCACGCAGTCGATCCAGAACTGAGTCAATGCTCGGCATCGGATATGCATCTGTTTTCGTTGCCTTATTCATTGACCTTAAATCTATACACATTCGATTCGTGCCATCCTGTTTTCTGACTATAACCGGCGCGCTACTCCAATCGCTTGTCGATTTTCTGATTAGCCCCGATTCCAGCCATTTCCTTGTCTCGCTTCGCATGAACTCCATCACCTGTGGCGAATATCGCCTTAAGGGAGTTTTTACTGGTCGTGCACCCTGCACGTCGATCTCATGCTTAATTAAATGCGTACGCGCAGGCGACTTCTCGGGTACTACCCGCCGCACCAGACGTTCCACTAATTCGCGCTGCGAAGATCGCATCTCGGAGAGCCCCGCGACCTCGGCTCTAACGCGAACACGCGCGAGCCCAGGCTCGCTCGGGAACTCCACTCTTTCGCGCTTCAGCTCCGCGAACCAGTGCCAAGGGTCATCCTCTATATGCCATTTCCCATTCGCATGATCCGTGCCAATACCGAACTCCTGAATGAAGTCCATCCCGATTATCATGTCGTATTGCACTGGCACATCCACGACTCGCGCTTCGATTATTCGTGACACTCCGTCGATCTCAACCCTGAGCCGAAGTTTTCCCACGACCTCGGTTTTCGCTCCCGAAAACCCGAACAACGCGAAGTCGCATGGTTCAATCTTGTCCGCAAAGTCGCCGCGTATCCGCGGATCCACAATAGTCACCATCGCACCCGAGTCGTACAGCGCACTGTATGGCTTCCCCACGATATGGACTACCAACAACTCACGATTTTCCACCGCGTCCACTTTTGGTTCGCCCACGCAAAACCGAACACAGAGGCGCGAGAGACCTACACCGGTTCTCGATGATTCGCCTCGCTTCTCGTTCGCCCGACTATCCGTCAAATCTTTGCGTGTCGACTCGCATCCTGCGCCATCCGACGCTTCCAAACCCGATGCGATCGGTGTCGCCCAAACTGCTACCTCTCCACTCAGCACCATAAACTCCCTGAACGAGGTGACGGATCGCGACGACGTCTCGTCTACACCGTCAAGGTCGTCAGTTTTTGAGTTTCCAGCCTGCTGAGGCGATCTCTCAGTCCGAGTTTGTTCCGGAACCGGCCGCGCACGCGCCGCTTTCCCCTCTGGACCTCTCGAAGACCGCGCGGTCGCTGCAGTTTCCATCGAGTTCATGCCCGGCTGATCCACCCCGGGCGTTCTCGTCGATTTACCTCTCGACCCACGCACGAGCGTCGGACTCCCTTGGCCACCTACTCGATTTCGCTCTAAATCGCGTGCATCCAGCATTTCTCCCGACTCCAACGCTCGCTTTCCTCGCTCGCGCTCGGGCCCTGCTTCACGCGTTCTTGTCCATCGTTCGTTGAATTCGATCCAGTCGAACTCTTTCCTCGAACTCTCCTTGATTCTATCTTTCGGGCCCTCGCGTTGCATAGAGGCCTCTGTTTTCGCGTTATTCGCGCCCAAACTAGCTTCATTTCGCTCAACCTGCTGTTGAAACTCTGCGAACTTGCTATAAAACAGCCTCATGAACGCGACTTTTGCCCCGTTGGGTGCCCTATTACGCACAACTACGCGGAATCCGTCGGGCAACTGGGTCCCGCTTTTAAGTTTTCCAGGGCTTTGAGCCACACCTGGCATTGCGGACATGTTTCCAACGTCTTATTTTCCTTACCGCAGCCTTGGCACGCTAGCCCCGTTCTACTTCCTTGTGAACACCGGTTCGCGTAATGTCCTAGCTGTTGGCATTTGTAGCAGTGCACTGGGTTCTTTCCCCGATTGCGACTCGCACTTCGGTCAGAAACCCCTCTGCCACTCGTGCCTTCAGCTCCCAACGGTTCCGAACTTGATCGCGTCGATTTCAAGTTCTCTGGGCTTGGGCACTCGGCCTTCCGATGTCCCAGCCCCCCGCATTTGTGGCATACGCCCTCAAAGGTCACGCGCCCTGCAGCGTTTCTCGCAGCAGGCCTCGCATTTCCCTTGGGCGGGCCCCTCTGCGAATGAGCTAGCTGGGATAACACGGCCACTACATCTCTCGGCAACTCTTTTGACGAATCCGCATCCTTCCGTTGAGCTACACCTTCACTATCCGAATTGCAGCTTCTGCCTACGGGTTTTGTTGCCGACTTATTTTTCTTTCCTTGGCGGTCCTTACTATTCTCATTCCTGACCGCATAAACTCGTTCGCCCATCGCAAAGTTCGCACGGCTGCTAGTCTTCGCGGTTCTTTTTGACGAATCTCCGCGGTAAGCGACTTCCGGCATCAACGACTCCTGCGGCGCTGGCGGCGGGCGGTAGCGATTCTCAATGTCCCGTCTGCGCTCAAATCTCTCCCCGTACGCGCGAAGATCTCTGAGCGTTTGAACCTTCTTCGCCCTAATATAATTGCGAAGTTTCGGGTATAAGTTGTTTTTAATCAACTCAAGCTGTCTACGTTCCGAAAGCTTCGGTTCTAACCTACTCGTAATATACAGAAAGGCCGTGAGAAATACACCTAATGGCTCATCTTCGCCTTGGGTTCGGCGGCGTAGCGCATCGTAAACATCCTCGCGCGATCGCCGCGGACAAAACTGGCGCTGGAATTCATCTTTAAAATCCTGCAATGTGTCCCAGCCCGGGCGATTCGTTTCCCACCATAAAGCCATTTCCGCGCTAGTGAACGACAACATTAACGCCGACAATATCCCCGCGTCCTTGAATCTGTAAAATGATTGCATTTCATGCAATCGCCTCAGAAATTGCTCCGCTGACAGTCCGCCCTTCTTCGATAATGCTAAAGACCAACTTCTTACCGCCGTGACCGCGTCTGCTTGTTGCCCATAAAGAAATCGGCCCCTCGGTTTGCTCGGCGCTCTTCCTCTGACGCGCTCTCTAGCCACGTTTCGTCGTCATCGAGCGCCGAATCGTAGTCCGTATCCTCTGTTTCATCAGGCTCTCTACCGGCCTCATGCTTGCCTAACCGCGCACCCGCGGTGTCATTAACGCGCTTCTGATCGTAATTCATCTCACCAGGTCGGTACCTCGCCCCCAGTTGCGCGCCATTACGCACCGGCGTGCTCGTACTTCCCGGGCCACGCGTTGCTACCTGCGATATGCCCTCGCGTTCGCCCCGGCTCTCAGCATTATTTACCCTAGATGCTGCCGAAGTCAGCCACGCCGGCCAAAACGTTTTTACTGCGCGCTGCCACATCGATGGCTCCCGACCATGGAAACTCTCCGGTCGCCGCTCCGCGCGCGCTCGCACAATCTCTGTTTGCGTGTTCGCAATACCCAGAGCTGGCGTGAAATCCGTCGGCACCGAACGATACAAGCCCGCTCTTTCTTTCCTTCCGCGCACCTCCTCACGCGCGATCGTACCATCTGTGGCGCGAACTCGCGTCTCCGATGGCAACGCACGTGTCTCCCGCGTGACGTCACTCCGCTCTCGTCGAGCGCTTACCGCTGCATTCACCTCCGCCTTCAAAGTTTCCAGCAGTCCGACCCGCGCCGATGATGCGCTTCTCGCATCAACGACAGTCGGTATTTCCCCTGATAGAAAATCGTCGGCGCTCACAGGCGGTGCCGGTTCATGACGCACGCCATATAAAAATGCGCGAAATGCCCTGTCTTGCACGATCGCGGTCGTGCCGTCCGTAACTAATCCGTTCGACGTCATCCATGTCAGCAATTCCTGAATTTGCATTGCCTGAATTTGCTCCTATATTGACTTTACTACAGGAATTCTCATAACCCGCCTTCTAAACGCTTCTTGCCGCGGCCGCGATTCCGCAGCTCTCCGATGCTTGGGCGATCTCGTCACCGGCATCGTATTTCACGCGACCCCGCGCGGTAAACAAACAGGCACCAAAACAGACTCAAGCTTTCCTAGGCTTATCTCGCCTTCACTAGGCCTAAGCGCGTTTGTCCTCTTTGTTTTCGAGAACAGCTCAACGTGCACAAGCCGGCATGCCCATGGTGCGAGTACGCAACACAAAGACCTTACTCAGCCTATAAACACGTTTAACCTTGAGCTCACGCTCAGCAACAATCCAAACAGCCGAGAATGATCGTTGCGATTCTCGCAACTTTCAAATTCAGAAACACACATTCAAACGTACAAATTTAACTAGCCAAAACACCCGGCTCGAGCAATCGCAATCTGCGTAATAACAACACACAAATTTACAGCGTAATCGCTTAATCACAACAACGCGATACTCGCCTCAGCCCGTTTCACTAGCTCCGGGCTTCCGCGTAACTCGAGCCAAATGCGTTGACGACACAATAATGACGAAAACTCAAAATGTCCCATGCAACTAAAATTTTCCCTTTTCCAGCTTATTTCCACGGTTCTCGCTCGCTACTCCGCGAATTCGCCGAAAAGCGCTGATCGGCCGAGACACCGCACTGCTCAAAACTTATCACAAAGGGAATTATCGCGATCACCTCTTTCCAACCAGAACAAAGCGATGCGAACAACGAAAACCTACCGAGATTAAACAAGGGATGCCATGCAAGAATGGTCAGCCTCCGTGCGCCATGGGCTGGTCTCTGCTATTTTTTCTGGGTTCTTTCTCGGTAAAGAAAGCCGGCGCTGACTTTCACAGGCCGAAGTTGGCGCTGGCTGGGGAAGGTTGATACAAAGAAACGGACACTCTAATTCAATGATATTACATATGGCGATCTCATTTATTGACGCCTTTTCACAAATATCGTTACAAGATTCACTTCGCCGCGGCGAGCGCGCTCGCTCAGCCTTTCCGCGACAAGAGTTCGCGGGATCACGCGAGCGAGATCGCTCAGCGTGCGCGATAAAATCGAAATACGCAAATGTCCGTAATCGAGCGAGAGCTGGCGCGAGAGAGATAAACAGGCTTTCGACCCACCGGATGCCGACGGTCCGTCGACAGAGAGACGACGCCGGCGAAAGCGCAGGCTCGCTGGAAACGGCGCCCTGGCGATGACCGGGACTGCTGCAGGAGAGGCCGCAACACGGCCTTTGCCCCGTGGACGTCAAATGGTCGCTGCTTGTCCGGGCTCGGCTTGGAACACCTGGCTCTCCTAGCAAATGGCAGTCGCACTCCCGGCAGTCGTTCCTCTCTGGCCGAAAATGTCCTCTCGTCCAGTCTCTCCTTAGGCGGCCCTAATTACTCGAGAGCTCGCGCCTAACTGCCCTTCTTCTCTCTTAATTTTCCAAGCCTCGCGCCGCTGCGCTCCCACTTCTCTCGCCGTCAAAAATCAGTCAAAATCGCTCTCTCTCTCTCTCGCTCTTCTCGCTCTCACTCGCACTCACGGCGACACCTCTCCGATCGTCGCGCTCCTCCCTCCAGATCCTGCAACGACACAAGTATGTAGTCGCTATATAGCGTACACTTGGTCGCTGCGTTCACGCGAGGAGAGTGCCGCACACAGGGCCAGCGAGCATCGCTATAGCCCTGTCCGCCATGTTGCGAAAAATCAAAATATGACTAAACCCTTCGTCCATCCGGAGCATTAACTGATTTACTAAAGATCCTCGTTCGTTTTTTTTTATTTCAGATGATCCAGACTGCTGCAATCGTGATCACCGCAAAACGTCTTTTTTTTTTGGAGTCTCGGCAAATTGACTATATCTCCTAATATTATGGACATTTTGACATGCAAATTTTTCTGTAACTTTTTGAAATGTGTATCTTTAATGTACAAAAAGATTTATTCATGAATAATAAAACCCGTCTTCACAAAAAATGTGCAAAAAAAGCGTTTTTTTTAGCCTTACAACTGGACCCGTAAGGAGAAATTATACCTTACGCATATAGAAACGAATTTTAATCTACCAAACGAATAACGTACTCAATGCTGATTTACGCTCATACCTAAATTACAATTAAATATGATTGGAACGTTGATAACAGTTTAACCAAAAAAACTAGTTATTAAGCCGATATACGTGTTATATGAATTAAAAAGACATGAACTCTAACAAGGGAACCACCCCAACCCGACCTCACCGATTTAAATGATTTTGGGATATGTTGTAGTACTTGAAAAAAAATTAGATACGTGTTTTTTTTTATCAGCCCATAAGGGCTTTCAAGGGGTGACATCCACCCCGAAAATCAACCTTTAAAATCAGTTTTTTTAATATTTCTCAGCATCAAATGAATATTTTTCAGTAAACTCAACATTAAAAAATTTTTTTATAAAAAGGCGCTTTTAAGGACATAACATTTATACCGAAAGGTTGCAATCCCCTTTTTAATAGGGGTAAATACACTATTTTTTGTACTGTTTTGAACATATAATATAGTAAATCAGCTCGAGTGATTTAAAAATCACGCTGATAATGAGAAAATACCAAAATATGTTTAAGGGGTGTTTCACCCTTAGAAATCACCCCCCACAAACTATCAGCAGTTTAATCCACCTAACCCTGGGATAAGCAAGTTTAGTCGTTCGTTATTTCTTGAAATAATTTAATCCTATGCATGAACGAGCTACCTCAATTAACCAACCTGCCTCTAACCCACCAAACCCCCATAAACCACCTTTACCGAACCACATGCAGGCTAACCCACCTAATCCTGTGAAAAGCAACTTTAGTCGTTTGTTATTTCTTGAAATAATTGAATTTTACACCATAAGCAAGTTATCCCAGCTGTATAACATACCTCTTATCCACCTACCCCTAACCTATCTAACCCCCACCCTTATAAACCATTCTTACTGAAACACAAGCAGGCTAAACCTAATAACCCTGGGAAACACGAGTAAAAGCATTTGTTATTTCCTGAAATAATTTAATCCTACGCCTGAGCATGCTACCTCAACTAACCAACCTGCCTCTAACACACCAAACCCCCATAAACCACCCTTACCCAGCCAAATGTAGGCTGATAGACCTAACTTTGGGAGAATTGAGTTTATCAGTAGCTTTTTCTTAAAATAATTGATTTCTACACCGTACGTGGGGTATCCCATTTTTTTTGATAAAATATATCTGTAGCTCAAACATAATTTATGACAAATACAAATATGTTTAATACATTTTATTTTAATAGTACCAAAATGTCGAGAAATATCTCTTAAAAATAAACACGAGAATAACACGAGGTCTAATTATCATTTATAGATCTATACACATATATTTATACTCGTATGTAGATACATAAGTGTATTTACGTAAGAGCCATCGTACGTGATACTACATATATTTTGATTTTTCATAAGAATTTTCATCTTTTTCTTTTTTTTATTTATTGGTAAATTAAAATGTATCATTCAACGAATTTCTTACAGAAATGATAATCATCGAAAAAGTTTTTGAAACATAATGATCTCTTACACCAGCCACACCGTATTATAGCAACATTTTTACATGCTTCTACTTTGCAATATATATTGCAAGAATCTCCAAAACTAAAATCAACAGGATTATCTGTTTTAGCTGGTTTTTCAGCAATGTAGTCGCTTTTATACCAAGCGTACTTAAAAATATTTGTATATCTTGATGAAGAAAGCTGGTTATTGACAAGAGACTGCATTTTTATGATGTTATTTCTTAAATGTAGATTCATTTCATAGTCCCTCAAAATTACTTGATCTGATAAACGTCGAACGAAGTTTTTCCAGATGGGAAATCCATAAACATCGAGTGATTGGATGTTCCCTGTCGTTCTTGTGGGAACTTTTTTTATATTAACAATTTTGTTTGTCGGCATCGTTTCCCTTACAGCTTTATCGCAATGTCCACTCCAAGAGTCGAGTAAAAGTACAGATTGAGGTCCAACATTTGGGTTAAAAACTTCTTTCAACCAAATTTTAAAATGATCTCAAATAAAAAAATGTCACCATTTTTTTATGTCATTGCATTATAATAAACAAAAATATACTAACTTGTCGTTAATTTTCCAAATTTAGATGCTTCCACATGCACATTTTCTGGTTTAAATAATGAAGATTCCACTATGGGACCGAATTGACCACTTTTTTCTTTTAATACTGTAAAAAGTGGTGATAAAAGTTTCCCGGTTGCTGATATAGTTGGCTGAATTGTATAACTATGCGTTGTAGATGAAACCGACTGTACCAGACACTGCACCTGCTTTTCTCCTTCAACTACTAATGTTCTTCCCGAGTGCATTTCTAATTGGAAACCACTCTGATCTGAATTATAAAAGTTTGCAATGCCGATTTCTGGTATACATAATTTAACATCAGCTACAAATGCATCACAGCATTAGTTTGTAGTTCTTCTTTACTTTCTAATGTTTTTTTGGTGATAAATTTATTTATTTTTCTAGATACTATTCTATGAACTTTTTTAAATTTTAGTAACGAATTTTGAGAAGCCTTAAATCTTATACGAGGTGTGTTCAAAAAATAACGAGAATTTTCGTTTTATGAAAAAAATATTTATTTATTCATCTACATTAATGTTGTCGCCTTCAAAGTAGTCCCCTTCGGATACAATACACTTATGCCAACGCTTTTTCCAATCCTCGAACCACTTTTGAAACTCGATCTTTGTAATAGCTTTTAGCTCTTTCAGCGATTCGCTTTTAATGTCATCTATGCTTGTAAAACGACGGCCTTTTAATGTTCTCTTTATTTTTGGAAATAGAAAAAAGTCACATGGAGCCATATCTGGCGAATATGGAGGCTAAGGCATCGTTACAGTTTCGTTTTTGGCCAAAAATTCACGAACAAGCAATGAAGTGTGAGCAGGCGCATTATCGTGGTGCAAAAGTCATGAATTGTTTTGCCACAAATCCGGGCGTTTTTTTCGGATTGCTTCACGCAAACGACGTTGAACTTGTAGGTAGTACTGCTTATTGATTGTTTGACCTTGTGGCAAGAATTCATAATGCACTATGCCATTAAAATCGAAGAACACAGTGAGCATAACCTTCACATTCGACCGCACTTGTCGAGCCTTTTTCGGTCTTGGCGATCCAGAATGCCTCCACTGGGACGATTGAGCCTTAGTTTCGACATCATATCCATAAACCCATGTTTCGTCACCTGTTATAACACGTTTTAGTAGTTCTGCATCGTTATTGACTTCATTTAGCGACTCCTGAGCAACTTCCATTCGCCGCTGTTTTTGTTCGAAATTCAACAATTTTGGAACGGATTTTGCTGCCACACGTTTCATACCCAAAACATTCGAAAAAATTTGATGGCATGAGCCAACTGATATGCCAACGTCATCAGCGACTTCTCTGATTGTGATTTGGCGATCGTTCATAACCATTTCTTTCACTTTTTTCACGTTTTCATCGGTTGGTGATGTGCTTGGGCGTCCGGGTCGTTCGTCATCTTCAACGTTTTCGTGGCCATCTTGGAAACGCTTATACCACTCATAAATCCTTGCTTTACTCATAGCAGACTCACTATATGCCTTTGTTAACATTTGACAAACTTTACTACACTTTATTTCATTTTTTACGCAAAATTTAATACAAATTCTTTGATCCATTTTTTTTCACAAACGAAAATCGCCGAGCTCGAAAAACACGTCTAACGTTAGCGGCTGCCACTTAAAAAGTAAGCAATGAATATTGCTGAAAATTTTATCGTACTTCAGGGGCATGTGTACCAACATAATAAAAAAAAATTGTATACAAGCGGACTCTCCAAACCCGCGAAATTTAAAAATTCTCGTTACTTTTTGAACACACCTCGTATCTTCATGGCCAACAATTTTTTGAGCTTGCAATGCCCATTTCCGTATATCTCGATCATGCACTATCGTACCAGCTGCGATAGCGACTTTTAAATTATCAAACGTGTATTGGCAAATTTGCGTAATTTTTTCTCGGTAAGTTCCATTTTTATTAATTGTTTTCTCCCAACGTTTAAGTAGACTTATAGATGAAACTTTTTTGAATCTATGTTGTACAGTATCCAGTTTTAAGTTTTTGTTTTTCCGCTCCTCAAAAATTCTACGGCTCTTTGTTTATAATCAAATGTGATTTCTTCATCATCATTTGTGCACTGATTTGTTGGTGCAAAATCAGGATCAGGAAAGTGATGTTGAACTTCATCTTCGATTATTTTAGCATCAGTATCTTTATAATCTTCATGAAAATCTAACGTTTCTTCAACAATCATAACAATATCATTAAACTCATACACGGCATCTATTAATATTTCTTTCAACTTTTCTGACAATTTAATTTCTTTGAAATTAATCTCGCTATCTGGTATTTGTAAACTTTGAAAATATGCTAATAATAAATTGACTACGTTCAAAGGATTGATCTTCATGTTTTAATCTAAAACAAAATCAAGATATAAATACTCTTTTTCGCAGTTGAAAAATTTTACAAAAGACAAAAGAAAATCTAGTCTATAGATAGAATTCGATTATACGTTGTTAACAGTTATATTTCACATGTTTAAAAATCAAAATGTTTGAATAAAATTATATATGATAAGTGACATAAATATTTATGTAGTAGACAAAAACTTATCTTCTTGTTATGTACTATATTTTCGTGTTCGGTAAATTTGTAGGGAAATTTGTAGGGAAGGGTGGTTTATTGGGGTTTGGTGGGTTGGAGGCAGGTTGGTTAGTTGAGGTAGCTCGATCATGCATAGGATTAAATTATTTCAAGAAATAACGAACGACTAAACTTGTTTATCCCAAGGTTAGGTGGATTAACCTGCTGATAGTTTGACGGGGGTGGTTTCTAGGGGTTAAAACACCCCTTAAACATTTTTTTTTTAAATCCTGAAACACGTCAATTTAAATTTGGTATTTTCTCATTATCAGTGCGATTTTTAAATCACTCGAACTGATTTACTATATTACATGTCGTAAAACAGTACAAAAAATAGTGTATTAACCCCTATTAAAAAGGGAGTTGCATCCCTTCAGTATAAATGTTACGTCCTTAAAAGCGCCTTTTTATAAGAAATTTTTTAACGTTGAGTTTACTGAAAAATATTCATTTGATGCTGAGAAATATTAAAAAAACTGATTTTAGGGGTTGATTTTCAGGGTGGATTTCACCCCTTAAAAGCCCTTATGGGTCGATAAAAAAAACATGTATCTAATTTTTTTTCAAGTACTACAACATATCCCAAAATCATTCAAATCGGTTAGGTCGGGTTGGGGTGGTTCCCTTGTAAGAAATGTAATCAAACAATAGTATAATTATAGTATCTATAAAACAATTATAAGTCAATGATTACTTAGTTTAATAAATAATTGGCTGTATCGAAACTGAGAAAATTTTTTTTGATTTATAAAGAACAGAAGTAAATATTAATGCGAAATACATGGAATATTGCGAGAGTTCGTAGGCAAAACGGCGCCCTAGAATTATCGATATATGACCACAAAAACACTTGTAACTGAAGTAGTGGGGTTAGATTTGCACTCTGTTACTGTGTATAAATAGGCCGGCGTACGTCGTTTTGATTAGCATTGATCTGAGCACCACGCAGGCAGTTGGATTGATGTTGAATAAATGACTGGCAACAGTCTTTACTCGTATTTAATAATTCTGTTTCTCTGTTTGTTGGTTCAGAACCTTGCCCTTCATCTTAGTTGGGATCGTCTCTGGATAATTATTTTTATCCGAAAAACAGTATCTTTCTAAGATTATCATTAAACAATTATATTCGCATAATCAATATAATGCTGATCAAAATAATGCCCTGATGCTGTGTGGTATATTATCCTGCAGTAAGGGTAGAAATAACACAGGCCGACAAAAAATTTTACCAAGAACCCGAGTATAGTTTTCCGAAGATTTTTTGCGCGCTGAATCCGAATTCGAGGTCAGAATTACTCTGGTGGCTCCGGTTTTCGAAATATCCTAACCTTAAAGTGCAAAAAACGCGATTTTTGCCTATATTTGAGGTTATGTAGCTAAGAAAAGAAATTTTTTTTCAAAAAACTGTATACATCAAATTAAAGTATGGGTTTTCTTCTTTCAAATGCCTTTGAGTATGCTCGGATATCTTTTTTTTTCACGAAGTTACACAAATTTGAAATAAAAAGCACTTGGCTAACTTGCTCTACCCCGCGTCATGTGGGTGTGCCTGCTTAGGGGTTGGGAGGGCTGGTTTTAAAGGGTTGAGGAGGTATTTGGGGATGAGGCCTATCTAGATCATATTAGTACGCATACCTGTGATTAGAAAATGAGTTTTTTTTATCAAAAAGCAGTTAATTAAACTTGCTCTACCCAGGGTTATGTGGGTGAGCCTGTTTAGGGGTTGGCAGGGGTGGTTTCTACCCGTAAGAGAGCATTTTGTAAATAGAAGCACGATGCTCACAATATTTTTTAGTGTTTTGTCATATTTCCAAGTTTGGTTTAAATTGGTGAGTGGCTCTTTAATATGGTTACTTGTTAGATAGCTTGGGCTGAATGATGTGGTGCTTTTTAAATTCATAAAATTTGAAATTTTCAAATTTGTGTAACTTCGTGAAAAAAAAAGATATCCGAGCATACTCAACGGCATTTGAAAGAAGAAAACTCATACTTTAATTTGATGTATACAGTTTTTTGAAAAAAAATTTCTTTTCTTTGCTACATAACCTCAAATATAGGCAAAAATCGCGTTTTTTGCACCTTAAGGTTAGGATATCTCGAAAACCGGAGTCACCAGAGTAATTCTGACCTCAGATTCGGATTCAGAGCGCAAAAAAACCTTCGGAAAACTATACTCGGGTTCTTGGTAAAATATTTTTGTCAAATTCTGTCGGCCTGTATTGATCATACGGCCCACTGTAACTAGTTATTGCTCCGAAATATTATTTTAGAGCAACTGCTAGTAGCTTTTCATTATTCACACAGCCATTATCATCACATTCGCGTGTTTATATAAAGATTTTTTTTTAATTTCGAGTAACAATTAATTGATAATATGTGACTGGGTTTAAATTCTCTTTAAATGCAGGTGTTCAAATTTGAAGCGTAACATACGAGGGCGGTCACTAAGTCTTTACAAAAAGAAGGAAAAAAAAGTTTTGCGTATGTAATTTTTTTTTATTTTTCAAAATAATCTCCTTGAACGTCGATACATTTTATTAAACGGCCTTCCAGTTTTTTTAAGCCATCAGAAAAATATGATTTCTGAAAACCCTCAAAATAGGCATTTGTTTCGGTGATGACTTCTGCATTCGACGTGACTTGTTGTTCGGCAAGCCATTTTTTGAAGTTAGGAAATAATAAAAGTTACTGGGAGCCAAATCAGGCGAATATGGTGGATGGTCTATTTATTCGAACTTTAAATCGTTAATTTTTGCCATCGCAACTGCACATGTGTGAACTCGAGCATTGTCTTGAAGAAAGAGGCATTTTTTTTGTTCAAGTGAGGACGTTTTTCTCTGATTTTTTCTTTCAGCTAACCTAATAATAACGCATAATATTGTCCAGTGATCGTCTGGCCCTTTTCCAAATAGTCGATGTAGATGATTCCATACGCATCCTAGAAAACCGTAACCATAATCTTGGGGCTGGTTCACTCTCCTGCGGTAATCCATTGTTTGGACTGTTCTTTGATTTCAGGAGTGTAGTGGTGTACCCATGTTTCGTCTACAGTTACGAGTTAATGCCAAAAGTCTTTCGGATTACGACGTACGCGTGCCAAAAGAGCCTCAGAGATGACCACGCGGGTTCGTTTGTTTTCATCAGTGAGCAAACGCGGCAACCATCTTGCTGATATTTTTTTCATCCCCAATCGTGGATTTTGTTGACCATTTCGGGTGTACTCATTTCTACGGGACGTCCTGAACGAGGTTCATCTTTTGTTGTTGAACGGCCGCGTTTAAATTTATTTACCCAGTTATAAACAGTCTTAAACACAGGGGCAGACTTGCCATGAACGGCGTTCAACTCAACTGTGATTTCTTTTGGTGTAAGGCCTTTCAAATGAAAATGTTTTATCACCGCTCGAAACTCTGTTTTTTCCATTTTTCAAATAAACCGATATCTTTTTGTTCAACCAACGCTCACAAAAAAACGGCTTAATGAATCAAACTGAAACTTTGTACGATATCTAGTTAGTAGTATTGCTTGACAAAAACATCATAATTTAAGCGTGACGAGCGCCATCTCTTTGATTTTGTAAAGACATTTATGACCCCCCTCGTAGTATTGATTAGTATTGATACTACGTTAGATAAGATTAAAAAAAAATTAATATAAATAACATAGTTTATGTAAAAACTAATTAAGCTATCTTTTCCAGAGTAAATTTTACTAGTATTACTTTCTACTATATTGTAGTATTTTTATAATAATTAGAAAATAACAAAAGAAAAAATATGGTATTTTCCAAATCGTCTATGAATGGCATAGTTTGTATGTAGCATAATTTTTAAAAACGCTAGTATTTTCAAGTCACTTAAATTCATCGTCGTAATTCGTCACTTGATGTCGAATAAAATAATTCAAGTAATTGTAGAATTACTAAAAATTGAAATTAGCAAACGAAATTCATTACGCGCATAAATGTAGTTGAGCACCGTTTTCAGTTAACTGCGGCGCGCGCATATAAGCTATTACGCCGCTCCTCGCTCGCCAGGCTGCGTGCTACATTCTAAAGCCAGCCGCTGATTGGATACTCTTTAAAGTTGATTATCTCATTACCTAATTATCAAAAAAAAAATTTGAATTATATTATCTTAAATAATTTTTCAATGATATAAGTTTCACCCAATGTTTCAGAATTATCGTGTATACGATTTTTTAATTATATTTGCAGAGCAATTCAAAATGCGTTTAAAAAAAGTCTTTTATCCTAACGTGGATAGTAAAAGTGTACTTTTAATAGATTCATCGAGTGGACATTGTCCGGATGTTCTTTGAGAAACTACTGTCAAAGATAAACAGATCTATGTATTAAAGTTACTCAAAGGTACAATCTCAAACATAAAACCTTTATATGTTTTTAGTTTCAGAATTTGAAAAAACTTTATAAAAAATTTCTCCGATAGTGTGATATTAAATGATGTTTTTAATTTAAATTTTAGGAACAGTGTTATAAAATTACTAACACTTACGCATAACCACCTATTTCCACTTAGATATGTTAATCTTTTTAAATATAGTTGGTTTAAAAGTGGAAATATAGTCAAAAAATCTATCCATTTGAAAAACCTTGTTAAATTTGGATTTATATAAGCAAATCAAGTTTTATATGAAACACCTGGATGTACAAACGTTGCTATTATTAAATGTTCCTGGTATCGAAATACCTTTTTGCTTTAAACACTATTTCGAAGAATTTCATTATTGTACAAACTATGTACCATAACTAATAATATTACACAACATGCTGACTTGTTTTACAATTACAGTTGTATCATTGGTATACCTGCTTACACTTGCATGAGCAAAAGACCATTTTATAAATTACTGTATCTGTACATATACTGTATAATATATACTGTATAATTATAATTACTGCATAATCAAGGATTATCGAGGATTTTGGGATGTCAATATGATGTCAGATTACTGCTGGAACCTTAAGAGAGATATTTCAGTTAAGCACAAGAAAAAAGCGTTGAAACGAACATTCCATGAAAAATACAGACCTAGCAAGAAAGTGCGTTTACATTGAAGAGTGATGGCTTAACAAAGTGAGAGGCATAAGCCTCACTGTTAAGAACCACCGCTATGAGATTGCAATAAAAAATGATTGTTTTACCATGACATTGAAACACTTGATCTAAATAAAATTTCAAAGGTTTCATGATTTTTATGACCTCTAACTGACTTTGAAAAGTTAGTAGATCTTAAATTTCGATTGAATTTCGATTCGATTTCGTGAATGTTAAGGTCGAGGCTTGTAGGATATGTTTGGATTTTTTTTATGAGGTGGTAAAAAACAGGCGAATCCTCATTGCACCTAATGGCAAACCAGTCAGCGGGCTGCCGAGGTTTATTTCCGTGCTGCTATTTTCTCAGACATTTTGCTCATCCGTAAGGACTTGGGCTTGCCGTCACATCAGGTATGGCCGTCATAAATAATAGCAATACCATCGAAAATGACACTTATCTCTCAAACCTGCTCCTCCCGATCCTAGTAACGAATTGCTGGGACAGAGCGAAGATAATATCAACCTTATATCTGCCCTCCAACATGGAACCGCGTTAACTTTGCTCCACCGTTAAGGGGGGGGGGGGCTATGCCGTATAATGTCATTTACGTCCGTCTGTACGTCATCTTATCTGGAACCCTGTTCTCTACTTTACTATTCGTAGAATACAAGTAGCATCTAAAGTACCCATAGCCCGTAAGCATCTGCGTAAGATAGAAGTTCACTTTTTCGAAGCTCCTCTCCATCAACGACCCAATGTCGCGAATCGAACTTCTCGTCCATCTCCTTTACCATCTTTCGGCCAGCGTCCTTGCCATGCCCCTATTGCTATATCTCTCTCCTCCTTGGCTACTTCTGCTCTATTCTTGTTTAAGCTTCTGTCATAGATCCTCTTGCGCTCCCTAGCAAGAAGATCTATGGGGATTACGTCAGCGACAACCAGAATAGCCTTCCTCGAGACCGTCCGGTATGCGCTAGCTATCCTCTAGGCTCCTCGCCTCTGTACGCTCATAAGCCTTTCGCGATATAGATCGAAGTTCATCGCAGCGGAGGTTGAGGAAATTAGGTTGTGAAGGTCGGGAGTTGTAGAGTTACAAGTTACCGGTCTCGGAGTTTGAAGAAATTAAAATGTGGAGATCGAAGGTTGAGGGTCGAGGGTTATAGTCCTGCAGAGTTACAGGGCTCGAGGGTTAAAGCAATCAGGTTTCAAAGACTAGGGTTAGATATGATTTTTTTTTGCAAAATGAACGAATTAACCTTAAATGACCTTGATCCAGGTTTGTATTCAGGATACAAAGATACATGATAGTATACGATAGAAGACCTTAGAACGTATCAAAAACAAGTTCATATGAATCAAAAGCAAATTTGGTCTATCTGTCATCTGTTTGAAGCTACAGGTACCCTTCAAAAGTCACGTTGGAAAAAACCAATAATATACGAGGTGTGATCAAAAAGTAAGGTGAATTTTTATTTTTCTCAAAAAATATTTATTTATTCATCAATTTTTATTTTATCTCCTTCAAAGTAATCCCCCTCGGATATAATGCACTTGTGCCAACGCTTTTTCCAATCCTCAAAGCATTTCAAAAAATCATTTTTTGTGATCTTGTTTAGTTCATCCTTCGATGCCGTCTTTATCTCCTCAATCGTGGCAAAACGCCGTCCTTTCATGGGCCTCTTCAGTTTTGGGAACAAGAAGAAGTCACAGGGGGCCAGATCTGGGGAATACGGTGCCTGTGGCATCGTTACTGTGTTGGTTTAGCCAAAAATTCGCGCACAAGCAACGATGTGTGAGCAGGGGCGTTATCATGGTGCAAAAGCCAATTTTTATTTTTCCACAAATTCGGACGTTTCTGGCGGATTGCTTCGCGCAAATTGCGCATAACTTGCAGGTAATATTCCTTATTTACTGTTCTACCCTGTGGCAAGAACTCATGCTGCACCACGCCCCTGCAGTCAAAGAAAACTGTAAGCAAAACCTTTACATTTGATCGAACTTGGCGTGCTTTTTTTGGTCTTGGTGATCCAGAATGCCTCCACTGGGACGATTGAGTCTTAGTCTCGACGTCATAACCGTATACCCATGTTTCGTCACCTGTTATAACCATGTTGAGTAAATCTGGATCATCCTTGACGTCATTCAGTAGCTCTTGGGCGATGCTCATGCGACGTTTCTTTTGGTCGAAATTGAGCAATTTCGGAACAAACTTTGCTGACACACGTCTCATATCTAAAACACTCGTCAAAATTGATTGGCACGAACCAAATGAGATGCCAATATCATCAGCAATTTCTCTAATGGTAATTCGACGATTTCCCAACACTATTTTCTTCACTTCTTCAACATTCTCATCAGTTGTTGATGTGCTGGGGCGTCCAGAACGAGGTTCGTCGTCGGTGTCTTCTCGGCCTTCTTGGAAGAGTTTATACTACTTGCAAACATTTTTTTGGCTTAAAGTAGACTTTCAGCATTTCAAGTGTTTTGGAACATTTCATTCCATTTTTCACACAAAATTTAATGCAAACTCTTTGATCCATGTTTTTAGACAGCAGCAAATCGTGGAGCACGCAAAACACTTCTAACCTTGATGCCTCTCACAAACAAACCAAACATACTACAAAGCTGAAATTTGGAACATATGTTCTAGACGAGTGTACCGACATAACCAAATAAAAAAGTCGAAGATCGAACGGACGTAGCCCGCTAAATTTCAAAATTCACCTTACTTTTTGATCACACCTCGTATATTTAAACGTAAAATTTCCCGCACTTTCCGAATCCGTAATCAAATTTTAAATTCCGTTGTATTGAACATATTTGACCTTCAAATAACCTTGAACCTGACGTGATGGAGATCAACGGATCTCGGATTCGTGTTCAGCACATCGAAATATATAAAAGCTGGTCAAATAGGCATCAACTTTTTTTATTTTGTAAACCTGTGTTATTTTTGTTCTAATTGATAAATAATTTTTATTTCTGCAATTGTTACTACTTTTTCTAACTTCTTGTGTCAAATTGTATATTTTGTCGTGTTTAGAGTTGAATTTTTAATACAGCTTTAACTTTCTGTATTACGTGTGAAAAAAAATTGCAGACAAAATATTTTTATTTCCAATAGATTTGGATTTTTTTTCTAATAGTATATTGTAATTTATTTAAAATACATTAAAAAATTCTTGCAGGTTATCACGTGAAAAAATATTTATACTAAAAAATGTATGAATTACAACCATTTAATTCACAAATTATTTTCATAAGACAGCCTGTATATGAAAGAAAAATTAATATTATAATTACAACTATTGTAAAAATTCAAATACAAATATTGTAAAAATTCAATTTAATTTTTACACTATTCATAAAAATAATCCGCAGAAAATTTGTAAAGGATGTTTCTACACTTTAAAATACATATAAACTTTGTTTATCTTTAAATTGCGTAGCTACTCCACGAAAGAATATTTTTTTTTTATTAACTTTGTAATTTTGTGAATATAAGGGTAGTAACCGTCATAAGTCAATTTTTTATAAATCATAACACGTCTTCTAAAATTTTCCGTTTTCTTTATAAAAATGTATATTTTGATTTAATTGAAGTGATTTTGAAAAGCTTGTACTCGAAAAATTGTAAAAAAAGTAATATTTTCACTTGAGAAAATTACAATCCTTTAGGGTACAAATAATTGTCATAAAACTGCAATGTGATAACAAATAATTTGGTGTTGGAATCATTTTAATACTCAATTTTTTTCAAGAGATATTAAATAAATTAAAAATAAATTAAATAAAAATAATTTAAAAGTTTATTTTCATGGTTGATTTTTAAGGGTTGTTTTGACCCGGTAAAAATGCTTCTCCGCCGATAAAAAAAACGTATCTCTTATTTTTTTTATATTCTACAACATATTACAGCTATATAAAAATTGAAGCCGGACACCTCGCAAGGGTTCCTTGTATTGTGAGTGGAAATCAGTAAGAAATAAGATAAAAAGAAGCAATCCTGTAGAAATCAATATTATTAAAAAAAGACAAACGAGCATTCGGAATTACTGCCTTGGCAAATTAAATGTAGCAGTTGAAACGAAAAATCTATTCAAAATAACAATACCGAAAATATCTAACAAAAATTCTCCCTTTAAAAGAACTACTTGATAAAGTCATAAGAAACAATTATACTATCGAAGTACACTTCATTAATAAAGTTAAAATATAGATAGTGCAACGGTAGTCGATTTAATTAATCGAACCGTTCGCGATTCTGCTTCTTGCGCGTTAGTTCTAACAGGTAAGAGAGAGAGGGGGCGCGCGATCTTTTGAATAGGCAGTTACGCCTCAGCTGTGAACGCGAGTTACCGTCGATTTGTTTTCGCACTTTGTTTTCGCCGAATAAAGTTTTCTTTGGTAAATTACGTGCGTGTGTGCAACGACGGTATTGCAGCAGCAAGCAGCGGTACAGAAGCAGCAGATAAAAGCGAATTGAGGCCGCGCAGCTGATAATAAAGGGGTAGCAGCAGTTGAAAATTTTACAACAACAATTACGGCTGATCACCGTAATTGCACCGCATGGTAGGTGCACCTCCCGTCATATTAAGCGATACAAAATACTTTCGATATTTTGTATATTCGTGGTAGTGTTATTTTTTGTATTCGCGCCGAGCGTAAGTTCGCGGTAATATTCGAATCTTCTCTCTCTCTCTTTCTCACTGAAAATAGTTAATTGTAAAATCCTATTCGCGAGCGTTAGTCTTTCGGCCCTACAAAGACTGTAGTGATTTTTGTTAATTAAAGTTTATTAAATTTATTCGTCGTTTACTTCATTTGATTTTCCTAGTAGCTTAAGTAATTGGAAAAGGCTTAGGTTTTAATCTGATTAACTCTAGGGGATTAAGAAGATTAGGAGTAAAGTCGCTCACACTTAAAACTCGTCGAGTGTCACATGACACGTGACTTAAGGTGAGTTCAACTCCGTTTGATAAAAGACAACTAGGATAAATCATCTGACGTTAAGGCGAATACACGTACTATCATACGTGCTTAACGGAGCGGCGATTTGCTCTGCATCGTAGGAATTTGTTCTTAAATAAATTTCTTATTTTTCAGATTTAGCTCCGCAAGGATGGAAGTGTCATCCAGCAGGCGGCTAGGATTGGGATATGGCTGCTAGGAGAGTACACCGTCACAGATGTTGAAGAGACCACGCACAGTAAAGAGGTGGCGGGGCGCAGGAGGCGCACCCGACAAGCGTGGCTCGACACAGTCTGTGACGAGTTGGAAACCCACAGCGCAGACGAGAACAGCGACCATCCCCTGAGGATCATCAATAGGGGGGGAATATCCTTGACAGATATGTCAAGGATATTCGCCTGCCCGGATGAAGACTGAGGGTGAAGCCAGCCGCCAAGAAGAGGATGAGCTCATCCAGAAGGCCCTACGCACCCAGGAGCAGGAGGAGGAGGAGAGTAGACGGAGCAATCCGGATCTCAGGTCGCAGGAATCCTGCACCCGGAAGGAACCTCAGGAAGAATTATCCTTGAGTGAAGCTTTCCGGGAAATAGAGTACCTGAAGGAGGGAGTCGACCGCAACCGCAAGCTGGTTGGTCGAATCCTAGAAACCCTTCAGACTCTGCAGGGAATACAGGTGTGTGGAGAGCGCGAGGCACAGGACATGCGCCTACGAATACGAGAGCTGGAAGACGCACTGCATGAGATGGCCAATGCTAGCCGTTCTTCTCAGCGCGACTCGGTTCAACTGCGCTCCGGGCGTAATGTGGACTTTCAGGATACATTCACCTGTCACTACGATTCTGGGATTCCGGGAAGCACACCGGCTCCTCCAAGACCACTACCCAGAAGAAGGGACGTCACCCCACCGGAAGCCCTCCGAAGAAGAGGAGGTGAAGAGGATCCGGAAGAATATGGGAGATCCGCACCTGTTCGACAGAGGAGTTGAAGTGGATCGTCTGGCACCGGTCCTCAACTATCCTCAGGGTTCTCCATAACCCGAGATGTTGGAAAAATTGTCCGCGGATGGAAATTAAGGTTTGCGGGCAGTAGGGCACAGAGCGTAGATACGTTTCTGTCAAGGTTGGAAGATCTGCGCGTGGGCGCAGGGCTAACTGATGACGAAGTGCTTTGTTCCGTATCAGAGATCCTGGAAGGTAACGCGAGGACCTGGTACGATAACAACAAGTACCAGTGGCTTAGTTATGCAGAGTTCATCGCTGACGCCCGGGATTGGTTCGGCACTAGTACGCAACAGCAACAAAGGCTGTTGCAGGAAGCCCAGAACCGGTTTCAGGGTGAGGACGAACTAGTGCGAAACTACGTGTCCATCCTGGTGGCTGTTGTCAATAGACTAGAACCACCGATGCCCTTGGAGAAGTTATTAGACCTACTCCATGCAAAACCACCTCCCAAACATCCAGATTCAGCTGCGTCGGAGCGAGATGAAGTCGATACGCGAATTCAACAGGAGGGCAACCGAGGTACAGAACACCTTATCTTACGGTCGTCGTCCACGTGTGTTCGCCGACCCCAACTCGACGATCTTCCCTCAGCACGTCTACCAGCCGAGCAAAAGAACGGCTGGTAATAAATCCCGAACCGCTGCAATGGCCAGCGAAGGGAAGGCGCGTGCGAAGAAGGAGGGAGATCCGCAGCGCGGACAGGACGTGGAGAACCCTGCCAGGAGGCCTACCGAACAAGCATCGCTATCGGCTACGCAAGCTTCCACTTCTGATAAGAAGATGGAAGAGCGTCTGGAGTGCATCGAGCGGATGTTGCGCAAGTTGGCCAATGAGCAAGGTAGCCCTCCAGAACAGCGTAAGAGCCGATGGCGTGGGGGAAGGAAAAATTCTCCGTCTCCCAGGTCTCCTGGCGAGCGGTGAGAAGGACAGAGGCGAAAGATCGACTTCACCATGCCTCTCCAGTGTTCCGCTTGTGGCAAACTGGGATTTAATCGTAAATTCTGCCCAGATTGTAACAAGGGAAACGGCAAGGAGAGCGAAGAGAAGAGGTCATCTTCGCGCCTCCAGTAGATTCGACCTCTCGCTGCGGATCGCCGATGGAAAAAAGCAAGTTGTCGGCGACCCAGGGATCCAAACAGGTCCTGAAACGGCATCAAGAGAGCCCTGGGCCTAGCAGTATGTTGGAGCAGAAGGCGATCGAACCGGATCCCAGCCCTCGGCAGAATAGAGGAGTGTTCATTCTGGAGGGACCAGATGTCCACATACAAATTGTGGAGGAGGGGGAAGACTCTAGGGAGAGCCTCTCCACACAAAAAGCTCCTCTGCCGATGGGATCCACGAGTAGAAGCAAGCCCACCGTCGTCACAGCAGCGGAAGGGAAAAAGCCGCTGAAAAGCACGACGAAGGGAGCCAAAGATGCGATTCGTGGATATGACCCATATTCGTGGATATGGAGAATGAGACCAGGTGGTGGTTACGAGTAGACATAGGTGACTTTAAAATTAGAGCACTCTATGATACCGGCGCCTCGTCTACGGTCATGGGTCAATTAGGGCTGAGATTGGCATCGGAGATGGGACTCGGATTGAATGTGACCAGAGCGGGCGATCCAAGGCTCGCTGATGGGCGCCCATGCCCTATAATTTGTCACGTGATGTTCCTATTTAAAGTAGGAGGAATGACGAAGGAAATCAGAGTCGCCATTACGCCACTGCTCACAGACGACTGCTACGTAGGCGCGAACTTTATAAGGGAGTTTCGCGCAGTTTTGGATCCCAACGAGGATGAGTTATGGCTTAAGGACGCCGAAATGAGTATTGTAGTTTTCATATTTTCTATAATTATATTTGATGCTATTAATTTTGAAAAATTTTATGAGATCTACCGGAGGTCTCAAATCACCAAAGCTGTTAAAGTGAAAAATATTTTTGCCATTTTTACGGTATGTAACTAAATGAGTACGAGATCCAGAACTGTCGTTATTATTAACCAGAGCACACTATTGAACTAGTCGACCTTTTTTTTGTAAAACGTTTCTCATAACAACTCTTCGGAAATAGGGAATTCGTAATTCATTAGCATGCTTGTTTATATCGCAATATGTTAAAGTACAATGAATTAATCTTACTTCGAAGTATTCATTTTCATCTCACAATTTTCGTTTTGATACGTTTAGTCTTCTTTATCTTTTATTCAGTTTTGTTAAAGATGAAACGAAAACTTCGTTTATGTGGTTTCAAGTATAAAACTTTACCACCGGCTAAGCTTCGATGCATTTCTTATACCTGGATTGTTCTTCCAATTGACATTTTGCAGCATCTGCTCGATCTACAGTCTGTACTATCCCTGTAGCTCCGCCGGTGACCGATCCTAATGCACTAAGTTCTGCAAAAAGTGATATAAATGCTGGAAGAATCTCAAAGTTTTTAAACCGGCAATACTCTTGGTAAACTTATATTTTTCTTTCCACCAATATACTTCAACATTTAAGTTGTACGTACTGCATTTAAAGCATTCTGTATGAAAGTTGTTGAACTATTGCAAGGAGTTGTATTTTTTTGTCGTACTAATAAGTTTTTTCAGACTCTAATCTTTATCATTTTCTTCAACGTCTGTCTTTTCTTGTAACTCTTCTTCTTATTAAATCCTATTCCAAATGATGATTTCATCTTCATGACGTTTGTAATAACAGATGCAGAAGCTTTTTCATCTAATAAACTAGAACTATACACATATTGACAAGCTTTTTCAGCCAATACTCTGTCTGCAGCATTTGTACACTCGAATATCTTTATTTTTAGAATAAGCAATATCATGATCTGTATATGTGGCATCTAAAAGATTAATGCTTGGATCTCCCCGAGCTATCCACTTATATAGTTTTGTTCCAGGTCCACAATATTAATAACCGAGAGTTTGGTTTTTAAAAGGTAAAACATAGTATAAATTTATTTAGTAAACTTCTACCTATCTTTTTTTTTTCATCTCATGAATAATTCCTATTAGACAAGTGTTCATTGGTGACTGAGTAAAGGTTTATAAATATGAAGATTTATAGTTGGATCATTGATTTTGAGAAATAGCCATTTAATCTTCTAGTAATAAATTCTAATGCTTTGACTGAAAAAATTAATAGAAAGAAGAATCGGCATGAAAAATTATTGCCTCGTAGCATATGCGCAGTGTTATGTGCGGCCTCTAACTGTAGAAAGACAAATGCTTTTCTAGCTCTTTTAACTCATTCCAATGGCTAGAGTTTGAAAATATTTACAGTGCCGGTCAGCCACTTTTACCCCCCCACGGGTAAAATCAGTCTAACTTCAAAGTTTTATATCTCTGGTAGAAGTTAACGTACAGAGACGCGCGTGGGTGCATTTGAAAGGTCTTTCGGAGAGCTTTCAAATGATATGACTCACGGTTGCCATCGATTGTTTTTTTAAATTTTGCAACAATTATGCAAAATTGAAAATTCTGAAATTTTTTTATTATTTTTGACAATTAGCCAATTTTGGAAAAAAAATCGTACGAAAATTTGAAGTACACCATTTTTTAGCTATTACCAAGCCCTATCTGAATCACTCATCAAAAATTTATTTTCGTCAAATATGACGCGCGCACGGGCATTTTTTCGTGGAAGTGACAGTTTTTTTCAACATTTTTTATCTCCGTCAAATTGTAACAATCGAAAAAAATTTTATAGGACAAAAAATGTTTGTTTTTTCACGTAGAATACTGCAATAATTTTTTTTTCGGTTTTTTGAAAAAAAAACCCATTCAATAATACTACATAACAAGTATCGTAAATTACATAAAAAAAAAATCTTTTTTTTTTCGACCTTGAAAAATAATTTAAACCGAAAAAAAAATTTTTCGAAAAACCAAAAAAAAATTATTGCAGTATTCTACGTAAAAAAACAAACATTTTTTCTCCTATAAATTTTTTTCGATTGTTACAATTTGACGGAGATAAAAAATGTTGAAAAAAACTATCACTTCCAGGAAAAAGTGCCCGTGCGCGCGTCATATTTGACGAAAATAAATTTTTGATGAGTGATTCAGATAGGGCTTGGTAATAGCTAAAAAATGGTGTACTTCAAATTTTCGTACGATTTTTTTTCCAAAATTGGCTAATTGTCAAAAATAATAAAAAAATTTCAAAATTTTCAATTTTGCATAATTGTTGCAAAATTTAAAAAAACAATCGATGGCAACCGTGAGTCATATCATTTGAAAGCTCTCCGAAAGACCTTTCAAACGCACCCACGCGCGTCTCTGTGCGTTAATTTCTACCAGAGATATAAAACTTTGAAGTTAGACTGATTTTGCCCGTGGGGGGGTAAAAGTGGCTGACCGGCACTGTATATACGAGGTGTGTTCATAAAGTAAGGTGACTTTACAAATTTCACGGGCAACGTACTTTCGATTATCGATTTTTTGTTTTGTTATGTTGGTACACTCTTCCCAAACATCTGTACCAAGTTTCAAGTGTATAGCATTTTTTGTTTGGTTGTGAGAGGCGTAAAGGTTATAAGTGTTTTGCGTGCTCGGCGATTTCTTGTTATCGATAAATATGGATCAAAGGATTTGCATGAAATATTGTGTAACAAATAAAATAAAGTGCTCCGAAACACTTGAAATGTTGACGGTGGCATACGGTGAAACTGTTCTGAGTAAAAAAAATGTTTACAAGTGGTACAAACTCTTCCAAGATGGTCGGGAAGATGCCAATGAGGAGCCTCGCTCTGGACGCCCAAGCACGTCAACAACTGATGAAAACGTTCAAGCAGTGAAGAAAATTGTTCTGGAAAATCGTCGTATCACTATCAGAGAAGTTGCTGAGGATGTTGGTATATCGCTTGGCTGGTATACCGTGCCATGAAATTTTTTCTAACGTTTTGGGCATGAGACGTGTGTCAGCGAAGTTTGTTCCGAAATTGCTAAATTTTGACCAAAAGAACCGTCGCATGAGCATCGCTCAAGAACTGTTGAATGACGTCAACGACGACCGAGATTTACTCAAAAGGGTCATAACTGGTGACAAATCATGGGTATATGGTTATGATATCGAAACCAAAGTCCAATCGTCCCAATGGAAGAGCCCAGATGAGCCAAGACCGAAAAAAGCACGCCCAGTTCGATCAAATGTCAAAGTTTTGCTCACTGTTTTCTTCGATTACCATAGCGTGGTGCATCAGGAGTTCTTACCATATGGACGTACGGTCAATAAACAATATTATCTTGATGTTATACGCCGTTTGCGAGAAGCAATACGAAGAAAACGCCTAGAATTGTGGAAAAACAATTCATGGTTTTTGCATCACGATAATGCCCCTGCTCACTCATCTTTGCTTGTGAGAGATTTTTGGCCAAAAACAACACCACAATCATGCCTCAGCCACCATATTCACCGGATTTGGCCCCATGTGTCTTTTTCTTGTTCCCAAAACTAAAGAGACCTATGAAAGGACGGAGATTTGCAACGATTGAAGAGATAAAAACTGCATCGCTGGAAGAGCTCAAGGCTATACCGAAAAGTGCTTATGAGAAGTGCTTTGAGGATTGGAAAAACCGTTGGCATTAGTGTATTGTATCTCAGGGGGATTACTTTGAAGGGGATAACATAAATATTGATAAATAAATAAATATTTTTTCTTAAAAATACAAAGTTACCTTACTTTTTGAACACATCTCGTATATCCTAAGTTTCTTAAACAACCAAAATATAAGTTTCTTGAAATGTTTGTAGAGCCTATTGAAGTTGTTCAATACTTACCTTCTAGCGAGCATGAGCATGTTGTATCGCCCGACAAGGCGCCGCTAAACTCCATCATGGTTTTCAATGATATTGCATTCAAGAAGCAAGATAATGTAAAATCTTTCTATTACGTGGATTATTTCTACTTGTATCAATCGAATGCCCAAGTACGTCAACACTTACTGAGAAATAATATCAATTTTTAGTGATTTTTCGCTAAGATAATATGACTTTAATACGTAACATACTGTCTTAATTCCCTTATAATAAAATTAAAATTAAGTGAATTTTCCATCTCTCACTATTTCCCTTCTTCCCATTATTATAAAAGTTATCATTGAATATAACTTATTGATTTCCCTTTCCTGACGCAGTACTTTGCAACTCTCGCGTCAAGCTCTAGAGCTATTGGTCGGGAGGCTGCAAGCACGTGTGCCGCTTCATGAGAGATCGATTTGTAGGCTTTGAGTGTTCTGCAAAGAACTGATCGCTGCAATCTTTCTAAAGCAGATTGTTGTTTGATATTAGTTCTTTGCCACCAGCCCGCAGCGGCATATGTAACTTTCGATAATAGGAAGCCATTATATATCTTTTTCATAGAATTGAATTTTAGGCTCCAGTTCGCTTTTGCTATTTTACTTAGCTTGAAATAGGTGTAATTATAGTCTTGAACCACGTTTCGAATATGTTCTTTCAATTGGAAGCCCTTCGAGATCATGATTCCTAGGTACTTGACTGTTTTGTGCGTTCTAATGTTGTCTTTCCCAATTTTGACTTTAGGGTTCCTATTCTCGCTTAGCTGGCCTTTAAGCCATATTAGTGCTCACTTTTCCACTGCCAACTTCATTTTGTCAGACTTGCACCAGTTCGTCATTATATTAATGATTTCTTGGGCTTGTCTTTCAAGATCAACATGTATCTTTGCCTTGATGATGGGAAGCACATTGTCTGCATAGGCTAGTACCTCGTATCTTGCGTCCCTGATTGCCCGGAGTGGTTTGTCAAAGATGACGTTCCAGCCTACCGGTCCAAAATCTGAACCCTGTGGGCACACTTTCGTCACTGTTTTCAGTGTTTCTTTGAAGTGAACATATATGCCCACCTCTCGATCACTGAAGTAGCTCTGGAGGAGCTTATAGATGTTCTTCGGGCACTTTCTTTCTATCAATTGGGAAAGCAGGCTTGGCCACCATAAGGCATCGAATGCTCCTGAGACGTCCAGTGGAATAGCGGCTATGTACTTGGTCGACGGATCAGATTCTGCTCTTCTACTATTTCATGTAGTCTTCTAATGGCGTCCTCTGTGGATTTATTTGCCTTAAAGCCAAATTGATCCTCCGAAGACCAGTCCGAGCTGTTTAGAATGTTCGATATTCTTTGAATCACAAGCCTCTCGAGTGTCTTTCCCGCTATGGGGAGTAGACATACGGGTCTATATGATTTAATCTCGTTCTCGGGTTTTTCAACCCCTTTGAGTAACGTGATTAGCATTCCACTTTTCCATCTTCTGGGGAACACTCCGCATTTGAAGCAGGCGTTGAAAAGTCGCGTCAGTTCCTGGTATAATGGTTTTGCGTTAACAAGCATCTCCGACTCTATTTTATCTTTGCCTGGTGATTTCCCTGCCTTGTTCGCTCTAAGGGCCATTTCAACTTCCCTTATTAGGAAAGGCATTGCGTCGCCGGTTGCTGGAACCTCCCGCATATCTCTGCGAATTTCTGCATGTGTATCGTTTTCGCAGCTTGGGTCGTCATCAGGCATTAATTCTTGTAGTAGAGCCATGCTTGTTTCTTTCCAGTTTTTTGTAACTGAACCATTACGGTTAACCGTGCACATCGCTTTTGAGATTCTGACTTTATTGGATGCTTGTTTGTATGGATACGCCCAAGCATTCTTTTCGCTTTCAATAGTGCAGAAATCTCGCCAGCTATTGATTTTGGCTCTTTTAATAGCCGTTGCATATTCAGAATTCATTTGACTCAATTTTTCAAGTGATCTCTGGAGGGTTTTCCTTTGTTTTATATTCGGTCCTTCCTTGTTTTTCAGAGCAGCGATTTTTCGTTGTCTTTGTATCGCTCGCTTCTTACTTCGCAAATCAGGATTCCACCAGGGTTGAGAGCGCGTTCTTCTTATTTTTTATGGAATAGAGTCCTTTGCTGCCATTATTAGAACCTCTTCAAATTTTGAAACATATGTTTCAATGTCTTTAAGGGTTTCTAAGAGGAGCTTAGATAGGTTGTCTTTCTCGAATTTACAAAGTCTCCCGAATTTCTCCCAATCAGCTTTTCTCATATTGAACCTTGGTTTTAATGTTTCTTCGGTTCGTATGAGTCTGGCTGGTTGTGAGGCAAAATCCAGTTCGATCACTATGGGCCTGTGGTCACTGGTGGTCCATTCTTTCACCGCCTAGCTAGTCAAGAGGTTTGACAGATTTGATGTATGTAAAGTTACATCGATGTCCGTCTCACCCCCTGTACTACGGCACGTTGGAAGTTGGTCCCTCCTGTTGGCCACAATTAGCCCTTATTGGTCTATGAATTCTTCAATGACTGTTCCATTCTTGTCCTGCGTATTAGACCATTTGCGTCCATTCCAACTAAGACTCTTTTGCCTTTCAATTGCTTGAGAGTCTCAGCTAGTTTGTCAAGATAGGTCTTCCTGCTGTGGCTGAACTGGCAGTAGATGCTTATGAAATAAATTTCACCAAAGGCTCCGACTACTTGTGCACAAACACAGTAGGAGTCACACAGATTAGAAATCTTGGTAGCAGTGACTTTGTGCGGATTGTAAAGTATCGCAGCTTGAATCTTTTCGCCTTTTTTGGCTCCATGAATAGCTGCGATGCTGCCCATACCTGAAATCGCGTTATTCCAGTGATATGGTTCTTGCACCAGTGCCACCTGTATGTCAAGATTTCTGTCTGTCATGATTTCTCCCAGCTCATCGTTGGCTACTTGCCTTTTGTTGAGGTTCAATTGTATGATCCTCAGTTTCAGGCCCAGTTCAGGGTTTTGTTGTGCGTTCAAGCTGAACCTCTTAACTGGTGGGCAATCGTCTTTGCTTTCGTCAAGATTGTTTGGTTGCGAAGGAAACTAAGTTGACGCCGGAGTATTAGAGCAGTGCTCTGATTTCTTAACGGTCGCCTTCTGCTTACGTTTCCTCGCCTTTTTATACCTAGAATGGTTGACCATATCGCTTTCGAGGTACAACGCAAAGTCTAGTTATATTTTTCCTCCTTTGGGATCGCTGCTGGCGATTCTGGAGGGTGGCTTTCGAATTTTAGTTCTGGCGTTAATTAAGCGAGTGACGTTCGAGTAAGAGCACTTAGTATTTTTGTGTGTGTTGACTTGAGCTTCGTTCGTTACCTTGTCGGGTTTCTCCATGGTTTCCCATGGCTCTTATATTTACAATTGATTGATTAAGCTAGTTATTTTTCTAGCTTTTTAATCTGTTATTAGATTATTTAATTATTTTGATTTTATTTCTTTTGATTTGATTTATTAATTTTAAATCTATAATTTTAAATCTGTAATCTTTAATTCTTTCTTATTTTTAATTTTTAATTGATTTTTGATTGGTAACTTTTCTTAATACTATTTTTATACTACTGCTTATATTACTGCTTAAAGTATTGTTAACTGCTTAAGAACTAATTTGATTATAATATAACTTAAAACTACTTACGAGTGTACCAGCGTGTTTATTTTTCACGCTGGGTTTGATATTAATCAAACCTCATTTTGGTCAAGTCAGGGTTAGGTGCTTGACGAATTGCAACCAAAGTAGCATTTGAGTGAGCATGTCGGGTTTCCGCCTTTTCTATCATCTTAGCCTGTGTTCACCATTAGCAGCACTGGATCTGATGGACATTTAGTGCATGGTTTTCGCTTTCAAAGGGAGCTGACAGCCACTCATTTCGCTTTCAAATGTAAAATTGTTTTAGCTATTAAGGCTTAAGCAATACCTTAGCAGGAAGGATGCCGCCCTTCTGTGGAAATATTTTTCCTAAGGGTTTCGGCATCCGTAGTGCGTTCTAGTCATCGAGAGTTACTCGGCCCAATGGACTGTTCTCTCGCACAATGGTGTCGGGCCTTACTCCAGGAGCTCGAGGCAAATAACTTTAGGTGGCTGCTATGACCACAGCCGCGACTCTTTACCCACAGTAGTGGCACCTACCGATTTCCAGTCGATAGGAAGTAATTTCTTATCTACCCGAATTAAATTCGGATTGCCGGGACCATTGGTCCTCTGCAACTAGCTTCCGGAGCGGTCTCCCGTCCTCTAAGAGGGCGCGCGGTACCACAATCCCGAGAGATTTCCCCTCAAGTGAATCCCGGATTTTAGCTTTTCTGGGCTCGAGTTGAGCTCTTGGGGTGTGGTAGACTCCGCGTTGAATGTTTGGGCGTTTACAAGCCGCACCTCACCATGTGTTGTCATGGTCCGTGTTGTTTCTTTTGTTTGGCCGGTTGGCCTTTTGCCCTCGGGGCAAGCGTTGTGTGTTTTGCCTACTGTTTCTTTACAGAGACAGCGTTTTCAGCCCCACCGCGTGAAGGTACACACATCCGCACTTGTGATTGCAAGTCTTCGTTCAAATACACATTGCATTCACTTCGGATCGACTAGCATTAGTTGCTTGTCGAGGGCAATCGGTGACGCATTTTGTACTTCAGCATTTGCATATGCCCGTACACAAAAGAGAGAAGTTTACGACGTCCTCTCCCAAAACAACAAATTGTTTGTTTGAGAAGTCTCCGTTCTCTGTTGAGGAATTACTGTCCGCCGCTTTGACAAAAGATTTTTGCACAAAGTGACCTGGCCAGCCTCGCGGCTGGCCATATGGTGCACCATGTGCATCGTCTATGTTTTTGCTAAGCGGATTATAATCGAGCTTCCTGAGAGCGTCGTGATCGCAACCGCCGGCATCAGTAGCAGCACAGAGTTGCATCTCGAAGTCAGATCCTACAGTTTACCCATCCTACCATTATTTTACCATTTTCCAGCAGTTATTTTATGACCGCTATGAAAAGTAAAACACTCGCCGCCTGTGTACCTATATAGGACTTTCTAATTTTATATTTTCCGAGGCCACTACTCTTATTCCGATGATAGCTGCAATGGCCTCCGCAACCTCTTCCATTGTCGTAGTTTCATCCATATCCCGGATGACTACTCTCTTCCTGTTTTCCAGGATTTGAACCTTGTTTCATCCCAGAAGCAATTGCCCTACTTAGATGTGCCTAATTCTGGTAACCCTTTCTCCTACTTTTTAAAATTTTGTGGCTGTCATCACTCTTCATAGGATCTCCGCGTATGAGTTCTACCCTGCTGCCCTAATCCTGATTGCATCAGGTCTTGGTGGACGTGGGATGGTCCTCCCATTAATGTTCCCTTTTATGAACTGTTTTTTTGACTTCTCCTGTGTCTTCTTATCTATTTTCTTAGCGCTAGTGGTTACTTGCCGGATTTATTTCTGAGATTCACCGTCGTTTGAATCTTCTTCCTCAATGTCTTCTGTCGCGGGCAGAGCTGTACATCATTCTTCGCGTAGTAGAGAGCCCTGTAGGATGCTTTTATCCCTCTTGTCAGGTTTTTGATCGATTTGTAGGTGTGATATCGATCTTTGACAAAGTTCAAAAGCTCGGTGGTCTTGTAACCACCAGCCGATAATCAAGCAACAAGATCTTGCTTAGATAACCCAACCGTACGGGGAAGGTACTTCCCTTCACGCCTAAACAAAAATATGAAGAAGCGATTGGCGGCTTCATCAATAAGATCTCCATTGGTAACTTGCGAGACCATCCGCTAGTCCCACTGGGTAGGTGTTGGCGGGACATGATGTCAGTAATATCATTGCGTTATGGTTGCGGGGTTTAATACTAGCTAAGACCACAGTAGGAGGAAGAAACGTTGTGCACTTTGCACAGATTTCACGGCCGAATCGCCAAAAGATTAGACGGAGAGAATATGCTAGAATGCAGTCCTTGTTCAAGAACAACATGAGCAAGACTGCTAAGAGTGTATTAGACAGCGATATTGAGGCCGTAACATCTAGCCTCCACAACATGATCGATCACTGGAGACCTATCTTCAGTCATCGATCTGTCTTTGTCGAACAACATCCGACGTTGCCTTCACATTAACAAAAACACACTCTTGTCGATCTAATATCAGTAGAGGAGGTAAAACTTAGCAATATTCCCTCCAATTCGGCACCGGGTATTGACAGCATAACATCAGCCGAGTGGGCGCGGTGCCCTGTCATTGTAAGAGCTTTCCTGTACAACATAATTCTCTTTATGGAAGCATTCTTGACTGAAACCCTTGACAGCAAAACCATTTTTATCCCTAAAAAGTCGGGTGCTTCTCAAGCATCTAATTTCCATCCCATTGGCATCGCCTCGGTTGTAATGCGCCAGCTGCATAAGATCTTAGATAGGCGTATGATGGCGGCTGGGTTAGTAGATCAAAGACTAAGATGCCTTGAGGACGGCTGCGCAGAAAACGTTGCCGTCCTCGCCATGACTATCAGCCCTGCCAGGACTAGGCGGTGTGAGCTACACGTTGTTTCTCTTGACGTGGCAAAGGCATTTGACTCAGTCAGCCATCAGGCCATAACATCGGCTCTCACTGAGGTTAGTGTTCCTGGCATTCCGGTGGAGTATGTGAAAACGGTGTATGCTACCTCTGCTACCATCTTGGAGGTACAGGGGAAGAGGTTGGAGAAAATCGTAAACATGGGGGTTAGGCAAGGCGATTCAATGAGTACCGTCATCTTCTCGTTGGTCGTTGACAGGGTACTACGTGCAATACCATCAACGGTTAGATATGAACTTGAGTGTGGCCATTTAATTGGCGCCGTGGCGTATGCTGATGATGTATGTCTAATATCATCATCTACTACCTGTATGTCTCCGGCGTTAAGGGCAGCAGAGAGTGAAGCCATACAGCAGGGGCTCGTGTTTAATCCAGCTAAATGCGTTGCTACCTCTATTGTACCATCTGGTCGAAACAAAAAAGTTAAAATATTAACTGTTCCGCAATTCACCCTGCCGGGTGGTACCGAAATTCGTCAGTTGAAACCATCTAACGAATGGCGGTACCTGGATGTTAAGATCTTGTGCTGCTTCTTAATTACCAGATATCACCATCTTCTGGTGCTGTCTGAGGCTACAGTGAAGGTCTTACGACAGCTGGACCTTCAAGTGAGAGTTGTTGTCCGAAGATGATTACGTCTTCCTAAGGATGTTTCAAGAGCTTATGTCCATGCCGCGTGCAAAGACGGGGGACTTGGGATCCCTTCCTTCGTTACTACGATTTCTGGCCTGATGCGTAGTCGGCTTGAACACATGAAGGATTCATCCTTCCGTACCATAATAGATGTGTTTGAGTCTGACTGGATCCAAAACAAGATCGCTTGGACCAATAAAATTCTCAAAGCCAATGGCAGGGAACTCAATAGCTCAGAACAACGAGCGACGTATTGGACCAACCGACTCTATGAGTCGGTCGATAGGAAGGAATTACGGGACTGTTCAAGAGCCGCCGCATCTACGACGTGGGTCGATGCGGGCTGTATGAAAGTTTCTGATAGAGACTACGTACAATACCATCATGTCTGCATTAACAGTCTCCCGACCCGAGTTCGTACGTCGAGGGACCAAAGACTCATGCAGACGAACATCTAATACCGAGCTGGCTGTGGTTGCACCGAAACTGCCGCATACGTCATCTAATCCTGCTTCCGTCCTCATGGGGGTAGGGTTAAGCGGCTCGATGCAATCACAAAGACCTTGGCTTTTCATCTGCGCTACCGCCAGATGAGAGTTATCAACGAACCGCATCTTCGAACATCTAATGGACTTAGGATGCCGGACATACTTATAGCTCATAAGGGAAAGGGATTTTACATATTTTACATAGTGGATGCTCAGGTCAGAAGTGGTTCTGTGCCGATTCAACGACAGTCATAAGATAAAGGTGGAAAAATACGATCTTGCCTCCGTGAAATCCGAGGCTTCCAAGATCGGGGTTCCACCTAACGAAATTCGAGTGTTGTCGTGCACCCTGACTTGGCGAGGAGTACGGAGTAAAACATCTGCACGAGCCCTTAGGACCGAATTGGACATCCCAGGGCGGTTATAGAAAGGAATCACAACGAGGGTATTAAAAGGGTTCCACACCAACTAGACCCGATGGAACCAAATGACAGCTATGGTTCAATTTGCGAGTCAGGGAATCAGGTAGGGTAGTTCAGTGTTCTCATGCATCAGGGTATTCTGCGTCCTTCCATCATCATTCGGCAGCAGACAATAAAATCGTCTCCGGAGACCATCACCCGGAAAGATAAGGGGTTTTATTGGGTATACACATTCTGTGGAGTCCTACATATCCGGACTTGACGGCGGCAGTGCGTAATCTGCATTTCCTCTTGTATAAAAAACTTAGTTTAGTTTTCTCTAATTTTTCATATTTATTTTGTACTCGGATTTCCTTCCTTAGGTCCGAACGGGTACTATCACGTTGGTAAGCAAGGACCGATAATACGTCGATAACTCTGCCGGGAACATACCAGTCCTCCTGACCGGTAAGTTACCGATGGCACTTACTCGACTGGATTGTTCCAAGATCCCGATAGTCTATACTACTTACTTCTGCAGTTTTTAATATATCACACCAAATTACCTTTTTAATACACAAATTGTACATATATTGTAACGGCTTTTTTGTACAGGGTATTTCAAAAGTTTCGGGACAGCGTGATAACACGGCGGAAACGCATTTTCAGAAAATATATTTCATATAAAAGTGATAAGATTTTTCCGTAGCTATTCAATGGTGCCCTTGAATTTGACCTTGGACTTGACTCTGAAGGTCATTTAAAGATTAAGTTGAGATTTTTGAATAGGATTCCGTATTTTTGACTTCAGAGAGAAAAAGAGCAAATTATTTGATATTGAAATAATTCTTAATTTTTCTATTCAACCTTGCATTGTAATCAAGGTGAATTGTTAAGGCAGAATATTTAGATGAATAATTTTATAGTGGAACTGTGCGAATATCTGGAAACATTGGTTAAGTTTGGGTCTATATTTTCTAGGTTTCGATTTGACAATCAGAATTCACCAACCACCAAAACATATATAACACTACTATTTCCAAGGTCTGAAGGAGAAAACAAATTTTCTTTTACCTAGGTGGCCATATTGGATTCAATATTTTGTAAAATGAGAAACTACTTTGAAATTTGAATTCTGCGACCACCAAAACATTAGTGACAATGCCAGCTTGAAAAAGTTTATTATCGTACATTTCGCTTATTTCCTCATAGGAAGTCATTTTCTGATTCGTCGCTTATTAAAATCACGTTTCTTTATAAATGTTAATGATATTGTAATCTGGTGCCTGAGATGGCTTAAGCTAAAAAGTAACCTGCTGCAAACATTTTCCGTGAAATTTATTCAGAAATCAGCTTTCAACTTGAGCAAGTTATTCTGAAATAATTAGTGAGCCATCGCATTGGCTGAAATAATTTTTCATTAATTCCTTTTAAGAGTAATCAAAACTTTCTATCAGTAACATCGAGTAACTTCTGGTAGTTCCGTTGACCTTATTTACTCTTCTATAATTTTCCTTTATATCAAAGTAAAACGACTTTCTGTCTTGTTTTGAGTTGTTTTGAGTGAACAAATATCAATATAATGATGTGAGGTTAGGGTATGTTCAAACGATCTTATATTTAGGTAAAAGATGTTTTTTATGAACGTTTCAGCAATGGCTTTGCCCCAATATCAAGATCAACTGTTGAACGAACGGTAAGATATTTTGAGTAAATTGACAACGTTGAAGATACATTACCGCTCAAAAGTGTAAGCTTACCCTCAAATAAAAACTGCAAATTTAAAAAGTTTTTTTATTTCAGATTCTATGTATCGTATATAGTTTTTATACAACTAATTTTAAAGGTTTTGTAATATTTCAATGTACCGTAAAAAAATAATTGTTTGCGATACGAAATTTTCTAATACGAAAGTCCACTGTCTTTTAATGCAACAATAGCCGACCGTGTTATTTCAAACAATTCATCTTTTCGATCTATCTTATTACGACGAATACAGACGAGATAATAGTGAATATAACAATACTTTATTTTGAAATTGAGTAAAAATTTATTTATATGTAGCAAGATTTTGTACGAAAATTATATGTCCCAAAAAAATAAACAAAATTATGCAGCAATTGTGCTATTGCTATACGAGGGTGGTCCGATAAGTACTTAGCCTCACCGCCCAATGGCGCCACTCTCGCAAAAGAAATATTCTATCACGTAGTACAACCTTCTCGATGATTACTGTCAAGATTTCAGCCGGATCGGAGCTGTAGTTTATTTTTGAGAGCGTGTGAAAGCAAGTGTGTCCGTTGATTTTTGAAAAATGGAAAAAGAGCAGTATCGGTCGGTGATTCGATTCTTGTTTTTGGAAGGGAAATCTCGCAGCGAAATCAAAAAGCGCTTGGATGCTGTTTACGCTGACTCGTCTCCTTCGATGGCGACCGTCAAAAATTGGTTTAACGAGTTTCAACGTGGTCGCACGTCGATTTTTGAAGAGCCACGTCCAGGTGTTCCGAAAACGGCTACCACGGAGGATAACGTGACAAAAATTCATGATCTCGTATTGGCAGATCGACGATTGAAGGTGCGCGAGATAGCTAAGATCGTAAGCATCTCAAAAGACCGCAGGGGGCATGTCCTGCACGAAATTTTGTGCATGAGAAAGCTGTCGGCGCGATGGGTGCCACGTTTGCTCACTGCAGACAACAAGCGCAACCGTGAGACAACTTCAGAGCAATGTCTGACGCTGTTTAAGCGTAATCCGAAGGAGTTTCTGCGTCGTTTCGTGACAGTCGACGAAACTTGGATCCACTGGTATAAACCAGAGACCAAGGAACATTTGAAACAGTGGACTTTACCTGGCGAAAGTGCTCCGACGAAGGCGAAGACTGCCCCATCGGCCAGAAAGGTAATGGCCACCATTTTCTGGGATTCACAAGGTGTGATCTACATCGACTACCTGGAGAGGAGCAAAACGGTCACAGGGCTGTACTATGCCGAATTATTGAGCCGATTCGACGACGAATTGCAGAAAAAACGGCCCCATTTGGCGAAGAAAAAAGTGCTCTTCCACCATGACAACGCACCGGCTCACACTTCCGCCGTCGCCATGGCCAAATTGGTCGAATTAGGCTACGAACTGCTGCCCCATCCACCGTATTCTCCAGATTTAGCGCCGTGCAACTTCTTTTTGTTTCTAAACTTGAAAAAGTCACTCGCCAGGCAGAAATTTGAGTCGAATGAGGAGGTAATCGCTGCCACGGAAGCCTACCTTTCAGACCTCGAAGAAACGTATTTTTCAGACGGTTTAAAGAAGTTGGAGCATCGCTGGGCCAAGTGTATCAAACTAAAAGGAGACTATGTTAAAAATTAAAACGCCACTTTTCCAAAATTTTCGTTTTTCTTTTGTAGGCTAAGTACTTATCGGACCACCCTCGTATATGAAAACCCTCGTTCAAATGAGAACCTAGAAACTATAAGGGGATATGTGTGTTTAATGTTGTCAAAAAAAAAATTAATAAAAATTTTTCATTACGAATAAACTATTCTAACTTTATTATCCATTTAAAACTACACCTTTATTTTCTTTACCATTTTTCTATACCATATTTAAAATAAAAAAACATTTTAAAAAAGTTATTACTTTTGACATAATTATCTGCCGTATCGTAAAAAAAATATTAAGAATAACATTCGATGAATCATTTTGAAGGTTTAGCAAATGCCTTTTGAGTGATTCGAAGTTTACTCAGATGTCATCATTTTCGGCTGTCATGCAATCCGTCAAAGTTGCTCTGAAAATTTTAAATAATCATACAACTTTAGGCATCCACAAACAATTTTTTTACGGTATATTCAAAGAGTATCATAAGACTTTTAATGTTGTGTTGATCACGAATCGGGAGACCAAGTATCGGTCTAAGTGAGAATAGGTCAGGATCATGATATTAATAAAGATTCTATTTCTGAAATGTTAAAGAAAAACTAATTTTATCCATTTAAAGATTAATCATGAATTTAATGAATGTGATTTCGACCGTAGGCTAGAAATTTGTGATGATATGATGGCATTAATTGATGATAATCCACACTTTTCTTTCAACACCCTTAGCTTGACTAGTTGAACTGTGAAAGGTCTCGCCTTGATTGGCTGGACTGTGCAGAATCTTGATTTGTCCAGCTGAGCTACAAAAAGCTTTGTCGTAACTGACTATAACTTAATATCATGACCATTTTATGTTAAGATTTTCGCATATATATTTTTTTGGTTTCTCTTCCATAAGCTGTAATACGGTGCATTCCGAGCGTTAGATGACCTACGCGCTAGATCGAACGCATCTCCAACCAGAGACGAGGAGTCACATTCTGAGCTGCCGGCACTTCCAGAACGCGAGAGAACGGAGAACATCAACGATTGGTTGGTACCATCGGCATGAGGAAAAGATATCGCCGTGAGGTCATCAACCTGCCCAGTCTGAGCAGTCGCACAGTGGGCAAATAGACCTACGCTGCGATTTTCCCGACGATCGCCGTAAATCAGGAACGGTGGTCTGGCGCCCTTATTATTAGTTGGGGGGGAAATCATCCAATCAGGCCTTGTGGCGAAACCACTTCGAGTGCGCAACTGAGATCCCCCTCCCAAATTCCCTGCCATAAAGCTATACAGTGTTTCCTCATTTTAGCTTGATACCATTATCACACAAGTTTACTTTTTTCTTTCTTTTTATGTTTTTTTTAAGAATAAGGCTTCGATTTTACTATAACGTTTTCTGTACTTCTTTTATTAACCTTTAGAGGGCCGGGATTTCAAAAGGTATATCGCCCTCAGAAAACTAGTATAAAAGGTATCTTATATCATTTTTCTTTGATCATAGGGGAATCAATCGGGGGTAGCGTCAATATATTGATTCTTCGGCCCACTAAAGATTAAATATATTTATTTATTCACTGCGATATTGGGATCATGCTCATTTGTTATTGCTTTCCACTTAACTTTCTAGGAAATTCTTCTTAGCTTGGAATAATTTATATAATATATAGTATGTACGAGTATAATCTATAATTTATTGTTTGTGTATTTTTATTTTTGTTAATTCTCTAACTTGTCTATTGTAACAAAAAGTAGATATTAATCATTAAAAGTATTTTCTAGTTTGTATGCAGTATATTTTATTCTGTCAGTTTTGATAAAGAATTATCTGTGCATGATTCACCTATACTGTTTGTTGCATATCTAGTTGTGCCGAGAAGGCAAGGATATATCTATGATCTAAAAAATTACATATTCCCACAAAAAAAAATTTTAGTACTAAAAATATACTAAAAATATACTAAAAATATAATAAAAATGTACTATTTATACTAAAAATTTTACTACTATTTATCACTCGTATGATACAAGTACAATTTTTTTTAAACTAAACTCTACCTTTTGTAAAACGTTTTTAATTTTTTTTCTTATGAGATAAAATAATATTATTAAGATAACAAAAACCAAATAACATTGTCAAAAACATACAGTATTTAACCATTATTGCATTGATTCCGCAATTTCGTAACAATATGATAAATCAATCGCGGTTTCCGCATTTGTACTGATATTAAAAAAATAAAAAACAAAGTATCTGCAGTATTTTTATTACTATACTATCGAAAAAAATCGAAGGATAAAAAAAATCCAAATTTTTAGTGCATTTTCAAATGGCTGTATCTTCGTTAAAAATAATCTTACGGAAAATTAAAAAAAGCAAATTGAAGCTTGAATATTTTGATTCACGGAGTCAACAAATTTTTCATTTTATATTCTCACCTTGATCCTCTTTATTTTTCCGGGGCCTAATTGGTCGGAGGGTGTGAATTTTCCGGAGCTGTAGGGGCGTGAACCTATTACTTCGATCTTTCCCTCAAGAGATGGCTCTTCGAATATTAATTTCTTGACTTGTATTCGCGCTATTGCTTATAAAAAACGTGCTAAGCTTTTCTTTAATATTATTATTTATCTTTATTTGTTTCATTTATTTATTTATTAATTTTCATATTTAGATAAATGTTTCTAATATTAACTTATGATGTTAATTTTTACAATTATACTTAATTAATTTATTAAAATAACTATGAACTTCTTTTGCTTCTTTTTTATTTCTTTTTATGTTTGTGTAAGCTTAAAGGCTTTCATAATAAACAAAAACGTTTTTTTTATTTAAAATAGTTTAGTTTTTAGAAAGGAGTGTTCGTTGTTTTATGTCAATAATTTACATGGGAGCGAAAACTGTATATATAATATTTGCAACGGTAGTCGATTCGATTAATCGATACGTTCGCGATTCGGTAGCACTCGTGATGCTAGAGCGAACGTCTCAGAGAGAGGGGGCGCGCGGAAGTTCAATTTTTCAGTTAAGCCTCAGCTGTTGTTCGTGAGAGTACCGCTGAATAATTTTCTGCTATTTTCTTGCCGTTTTGTCGATCAAAAGTTGTTTTTCTGGTTTTTTGATACCTGCGCAAGTGACCCCAAATAGTCAATAAGGGCAGCAGAAATCACAGCAGTAAGCGAACAGCAGCATTAATCGCAGCAACCGCCAATTAATAGTGCGGAGTATAGGCGCAGCCTTTCCAGGGGGAGAATTAGTTTTTTCCTTCAACAATTACGGCTGCTCATCCAAGTCTTTCAGCCCAACGAAGACTGTAGTTTTTTGTGTGATAAACGATCTTCATTTTATTCGCCGCATTACGTTATTTCGTTCCCTTTTAGTTCAACAGATCCGTCACCGTTTATTTTTTTAAATCAATTTCATCTAGGGAATAGTTGGAGTAAACATTAGGTCACTCACACCTAAGATAGATCAAGTGTCACAAGTCAGGTGACTTAAGGTGAGTTTAACTCTGTTGGCGAAGGAGACATTGGAACGAAAGTATCAAACGAAAAAACGAATACATGTATACTCATACGTGATTAACGAAGCGGCGGTTAGCTCTGCATCGCGGAATTTGTTCTTTAATTAACCCATCTTGTACCAGCTAATCTACCCCTTTACATGGCGCCTAACTGGTATTAAGACACGTTAAATGCGTATAGGATTGTGCGTCGAAGGTAATCGACGCATGGGAAAGAGAGACGATTGAGCGAGCGCTTAGGAAGGTTTGAGCGGATCTTAACATGAGATTTTGGGCGGTGCGCACTCTGCAGGGGAAAAGGGAATCACTTCGACCATTTTTTTATAAATAGTAATATTTATTATAAATAAGGGCCAAAAGCGATATTAATTAATAGGTCGAAGCGATCCCAAATCGTTGTTTATTAATAGGTGCTAGCCTGTTTGAGCCACAGTTTAGTGGATAAATGGGGGCCGGAAGCACCTGAGCGACGATAAGAGTAGAGAGCGCGAAGCAAGCGTACAGCACAGAAAATATTAGCCAGACGGAACAAGCAAACAGCGGGCTCCAATCTATAGGTAGAATATTTTTATCTTATAATTAGATAGTTTGCATGGACTGCACGCGCTCATAATCTCGCGAGTTTACGCTTTGAAAAGAATGCAGTAAGGGTAGTAACACTAATTAATGCATTACTCCGCTCATCCTTGGGTGATAGGGAGCGGTAGTGGTCGAATAGGCCGCTATTTTAAATTTCGACCGCATTCTACACTCGTGCGGAGGCAAGATGTCTCTGTTGTCAGCCCAGATCGACATGTGAACATTAGAACGGACCTCCGCACAGCGTAAACGCTACCTGGGAGAATTAGAGCTGCGCAGGGACGGAAGTGGCATCCAGCAGGCGATTAGGCTAGGGAGATAGTTGCTGGATGAGTATAGCGTCGTAGATTTTGAGGAGACCACGCATAGTAAACAGGTGGCGGGGCGCAGGAGGCGCACTCGACAAGCGTGGCTCGATACAATCTGATCTGCGACGAGTTGGAAAACCTCAGCGCAAAGGAGCACAGCGATCATCCTCTGAAACTCATCAATAGGGAGGGAATAACCTTGATAAATATGTCAATAACATTCGTCTACCTGGATGAGGAATTGGAGGTTGAAGCCAGCCGTCAAAAAGCGCATGGCGTCAGCCAGCGAGTCCTCCACACCTAGGAACGGGAGGAGAGGGAGAGGAGACGGACAACCCCGATCTGAGGTCGTAGGAGTCCTGGACCCGGAATAAGCCCCAAGGAGAATTATCCCTGGATGAAGTCTTTCGGGAAATAGAGTATTTGAAGGAGTGAGTCGACCGCAACCGCAAGCTGGTCGGCCGGATCCCTGAGACCCTTCAAATTCTCCAGGGCATACAGGTGTGTGCGGAGTGGGAGGCGCAGGATATGCGCTAGAGAATACGAGAGCTGGAAGACGGAATGCATGAAATGGTCGATGCAGTCCATTTGTCCCAACGTGACTCGATTCAAGCGCGCCCAGACGCTATGTGGACTTCCAGGACACATTCACCTTCCACTATGACTCAAAGATTCTGGAAAGCACACCGGCTTCTCCGAAATCCGACCCCAGGAGAAGGGACGTTACCCCACTGGAAGCCTTCCAAAGAAGAGGAGGTGAAGAGGATCCAGAGGATTACGAGAGATCCGCACCAGTTCGACAAAGAAGTCGAGGCGGATCGTCTGACACCGTTCCCCATTTATCCTCAGGGCTCTCCACAACCGGAGATGTTGGTAAAATTGTCCGCGGATGGAAATTAAGGTTTGCGGGCAGTAGGGTACAGAGCGTGGACACGTTTCTGTCATGGTTGGAAGACCTGCGCGTGGGCACAGGACTAACCAACGATGAGGTGCTTTGTTTCGTGTCAGAGATCTTCGAAGGTAACGCGAGGACCTTGTACGATAATAACAAACACCAGTGGCTGAGTTAGCCGAATTTGTCGCCAACGCCCGAGAATGCTTCGGTACCAGTACGCAACAGCACCAAAGGCTGTTGCAGGAAGCTCAGAACCGGTTCCAAGGCGAAAACGAATTAGTGACAGACTACGTGTCCAACCTGGTAGCTCTTGTCAATCGGTTGGAACCACCACTGCCTTTGGAAAGATTATTGGACCTGCTGCATACAAACCTCCTTCCAAACATCTAGATTCAGCTGCGTCGTATCGAGTTAACGTCAATATGCGTATTTAATAGGAGAGCGACCGAAGTACAAAATACTTTGTCTTACGGTCGGCATCCACGCGTATTCGCGGACCCAAACTCGACGATCTTGCCTCAACACGCATACCAGCTGAGCAAAAGAACGACTGGTAATAAATCCCAAGCCGCTGCAGTAGTAAGCGAAGGAAAGGGGCGTGTTAAGAAGAAGGGAGATCCGTAGCGCGGACAGGGACTGGAGAACCCTGCGAGGAGGCCTACCGAGCAAGCAACGGTATCGGCTGCGCAAACCTCCTCTTCTGATAGGAAGATGGAGAAACGACTGGAGAACATTGAAAGAATCTTGCGTAAATTAGCCAAAGAAAGGCAGGACAGCCCTTCAGAATAGCGTAAAAGCCGATGACGTGGGGGAAGGAAGAATTCTCCTTCTCCTAGATCTCCTGGCGAGCGGCGAGAAGGGCAAAGGCGGAAGATAGACTTCACGAAGCCTCTCCAGTGTTCCGCTTGTGGCAAACTGGGATTCAGCCGTAAGTTCTGCGCAGATTGCAAAAATAGAAACGGCAAGAAGAGTGAAAAGAAGAAGTCATCTTCGCGCCTCCAGTGAATTCGACCGCGGATTACGACGGAAAGGTGCAAGTTGTCGACGACACAGGGATCCAAATAGGTCCTAGTAGGGAATCAAGAGGGTCCGGAACCTAGCAGTACAGCGAAGCAGAAGGCATTCGAGCTCGAAGCCAATCCTCGGCAGAGTAGGGCGGTGATCATTCTGGTATGACCAGGTGACCATATACAAGTTGTGAAGGAGAGGGAAGACTCGATAGGTATGAGGATCGAGCAACCCGAAGACCTGAAAGGTTCGGACCCCTTCACACAAGAAGTTCCCCTGCCTAAGGAGTCCACAAGTACGAGCAAGCCCATCATCGTAGCAGTGGCTGAAGGAAAAAAGCTGCTAAAAAGCACGAAAGATGGAGGAGAGGATGCGACTCGTGGATACGACCCAGCGAATGAGGCCAGATGGTGGTTTCGGGCAAACATAGGTGACTTTAAGATTAGAGCACCATATGATACCGGTGCCTCATCTACGGTAATGGGTTAGTTAGGGCTGAGATTCGCATCAGAGATGGGACTCGGACTGAATATGACCGGGGCGGACGATGCAAGGCTCGCCGACGGGCGCCCCTGCCCCATAATTAGTCACGTGATGTTCCCCTTTAAGATAGGGGGAATCACAAGAAAGATAAGAGTCGCCATTACGCCAATGCTCACGGATGATTGCTATGTAGGCGCGAACTATATAAGAGAGTTCCGTGCAGTTTTGGATCCAGATGAGGATAAATTATGGCTGAAGGACGCCCAGGTAAAAGTACCTATGGAAGTGGCGGGAATTGATGGTACGGCATTTCTGACATCGGTAGGACTGCGAGAGGCCAGGGAAACACAGCTTGAGGAAATTGAGGACCTCGTCAGAAGATTGATTCCTAACGGAGGGGAGGTGTTAGGCTGTGCCGTGGGAGTTGAACATGAAATAGATGTTGGAAGTGCTCGACCCATCAAACAGAAATACTACCCAGTTTCTGACAGTGCGAGAGGAAATGCACGTGCTGTTCAAGGATATGCTGGGAAAAGATGTAATCGAACCAGCGACCAGTGGGTGGTCAAGTCCAGTGACGATGGTAACGAAGGCTGATGGAAAGTATAAGTTCTGCGTGAATTACCAAAAGGTAAACGCAATAACCAAACCAGATGCCTATCTTTTGCCATATATGAGCGACATCCTAAGACGGATAAGGGATGACAAGTTCATATCTACGCTGGACTTAAGAAGCGCGTACCATCAGATTCTCCTCAAGGAAGAGTCGCGTCCGATATCGGCGTTGACAGTATCAGGGTTGGGGAATTTTCAATTCAAGAGAATGCCCCTCGTTATACGCGGGGGCGACCTTCTAGAGGTTGATGGATAAGGTGGTAGGCTCGGATATGGATCCATTCGTTTTTGCATACCTCGACAATGTAATTGTGGTTTCGTCGTTATTTGAGGAGCATAAGTGGCACCTGGAAAAAGTATTAAAGACAATTCTAGGTACTGGTCTAACCATTAACAAAGACAAAAGCCACTTCTGTAAGACGGAAGTAAGGTACTTGAGAGTTCTCCTGAATTAGGACGGAGTGAGACCAGATCCCGAGAAGATATGACCGATACTGCAGTATCCGACACCATGGACAGTCAAACAGGTAAAGCAATTCATGGGCATGACGTCGTGGTATAGACGTTTTATATCCGACTTTGCCATGATCGCTGAACCTATAAACCGCCTGACAAAGAAGAACGTACGTTTCTCTTGGGAGGAGGAGCAAGAGCGAGCTTTCACGAGGTTGCAGGAGGAGATGACTTCCGCTCCAATACTCCAACCACTCGATCCTTGCGGTCGGTTTGTATTACAAACTGATGCTAATGACAGTGGGATCGGGACGATTCTCACGCAGGATGTTGATGGAGAGGAGCGTGTAATCGAATACGCCAGCCGATCACTCAACAGCGTTGAGAGAAATTATACAGTTTCCGAAAGAGAGTGCATGGCAGTGGTATGGGCTATTGGGAAATTCCGGCCGTACATTGAAGGTCATCACTTCAAGGTCATTACGGATCATAGTTGCCTGAAATGGCTCCATAGTATGAGAAATCCTACGGGAAGACTAGCGCGTTGGGCGCTAGCATTGCAAGGCAATGTTTTCGATATTGAATATCGAAAGGGAGATCTCAATGTGGTGCCAGGAGCATTGTCTAGGGTCTATGAGGAGGAGGGGACTGAAGTGACTGCCATAAATAATCGGCCGGAGACCACTCATGCTTGGTATTTACATCAATACCAGGAGGTATTCCAGGACCCACACTCACACCCTACATGGAAGGTAGTTGGGAGGAGGCTGTATCACTAACAGCCTGATAAGGACGGTGAAGGATCCATCGACAATGAGGATGCGCGGAAGCTTGCGGTACCTAGAGAGAAAAGACGCCAAGTGCTCCAAGAGGTCCACAATGCTCCGACGGCAGGGCATCAATGACGAGAGCGTACTTTTTCCAGGACTAGGCGCTTGTACTACTGGCCTAAGATTTATGGTCAGGGAGTACGTGAAGAGTTGCCCGGTATGTCAGCAATGCAAGGTGGAACAAAGGACACCTTGCGGGCTGATGGGTCCTAGACACGTGATATCAATGGAACATTCCCCAAAAGCTCTAGAGGTTTTGAGTATGTCCTGGTCTTTATAGACCTTTTTACTCGCTGGGTGGAGTGCGTTGCGATACGCAAAGCCAATGAAAAAACGATCGCAATGGAATTACACGAGCGGATTGTCATTAGGTTTTGCGCACCAGAGGTATTCTTATCTGATAACGGAATCGAATTTAAGAATCAGGAAGTCGATTCATACCTCCAGATGAACGGCATCCAGCATGCTTTGACTCCCGTGTATCATCCTCAAGCGAATCCCACAGAGCGAGTGAACACGACGCTTAAAACCATGATCACGTTGTACGTGAGCTGTAATCATAAGAGCTGGGATAAGCACCTGTCAGAGTTCAACTACGCGTTGAACTCGGCAACTCATAGCGCCACCGGGGATTAGTCCTGCGATGCTCATCTTTGGGCATCAGCCGGTACCTCCTTTGATGCTTAGAAGATCCCAGGATCATCAGGCCCTTGAGTGTTCAGAGGGTCAAGTTGTAGTAAATTGGGCTGAACATATGGACAAGCTCCCTAATCTATGGAAGCGTGTCAACTTCAAATCAAAGGAGGAAACGGCGCTTTAGACGGGTTATTACGACCTAAAGAGGCGGCAACCCGAGTTTAAGGTCGGAGATGAGGTATCGAAGAGAAACAGGGTATTCTCCTCGGCTACCCAAGGCATATCAGCCAAATTGGTGCCGAAATACGCCGGTCCGTATGTGATTGAAGAGATATGTGGTTCCAACACATTCAAACTGGGTAATCAGCTAGAAATCCTACCCGAGCTCTTCCACGTCAAAGGTCTTAAACCTTACTATGATCCGGGCGAAGAAGAGGGCAAAGAAGTGACCGACAGCGACCCTCGTGAGCCGGAGATTTATCGAACGAGCGGATCGAAATTGCAGCCTCCACGGCCGTAGGTAACAGCCTCACCGCGGCATCGGATTTACCGATATCTGCACCGACCAAGAGAGGTCGAGGTCGTCTTCGGAAGGTCCCAGAGACGGTAACCGGTCAGGAAGAAGGTAACAACTCTCACGGCTGATCACCGTAATTGCACCGCAGGTTAGGTGCACCTCCCTTTTTCGCGCGACAAAATACTTACGAAAGTATTTTGTCAATCGCGTCCGTTTTTGTATTCGCGCCGAGCGTTAGTTTTCGCGGTGGAATTTTGAATTCTCCCTCTCTCTCTCTCCCCGTATTATTAAAAATTTGTAAATCCTATTCGCGGGCGCAAGTCTTTCTACTCAACGAAAACTGTAGTTTTTTGTGTGATAAACGATCTTAATTTTATTCACCGCATTACGTTACTTAGTTCCCTTTTAGTTTAACGGATCCGACACTGGTTATTTTTTTAAACCGATTTCATCTAGGGAGTAGTTGGAGTAAACATTAGGTCACTCACACATAAGATAGATCGAGTGTCACAAGTCAGATGACTAAAGGTGAATTCAACTCTGTTGGAAAAGGAGACATTGGAATGTAAGTATCAAACGTAAAGGCGAATACACGTATACTCATACGTGATTAACGGAGCGACGGTTAGCTCTGCATCGTGGGAGTTTGTTTTTTAATAAATCCATTTTGTACCAGCTAATCCACCCCGTTACATATTATTGTAATTATTTCATTATTTACAATTTGGTATAACTTAAGGGTACAATTGTCAAATTATTATTTGAACATTATTTGTAAGGAAAAAAAGGCAAGTCAGCGATCGCATGGTAAATAGGATGTAGATTGCGTTTTAGGACTTCCAAGATGGGCGGTTGACAAGAGCGCAAGGCAGGGAGAATATTCCGGCGCGGCTCTATGCTTTTCTTATGGGAGTTATAGAGTTTGCGATTTTCCTCTATTTGGGTCTGGCCTGTATCTACCGAGCAAGCAACGGTATCGGCTGCGCAAACCTCCTCTTCTGATAGGAAGATGGAGAAACGACTGGAGAACATTGAAAGAATCTTGCGTAAATTAGCCAAAGAAAGGCAGGACAGCCCTTCAGAATAGCGTAAAAGCCGATGACGTGGGGGAAGGAAGAATTCTCCTTCTCCTAGATCTCCTGGCGAGCGGCGAGAAGGGCAAAGGCGGAAGATAGACTTCACGAAGCCTCTCCAGTGTTCCGCTTGTGGCAAACTGGGATTCAGCCGTAAGTTCTGCGCAGATTGCAAAAATAGAAACGGCAAGAAGAGTGAAAAGAAGAAGTCATCTTCGCGCCTCCAGTGAATTCGACCGCGGATTACGACGGAAAGGTGCAAGTTGTCGACGACACAGGGATCCAAATAGGTCCTAGTAGGGAATCAAGAGGGTCCGGAACCTAGCAGTACAGCGAAGCAGAAGGCATTCGAGCTCGAAGCCAATCCTCGGCAGAGTAGGGCGGTGATCATTCTGGTATGACCAGGTGACCATATACAAGTTGTGAAGGAGAGGGAAGACTCGATAGGTATGAGGATCGAGCAACCCGAAGACCTGAAAGGTTCGGACCCCTTCACACAAGAAGTTCCCCTGCCTAAGGAGTCCACAAGTACGAGCAAGCCCATCATCGTAGCAGTGGCTGAAGGAAAAAAGCTGCTAAAAAGCACGAAAGATGGAGGAGAGGATGCGACTCGTGGATACGACCCAGCGAATGAGGCCAGATGGTGGTTTCGGGCAAACATAGGTGACTTTAAGATTAGAGCACCATATGATACCGGTGCCTCATCTACGGTAATGGGTTAGTTAGGGCTGAGATTCGCATCAGAGATGGGACTCGGACTGAATATGACCGGGGCGGACGATGCAAGGCTCGCCGACGGGCGCCCCTGCCCCATAATTAGTCACGTGATGTTCCCCTTTAAGATAGGGGGAATCACAAGAAAGATAAGAGTCGCCATTACGCCAATGCTCACGGATGATTGCTATGTAGGCGCGAACTATATAAGAGAGTTCCGTGCAGTTTTGGATCCAGATGAGGATAAATTATGGCTGAAGGACGCCCAGGTAAAAGTACCTATGGAAGTGGCGGGAATTGATGGTACGGCATTTCTGACATCGGTAGGACTGCGAGAGGCCAGGGAAACACAGCTTGAGGAAATTGAGGACCTCGTCAGAAGATTGATTCCTAACGGAGGGGAGGTGTTAGGCTGTGCCGTGGGAGTTGAACATGAAATAGATGTTGGAAGTGCTCGACCCATCAAACAGAAATACTACCCAGTTTCTGACAGTGCGAGAGGAAATGCACGTGCTGTTCAAGGATATGCTGGGAAAAGATGTAATCGAACCAGCGACCAGTGGGTGGTCAAGTCCAGTGACGATGGTAACGAAGGCTGATGGAAAGTATAAGTTCTGCGTGAATTACCAAAAGGTAAACGCAATAACCAAACCAGATGCCTATCTTTTGCCATATATGAGCGACATCCTAAGACGGATAAGGGATGACAAGTTCATATCTACGCTGGACTTAAGAAGCGCGTACCATCAGATTCTCCTCAAGGAAGAGTCGCGTCCGATATCGGCGTTGACAGTATCAGGGTTGGGGAATTTTCAATTCAAGAGAATGCCCCTCGTTATACGCGGGGGCGACCTTCTAGAGGTTGATGGATAAGGTGGTAGGCTCGGATATGGATCCATTCGTTTTTGCATACCTCGACAATGTAATTGTGGTTTCGTCGTTATTTGAGGAGCATAAGTGGCACCTGGAAAAAGTATTAAAGACAATTCTAGGTACTGGTCTAACCATTAACAAAGACAAAAGCCACTTCTGTAAGACGGAAGTAAGGTACTTGAGAGTTCTCCTGAATTAGGACGGAGTGAGACCAGATCCCGAGAAGATATGACCGATACTGCAGTATCCGACACCATGGACAGTCAAACAGGTAAAGCAATTCATGGGCATGACGTCGTGGTATAGACGTTTTATATCCGACTTTGCCATGATCGCTGAACCTATAAACCGCCTGACAAAGAAGAACGTACGTTTCTCTTGGGAGGAGGAGCAAGAGCGAGCTTTCACGAGGTTGCAGGAGGAGATGACTTCCGCTCCAATACTCCAACCACTCGATCCTTGCGGTCGGTTTGTATTACAAACTGATGCTAATGACAGTGGGATCGGGACGATTCTCACGCAGGATGTTGATGGAGAGGAGCGTGTAATCGAATACGCCAGCCGATCACTCAACAGCGTTGAGAGAAATTATACAGTTTCCGAAAGAGAGTGCATGGCAGTGGTATGGGCTATTGGGAAATTCCGGCCGTACATTGAAGGTCATCACTTCAAGGTCATTACGGATCATAGTTGCCTGAAATGGCTCCATAGTATGAGAAATCCTACGGGAAGACTAGCGCGTTGGGCGCTAGCATTGCAAGGCAATGTTTTCGATATTGAATATCGAAAGGGAGATCTCAATGTGGTGCCAGGAGCATTGTCTAGGGTCTATGAGGAGGAGGGGACTGAAGTGACTGCCATAAATAATCGGCCGGAGACCACTCATGCTTGGTATTTACATCAATACCAGGAGGTATTCCAGGACCCACACTCACACCCTACATGGAAGGTAGTTGGGAGGAGGCTGTATCACTAACAGCCTGATAAGGACGGTGAAGGATCCATCGACAATGAGGATGCGCGGAAGCTTGCGGTACCTAGAGAGAAAAGACGCCAAGTGCTCCAAGAGGTCCACAATGCTCCGACGGCAGGGCATCAATGACGAGAGCGTACTTTTTCCAGGACTAGGCGCTTGTACTACTGGCCTAAGATTTATGGTCAGGGAGTACGTGAAGAGTTGCCCGGTATGTCAGCAATGCAAGGTGGAACAAAGGACACCTTGCGGGCTGATGGGTCCTAGACACGTGATATCAATGGAACATTCCCCAAAAGCTCTAGAGGTTTTGAGTATGTCCTGGTCTTTATAGACCTTTTTACTCGCTGGGTGGAGTGCGTTGCGATACGCAAAGCCAATGAAAAAACGATCGCAATGGAATTACACGAGCGGATTGTCATTAGGTTTTGCGCACCAGAGGTATTCTTATCTGATAACGGAATCGAATTTAAGAATCAGGAAGTCGATTCATACCTCCAGATGAACGGCATCCAGCATGCTTTGACTCCCGTGTATCATCCTCAAGCGAATCCCACAGAGCGAGTGAACACGACGCTTAAAACCATGATCACGTTGTACGTGAGCTGTAATCATAAGAGCTGGGATAAGCACCTGTCAGAGTTCAACTTCGCGTTGAACTCGGCAACTCATAGCGCCACCGGGGATTAGTCCTGCGATGCTCATCTTTGGGCATCAGCCGGTACCTCCTTTGATGCTTAGAAGATCCCAGGATCATCAGGCCCTTGAGTGTTCAGAGGGTCAAGTTGTAGTAAATTGGGCTGAACATATGGACAAGCTCCCTAATCTATGGAAGCGTGTCAACTTCAAATCAAAGGAGGAAACGGCGCTTTAGACGGGTTATTACGACCTAAAGAGGCGGCAACCCGAGTTTAAGGTCGGAGATGAGGTATCGAAGAGAAACAGGGTATTCTCCTCGGCTACCCAAGGCATATCAGCCAAATTGGTGCCGAAATACGCCGGTCCGTATGTGATTGAAGAGATATGTGGTTCCAACACATTCAAACTGGGTAATCAGCTAGAAATCCTACCCGAGCTCTTCCACGTCAAAGGTCTTAAACCTTACTATGATCCGGGCGAAGAAGAGGGCAAAGAAGTGACCGACAGCGACCCTCGTGAGCCGGAGATTTATCGAACGAGCGGATCGAAATTGCAGCCTCCACGGCCGTAGGTAACAGCCTCACCGCGGCATCGGATTTACCGATATCTGCACCGACCAAGAGGTCGAGGTCGTCTTCGGAAGGTCCCAGAGACGGTAACCGGTCAGGAAGAAGGTAACAACTCTCACGGCTGATCACCGTAATTGCACCGCAGGTTAGGTGCACCTCCCTTTTTCGCGCGACAAAATACTTACGAAAGTATTTTGTCAATCGCGTCCGTTTTTGTATTCGCGCCGAGCGTTAGTTTTCGCGGTGGAATTTTGAATTCTCCCTCTCTCTCTCTCCCCGTATTATTAAAAATTTGTAAATCCTATTCGCGGGCGCAAGTCTTTCTACTCAACGAAAACTGTAGTTTTTTGTGTGATAAACGATCTTAATTTTATTCACCGCATTACGTTACTTAGTTCCCTTTTAGTTTAACGGATCCGACACTGGTTATTTTTTTAAACCGATTTCATCTAGGGAGTAGTTGGAGTAAACATTAGGTCACTCACACATAAGATAGATCGAGTGTCACAAGTCAGATGACTAAAGGTGAATTCAACTCTGTTGGAAAAGGAGACATTGGAATGTAAGTATCAAACGTAAAGGCGAATACACGTATACTCATACGTGATTAACGGAGCGACGGTTAGCTCTGCATCGTGGGAGTTTGTTTTTTAATAAATCCATTTTGTACCAGCTAATCCACCCCGTTACATATTATTGTAATTATTTCATTATTTACAATTTGGTATAACTTAAGGGTACAATTGTCAAATTATTATTTGAACATTATTTGTAAGGAAAAAAAGGCAAGTCAGCGATCGCATGGTAAATAGGATGTAGATTGCGTTTTAGGACTTCCAAGATGGGCGGTTGACAAGAGCGCAAGGCAGGGAGAATATTCCGGCGCGGCTCTATGCTTTTCTTATGGGAGTTATAGAGTTTGCGATTTTCCTCTATTTGGGTCTGGCCTGTATCTTTCGAGACGAAAATTCTATTAAACTAATTTCGAAGCAAAAGGCGTTCAACCTTGCTCTTTTCCAAGAAACGAAGGTTCTTATTTAATTTAATTGTATCCTTAAAAATAATTTTAAAAAACGGTCCATCATCACAACGTACGTGAAGTTATACGTTGTACTGAAATAAGTAAGTTTAAAGATAATAATACCATCCAGTACGACCGATGCAATTCAGACTTTAGATGTTTATGATTTTCACTTCTGGAAAATTGTTGTAAGAAAGCTATCTGATATTATTATTTTAATGGAATACTATATATATTTACACGAAAGAAATTTTACCATAAAAATGTAATCACTTGTATATAATCAGTTATCTTCTCCTAGATATTAGAATACCTTTAAGAATTCATGATTCAAAAGTAATTATATTGATAGACTCCAAAATTTTATAATCTTGTTGAATTTCGCTTTGCCATATTAAAATACCCTCCATGTAATGTAACGAGTATCGCTCGTTAAAAGTAGAGCCTAAGTGCTTCCATCGCGTGGGGCAACTCAAAAGTCGGCCCGCGAGAACAAAGCAGAGAAGGGGAAGCGGAAAGCGCGCGCGAAACGAACGAACGAAAGAAAGTGGGAGAGAGAAGAGAGATTAGGGCATCGGTCAGCGCGTGTTAAATGCGCGTAACATGGGACAGTAGGAAAAAGGGAAAGAGAAATGAGAGCGATTAGGCCGCCGGCCGGCGTGCGCGAGGCGTGAAGAGAGGAGAGGAACGCGTGGCAGCATTCGAGTCCGGACCTGCGGATAGAAAAGCACGAGAGACAAGTGACCGTGAGAAGAAACTAAAGAACTCCTTGACCGACATCGTGCAGAGGGCCGATAGTTCCGAGAGAGCAGTGAATCCTAGCTGAGGAAAAGACCTCCCACTGCCCATTATAGCCAGTTGCCCAGAGCGATCTGAGGCAACAGTCGAGGATCGCGGGCAATTGTGAACCCGGGCAGAGAAAACCTCGGCTGAGAAGAGTGCTACAAGGAAGGGCAAGAAGCCAACAAGACCCGTGGACATCGTCAGGAACACCGTTGTCTGCAGCAACTCGTTCCCGTGACGTAAGTCCTCGATATCGAATGTAAATGTGTGCGGCCGAATATCGAAATTGGATAGCGCGCGTCTTTCTCTCTCTCATCGCGAACGTGACATATCCGGCGAAATCTCTCGGCCATAACTTTCCCTTTGTATAATCGAACGCCGCAAGGAGAAATAAATTTGTAGATCTTGCGACAATTGGCTGAGATCTTTTTCGAATCCTCTTTGGTTTTCCTCTCCTATCGCCCATAACAGAACGTGCCCGATCTTGAGTCACTGGACAACCCGGATCGCCACGCGTGTTCTCCATGTGTGGGTTTTCTGTTTGAGGCGGCGGTTAGCCTCGCAACGCTAGAAATATCCTTCTCTTTAACGGGTAAGATTTTTATTTCCGCCCCGAATAAAACCCCCCGTTACAGTAACTATGAAATTAACATAACAATTATAATTTGTAGTTGATATAAAAAAAAGTTATGCATCAATCATTTCATTACATAATACCATTATTGTAAAAATTATATATCATAGTTATATAAAAGAAATTCTTAAAAAAAACAAACATAGTATAATGATAAGTGAAAAGTTGTATCTGATGTATGTTAATATGTATATGATTGTAACTATAAAGAAAAATAATTAAATTAATTTATGATCCAACGTGAAATTTTACGTTTTTTTCTAAAACAACTTTCTCAGTAAGTCAATAAGTCACGAAGGTTTACATTTGGAATTTACAAGTTGAGTCAGATTTAAGTCTATTTTAGAAATGGAACCTAACATAAGATACTAAACTAAAAGTGCAAAAAACACAATTTTTACACATATTTAAGGTTATGTAACATCATAAAATAACTTTTTTCAGTGAAACTAATCAATACAACTTAAAGTATGAGCCTTTCCTTTCCAAATATATTTAAAATCGTTCTGATATCTTTTTTTTCTCCGAGATATGCTAATTTGAATTTAACGACTCTCCATTTTACGCACTTAAATGAGAAGGAAGGTTTATTGAAAAAAAGGATGAATGGCAAAACGTCATTAACGATAAGTTGAATGCGGTAGGAATGATGTGTGGAAATTTGCTAGACTAACAGAGTCACACCATGGGAAGAAGGGAAATATCATCAACTGATATTTAGTGTTTAGAAGGAAATTTGAACGAGATAGGAAAACTAAATGCAAAGCTAGACTGGTGACGAGGGGATTCAAAGATCAAAATCAGTATGATTTGAGAGAGGTGTATGACTCATTTTCTCATCTAATCCTGGTCAGAAGAGTAATGGCTATTATAAGTAAATACAATTTATATGCTGATCAACTAGATGTGAAGACTGCATCTTTGAATGGAGTATTAACGAAGAGATCTATATGGGAATTCCGAAAGGAATGAGAAGAAGAGTTTGATATGATGGATCTAGAGATCTAGGAGAACATAAAAAATTACTAGGTATTAGTATAAAAAGAGATAAAAAAATGAATAAGATGAGTTTATGTCAAATTGAATATGTAGACAATATGCTCAAAATATTTGGTTTTCAAGATATGCTCCTGTAAACACTCCCATGGTTACTAATCAAGTGAATAATAGAAAGAAAAAGTTAAGAGAAGAGGAATGTAACGAATTATACTTGATGAAATTCTTAAATCGAGAAAATGTATTATATAGAGAAACGGTAGGCGGGTTACTCTATCTTGCAAACAAAATCAGACCAGATATGCTGCAAATGTCTATAGTAGACATTAAATTAATCCTACTTAAAAAGATTATGAAATGATGAAGAGAATTTTCAGATTTCTGAAGGGAATAAGAAGTCTTAGCATGACTTATAGAGCACAAAAGGATGAGTTGGAAGGTTTTGTAGATACTAGCATTGCTGACTTTAAAGATCACTAATGATGAGTGGGTTCGTGATCAAATGGTTTGAAGTCACAGTCGGATGGAAGACTCACAAACAAAATCATGTTGCTCTATCAACTTGCCAAGCAGAGACGAGTAGAGGAAACAGACTAAGACATATGACAGAAGTAAAAGAACACTATATGAAGGGTGTGTAACGAGAAATCTAGTTAAAGTAAATTGGATAGCAACAGATGCTCAATTAGCAGTTATTTTTATTTAGTTCTTGCCATGCATCAAACATTAACTAATGAAATAACGACCCATTACTTCTAATACTAATTTATGTATTTATAATTTTAAATAAGAAGTGATTAGAGAAGAGGCAACGCTAAAAATGCGCGGTCAGAGATGCGTAATAAAGTTGTGGAATTAAGAATAAGTTAAGACGAGATGCGTTGTTCGATAGCGAGTATTGGCAATATGCAAATAGAAGCGGAAGAAGAGAGGAGAGAGAGAGACGCGGCACTGCAGATTACAACGTGCTGTACGAGGTGTGATCAAAAAGTAAGGTGAATTTTGAAATTTAGCGGGCTACGTCCGTTCGATCTTCGACTTTTTTATTTGGTTATGTCGGTATACTCATCTAGAACATACGTTCCAAATTTCAGATTTGTAGTATATTTGGTTTGTTTGTGAGAGGCATCAAGGTTAGAAGTGTTTTGCGTGCTCCACGATTTGCTGCTGTCTAAAAACATGGATCAAAGAGTTTGCATTAAATTTTGTGTGAAAAATGGAATCAAATGTTCCAAAACACTTGAAATGCTGAAAGTGGCATACGGTGAGTCTACTTTAAGCCAAAAAAATGTTTACAAGTGGTATAAACTTTTCCAAGAAGGCCGAGAAGACACCGACGACGAACCTCGTTCTGGACACCCCAGCACATCAACAACTGATGAGAATGTTGAAGAAGTGAAGAAAATAGTGTTGTCAAATCGTCGAATTACCATTACAGAAATTGCTGATGATATTGGCATCTCATTTGGTTCGTGCCAATCAATTTTGACGAGTGTTTTAGATATGAGACGTGTGTCAGCAAAGTTTGTTCCGAAATTGCTCAATTTCGACCAAAAGAAACGTCGCATGAGCATCGCCCAAGAGCTACTGAATGATGTCAACAATGATCCAGATTTACTCAACAGGGTTATAACAGGTGACGAAACATGGTTATACGGTTATGACGTCGAGACTAAGACTCAATCGCCCCAGTGGAGGCATTCTGGATCACCAAGACCAAAAAAAGCACGCCAAGTTCGATCAAATGTAAAGGTTTTGCTTACAGTTTTCTTTGACTGCAGGGGCGTGGTGCATCGTGAGTTCTTGCCACAGGGTAGAACAGTAAATAAGGAATATTACCTGCAAGTTATGCGCAATTTGCGCGAAGCAATCCGCCAGAAACGTCCGAATTTGTGGAAAAATAAAAATTGGCTTTTGCACCATGATAACGCCCCTGCTCACACATCGTTGCTTGTGCGCGAATTTTTGGCTAAAAACAACACAGTAACGATGCCACAGGCACCGTATTCCCCAGATCTGGCCCCCTGTGACTTCTTCTTGTTCCCAAACCTGAAGAGGCCCATGAAAGGACGGCGTTTTGCCACGATTGAGGAGATAAAGACGGCATCGAAGGATGAACTAAACAAGATCACAAAAAATGATTTTTTGAAATGCTTTGAGGATTGGAAAAAGCGTTGGCACAAGTGCATTATATCCGAGGGGGATTACTTTGAAGGAGATAAAATAAAAATTGATGAATAAATAAATATTTTTTGAGAAAAATAAAAATTCACCTTACTTTTTGATCACACCTCGTATGTGTGACAACTATCGTAGCAATGAGTAGTTCCTCTTCTCATTTTGACTAATAGGCTTTGTTACAAAGATAAAATAAAGAATTTACAAAAGTGATTTTCATCTCCCCATTTTAACCGCACACTTCAATCTAATATTGAAAACTCAAAATTGGCTTTTTTCTTTTAATTCATTATTCAAATCTTTTAATAATACATTTTCAATCTTCAGCGTATCAAATTCTGTTTTGTCTTAATAAAAAGTTTGATCGTTTTTATCTGTTTAGCTTATCTCTATAATTTCATGAATTATTTTTCTTTTTATTACTTCATCCTTTTTCACTTTCATTTTTGCTACCAATTGTTTTATCTATTGACTTTGCGGTTCTCTACGTGCTTCTGAGGTTAGGTTTATCTCTGTGTACTTTGGGCATTTTATTAATATTCTACTGATAAATTCTTTTTTTAATCTTATAAAGTTTCTCGTATGATATACACTTTCACAAATTGCGTAAATCACTATTTATACTTTGTAACAGGCTGCCGTTTAGTCGCTAAACCCAAGCAATTGTAATTGCCGTAACGGCCAACCGGTGCTCTGCTAACTGCGTGCTTGGAGCACGCTAACTCACCTTATGCCGGTGTGCGCTTGCGCTGAGTTCTCGTAGCGAACCAACTCCTACGCTCGTATTAGCCGCTAGAGATGCTGGTGCGCTCGCTTACTAGCGCTCCATCGGCCGCAGCCAATAACTCGTTCGACGAACTACTCTATCTGTCGCACTCGCGATCTATGCTGAACTCTCGGCGCGTTCGAATCAAAACATAAACATAAACATAGACACCGGTGCAAGGTGAGACGAAATAATAGGGTCGTCTCGTATTACTTACGAACCACTTTATTATATTAACTAAATCTTATACACGGGATGAGTAGTCGAGAGTCTTGGATGCACGCTATGTATACAAGATTAATCTAACGGGGAGAGAGAAAGAATTAATTCCGCGGACGCCGCTGACTAATAGCACGCACAACAATATTAACGAAATTCACCGCTCACGCTGTGCGGGATTGCACGCAAAATCAACGCAAAAGTACAGTGCACTTACCGCAAAGATGATTAGGATACGGTGGCCAACCGTATCCGCTTACAAAAACAAAGAGCTGCCGCTGCCACCTGCTTTGGCTGCTGTTGTTGGGCTGCGCTGCAAATACTGCTGCGGGGTTGTCGTTGCAGCCGTTGTTGCTGTGCACAAGGTGCAGGACACGCACTTATTTGCAACACTCAGCACAGAATATCTATTGTCACTCCTGTAATCCCTTGACACTGCTGTGAAGTGCTTAACGAAAGACACGATGTAGCAAGTCTGACGAACTCTGCTATACTGACTCGCTAGCCCTCCCCTACCGGTCGTTGCCCCTAACGCGCGCTCTCTCTCTCTCTTTCTCTCTCTTGATGTCGCGGATGAGCGAGGTTTTACCTTCAAACCTGTTGGCATTAATGACGTCATCCTAGCTGTCTCCCATTTTACATCACAAGCGAGCGGCGTGGACGGCATTCCCCGTGGGGTGGTGGTGAAGGCTCTTCCAGTCATAGGTGAGCACCTGAGGTCAATATTCAATTCCTCATTTGTTAAGGGGGAGTTCCCGGGAGCCTGGAAGCGGGCACAGCTGATTGCCTTGAGGCAGAACAACACCCCTTCCTCGGCCTCGGACTTTCGTCCGATAGCTTTGCTTTGCTTTCTTTCAAAGGTTCTCGAGAAGCTTGCCCATGACCAGATCACGGAGTATCTGAATAGAGAAAATCTTTTTGATCCCCTCCAGGCCGGCTTTAGGCGGGGCTACAGTACTCAGACAGCGTTATTAAAGTTGACGGATGACATCCGAATGGGCGTTGATAAAAGGATGGTGATGCTCTTGCTGTTATTCGATTTCAGCAAGGCGTTCGACACTATATCACCCTCGAGACTTTTGCGCAAGCTCCATGCTCTTGGTTTTTCTGGTTCTGCTCTCCAATGGCTGAGGTCCTACCTCGGTGGTCGTTCGCAAAGGGTTACTGCTGGGGGTGGGGGCTCGGAGTGGCGGGAGACGAATCTGGGGGTTCCACAGGGCTCGGTGCTGGGACCGCTCTTGTTTTGCCTGTATGTCGGCGATCTGAAAGATGTGCTCCGTGGACATGAGTTTTCATACCTCTTCTATGCGGATGATTTGCAGATTTATCTGCATATACATAAAAATGAATTGACGAACGGCATCCGAATGCTGACGGAGGCTGCGAGATTGGTGGCGAACTGGGCCCGGGATTCGGATCTGCGCCTGAACGCGGGCAAGACCAAAGCTATCATATTTGGAACTAACAAACATGTCAATGACATTTACGCTGAGGTCTTGCCTGGTGTTGAGGTGCAAGAGGGAGTATTTGTTCCCTTTAGTAATGAAGTGACCAGTCTCGGGGTCGTTCTCGATAGCAAGCTGTCGTGGAGATCGCACATTGACCGGGTCGCGGCGAAGGTTTGGAGAGCTCTGTACGGTCTGCGTTTTGTTAGGCCGTGTACTACGGAGCTGCTCCGGCGCAGACTGGTGGAGTCGATGGTCCAGCCTCACCTGGACTACTGCACCGTGGTGTGTCTGGGGGCCTCGGCGGAGCAGAGGGAGCGGCTGCAGAGACTGAGCAACGCGTGCGTAAGATACATCTATGGTATCCCGCGTGATGTCTCGGTCTCTCCATATAGGTCGCGGTTGGGTTGGCTTCGTGTGGACGTGCGCAGGGAATATTTTATGTCCCTGCTAATGTACAGGTGCTTGACCATGCGTGAGCCTGGCTACCTGGCTGAGCTCTTCATAGGGCACAAGTCAAGATATCCGGGTAGGGCGGGGCAGGCTGAGCTTAGAGTTGCTAAGGTTAGAACGGAGACGGCTCGCAGGTCTTTCCAGGTGATGGGTGCCCATCTCTGGAACACTCTTCCATCTGACCTGCGGCACGCGCCGTCGCTTAGCAGCTTTAAGAGGGGGGCGCGCGGATACTTTGCGTCATTGAGGGCGTAGGGTGGTACCACTGGAGTATTTTTATTTCTATTAGTTTACTGTATAAATGTTTGTACAGTTATTTATTTACGTGTTTGTAGTGAATTATATTTATTTATTTATTTTTTGTGCTGTTTTGTGTCTGTATGACGAAAACTAGCCTAAACTTTTGACTGCATTACTAGTTTTAAGATAAGCAAGCTAGACTGTAGTGATAAGAATTATTGTTTCCTCTGGAATATCGAACTGTGAACTAGTCAAATCCTAGTCTATTTATTTTAACGTAATGACTACAATCATGATTTTATTTATTGACTGAGGAACTACAATTGTAATCGAACTGTGATGAAATGTGATGCCGGTAAGGCATAATGTAAACTGACTGAAAGCTGTGACAATTACTGTATATATTTATATATTATTGTATTTTATGTTTTGCCATCACGGTGAATAAATTCTTATCTATCTATCTATCTATCTATCTATCTCTCTAACCTAAGCCGATCACGGCTATTTCGCATAGCCACGCTTGACGGTGCGCGCGAGTCGTAACGATTTTCGGCAATCGTTGAAACTTTTGATTGTATGATATTTGAAATATATTTCATTGCTACTATCTGGTATAGCTCTATTCGTCTCCGATATCGTCAAAAAAAAATAGGGATAATTAATTTTTTTTACAATGTATTTAGATTTCTTTTCCAAATATTACAAAGTTTTTCTTTTATTTTACATGATATTATTATTGCTTTAGTTATTCATGTTTTTCTAGGTTTCATATTATTATTGTGCCTCTTTTTGTATTTTGTAGATTGTATTTTGTTTATACTTTATTTTGTACTATCAATTAATTTGTTAGTTCCTTGGTTCGGATTTGTTAACATTGTAATTTCATTCAGTTAATATAATTAGCAGAGCTTAGATTAATTTTTTAAATTACATAGTCTTTTTAAACGGTACGTGTACCTACCGTGAGTTGCGGTTACGGTGATCAGCAGTCACCGTTCGTAAATTTGCGGATAACTGAAAGTTCTTGGTTCACACGGAGTAGCTGTTTTCGCTGCTGCTCCGCGCTGGTTGCTGCCGACCAATATTGCTGCCAGTAGCTGCCTATTGATACCGACGTAATATTGGTTCCAAAATACGGCACACCGCTCACTCGCAAAGTGCTTACAAAGTCTCTATATGATTTTTTACACAAAACCTAGCAGAATTTAACACCCATTTCGCTTGCCGATTATCACAGTACTACCGATACTTCCAGCGCGCACCCCCTCTCTCTCCAAATTGCTAGCTCGTGCGCCTCGAATACTACCGAATTGCCAACGAATCGATTTCTTTAATCGATTACCGTTGCAAAGTTTTATATTTAGGTTTTTTTAGTTTAATGTAAAAGTTATCAATACCTTTATTATTAATCAATTTATCTTTATTATTATGTGTTAATGTTGGTCTAGTTATGCAAGAAGTGAAACGGTAACAATTATGTTTATTTTCCTAAAACAGAAAAAATGTGTTAGTTTTTCTTTTTATGAATAAATAGTTTGTTTGCATGGACTGTGTATGGTTTTCCTTACTTGTGTTTTTTTTCTTTTTTTTTTTTAATAGCATTTGCAAACCTATACATTTTGAGGTTTATTTCTGCATACAACAATAATTACACTGGTAATTAAGTTTGGTGAATTGTGTAGTCAAATTACATGATTGCAAGAAGTCGAGAATGATTTGACATGCAGCGATATTAGGTTCTACAATAATCATTTCAATACATAGAGAACGGTATAAACATATTTTACGCAGTTTTTTGTATATAATTTCTTTTTGTTTGTCGTATAGTGTACAGTGCCATAATATATGATTCAAATTTTCGATCTCCTTCCCACACGCGCAGAGGGCAGAGAAAATAACGTTAATTTTATTTAGCAATTCAGCCATATGGTAGTGATTTAACCTGGCGCGAATTATCGATACTATGAGTTCTCTTGTGATTTTTTTATTATGGAACCTAGGTTTACTTTTTTAGTGCCTATTTTGGCTGCAATATCTGCAGCCTCGTTACCTTCTATGCCCATGTGAGCCGGAATCCAAAAGAATTGAACCGTATGTTCAGTGTTTCTCTCATTAAACTCCTTATATTTTTTTTATTTTAAATATATGAGGATTGACCTTACAGCTGTCGTTTCTCGATTCAAGACTTTGGAGCACACTTAACGAGTCTGTTAATATGCATATATCTTGTGTAACGTTTGATTCTATCTTACGTTATTAAAATAAATAGTTCGGACTCTAAGATTTATTCATAATCACGATTCCAAGAGTAAGCAAGAAGTTGACACGTGAAAGCTCTATAAGTTTTGATATTTCTACAATCAACGAATAGCGAACACAGTGTTCGCCACTTCGATGAGCCGTTTGAAATACAATTGAGTATTGTTACATCTATCGAGGGGAAGCTTGACAGTGCCGCAACAAATATTCAATTTAATTTCTAGGTAATATTGATTTCAGAGAGGAAATAATCTAAGACTACTTTTTTCTCACAAGAGAGAGAGGGTCTTATGAGTTGAGCACTTAGATTATCGTGAGGAAAAAGAATAGCAGGCTAACCACTGAATAATGAAATCAGCCTCAGGAAATAGCTGAGTCTTTATTTCGTTTAATGCTCGCGCTGATAGGCAAGGTAGGATTGTGAATTCTCTTGCCGCAGCGACGAACGAATTTATACTTGCGAAAATGGCTCCTTTCTACGCTTGTAGCCCCTACAGCGCTATTTTTGATATTAACATAAACTTATAACGGGGTTTTGGCTAACCCGCCGTTACAATTGAGAGGATGGATTAGTTGACAGCTCGGCTTAATTAACAGCTAATGCCACGACATTAAATAGCCTCGTGGCCCGCGTAGAGCGTCGCAGGTAGCGGTGGCTGAAAAGCGCAAAAAGTAGTGACGAGCGCAGAGAATTCGCCAAGGTTTGGGAGTGAGAGTCGGGCGCAAAGTCAAAGAACGCAGAGAATGAGAAGGATAAGAATAATTTATATAAAGTGTCATAGAGAAAGCGTACAGAGTAGCAAATCGGCAAAGAGAGAGAGAGAAGCAGGCAAGCAAGCAAGAGAGAGCTAAACGAGTCGGTACTTACAATGAGGCGACAATGGCCAGGCCCTCCGTACAATAAGCGTTCGCTCGCTGAACGGCGTTCCCGGACGCCGGTTGCAGTGGTGACGAAGCGTAGGACTACCTAGCGCTAGGTTCTTGCACACGCACACTGTCCTATCCAAACGCCGCACCACTGCACGCACTCGCGAATAATTTAAGGCAACGCCAGACCGAAAGTCCGAATACGCCAAAAAGAAAAGAGAAGTCAAGGATCGCTAAACCACGGCAACTGCCCAAGCAAAGACCGGATCTTCAACGCACGCTCAAACACGTGTCGCCCGCGTTACGTCCGCCAGTCAATTACCGCGGGAGGCGTCCCCACTCTTTCATCGCGCTTTTCGGCAGCGTGACCACACGCATACACGCGGACGCGACTCTCCCTGCTTATAGGCTCGTTAATAGACATGCCGCGCTCTCTCTCTTACCTTATACTTCGACGTTGTCGGCTGCTGCAGGCTGCTGTATAATATAATGTGAATCCAAATATAGTATAAGTATATGAATTATGTATATGCATGCGTGGGAAGAGAGACATAACGAATGAATTAAATTCGTTATAAACTTTGTACAGGTTTTGTCGCAAAATGGCTCGATCGAAATGAAAACTTAGTGATTCAAACATCAAGTAGAGGATAACGAATTTTTTAATATGAATCGTTTTTCAAGGAAAAAACGCCTTTAAAAATTATAAGTGATATAAGTTAGATATTGTAACGAGCGGGCTCGTTAAGAAGTAGATGAGCGATATTCGAAATAGCGCGCCATGCGCAAAAGACCCGCCCAGCGAGAAAGAGAGAGAGAGAGATAGCTAGGACACGCGGGCCCGGTAGAGTACACGTGAGACCGGCAAGCGGATAACACGCGCTCGGAATCCTTCTATTTTCTTTGTGCGGAAAAAAATCGAGCGGAGAATCGATCCCGTGTGGTGACAAGCGAGAACGGCGTGGAGCGAGTGCTGTGGGTGCACGGAAAAATCGACGACGAGTGAGGATCAATGGGGGCCGATTCAAGGCTATCACACGAGCCGGGGGGCTCGATACGTCCCCCACCACCCACAAGAACCGGCCGGTAGAACACTCACCCCCGACGACTCTGGGCGACGTCAATCGAATAGCTAGGTTTGAGACCCAAGGCGTAGCTGTCTGCAGTAGCGTTCGCCCGCGTAAGTCTCCTTCGTTGTAACAGTATTGCGTGCGAGAATTCCGGGAAGCAAGCGTATGTAAACAGCGTCGGCTGCGTGCCATTCGTAATCGTATTTTCCGTCTCTCTCTCACGCGTATGTATAATTAGGCTGTGCGTCGCGATTCTCTCGATCAATATGGAATGTGCGCTAATGTGAAAATAAGTAGTAAATAAATTCGCTGGAAATATGCTAAGCAAGCCGGCAAATTCATTCAATAGCCCCGAATTTTCTCTACGTTCCCTTCTCCTTCGCAACGTTTTCTAAGAACCTTCGACCATCGCTTTTCTTTGTTGTTTCGTGCTTTCGCGCTCGTTTTCAGGTTGAGCGTCCAGTACAGAGCTAGCCAAAAGAGGAAAACAGCGGTGACATATAAATTTTGCTAACGGACGACGATTCACTTTTGAAGAAATCACCAACCGTTACAATATTTAAATAATACGGAATTCACAATAAATTTATGGAAAATTTTTACATCAAACAATCACTCGTGATAAGTGGAACATTATTCAAAATAAAAACCACTAACTTCACAATTCATTTTTGAATAATAATTGAATAACAAATTCGTAAATTCCTCTTTTAGCCATTATAAAATCAACAAACGGGTAACAATCGTTATCATTAATTTTATAGATATATACAGTCAAATCGCTATCTCGCCACGCAATTTTAATTGTTTAAATAAATTATAATTTTTTTATTTATTGATAACTCAGTCAAAAATCAGTTATCAAAGTGTTAAATTCTTGTTTCTCTGTCCTAATGCGCTAAGATCGCTGTTGTATATTCGAATTTGCAATATATTTATTTATTGCAAAACTACTAGCGATATTGACTTGTAAATTAAATTAAACTAACAAATACATATTTAATGACTATAATAATTTGAGATTCGAAATCAGCGCTTGAAAATTGATTGAAAAATGCTTTTGTTCATTAGAAAAAACTTTGCAATTGTCTCTTTTGCATTGTAAACAATAATTTTCCGACGCTCGTGATGTTACGCTCCTTATATAGTCTTGTTTTTGCCAAATTGCCCTAACACATTTACGTGTATATCAGAAGAGCGCCTTCGCTCAAGTACCGCTTTTCTTTAGTTTTCTTGCGTATGTCGGGTTGCTATTTTGCAGTGTGAGAAAAGGCAAATCAGACTGGACCGTTACACTTGACCATCGTGTTGAAGTGCAATATCCATATTAATGCTGAGGGCTATGCATTCCCCCGTTTAGACTGAAGCGTTATCTATAATACTTTTGATCGTTTGAATCTTAAGAGTGGGAACTATACAAGCTGCTCGATCATGTGCCTGGTTTGCCGCCTTGCTGTCGCCAGTGTAAATATTCAAGGAATTTTTATCTCTTAAAAATGATTTTAATGCAAGAGGATCATTACACGTACTCAGCTGTAAGCCAATTTCTTTGTTACATGGAATTGAGATTAAGTTTATATTATAATCGTGACAGTAGTATGAGTGCACTTGCACTTCAATATGATTGATAATAATTGGTAATAAGTTTTTTATGCACTCAATTAATAGGCTTATTCTTTTTTTACCGGAAGTTTTGCAATATATGATTTGACCGTACATGATATTATTTTTGCATGAAACGACTTTAAATAAATATTTATAAGCTACAAATTGTGCACGTTCCTGTAGAAAAAGTAAATTCCATTCAACAATAAATTTGTTGGAATACTTTTTCTGAATCCAAGTGCAGCTCTTATAGCAGCAAATTGGATCTGCTGTAACATTTTGATGTGCGTTTCATACTTCAGAAAATAGATACGAGTAAGTAGTCCATATTCTACAATTGAACGTACCAAGCTTTTATACATGATCAATAGAGTTGAGGGATCAGCGCCTGATAATGGGAAAAAACGAAATATCGGCAAAATCCTTACAACATACAAATAAATAAGGTAGATTTGAAAGCTCAAAATCATAAATATCCATGTTTACCAAAATATTATACCTTTGACAGTATTTTTAAAACATGAGATAGAAAATAAATAATAATAATAAGTAAAATATACGAGGGTGGGCTAATAAGTCCTTAACAAATCCAAGAGAAGGCGCTTAGAGCACCCCAACTTATGTTGCACCTGTAAGCGTCACTATTAAATAGAGTGCTGCCGAAGTTTCAACTAGATCCATCGAGTAGTTCCGATTTTATCGTCGATCAAAGTGAACAACTTTTGTTTCTTGTTAACAATGGAAATAAGTGAGTTCCGAACGGTGATAAAATATTTCTATTTAAAAGACCTTACACCGAAAGAAATCAAAGCTGAGTTAGATGGTATATTTTCCCCTGTGCTTGCAACTGTTTACAATTGAGTAAATGAATTAAAATGTGGCTGTACATCGACTGCAGATGAACATCGTTCAGGCCGTCCTGTAGACTTGAGCACTCCGGAAATGATCAATAAAATCCACGACATGGTGTTGAATGACCGAAGAATAAAATTGCGCAAAATAGTTGAGGCCAGGCGGGTTTCAAAAGATACAGCTATTTCGATTGTGCATGTGAAATTTGGCATGAGAAAATACCGGCAAGATGGGTGCCGCGTTTGGTGGCAGTGGCAGCCGCTGAAGCCCTCTTGGCGCACATCCACCGAAATCTGGACGACTTTCTGCGTCGATTCATAATTATAGACAAAACATGGATACACCACTACACTCCTAAGACGAAGAACAGTCAAAACAATGAATTTTGAAAGGTCAACCAGCTCCAAACAAGACGAAGACAGTGAAAGTGACCGACAAGGTTATGGTCACTATTTTTTGGAATGCACGTGGAATTATCTTCGTCGACTATTTAGAGAAAGAACAAACAATCACCGGAAAGTATTATGCATCGTTGTTGAATCGATTAAGCGAGAAAATAAAGGGAAAACGTCCTTATTCGAACAATAAGAAATTCTGTTTCATCAAGCCAATGCACGAGTGCACACTTGCTTAGCTTCAATGGCTAATATTAAAGAATTGAAGTTCAAATTAGTAGACCATCCACCGTATTCATCAGATTTCGCCTCTAATGACCTTTTTTTTATTTCCAAACCTAAAAAAATGGCTTGTCGGACAACGATTCGTCTCGAACGAAGAAGTCATAACACAAGCAAATGGCTATTTTGAGGAACTTCCAAAATTATTTTTTTCTGATGTTTTAAAAAAACTTGAAGGACGCCTGGAAAAGTGTATCGAGTTTAAAGGAGATAATGTTGAAAAATAAAAATATCTACCGAAAAAATATTCTTCTATTTTTTTCTAAGAACTTATTGACCCACACCCTCGTACCACGTAAGTCCAAAAGATCGAGAATATCTTTCTGAAGGCTTTCTCAAGACTATAACTCCTATATTCAAAAGAATCGACATTTTTCGAAAATTTATGTACTTATAAAATTTAACTAGTACATGAGATCTATATGACTGGTATGAAATAATTTTTGCCATCCCTAATACTGAGACAAAAAAATCTGCTTCGCTAGCAATTTTTTCTTCGTCTGCTACCTCTCGGTCAGCAGAAGGATCAACGACAAAGATAAAACTTGGAGAATATAGATTGTTCAATCAATTTATGTGATTCAAAAATCAAATCTAGTCTTTAAATTTAATGTTGTCCATGTTTTTTAAAATATCGTTCACTGATGTCAAGACCCTAAGATTTGTATTTACGAAGTAAAACCATACCAATAAAAAAAGTTTTAATGACAGAACATCTATTAATGATTATTTCATTAAAATATAAGAAAAAATATGTGTTTGGTTCGTATTAGAAAGTTTACAACAGGAATATAAAAGTAATTGCATTTTTATTGATAAATCAGGTGAAAAATGGAAAAAGCTACTTACTAAACGTGTTTATTGAGTATCTTAAATTTAATAAAATAAATTATTTATGTGTAGCTTGGACAGAGCTTGCTCCAAATTTATTTAAAAATTTATAAAACAGTTTACATTACATTTAAATTGTATACACGAAGTCTGACCGGAAAATATCGGGCCCAACTTTATAACTCCATGTTGATATTACTCTTCATCAACGGGTGACTGACATTTCCAACTATACGCCTTCAATTTTGTTGCAATTGAGATATGTTATACTTTATAAAAAAAAATAAAATTGTTTTTTTTTATCGGCGGAAAAAACTATCTAGGGGGTTAAAACCACCCTCAAAAGTCACCTCTAAAAACAGTTAAACAGCAATAACTTTGGTTGTAATGAATCTTTTTTGATGAAACAAAATGGACATTTCTTATTTAAGAAACCATAAAACTGCATAGTTTTGGACTCGGAGGTTGCAACCCCTTGATGTACAGGGAAAAAACTACATTTTTGAGTGGAATTTTCGTGTACAGAATCACAAAATTATCATAAAAAATTGAAAAATAAATTTTCATCTAGAAAATGATCAAATAAAATTGACGTGTTTCAACGTTTTTTCATTTTTATGTGTCACGGGACCCTGGCTAGAATAGCCGGCCCTGTCTGGCTCGCTCTCTCTCTCTCTCCCTCTCGCAGCTCGCTCCTTCGCTGTTGCCCTGGCGAGCGTGATGGAAATTACGAACCAATACCGATGCTCGCACCGCTTTATTTCAGGGCCTATACCTGAGCAGGGTATCGTCATTGGGAACCAATTGGGAGCAAGAGCGGCTGCGGCAAGAAGAAAAGAGAGAGATTGACGCGTCGCGAGTAGAGATAAGCGAGCGCAAGCAACTCGCGGCAATTCGCTCGCGAGAGCGAAGCCGCCAACGTTGCTCGAGCCGAACGGTTGGGGGGCAAGTTCGAGCCGAAATCTTCAGTAATAAGGATCGATTGTGTCGACCAAGCGTGCGCACGCGAGAAAACCGAATAACTAAGCGGAGACAAAGGAGTGAAAAGACGCTGAGCAGAGCCCGGAGAGAATTTCTATCGACGCTCGAGGCATCGTGGAATCCAATTGGACCTGCCGCAAGCCTGCCAGCAGCTCCAGCAGTATTTCGTACCAGCAGCATTCGCAGCATTTCCTGCCGGCAGCACCAGCAGCGTTTCCTGCCAGCAGCCTTCACCAGGTCAGGTCGTCTCTCTCTTTCTCTCTCTATTCGCGAGTGCGCGATGCGTCGGTGGAGTCCTCGTGATCATCCAAGGCGAGTCCCTCCTTTGTAGTCCTCTCAACTATTGTAACGTGCCCCCGTGCGATTGTCCGCACGAGCGAAGGCACGGTCTAAATCCGCGTCGTCGCTCTTTTGATTATTAACCGTTGAGGATTAAATATTGTTAACGAGTATCGGGAGTGATCATTGTGTGCGTCTGTCATTCCTTTCCTCTCAATTCAAAACCCAAAATGCCAATTTAGTGACGAGGCTCATCGTCACCGTTCACAGGAGCGAAGCCTTCCCCTTTTAAATAACTTGTGACACGGCGCTTGGGCACGAGCCCTTGCATGGCTCGTGGGAATTATTAAAAAGTATATTTCCCCAAAATGGAATTGCGTTAATCCGCAACCTTCTCGAATAGAGTTTTACACAGCCCGACCAGAGGTGCGTAACGTCGCAACTGAGTAACTGTAGAAAGCGTTTGTTGTGTAGGGTTAGTGTATCGGTACCGAAAGGTTGTGTCGCGTTATTGCAGGTGTAGGTCACGGATCTTGCCGTTGACTCGTGTCAGGGACGGATCATTTACGTCGAGAGGTTTCGTAGAACAGTGACCTTACGATGCCGCCCCCGCGACCGATAAATCTCGTGATGCGTGAGATCTTGAAGGATCAAGGCGTACGAACGCTGAAGCTGCGCATCACCGCGACCCCACCGGCTGAGCTTATGGCTCTGTTACAGAGGAGGCAGTTAAGCGTGAATAGCACGTTAAGGACTGGCAGGATCGCATGTTGCGGTATATGATCGCGTGCGAAAGACCTAACTTGAATCCGCCGTTAGCTCCTGGAGACTACACGTTGGGCTTCGTTCCAGGATCGCCCGATAGTATTCTCCATGAGGAATTGCGGGAAACCGGGATGACCGGAATGGTGGATGGCGAGGGGGCAGGAGATAGGCGAACGGTAAGCCCGATTGAGCCCGTGGTGAGCGGTGGCCGACCGCGCGTGGTATCACGACACGTAGAACCGCGTCGCGCAGCGGAGCATAGCCGAGAAGACGGACTTTTAGTGCAAGGGACAGACAGGCAAACAGACACGCACCATCCGTGGACGCCCACGGATGGAGCGTTAGCGATGAGTACCGTAGAGGAGCCGGCTCAAAATCCCGGTATCCGGTATTATGAACAGGAGGGTGAGCCTGGCATCGCAGGTTAGGTGTGGGACGCGTTTGCGCAGCTGCCACGTTTAGTGATGCGTCGAGAAGTCCGAGAGGCCCTGTTCGGTAGCGCGAATAACCTCTATCGCGTGGAGCAGGCCGCGATAGGAGTGCAGGCCGCGATAGGAGTGCAGGCCGATGAGCGAGCGCGATGGGTATCTACCGTGCCGATGGCTGCTCGAGCCTCGGAGACGTGACCGCCGGGTAAAACGCCGTCCCCCTATACTGTTGGCGAGGCAGAGTCGGAAAGAGAAGATGAGCAGGATTTCTTCTCGGATAAAGAAGTGAGTGAGGCGGACCCCGTCAAAGTACCGATTAACGCCGGACAAGAGTCGAGCACGCCGATTACGGCGGGAGAGCCGATGGACCCGACTAGAAGTTTAAAAGAAGTTTTTCGGGAAGTTTTGTGCGAGTTAGGCGAGGAAGGGCGAACGGTCCCGATTAAGGACGAAGGAATCGGGTGCGGAGCATATGATCACCGCGAAGGGCGCGCGGCATAGGACATGAGCCAGAGCTAGGGCAGAAGAAAGAACCGACTCGTCGGACTCGGATACGGATGATGTGCGTGCGCCCGAGAGGCGTAGAGTGGACCAGGCGAGACGTCGGGCGAGAGCGAGCATCCGCGCGCCGCGTCGGAATATACGAGTAGGAGGTAGGCCGGCGCACGCGGTGAGCGCGTTCCGTGCCTGGTCGCTCAAGTTTAGCGAGGAAGGTAACACGGACGCGGCCGGATTCGTAAGAGAATTTACGCGATATCAAAGTTTTTATGGTTTAGATGACGAAGAGATTTTGGAGGCAGTAGGTGTGGTACTCTCGGAGAAAGTGGCGTTGTGGTACCGAAATAACGAGCTTAATTCGTCTAATCTCGACGAGTTTTTAGAAGACTTTAATGAGAAATTCGGTAAGCATTGGAGGCGATCAGATTTATACCAGGAGCTGCGCTTACGGACGCAAGCCGAGAGGGAGTCCTTGAGTGACTACATCAATGCGTTCCAGTGTATAGTTAGGCGTTTTGACCGTCCTCCGTCGGAAAAGAGGCAGGTGAGCATCTGTAAGAAAGGCCTGCACCCGACATTCACGAGAGTCCTGTATCGGAAGTCTTTCTCGTCTATGAGAGAATTGAAACGAGTAGGCTGCGAGTATGAGCGGCAACGTGACCGAGAGAAGCGCTGGCGGCCACCACTGGCCCCCGATCGCAAGCTTGTGGTTGACGCGGCTTATAAGAGCGCCTCGAGATCCGGGAAGAGATCTGCTAATGCAGCAGCGGTGAAGACGGAAAAGAAGGCCAAAATCGCCTCGATTGAGTGGTCCCAGAATGCTCGATCGCATGCACGAAATAAGCGGAGGAAAAGTTCCACGGACGGAGAAGTCGCGGTGAACGTTTCACGGCCATGGCAGGGAAACAAGGTTGAGCGGCGAGGCGGTGGCACCGGAGGTTTGAGCGTGGGAGACGCCGCACCCTCGGCTGCCTAGGCGAACGATTCGGAACAGGCGAGATAGCAGGGCGCGACGCCGCCGAGTTTGGTTCTGTAGCAGAGAAGGGAGTGGCATCGGAATAGTGTCGGGCTTGCAGCTAGTCGTCCGTTTAATGGAATTTTTTTTACGTGCGGGGTGAGTGGGCATAGAAGCGCGCAGTGTTCGGGCCGAAGCAGTGGAGAAAGAACGCACAGCGATATTTTAGGTGCAAGCAGCTAGGGCATTATGCTAACGTGTGTCCGGGGGCCTCGGTATCGTGTCAGGTTTGCGATACGTCGGATTTTGTATTTAAAGATTGTCCTACGTGTTCAGGTAATTTGAAAGCACAGGGAAACCCGTAGGCGGGGGCCAGTATTCGCTCACTGACCCCTGTGTAAATTGGCTCGAGCGAGCATGGCTGACATTAAAGGCACATTGGGAATGGATGACGCGCAGAGAGCATGCTTTGGCGAGCGTAACTGAGAGAGGATGACTCGAGACAGGCGAGGCGGCGTTAGCATCCGCCAGCAACCCGCCGGGCTCGAGCACAGGCGATAGGGCAATGGGTGAAAAGAAATGGGAGTCGGATCGTCTAAGCGTAGTCGGAGACGCACGTAGTGAGTAGACCGACTTGAGAGCGGTCTTCTGGGAAAGTCTGTCGAATAGATACGAGCGGTTGAGAGTAACTAACTTCGACAGTGAAGAGTTTTTCGAATCGGTAGGAGCGACGAGTAGGTCGCAAGATTGCCGTTTGTCTGCGCTAATACCAGCGTTCGAGGGGCAGAGGTCACACAAAGGCGATACGTTAAGTGAGGCGTCCTTGACCCGCGTCCAGTTAGGGAACGTGGACAAGAGGAACCGCGAGGCTTAACGGGATCGGAGAAGGTGATGAAAGGGGAGCCTGAACGAATGGGACAAAAGAGCGTAAGTTTTGGGGAACCACGGTGCTCTGGTCGCGGCGACTTAGGCCACGTCGTTGAGGGCGAAAACCCAAGCTGGACAAGCGAAGCACTAAACAGGGGATAAGTCGAGCGGACCGCGAACACGCCATCCTTACACTCCTTGTGCCCTCCAGCGAGTTTTGAGGTCAGTTCATTTTTTAATCATAAAAAACTTAATTCTAATACAAACAATATTATCTGCAAGTTTTTGCTATTACCTTTAAAATGGCGTCAAGTTTTTTATTCTCCAACTTTTTTTTGCTAAGATATAAAACTTTAAAGTTTGGCATATTTCTTCTCAGGGTGGAAAATTGTACGTGCCGGGCACTGTAAATGTTTAATAAACTTTATTTAATTAAAATGAAGGTATACACATGTTTAGCAGTAATTAGGATAAGCATTATATTTATTATTAATTTTCAAATTTTTGTACATAGTCATTATACTAATCTATTGCTTTCTGAGGCGGGTTCATAGGAATTATAAGTAACGATCTAATATTATATTTATTTAAAATATTTACCACGAATGAATGCAGCTCGAATACATTTGTAAACACGATCGCAGAGTTGACATCTACGCCGTACTAGTATTTAGCGGTATAGAATATCAAAAAAGCACTTTTGTTAATAGCTAAAACAGTACGCAAACTTAGATACTAAAAAAATACATCTGCGGATGACTTATGTTACTGTTGAACTATAGCAAATTTTAGATGAACTTTTATAGAATAACTGGATCTTTTCCATTTTCAGAAATATTTATTTTATCAAAAGTTTTCAACATTCAAAATTAGTGAAAAACGATGTATTTCCCATATACAGAAATTGAAAACTTTTGAAATATGTTGTATTTACTTGCCCGTTGTACTCTCAATTCACGCTTATCAGTTATTTAATATTGTTTTACTTCGACTTAATCTCACAATAAGTGAACTGTCAGAGAAATCAGCATTCGTGAACAGAGATTAGGAAACAAAACAATAATAACTATTATGTATGTACAAGTATTTCGATACATGGTTGATCTTATACAATTTAATATAACTTTTCTCTCTACTTTTTATCAAAGTATATAAACAACACCTCTTCTGACAACATATTTTATTGCATCTGTTAGAAGTATCTAGCTGCTGAAAAAAATCCAAAAATAATTAAGTCTAGTATAGTATATTATAATTTTAATTAACATTACCATAATATCATTTGATGAAATTATATTTCGAAAGAAAAATAGAAACGGAAATTAACTGTCAGTTTTCAATCTTTTTTTTGTAACCAATTAAATCTCGATTCAACATGAGATAAGCTTTTATTTATTCATTCACTTTGTAACAAATCGTTATAATTTTATATATGTAAAAAATATACATAATATAGATAAGAAGATCAACTACTCAGATGGATCTGTATTTAGATGTTGCTCGTTTTTAACTGATTTTCGTTGCTTTTCTTACTAACTATAAATTTTTACGGCAAATTTATTTATTTATTTATGAAAATGTTAATACAATTAAATTTTGAATCTATGAAGCAATGAGTATTAAAATATAATTAAATTTTTTCAGCTATGTGTTCGCGGGCGAACGCATATTTTCAAATACTTGGAGAGACAAGCAGTAAAACATGAACGAGCTCGTAATGGACGCGCAAAACGAGGACAACTGGAACCGCGAAGCCATGCTACCTTGGATATGCGCTCACAACGTAGGCACAATGTTGATAGTGGTTACAACACCAGTGATGGCTTCGATAAACGCTGGTCACAAGATGTTAACAGCGCGGTTAGTTTCATCGTTCTACTCCTCGCTTTTCTACTATCTTATCGAGCTTGGGCTTGTCTATCCAGCATCTTCGATTACATAGTCGCTAACTTTTCCGACGATAATTGATATTATATAAATTCTTATATTCTATTTATAGCAATCTATCAATATGCATCGCTAATTCAGTTGAATAATTTTCAAATTGATGAATTATTTAAAATCGACCGACGTACGCGTACAACTTAGAGTCTAATTCATTTATTTCTCATTAATAAGAAAATAGCACAATGTAAATCAATTATTTAACTTTTAGTAATTCATACACTTTAATCATATCGAGTTTAATACTGTACAAGAGAATTATATTTTTTATTTTGCACATACTTTAACGAAAATAATCATTTACGAAGTTGATTATATCAACTTTAACAATATTTTTGAACATATATTCAAAGGAAAAATCTATAGAATCGTTAGAATCTACTGTAAGAAACGTTGAAATTACGTATTTCTACAGTGTAATATAAAATACAAAGTGTTTATTATTCGACATAACTCATCTGTGGGACTCGAAGAAATCCTATTCACGGGTCCAAACTCTAACAGAGAGAACTACGACGGTGCTGAAAGTTATACCAATTTTGGGTGATTGGAGTATGATATTCTACAATTTCGAATATAATTTTTATGTTTATTTTGCTTATAAAAAAGTGTAAATAAATATTAGTGGTGTTTAAGTTGGTAACATATTACTAACGGTAATAGGTTATTGAATAAAAGTATCGCCAACTTCGAAAACTTTATTTTTCTCTATTTTATTTCGAGTGAAATTTTTACTCGAAACTCCGATCGGGATATAGATCACTGACTTCATTTTTATGACTAATCCAAACAATACTTGAGAAATATAGACACCTGAAGTTAACGAGTCCCATCTATATATGTTTTTAAAACTCTTCCACTTCTTTCAATTTTATAATAAACGTCTATGTTCCAATAGACAAATATATAATACTTATTGATAAATTATCTCATTAAGAAAATAATTAAGATAATAGTATCAAGTTCCAAATATAATGTGATCACCAAATCAACTAAGGGCATTATAATGGTTGCTTCGTAATTCAAATTTCCCTAGTTGGATTTCAACGGAATTTAACATTTTTGTAGGGATTTTCATATCAAGTTCATTTGAAAATTAAAATTATATCTGTTTTACATTCAACTATTTTCTGACTCTAACATTGTTTGGTAGCTGGCTTCAAAAGCTCATTCATGCATACAACTTGCAAATAAGATCCTATTGTTTATTTAATATATTAGACGAGTTTACCGATTTCAAAAAGTAAAACGTTTCTGTATTTAGCCTGACTTTTATGCATTTTTGCGTATATGTTCGGAACGGCTCAATTAATTTTATTGAGAATAGTTTCGTTTGAAGTAGTTCTACTTCATTATATTCTTGACTCAATTCACGACAAAATAAGTATATGATCATAGAAATATTAACATCTATGCTTTAGTTATGTAACATGTTTGATAATATAATGACATAAGGTTTTATTCACTTAATATATTTAGATAAATATATGGATTATAAGATGGACAGTACTTTGTGAGATTGTTACAATATAAACTGACTTGTTAATGACATATATGTAGAAAAATGTATTAGCAGGAACTTATTTTTATAATATAGAATTTCTAGTTTCTAAAAATGGGTAATAATGCACAATAATAGCGATAAAGAGCGTTCAACGGCCAGATAATAAATATGATAGCAACATGAGAAACCGATGACACCAGAGACAAGATTGTTACGAGGGTGGGTCAATAAGTCCTTAACAAATCCAAGAGAAGGCGCTTAGAGCACCCCAACTTATGTTGCACATGTAAGCGTCACTATTAAATAGAGTGCTGCCGAAGTTTCAACTAGATCCATCGAGTAGTTCCGATTTTATCGTCGATCAAAGTGAACAACTTTTGTTTCTTGTTAACAATGGAAATAAGTGAGTTCCGAACGGTGATAAAATATTTCTATTTAAAAGACCTTACACCGACAGAAATCAAAGCTGAGTTAGATGGTATATTTTCCCCTGTGCTTGCAACTGTTTACAATTGAGTAAATGAATTAAAATGTGGCTGTACATCGACTGCAGATGAACATCGTTCAGGCCGTCCTGTAGACTTGAGCACTCCGGAAATGATCAATAAAATCCACGACATGGTGTTGAATGACCGAAAAATAAAATTGCGCAAAATAGTTGAGGCCAGACGGGTTTCAAAAGGTACAGCTATTTCGATTGTGCATGTGAAATTTGACATGAGAAAATACCGGCAAGATGGGTGCCGCGTTTGGTGGCAGTGGCAGCCGCTGAAGCCCTCTTGGCGCACATCCACCGAAATCCGAACGACTTTCTGCGTCGATTCATAATTATAGACAAAACATGGATACACCACTACACTCCTAAGACGAAGAACAGTCAAAACAATGAATTTTGAAAGGTCAACCAGCTCCAAACAAGACGAAGACAGTGAAAGTGACCGACAAGGTTATGGTCACTATTTTTTGGAATGCACGTGGAATTATTTTCGTCGACTATTTAGAGAAAGAACAAACAATCACCTGAAAGTATTATGCATCGTTGTTGAATCGGTTAAGCGAGAAAATAAAGGGAAAACGTCCTTATTCGAACAATAAGAAATTCTGTTTCATCAAGCCAATGCACGAGTGCACACTTGCTTAGTTTCAATGGCTATAATTAAGGAGTTGAAGTTCGAATTAGTAGACTATCCACCGTATTCACTAGATTTGGCCTCTAGTGACTTTACTTTATTCCCGAACCTAAAAAAGTGGTTTGCCGGACAACGATTCATCTCGAACGAAGAGGTCATAACACAAACAAATTGCTATTTTGAGGAACTTCCAAAATTATTTTTCTTTCTTGTCTGTGCACGGTGAGTCTTAACTGACTTATTATAAAAATTCAAATCAACCAACATTTTTTTTATTGGAATGTTTTCTAGCATGAAAAACTCGTATTTTAAGATCATAATTCAAGTATTTTATATATTCTATAGATTCTATGTATTCGTTTGTAGGCATTTTGAATATAATATTGAACTTTATGTAAAATCGATCTGGAGATCAAAATGAAAAGTGAATGAAATGTAAATATACCAATTATAAATTAGTCCAATTTTTTTTGGCCCAAATATTAGTGAAAGGTTAAGATTTATTTACATTCATTCATTGTTTACATTATGCTGTGTATATGTGGTACATAAACATGGCTATATCTATATTCCAGTCAGTGGATGTATACATTCTCGTGATAATTATTTGAAACAAATAATCTCAAGCGCAAAATTATAAGTTTGAACTAAAAATCTCGTTTTTTTCAAAAAGATATACATGGATGCTTTTAATTACGAAGGGTAGTCAATAAGTCTTTACAAAAAGAAGGAAAAAAAAGTTTTGCGTGCGTAATTTTTTTTAATTTTTCAATATAATCTCCTTGAAGGTCAATACATTTTATTAAACGGCCTTCCAGTTTTTTTAAACCATTAGAAAAATATGATTTCTGGAAATCCTCAAAATAGGCATTTGTTTCGGCGATGACTTCTTCATTCGACGCGAATCGTTGTCCGGCAAGCCATTTTTTGAGAGTAGGAAATAATAAGAAAAAGTCACTGGGAGCCAACTCAGGCAAATATGGTGGATGGTCAATTAATTCGAACTTTAAATCGTTAATTTTTGCCATCGAAACTGCACACGTGTGAACTAGAGCATTGTCTTGAAGAAAGAGGCATTTTTTGCTGTTCAAATGAGGACGTTTTTCTCTGATTTTTTCTTTCAGCTAACCTAATAATGATGCATAATATTGTCCAGTGATCGTCTGGCCCTTTTCCAAGTAGTCGATGTAGATGATTCCGTACTCATCCCAGAAAACCGTGGCCATAATCTTGCCAGCTGACTTTACTGTCTTTGCCTTCTTTGGGGCTGGTTCTTCTGGGGTAATCCATTGTTTGGACTTCCTGTAGGTTTCTGGAGTATAGTGGTGTACCCATGTTTCGTCTACAGTTACGAGTCGATGCCAAAAGTCTTCCGGATTACGACGTATGCGTGCCAAAAGAGCCTCAGAGGTGACCACGCGGGTTCGTTTGTTTTCATCAGTGAGCAAACGCGGCAACCATCTTGCTGATATTTTTTTCATCCTCAATTTTTCATGCAAAATTGAAATAATTGTACCCCTTGATACCCCTGTGGCCTTAACTAATTCTCGCAATTTTAATCTTGTATCACTCAACACCATATCGTGGATTTTGTTGACCATTTCGGGCGTACTCACTTCTACGGGGAGTCCTGAACGAGGTTCATCTTTTGTTGTTGTACGGCCGCGTTTAAATTCATTTACTCAGTTATAAACAGTCTTAAACACAGGTGCAGACTTGCCATGAACGGCGTTCAACTCAACTGTGATTTCTTTCGATGTAAGGCCTATCAAATGAAAATGTTTTATCACCGCTCGAAACTCTGTTTTTTCCATTTTTCAAATAAACCAATAACTTTTTGTTCAACCAACACTCACAAAAAAATGACTTAATGAATCGAGCTGAAACTTTGTACGATATCTAGTTAGTAGTATTGCTTGCCAAAATCATAATTTAAACGTGACGAGCGCCATCTCTTGGATTTTGTAAAGACTTATTGACCCCTCCCCCTCGTATGATTTTCACTTAGGTATACTATAATATATATATAAATATATACAAATATATGCATTACAACATGTAAATGTATTTAAATCACGTCTAGACAATGAATGGTAAGGAATTGACCGATTTCTTGCTTAACCCATTAACGCCTAAGCCGAAACTGGAAAAGATAGCGTCAAACTAACTACGTCATTCATAGCATATCGGAAAAAAAGTTACACGTGTTTTTTCTTTTATGATTAGCAATTGTTTAGAAAAAGTTATTTAAACAAATTATTCAAGGAGTCATTATTTTTGTAAACTAATCCCAGCAATCGATTTTATGGAAAAAATTACCTAAATTACCAAAAACCCCTTATCAACCCTTGTAACTCTCTACTACCCTAATCATTTCGTGTTATACAGGGTGGACCATTTTAATCGAAACACCCAGAAATCTTTTTCCAGGTAAGGATGCGTGAAACATGTTTCAGATAAAAGTTGCTGGACTCCGAGGGGGACATAATCGGGTGACCTTGACTCTGACCTTGAGGGTCATTTTCAAGGTCAACCGAAGGTGAACTTTGTTTTTTTAAATAGAAACCCCCATTTTTGACCTCGGATTCAGAAAGAGCGGGAAATTCTACGTTCAGATGACCTATTATACGTGGGGTCTGGGTGACCACCAAGGTCGGCCCCAACATCACGTAAAGTTCAATGTTATTTTTTTCTTAATCTTTCCACCTAACTAACCTAAGATCGGTATGGTTTAGAGAAAAATGATGTAGATAAAAGTTATTGCATTTTGAGAGGGGCATCTTATGGTGACCTTAACTTCGACCTTGAGGGTCATTTTCAAGGTTATTTGAACGTCAAATTTCTGTTTCTCGAAATAGCCTACTTTTTTATCACGGATTCGAAAACAACAAAGAATTCGACGTTCTTGAAACATAACACATGTAGTTGTAGGTGACCGTTACTGTACGGGTTTTTTTGTTGTAAGCTTTTTCATAAACCCGTTCGTAATTCTAACTTGAGTAACATTATTTTGAAACGACATTTTTTGTAATTATTAAGATTTCTTCGCAATGCCATTGTGATTCCTGATTAATTATTAATAAAAAAGATAATAAATATGATAATTTCTTCATGATAAATAAGATCAATTTGTGTACTGTACACTTTGGTGTGATTTATTTACCCTATCCAAGACACTCCCAAAACAAGTATTGTAGAAATTACTACTACTGTTACTACTAATAGAAAAGTAGAAACAAATTTGACCTTCAAATGACCTTGAAAATGACCCTTAAAGTCGAAGTTAAGGTTACCACAAGATGCCCCTCTCAAAATGTAATAACTTTTATCTACATCATTTTTCTGTAAACCATACCGATCTTAGGTCAGTTAGATGGAAAGATTAAGAGAAAAATAACATTAAACTTTAGGTGAAGTTGGGGGCGACCTTGGTGATCACCCAGACCCCACGTATAATAGGTCATCTGAACGTAGAATTTTCCGCTCTTTCTGAATCCGAGGTCAAAAATAGGGATTTCTATTTAAAAAAACAAAGTTGACCTTCGAATGACCTTGAAAATGACCCTCAAGGTCAGAGTCAAGATCACCCGATTATGTCCCCCTCGGAGTCCAGCAACTTTTATCTGAAACATGTTTCACGCATCCTTACCTGGAAAAAGATTTCTGAGTGCTTCGATTAAAATGGTCCACCCTGTATATCTGTATGTAATGGTATCTCAAATTACATTTCAGGTATATATTACATTAAAAAAACCATGTTAGTTTGATAAATCAAAAAAATTTGGCTTCGAGGCCCTCGTGTCATGTTTTGGTCGCGATTTTCTTGTTTTTTGAGATTCAACCCCCGATAGCGAATTTTTGGGGGGTTGCAGGAGGAATCTAATTAAAAAATCGTGTAGATCAGTTAATTTTACCCCTAAAATGACTATTGTAATGTAGCAAAAACGAAAACTGTCGTTCTGGCAAATGTTGGCAACAAATTCTGGCGTTTTTGTTGCTTGGGCGTTAATGGGTTAAATAACTTTTTATAAACAATTGCAAATGGCAAAAAAAAACACGGGTAATTTTTCTTCCTAGCGTAAAACGTCCATGAAATGTGGAATTTCAATCTATTGTTTATTGCTATTTTACACGAACAAATTGAAGTCTGATGAAAAAGTATTACAGTAAATAATGATACAAGTGCGGGAAAGTAGATTCTGGTCTCGTGTGGCGTTTACTCCTGAGCGAAGCGAGAGCGGAAGGGTACACGAGACGAGAAACTCTTTCCCGAACATGTGCCGTACCGTATTTTTTTATATGACGTGTAGAAAGTGTGATTTTCAACGCACGTTTTCTACCGAGCGTGCGGGATAGACGCACTTTGCGCACGGAGTATCGAAAAATATTGTTATCATAATTTTTTCGTAGAATCGATTGCCGTGATTAGTTTTTAAAAATAGTGACTTCTTGGGTAATTCGTTTAAATAACTTTTTATAAACAATTGCAAAAGGTAAAAGAAAAAACATGGGTAACTTTATTTTCTACATGCTATGAATGACGTAGTTAGTTTGTCACTTTCAAGCATACATTTCACTTGGGATTTAGAGTGACTGTTTGGCCTGCCATTGTTTATTGCTATTTTACACGAACAAATTGAACTCTTGTGAAAAAGTGTTATATACATTTCTTTCATAATTTTTTCCGTAGAATCGATTGCTATAATTAGTTTACAAAAATAATGACTCCTTGGATAATTTGTTTAAATAATTTTTTATAAACAATTGCAAATCATAAAAGAAAAAAACATGGGTAACTTTTTTTCCGGTATGCTATGAATAGCGTAGTTAGTATGACGCTATCTTTTCACAGTTTCGACTTGGGCCTTAATGGGTTAATAAATATCATAAGTGCTATCCGAACAGAAAGTTGGTGAAGTGGTATGCATAGAGAACTAAGTGAATAATCCACACGTATCATCGCATTGTTAAAACTAGTAAATCGAAAACAAATTCAATAAGAAATTCTGAATGAAATAGTTTGAAAACTTAGAAAATACAGTATCCACTATTTAATTAAAGATAAAACTATTCACACACAAAATTTATTATTTAATAAAGACAGAAATAATAAATTGTATGAATGAGGAAAGTATTAACACAATAGAATTTACACTAAGGTAAAAACTAACCAATAATTTTAAAATAGAAAAAAACTAAATACGAAAACCAACCATGAAAGTTATAGGTATTGACAAATGTACAACTAGCAATGAGAAAGATACAGAAAATGACATCTACCAAACTTTAATAAAATCTAGGATACATATAAAGTTTAAGGGGGTATCCTCGTGTAAATGGTGAAAAATGAATGCGATTTTTAGGATTTTTTTTTGAAAAAACTATACAATATTTTCATTTGAAATTTGAACAGGTCCTCAACGTTTATTTCACCATACAAAAAAAAAGTTTTGTGCCACGTTTAATGACCGCTGTATCAATCTGAAACATACCAAAAACATTTTTTTGTTATTATAGTACGAAAAACTCGTCGATAAACTACATTTACGATTATAAAAAAATTTACTAAAAAAATGGCTGACTTTTAAACAAATTAAGAAAAATTTTTTTTTTATTTTTATTGCAAAAAAATGGTTAAATAATAATTTTTTTCAAAATCCTTTTAGTTTGTCGACTAGATAATTAAATTACCTTTAAAATAGTATTTTTTTTTCGATACGTTAAAAATTCGCGGAGTAATCGTCGGCAGAAACTCGAAAAATCATTTTTCGAGGAAACCCGAGAAAACGCGTTTGCAATAAATCAAAATTTCTTTTTTCATATTTTCACTTTCAAAACCATTTTTTGAATTTACCTGCAATGCCTGGTCCATAGAGCAAACCTTCTGACTTTTCTAAGTGCACATTTTCCGCTGCAGTTTTCATTTTCTTCAATAATCGAGCTTATTTTGAGCAACTCTCACTTCGAGCATCTTGCCGCTTAATTCGCTCTTGGTCCACTGTTTTCGCATAACTGGCTGTAACGTTACCGACTTGCAAATCTAATATCCTCATCATCTTCAAAATGCCTTTGAATCCATCATTGAAAACTGCAGCAGCAATATAAGCAGCAATTTCAACAGTTTTAGGGCCAGAATGTAAATGTTTTGGAACTAGACGCCACACGAGCGCGTTGAAACTTTCGTTGGCGTTTTGAGTGTAACCGCCTAAGCACCTTTTCAATAAATCTTCTTTCGAAAGATCTTTGTAGATTGGTAATAAGTGCTTTTGCAAGTCAACGTGTAAAGCTGGAGGATGTTCATATACATTTGCCCCTACAAGGCGTGATGATTGCCACCCGCACCAGCTGTCAATTCCAGAAGGGCAATTTTCGTGCATTGGATTTTCATCTGTAGAGCACATGTGATAATAAGTTGACATTATGGCTTTCTTCATATCTTCAACGGAGTCCACGTTCCTCCTTATTGCTAATCCGTAATAATAAGTCAACTTTGTAATTAGTGCATCTGTGAGTTTACCCTTTCCGCCTAATTTTTCAGCTTTTTTCAAATTGCGCAGTCTTGTTCCCATTCTCTTTTGCACATGGCCAATGCACTCACATTTAGTAACTGTATAGGCATCACCGTAAGGATTTTCGTTCAATATGGCTAGAAATGTCTTTGAGTCGCCATCACCTATATAAACTGTATACATTACACCGTGTAATCTTTGTGATCGCAAAAACATTTCGAGTACGGCATCGACCTCCATTTTACCAGCGGAGCCTTCATGATTTGCACTGCACTCATCAGCGTGATTCTCATACCAATCATTATATTCCGGCGTATTTTCTTTATAAGAACAGGTAGAGCAACCTTGATAGAGCGTACTTTTCACAATCAAGTCAATAATTTTTCCCATCTCGTATGCTATCAACGTTGTAACACCAATTTTTAACAAGAAGCCACGCTTCTTCCACGAGCCATCGCCTGATACTTTTAACTCTAGCAGTGGTCTGTTGTTTTCCTCATTTAATTTCTTTTCTTCTTTGACGGCGTTATCACAACTTGTGAGAAAACAAGCCTTCGAGGCATCATAAATATGCTGCAGTATACCATCATAGGCTTTCTTACTGAGACCTTCGCCAATATCCAGTAAACTTGCAAATAAGTTAATTCCTTTCAAGCCAACACCTAATAATCTCATTACAAATACTATACGTCGGTTTATTTCGAATCCATTATTGATGAAGGGTCCTGAATCAACTTTACTTTCACCACACCTACACGAAACAACGAGTTTCCAGCCTATGCCGCGGTGCCCAGCTTCTAAAAACTTTACAGGTCCTTTGCACGATTTGCAGCACAGCAATTCAGACAATACAGAGAACATAGTCACAAACTTATACCGATACCGGTATGACGAGTATACGGTAATACACGATACCGGTGCCCATTATTTATTGTGATTTTAGTCCTCCGATGCCGACGATAATTTTCTTGCACTCGCACTGGCACCTTTCGGTTCGCCTGTTTCAGTTATAAAGCGGTTTCCATAAAACTTTCTTTTGCGCTCTGATGCACGATATCTTGAGCCTCCCTCGCCCTTCGGATACGAAGAAGATGACATGGTAAAACGTGCAGACTTGCTTATAACTCGGAAGCCACGAGAGAACTGAAACAGCTGCAGTAATCGCGCCGAAACTAGCAGTTCGAAAGCTATACTCTACAACCTCATCTCAAAAGTATACTAGACATGAAAAACGTTATATTTCAAACATGGCTGTATACATCTTATTGTATACCTTTGAGTCCCTACTCGATGGGGGGCTTTTGTGTTAGAGCGCTCACCTGTTTACCTGCTCCGCGCGCTGACGGACCTTTCCGAAAACGGTCATAAAATTTAATCCGCTTAGAATTTTGCTCCAAAATTTTAACAGCATACTTTTGAAAAGTTTAACTTTCAAAATATGCACAAAAAAAATCGATTTTTTTCGCCATTTACACGAGGATACCCCCTTAACCCTTATGTAAGCAATCAATTTTTACCACGTTATTAGGCAACCGGATACCCGAATACCTACCTTCGCTTTTTTCAATATTTTAAGTAGATCTGTTATTAAAATCATCTCAGATCGATTAATTACCATAAATAAACAAATGAAACTCTTTGGGTTATTTCCATGGGTCATAGATCCGTAGAAAGACTTTAAATGGAAATTGGAGAAGTTTCGAGCACACAGCAGGGAGCGCACGATCAGTTTTCATGTTCGAGGGTCGATAGCTGTTCGTAATATCAGTAGTAGAGGTAGTAACGTAGACTACCTACATAACTATAGTATACTGAGGCCCTTTGGGACAGCCGCGCCTTAGTCAGGAATGTCTAGTCGAAGGGGAAAGACGTATATAGCAACGAGGTCAGACTGTGCCGTGTAGCATCAAGACGTCTATTCACAGAGAATACATCGACGTCTAACCCAGACTTCGCTAAGTGATTTGTATAAAAGATATTTATTAACTTATCATTATGCAAAACCATCTGTCACATCCTGAATTTGCAAGGTAAGATTATTTTTCTGTTTTGTAGCATAGCTTTATGATATTTTCATTTTCTTTGTTTTTTTGCCCCAGATATTAATCGTAAAATCAATTTTTGTTAAATTAGATTGACTCGTGCCCTAAAGACGGCATATTTGAATAATTTACTCGGAGATCCGAATGATAGTTCGATTTACGATGACGACAGTAAGGATGACGACTGGCTACCGCAAGGTGCTCTAGACGTCATTTCAGATACGGACACCGCAACTGCCAGCAAGTCGTCAGAAGGGGAGAGAGAAATTAGTTCCAATTCTGACGAAAGTGAAAGCGAGAGTGAAGATGCAGCCTCAGCTATGGTGGCGAGAGGTAAATGTGCAGATACGGAAATGTTTGATGAATATATTGCGAAAGATAAAACGGTTTGTAGCAAGACACCGCCTGATGTACATCAGACCGCTTCTCACAACGTTCTCCGTCAAAGAAGCGGACCAGTTAGATCGACCGATACGCTATCAGTAGTTGATACATTCAAGAAAATTATAACTATTGAGATGGTAGATTTGATTGTTTGCTATACAAATCATTAGGTTAAGAGAGTATATGATACTTGTAATTTGACCAATCCGGAGTCTCCTCGATCATGACGGCCGGTTACTACTCAGGAAGGTATTTTGATTGCTGCAGGGGTGAATAATTCTAATATTGATCATACATGTAAGATGTGGAGTAGTACTTCTTATCCTCTTCATCGCGCAATGCTGGGTTTGAAAAGATTTCGCGCAAAATTGCGATTTATTCGATTTGACGATACGAATACCTGCAAAAATCGAGCGAAAGAGGATAAAGTTGCTCCTATTCGTGACGTATGGGCAATGCTCAATGCTACTTTGTCTAAAATATATAAATCAATAGGAAACTTAACTATCGATGAGCAGCTTTATCCTTTCCGTGGTTACACTAAATTTACATAGTACATTCCTTTGAAACCGGCTAAATATGGCATAAGAATTTGGTGAATTTGCGACGCTGAGAATGCAAATCCTTTGTTTGGCATTATTTATACTGGTAAGATTGACAATGTTTGTGAAAAAAACCAAGGAGAGAAGATTGTAAAAGAACTTGTAACACAATTCAATAACAGTGGAAGAAATATCACAAAGGACAATTACTTAACGACTTGACCTTTAGCTAAGCATTTGCTATCTTGGAAATGAACACTCACCAGTACTTCGAAAAAAAAATAAACCATACATTCTAAAAGAAAGGGCTGCTAATAAATAGCGTGAACAATACTTTTCTCTCTTTGGTTTTCATGAACATAATGTTAAAATTTGCTCCTATGTATCTAAAAAAAAGAAAGCTGTAATATTACTTTTTATTATGCATGCTGATACTGTTGTAAATGACGACGAACAAAAGAAACCACATATGATTACATATTACAATAAATATTAAGCTGGCGTAGATACAATGGATCAAATGGTAGGCAGATATACAACTCACAGATGCACTCAAAGAGGTGGCCGCTTGCTTCGTTTTATAACGTTTTGGACATTGCTGCATTTACAGCATGCATCGTTTACTATGAAAATAACAATATGTCGAAGAAAAAGACCAATCAGCGTCATGTTTTCTTATGTCAATTGAGTGAAGAATTATGTAAACCTTCGATTAAAGATCACTCTTCAAATAATCAAGTCATGCGCCACCACTCAACAAAGAATGCAATCGAACATTCTCGGAGTCCAATTCGGTCTTGCTCCGTTAGCTGAAAGAGATGATAAGCCTCGAGATCAGACTGACAGATTGAAAGTAGCAGGTTCTTGTCATCTTTGTGACAGATTAACAATAACAAAATGTAGAAAGACTAGAAAGAGCTTCGCTAAGTGTCAAAATCCTGTATGCAATGAGCATTCCACTGCAAAGGTATTGTGCTCTGATTGCGTCAAATGAATTTAAAATTATTTTAACCACGGTAAATTACTATTAAAATACTCATTGTTCACTTAATAATTAGTACAATTATTTATATATCAACCTTTATTATATAATTATCATACTTATTATTATTAAAACTTGTTATCAAAAAAATACGTCACTTTTCGTTCAGTGGGTATTCGGGTACTCGATTGCCCCTCAGAGATACTTTTTTACGACAGCTAAATTTTTTATTAACAAAAAATTTTTTTATAGATGTAAAATTACAATAGCTTCTAAAAAGGTTAAATCGCAAAGATCCGGAGCCTCAGACCGTAAAAAATTTAATTTAGAGTTGAATTCTAAGCTCGGAACTTTCAATAGTTAACAGTAGTTCTCATATCCTGCATGTATAACTAAGGCGCTGAATCATATCCTCTTTGGTTTTCGGTAGGTTTGCTTAAATTTCAAGTTCTTAAAGTAACCCACAGAAAAGAATCAGGAGACGAAAGATCTGACGATCTGAGACACCACTCAACATTACTTTCGATTCCTATCCATCGAAACATCCAATCTTCAACCGAAATTCGAAAAATATCGAATGATTCTACTCCTGTGAGCGGGTGTACCATTTTATTAGAGTCACATGCGATGTCTTATAAAAAGATCAACATTCTCCAAGTTAATTATGGAGTTAAGGTTATGTGATAAGGATGAAATCTGTGAAGTCAAAGTATTCTTCAAGCCGTTGACCTTGAGATGCCAGTTTGTCGTGCAATTTCTCTGAAAGAAATATGAGAATTTATATTTACCATTGCTAAAACAACAAAACTTGTGGATCATTCTGCTCGATCACAGTAGCACGTCTAACAATGTCAGTTGAATGCTATCTTCCAACTTACTTACTCAATAAAGCAACAACCTAAACATAAAGACATAATAGTACTAGGCGAAATAGTGTGTACATCAATATATTGTCATTGTGATTCAACTTACAATTGAACTTACGCCAACCAGACTCAATTATATGAGAAAAAACATGTACATCATGGATAAATATGCAGTTTCAACTGGATGCAATACTGCAAGGATGATGCTTATTATAAATTGGAAATAGTTCATTTAACAGAAGTACAATGTATACTTTTAACATACCTGGTTAGACTTACTATTAGTATCAAGGAGAGCGATTTTATTTTCAGATTTTTATTTTTCTTCTTAATTATTTTGTTTTCTGCTACCAGCGAACAGGGATTTATACCGTACCTATTGTGTAATGTATTCTTAAATTTAGTTTAGATATGAGGGTGGGTCAATAAGTCCTTAACAGATCCAAGAGATGGCGCATAGAGCATCCCAAATTATGTTGCACCTGTAAGCGTCACTATTAAATAGAGTGCTGCCGAAGTTTCAACTAGATCCATCGAGTAGTTTCGATTTTATCGTCGATCAAAGTGAACAACTTTTGTTTCTTGTTAACAATGGAAAAAAATGAGTTCCGAACGACGATAAAACATTTCTATTTAAAAGACCTTATACCGAAAGAAATCAAAGGTGAGTTAGATGGTATATTTTCCCCTGTGCTTGCAACTGTTTACAATTGAGTAAATGAATTAAAATGTGGCTGTACATCGACTGCAGATGAACATCGTTCAGGCCGTCCTGTAGACTTGAGCACTCCGGAAATGATCAATAAAATCCACGACATGGTGTTGACTGACCGAAGAATAAAATTGCGAAATAGTTGAGGCCAAAGGGGTTTCAAAAGGTACAGTCATTTCAATTTTGCATGAGAAATTGGACAACAGAAAAATTTCGGCAAGATGGGTGCCGCGTTTGCTCTCACAGGGGAGAGATACTTGCCCTCCGCCTCCGATTTTTCTGAAACTTGGCAAAGGGGTAGAGTTTTGAAAAATATTTGACACGTATTTTTTTTATCTGCGGGAATTAATATTTAAAGGGTGAAACCCACCCTTAAAGTTCACCCCTAAATCCGTTTTTATTCAATGTCTCAAGGTTGAATCAACATTTTTTACGAAATCCAACGCCTACTTATTTCTACTAAAAAAACAAGTATTTAGGTAAAGTTTAGGAGCCCGAACGCTCATGTTTAAGTATGTCTAGGGGAAAAACCACCCTTAAAACTCACCCTCTAAACAGATTTTGTTAATATTTCGAGATTTGATCGGATTCTTTAGGATGTAACGGAGAATATGCGACCGTTCCCATCTGGGTAGGACGCGGCCGTCCGCACAAATTATTTATTTGGAGATTCGGGCAGCAAAAGACGTTCCCACGACTGAATAACGTGTCGAGTACAACCACGTTAAACGCATAGATTCGAAGTCGGGAAGAGAAGTGATACAGCGGCGAATAAATACAACAGCGGATTAACACGCTAATCCTTTATTCGTCAACAATCGACTACAAGACGGCGATCTCACGCCTATATACTACGAGTGGCAGAATAATAAACCCGAACGCGAAGGTGAATCGATGGCTGATCAGCCTGCCGATTCCCTGTCTAAAACTAAATATTATAACAAATGCCCGACAAAACACTTTCCGCTGTTATTTCATCAACGGAATAGCCAGCAGATCTGCCGCGCTATCACCTATCAGCTGGCGCCCAAAGAAGCAAGAGAGAGAAACAAGAGAAAACACGGCACCAACCTCGACCTTCAGCCTCTCTGACGGCTAGAACGCTGTGCAGTGTGACGTCACTGGTGCGCTCCTTATCGCTGACCGCTTCGCTGGTGTTTATTGTCGTCGCTGTTTGTTCTCTTACTCGTCCTCTCGTTCGTTCTATCAATTTTACTGCCTTACTCTGTTGTTCCGCTCGTTGATCGCTGTTGTTTTGCTTCCACTATCCTTCTGTTGCTCGGTACTGCAGCAACGTCGAAGACTGCTCACGCACGCACCCGCGCACCTCGCTGGTTACCCACACGCACCGATGCCGGGTATCCTTCGGGACACGGCTGGGCGCGACCCAACCACATACTCTAATACTCGTCCGCGCACCGGGCATGTCTTCGAAAACGAAAACGTTGACCAGATCGCGGGGCCAACTTTGAAAAACCGTTGACTTTGGCTTAATCCGCGCGCGCGACTTTTTCTGCCCAAAGCCTAGCAGGTACTCTTCAAATTTTCCATGATGATCCACAACTAGAGCGCTCTCTCTCCTTCTTCTTCTGTGCTATCTCGATCGCTCCAGCCATTAGCTCAGTCCGCATATAGCACCTCGAAAACAAAAATCAAGCATGAGTGTGCGTGCCACACGCACACACTCTCAGCTTGGCGCGGCGCGTGGACATTTGCGAGAGCCAAACGGACGAATTCGGCGTAGCCGAGACTCTCCGTTACAAGGATAAAATCTATGTCTGCTTTTTTCTTATAAAAAAATGAGTATTCAAGCAGAAATTAGTGATTTAAATATGTTTATAACACCCCCAAAAACCAATGTTTTAATATTTCGAGATTGGATCGAAGTTTCTTGATAAAATGAACACCTGTTTATTTCTTATAAAACAGTAAGTATTCAGGCACATTTTAGGAACCCAAATATATCAAAGGGGTAAGAAACAGCCAACTATATCAGCAGAGGGAAAGTTTATGTCCCCTTTATACATAGTTTGGAAAGAGAGTAAAAGAGAATTGGGACCAAGAGTAGTAGAAACTTTATTTAGACCACGAAATATATACCTAGAAACATTTGCTTATCATTATCCAATGAACTACTTCTAAATTAGATTGGAAATGTATTTTTAGTTCACAGTAACAATGCACCGATATTGTTATTAGATTTATGGAGCGGATAATGTGAAAAAACTGTTAACCAAGCTATACCAAATGACAAAAGTGTCCTATTGAAAACAATACCAGAAGACACAATTGGTTAGATATAGCCTCTTGATGTATATGGATTTAGATTATGGAAGAACTTTATAAGAAAATTATCTAACATAACACTTCTTATGAATTACGATGTCAACCTACACGAAAGTAATAATATAATCAAGATTTAATCGTTAACACATAACCAATTTTCTTCACCAAGATTCTAAAATGTTTTTAAATATGCATGGTACAAAAGTGGGTACCTAACCAAAAAACCTGCAAGATTTGAAACTCCAGTAGATTTTAGTTTACATTGTAAAGAGAAACCAATTTGCAGTGTACGTGGAGAGATTGCAATCGTGTGGTGTGGATGATGTAAAAAGCTGTTATGCTTTTAATATTTTTTATAGATTACCATTATTGAGACATATATTCAATAAAATTTGCAAAAAAAAAACATTTAAATTACTAATACTAATTTTGATAAAGATATCAATCGCTATTAAATATACTGCAATTAGAAAACTTTGTTAATTACTTCACTTATAATATAACTATAGACTCAAATAAGAAATTCAACATTATATTTTAGAAAGACTGTTGTATTAAATTTTTTTAAATTACTGTTTTTTATTAATCTCTGTCCAGGTGAACAATAATTTGTTATGATGTATCTAACATGCCAATTAGCCAATAAATTTGGCCGATAAAAATATTTTTACGTCAAAAATAAAAGTTAAAAAATTAAGTTCAACCCTTTACCTCCAGAATTAAAAATGTACCCAAATACTCATCTTTTCATAAGAAATAAACAGGCGTTGATTTTTTTAAAAAACTCCGACCCAATTTCGTGATACTAAAAAAATTCGTTTTCGGAGGTTAACTTTAAGGGTTCTGATCCTCACCCACTCTATATAAGTGGATCCCTAAATTCTTTTTGTAATCTCATTTTTTTATAAGAAACAAACAGGCGTTGATTTCATCAAGTAATTCCGATCCAATCTCGAAATATTAAAAAAATTGGTTTTGGGGGTGAGTATTAAGGGCGGTTCTCACCCCTTTGATATATTTGGGTCCCTAATTTGTGCCTGAATACTTACTATTTTATAAGAAATAAACAAGCGTTGATTTTATCAAGAAACTTCGATCCGATCTCGAAATATTAAAACATTGGTTTTTAGGGCTGTTAGGGGTGGTTCTCAATCCCTGAACATATTTAAATCACTAATTTTCGATTGAATACTCATTTTTTTATAAGGAAAAAGCAGGCATAGATTTTATCCTAAAGAACCCAATCAAATTTCGAGATATTAAAAAATCTGTTTCGAGAATGAGTTTTAAGGGTGGTTTTCCCCTTAGACATACTTAAAATCAGAGACGGAGGACAAGTATCTCTTTCTCGTCAGTCGAAAACAGACGCAGTCGAGTGGTGGCCACTGAGGCCCTCTTGGCACGTATCCACCGTAATCCGGATGATTTTCTACGTGGATTCATAACTGTAGACGAAACGTGAATAAACCACTACATTCCTGAGATGAAGGAGCAGTAAAAACAATGGATTGTGAAAGGTCAATGAGCTCCAAAGAAGACGAAGACAGTGAAATCGGCCGGCAAGGTTATGGCCACTGTTTTTTGGGATGCACATGGAATTATCTTTGTCGACTATTTAGAAAAAGGACAAACAGTCACCTGAGAGTACGAGGGTCGTTTAAAAAGTCCATGCAAAGTCAGAGAAATGGCACTACTAGTGCGTATCAAGGTTATTTTCAGTTAGTGGCATATATTGGAAGAGCACACACCAAGTTTCAGCCAGATCGGCCAATAACTTTGCGTTTTACAATCGTTTCAATCAAAGAAATCGAGTGGTTGTAAAAAAATGGACGAAAAAGAATTTCGTGTATTGATTAAACATTACTTTTTCAAAGGCAAAACGCCTCAGGAGATTAAACAGAAGCTTAATAAACATTATGGTGATTGTGCACCTTCGATTAGAATGGTTTGTAAGTGGTTTCAAAATTTTTGGAGTGGCCATATGAGCACAAAAGACGCTGAACGTTCTGGACGCCCTGTTGAGGTTACCACTTCAGAAATCATTGATAAAATCCATGATATGGTGATGGCTGACAGAAGAATGAGAGTGCGTGAGATTGCTAGTACTGTAGGCATCTCGAGCGAACGGGTACATAATACATATTTTGCACCAACATTTGGACATGAAAAAGCTATCCGATTGCTCACGATTGACCAAAAGCGAGATCATGTGAAGTGTTGCAAGAATGGTTTGCAGCTGTTCCAGCAAAATCCGCAAGACTTTAAGCGTCGTTCTATCACTATAGATGAAACATAGATACATCACTATACTCCTGAGACCAAAGAATAGTCTAAAAAATGGGTTACCAAGGGGGAATCTGCTCCGAAAAAGGCAAAGACAATTCCTTCGGCCGGGAAGGTTATGGCGACTGTCTTTTGGGATTCGCAAGGAATAATCTTCATCGACTATCTGGAAAAGGGTAAAACCATTACAGGCGAATATTATTCATCGTTATTGGATCGTTTGAAAACCGAGTTGCTAGAGAAACGTCCACGATTGGCCCACAAAGAAGTCCTCTTCCACCACGACAATGCGCCAGCTCACGCCTCAGCAGTTGTGGCCGCAAAACTGATGGAGATAGGGTTCCAACTCGTTTCACATCCCCCCTATTCTCCAGAGTTGGCTCCGTCGGACTACTATTTGTTCCCTTATATGAAAAAATGGCTGGTGGGGAAAAGATTTTATTCAAACGAGGAGGTGATTGCAGAAACGAATGCCTATTTTACAGACTTGGACAAATCCTATTATTTGGAAGGGATTAATAAACTAGAGCAGCGTTGGATGAAGTGTATAAGCCTAAAAGGAGACTATGTTGAAAAATAAAAAAGATTTATTAAAAAAAATCAAGCAGTTTTTATTTTTGCACGGACTTTTCAAACGACCCTCGTATTATGCGTCGTTGTTAGCCGGTTAAGCGAGAAAATAGTAAATAGAATAGAAAGTAAATAACAATCAAACGTCCTCATTTGAAAAAAAAAATTCTGTTTCATCAAGACAATGCACGAGTGTACACTTGCTTAGTTTGAATGGCTAAAATTAAAAAACTGAAATTCGAATTAGTAGACCATCCACCTTAATTACCAGATTTGGCCCCTAGTGACTACTTTATTCCCAAACTTAAAAAAGTGGCTTGCCGGACGATTCATCATGAACGAGGAGGTCATAACGCAAACAAATGGCTATTTTGAGGAACTTCCAAAATAATTTTTTTCTGATGTTTTAAAAAAACTTGAAGGACGCCTGGAAAATTGTATCGAGTTTAAAGGAGATTATATGAGAAATAAAAAAATCTAGCAAAAAAAAATTGTTTTTCTATCTTTTTCTAACGACTTATTGACCCACCCTCATATACTGTACAGTAGTTTGGTTAATAAATAAATAAATGTAGAGACTCACTAATTACAAGGCGTATTACTCAGGTACGCTAATCCTCCTTCATTATTAAATGAAAATAGTTTATAAAATTAAATCTATAATTTCAAATTAACAGTAATCAAAGAGCCAATCATGACTTTATAATCTAAAACTTTTTTAACAATTATCTTTAACTAAAATTAAACCGTATATAATAATTTTTATATTTAGATAACTCAAAAGATAATATTTAGAATTCTATAAATAACATACTGTATTAATATATCGTATTACACTGACAACAACAAGGGAAATTTAATTTAATACTATGCAATACTTATAATGTGAAATTAAGAGGTCTTATATTAAAACAAATTTTCAACATAAATTTATTATTTTACTATGTATTAAATTGATAAGGAAACCCCCTCAACCTGACTTTTCCGATTTGAATATTTCTTTGATATGTCGTAAATCATTAAAAAATAAGTAACACGTGTTTTTTTTATAAGCGGAAATAAACTTTCTGGGGGTGAAAAGCGCCCTCAAAATGTACTTTCAAAAATGAATTTTGTAATTTATCTTAAGTTCTAATTAATATTTTAGAATGAAAGAAATTTTATTTCACTTCTCACGTAAATACAGAACTATTGTAAACAGTTTCGATTATAAGGGATGCAACTCTTATTTTATTATTGACAATTCTGTCATTTTTAATGAGAGTTCGCGTTATGCATCTCCGTATTGTGTTAGACACACTTTCTCTCCAGCACTTTTGAGAGATGACAATCTGTACTGGTCATGCTCCTTATGACCAGTAAGGATGACGATTCTGCCCTTCCTGCAGCATGTGCGTCATCATCGACTACCTGTGCCTCCTTTGTTAACGCACGAAAAAGTCGTTAAACATTGAAGGCATAATTGTGGGGAATACCCAGAGCTGGCGTCCACATGCTTACAAAAGTGCTTATCTCGCATACCATCGCATGACATGCCTGGGTGTGGACTAGATAGCTCTCTTACTTTGGACTAAAATGCAGCAGATCCGGCCTAATGAACAGCGAAGGGTTTGGACTAGGACCCTCGAAGCACCTCTCAAAGGATTTTCCGTAACTATCAGCTCTAAGCGAAGTAGTATCTATCCTTCGAGAGTCCGGCGTGACAATTTTGGCGCTACTTGAGTTCATCCTTGAGTGTCAGCGATCGCGCGTGCACAGCATCACTTCGAGTTTTAGTCGTGTGTGTGTATTTAGTATCCCGTATGCTAGCAAAGGGCTCATAAATACCTTTAGGGTATTGCCAGTATCGATTGCCTTTAATTCGGCAATCTTTCAGTGCAACACTGTGAGGGCTGTTCTTATCTCTAAGCCATCGGAACCGCGTGCACCCCCTAGTGACACCACCTTGACTCCTTGCGAGGTCACCTCAAGTGCGAGCGTCGTCAATCCGCAGATAAGAGAGCTCTCGCGAAATTCTACACAAACTAGCCATTGTCTCCACTGCCTTATACGGGTCACGTAAGGCCTATTATCATTGTTTTAAATGCATCTGCGCGCATCACTTCTAAATTAATTATTTATTCTATATATAAGTTGTCAATTTCAAATAATGCTTATTAATTCTTGCGGCTTTTTTCCTCCTCATTTAGAGGAGATTTTTCTATACCAGTAAGTGTTAATGTTTATCTTTCCAAATTGTATTCTTTATTTTGCAAACACCTGCACACTTCCACATCTAACATTACTCATTAACCAATGGAAGATGTCAATGATAAATAGTGAGTAATACATAATGAATATCATTGTAAATTATCAATTATAGCATATAGAATATTGTCTAATAGGGAAAACCATTTAGTAATGATGTCCCTGTCTTCTCTGGCCTCTTGCTGTCTGCGCGCGCTATCTTTAGACCGGGCATTTATTTAGACGGGATACGTCTACGAAAGACAGTTTTTTATTATTATTTGTTATTTTTTGTTTTAATTTAAGTTATAATTTTCTTTATTTTTGTTTGTAATTAAATAAATTGTTGGCTTTAGGATTTATAATTGAAGGATTGAATTTTGACTTCTTTCTGCTTCCCATACCAAGCTCTCTCGTACGTGAGCGTCGCAACCTGCACGCCCGGTAGATTGCTCAGTAGCCGAAGCCTCTTGCTTTCCCAATTCCTACGTAAATAATTTAGAACAGTCGTAGGCAAACATTAATTGAAAAAAAACAACTTTCCCTTTATAATTGAAAAATATTTTTTGGGGGTGGTTTTTTTTTTTGACGGTGTTCGAAAAATAATCTTAAATGGGTCAACTTTATTATTGTAATTAATTTACGAAAATATTTTTTCTAGTTTTTCTTATTTAAATTTTTATATAAGATATTTAAAGACATGTACTTTAAACATCGCACATGGATCATTCTGCAATAGTAATGCACGGCCGCAGGTAGGCATTAGTTATTTCAAGATTTCTCAATCAAATCAACAAAGTCGTATATTATTGACGACGAATAAAATTAACCGCTGTCATTTTTTATTTCGTGTCACGCTTATGTTCGCCTAAGTAATTCCCTACTAATTCACGATTGCAGTAGAAAATCTAATCTGATTTTATTTATTTTATTCAGAAATAACTTTTGTTTTGTTTCGTAATTTCGCGCTTGTTTTCAACTGCGTAAAGTGTACGCATCAAACATACCAGAAGCAGATCGAGACAGCAATTCGTTTCGCATCAAAGAATGAAATTTCTATAACGACATTAAATAGTTCATTTACTTAACCCACCGTTACGGTACATAGATTATCGATTAAAGAGGAGGAACCATATGTAGACCAAATGTAAGCAGCTTAACCTACAACTGATAAAATACTACTGGCTAGTAGGCAGAAAATCCAGATTGTCAATCAACAACTAATTATCACAGATCTGAAAAATAAGGAGTTGTGATTGTTTTTGGCCATCTGAGGACTATTTCTGAAGTAATTTTTAATAATTTTTCAAAGTCTGAATTTGTCCATAATTTCAGGGGTTTTTAGATGTCCTAACCTAAAGAAATGAAAAAGATGTTTTTTAGATATATTTAAAGTTCTGTAATATCGTGGAAAATTTTTTTCTCTATTAACAAAGTATTAAAATCGGTGAGATTGGGTTAGGGGTATTCCTTGTGAGTTTTATATATATACTAAAAAAACAATTTTAAGGTAATTTAGTTATTTTCTTTGAAAATTCTATTGAATTTTTCTTACTAGTTATAAAGCTTTAACGTGTCTTCCTGTCTATTAATAGTATTATCATTGAAAGAAATATACAACATTTTAGAGAGCTTTCTTTTATACTGAACAGTCTTATTATCAAAAATACTAATATCATCTTATTTAAAAGAGTGTGTAGGATTAAGTAGCCAATGTTCAGGGATCGGTAATTTTTTTCACCTGAATCCTTGTGTACTTAATCTTTCTACTTAACAACCGTCTTATTTATCCTATATACACTGATGGACAACTATCACAACTGACCTTATATTGAACATTATTTTCTTAACATTTTTTCAGATTGGTTATGCTAGATATATATGGAATATTATGTTTTTAAATGCTATATTACAATAATAAAAAAATTTTTTGTGGTAGGACAAAATCACTGTGAGAATGGGTTCGCCTATCGTTTTCTATTAAATCTAATATCACCATTATATTCTACGTACAAAAATACATTAAAAACATGTATCACACTTTTAGAAATAACTTTTTGTACTACTTCAAAATAACAATACTCAAACAGCGATCGACCAGCGAAAAATAAATAGCTATGGATAATTGATGAAGAAAGATCTTTTCAGAGAAACTGAGAAATATGTGTCCAATATTTTTGACTAAAAAAGATGTATGCAAATTTTTATCGAGACCCGTGACTTACAAAGATGACACTCTTCTTGTTAGCTTCATTTTTTTTAGTTAAAGTGTCATATGCAACAATTTAAGGCGGCTCTAGAATAAAGGTTTCAATTGAAAAATGATATTGATTTTCTCTTGACCTTTAAATTATAATTAAAGATTTCGCAAAGTTGATGGTGTCAACGTATTAATTTTTTTGACCTCTACATGACCTCTGGGTGTTAACTGGACTGACACATGTTACTTCACTTGAACATAGAATTTCCCGCTCTTTCTAAATCTGGAGTCAAAAATGGAGGTTCCTAATATAAAAAGAAAGTTTATCTTCAAATGACCTTGAATGTGATCTTCAAGGTCATGAAGATATGTCCCCCTCAGACTCGATCAACTTTTGTCTGAAATATTTTTCGCTAAACATCAGCTGGGCAGAGATATCTGGGTGTATTGATTAAAATAAATCACCCTATACATATACTTGTAACGGACAAGAAAGGACTGACAGAATACAAACAAATAATTTATAAATAATAAACTCAAAAATCATATTACGAAATAAAGAAGAATTAGTACTATCAACAATTTCAAATCATTGGCTATACCAGCCTACAACTTGTCGGTGGAAGTCTTCTTCATATGCAGGGTTCGAACTAGTTGGTTTAGCTGCTTCGAGACCCCGTGGAACATGTACGACAAAGTGATTTTGGCCATTAATAATATGCTGCCGAAATTCAAGAAGAAGCTAGATAAAGATAAAAATAGTTTTGTGACACTACAGCAATTATTATTGAAAGTTCAATAGGTAAATACATACGAGTCTGACTAACAATGGAAGCCCTCGCTTTCTCTGAAACAGACCATGCTGTTTGAAACTGCCTGTAGGTCGAGAGCTAAGGTGACTAAGCCCACGATGGCGATTGCATCGTTGTTAGAGAAATCCACACGGATAACCGAAGCTAATCTAAAAAAGGTCTTTCAAAGTTTTTTTTGACCGAAAGTGGAAGGATCTGACGACCGCTTAATTTGAGAGCTTGTCTCTTTTGGAAAATGAAAAGGATGGTACAGACTCCACAGTGCCGGCTTCCACCAATAGGCTCTATGTCATCTCCACGTACCTCTCCACGTTAGCCAGATAACCACCGAGGCCGTGGAGTTAGAGGTAGAGGAGACCTAGGAGGCGATAGTGCTCGCGTGATCATCCCCAAATCTAACAAAAATAAGGACAAAGAGGCAGATCCTGACGCGGGAAAGTTCATGTGCTGGGACTGCAGTTAGCTGGGATATACGAAAATGAACAGCCCCGAGTGCTTCAAGACTAGAAAGTCGAAAAACGAGCTAGACAGTGTGTAGTAAAAATCCCGATAGTGTCGCTCTTAAGCTATTGGACCTTTAAGATGTATAGTGCTGCGAGAGTACTGCATGAAACGCAGGAGCGTAAGGGATAATTCGATGCTAGCTACAAGTCGACTAAGCGCTGTATCTGTCCATGATGATAGAGGTATCGCATCAAGCGCACTCATAGAGAATCAGTCGCGATGGTGGCTGAACGTACGGTCGGTCCCTTTTTTTTATAGCCCTGTAAGACACCAGTGCATCACGTACCATCATAAGCCCTATAAGCCTACAAATAGCGGTCGTCTGTGACCTCTAGGTGATCCCGTATGAAGGATGAAGAACAAGAGCTGTGGATAGTCATTTAGTGTCATGTAAAATGTAAAAATAAAAAGTGGCAATGTAAAATTGCTATTTAAAATTGGAGGAGTTAGACGTCGTAGATACGCTCATTCTGAAGGATGTAGATACAGAATGCACCCTTGATGTCGATTTTATTTACGCTTTCTCGGCAAATTTAAACGTGAAAAATAACACGCTAAGAGTCGAAGACAGCGATGAAGTCATAACAGCTATTTTTTCTTCGGTGCGAGTAGATCATCTGACGTTATTTGTCCGCTCGAAATCGAGGAGGTTTCTGAAGGCGAATAATGCGAATTGAAGCAGCTTCTGCGCAAACTCCTCTGAGATCTCACCTGTGAAAAGCTAGGCTGCACGGGTTAGATTAAACATGACATCGACGTCAACAATGCGCGCCCGGTTAAACAAAAATATTATCCTATATCTTATAAAGTAGAACTAATGAATATGTTCGTTAACTAATGAACTAACGAAAGATGCATAAAATGCTTCGAATGGGATTGATCCGCAATTCTACCAGCGAATGATCGAGCCCGGTCGTGATGATACGTAAATCCGATAGCTCCTATCGTTTTTGCAAACTTATGCATTGGAAACTTATACTTTTGGAAAAAAACTTTTGGAAACTTATACATTCGCATATTTGGATGACCTGGTAATTGCGACTGAGACTTTCGCCGACCATGTCAGGTGGTGTAAGTTCGTTTTAATGTGAGTTAAAAAAGTAAGATTGACAGTAAATCTTTGTAAGTTACGAATTTGTATGTCCAATGTACGATATCTCGACGTGCTAGTCAACCGAAACAGGATCCGTTAGGACCCGGACAAGATGAAGCCCATCCTTAAATTCCGGCCTCGAGGTACTTCAGATAGTTGTACGAGTTCCTAAAGATGGCCTTGTGGTATCGCAAGTTCATGAAAAGACTTCGCGAAACTCTTGGCGTCGCTCATAGTGAATACCTACAAGGATGCTAAGTATGACTGAGGCAATGAGCAGCAGATAGCATTTGAGCGAATAAAAGTTCTTTTTGTTACCGCACCTGTCTTTACTAGACTCGATTTTGAGGCTCCCTTTATTGTAGAATATAAGAAGTGCGAGTGCTGTGCTACGCCAATTGCATTTTTACAAATACCGAGTGGCAGCTATGGGTCACTGAACGTAAGTTCCTGGCTTTAATCTGGTCTATTGAAAAATTGCGACCGTATTTAAAAAGCTACCACTTCTCCATGGTAACGGATCATCATAGCCTTGTATGGTTAAGAAATCCCAACGGCAAACTAAGTTGATGGTTGCTGCTCCTTCGATTTTATAACTTCAACATTATTCATAGAAAAGGCAGGGACAATGTCGTGTCAGATACGCTTTCTCGCTTGTTCGAGATAGACAATATCCAAGACGCGGTCGTTCATCGTTTACCATGGATGAAACCTTCCGGGACTCTTGATATCTTTTCAAAGCTAGATTGGTACAAGAAGATCCGGGGGTACACCCCTACAGGAAGATAATAGATAGTCATGTATTAAAGTATAGGCCACACCCTGTCATAGACGACTTGCTTGGATGTAACGACGATGCATGGAAGCTCGTCGTACTGCTCGAGTAGCACGCACAAGTCTTAGCCGAATGCGACGAAGAACCGACAGTGAGCCACCTAGGTCGTTATAAAACGCATGGATGAGCTGCCTTATATTATTATTAGTCTAGCATTTATAAGGACATTGCTAATTACGTACCAATTATCAGATTTGTCAGCAGATTAAGGTAGAGCAGAAAGCTTTGGCTGGGCTAATGGAACTCACTTTTCTCGCAACTATAAGATATCAAGTTTAGATACCATGGGTCCGTTTTCCAAGTCTATGTAGAGATACGAGCATCTGTTGATCTTTTTAGATCTTTCCACTCATTGAATAGAGTGCATACCCATCCGGAAAGTAAATACCAAGACCATCAAGCGCGAGCTTAATAAGCGAATATTCTTCCTCTTCGAAACCCCGGATACGTTCTTGTCTTATAATGAAACTTCGTTAAGAAATGAACTTGTGGATGATTTTCTGGAAAGATAAGGAGTAGAGCATGCGATCTGCGCTCCTTATTCGCCGACTAGTAACCTAACAGAAAGGGTGAATCGGACAATCAAAACTATGCTCGCTGCATTCATTGAGGATAAGCATACCACGCGGGATGCTTACATCGTGGAATTCACCTTCGCCTATAACACAGCCCTCCACGAAGCGAATAAGTGTAGTCTAGTTTTCCTCAATTATGGAAACAACCCTAAACCTCCGCATTCAGAGCGTAGGACAGAAAAAAGCACTGCTACTGGCGAGATAGCGACAAATATGCTCGACAATTGGCGATATTGTATGTAAAAATTCGATGACGTTAGAACGAACGCCCTCGAAAACTCTAAGTCAGCCAAGGCGAAATAAAAAGAAAAATATTACAACAAAACATCGTGACGTGAGCTTTGGCATTGGTAATCAGGTATGAACAAAGAACCACGTACTTTCTTTAGCTGCTTAAGCAATAGCCGCCAAACTAAGTCCTAAGTATGCTGTATTTGTCGTAACCACACGCTAAGGTTTGAACACGTATTAGCTTCAGAATGAATAAGGAGTTGACATTGAAAAAGTCGTCATGTACGACTTGAAATTTTGCTTTACTGAGAAACAATTTCCCAGCGAGACACTCAACTGGGACTCGCCGACGAAACTGACTATCGCGAAACTGAGATTAGGATTAGATCCTTCTTCGTTTTCCGGAGTTAACGTCGATATGCCAGCAATAGTGGAAAAGTTATCCGCAAAGATAATGCCTAGGGAGCGGGGCTGGCCATGCGACTCCAAGAAGGCCGCACCAATTCTGTAACCCATATCACCTTGTTGCCTGCGCCGTAAAACCGTCTCGACTGAAACCCTCGTTACTTGACGCTACTTCTTCTAACGCTTCTTCCTCACATTTTGCTTATTTCAGACTGTTCCATCTTATTTTAACGAATTCTTCTTGATTAAACATATTTATTTATCCGCTATCCAAATTTGAGCTCGCGTCACTCGGCTCACATCTGATTCTAAAATGTCGCTGACGCAGAGGTGAGCCGTCCTACTAATGGAGGACGGCATCGTAAAGGTCCAGCGATACATCAGAGGATTGTTGTCGGTGCTGAGCCTTCAAGCGCCGGTGAACAGTGGAATTATCATCCGTGATATGCTCGAGCTGCCCGGCCAGCTTGATGCTGCGGTCGGCACCTCTTGCCGGGATTGCTAGAGCCTCCTGCTGTTCCAGTGTGAACATCCACTGAATATAGAGCGACGGGTACCTGAAGAGGTACACTTTTAAGTAGCTGCGCTTCAATCTAGATCCAGCCGCTCGTCAGGTCATCCTGCGAAGACTATGCGCTTAAGTACTGAAGCAACACCACTGCCAGAAGGACTCGCCACCTAGGGAATTTTTGTGAGTGCTCTTTCAGAATCTGGTACCAGTTTTATATTAAATTGTCAACAATCCTATTTATTTTGCGTTTTAATAAAAAAAAAGACCCATTTTTTCCGGTTTTTTTAAATTTTTTCTCGATAATTTTCCTGTTGCGGCGTTCAAATCAATATTCTATCAACAGAAATCGCGGTTCCGATGTTTGAGCTTTCAGAAACCGCCCGGGGAAATTTTTTTTTCTTCCAGCATTTTTACAAAATGGCGGTTTTTTATGGCAGTGCTCTATGAAAGCTTATAATTTTTGTACTCCAAAAGTATCAACTTTACAAAAAAAGTTAGTACTATAAAAAATACTTTTAATTATTCCAAGAATACGTGTGAATTTTTTCAGAGCTGATTAAACAAATTTTGGATTTTTTTATTTTGACCATATTTTGAAAAATAAAAAATTTACGTAAAAATTCTGGAAAAAATCCTATGAGTTTTCTGACTAATTTTAAGCATATTTTGTAGAATAAATTTTTTCTGTTCGGTTCATTTTTTTCAATAAAAAAAATTCTGAAATTTTTTCCTTACTTTCATACACTTTGTTCGAAATCATTTTTTTCCAAAATACCTGATGGTTTCATTATATCAGCTTGACAAATACCAACTGGCTTTTCTTAAAATACATAAATGATGCTTGTAATGTAAAGAAAAATCTCCGTAAGTCATTCATATTATTAGGCCTTTTTTGGAGTAGATTGCGGAGAGGTAAATACATTGATGGATTATAACTAATAATTTCGGACTGAAAAGAATTGTCCAATATTTTACTTTTTAGTTTTTGATTAATTTGAAAGGTATAGCTGAAGAAAATTACAATGTCTAAAAGGAAAAGTGGTAATGTAAAAAAAAAAACGTCGCCAACCTGAAATACAGGTTACAGAATGTGATGAATATTACGATGTCTCTATAACACCAGACACCGAAGAATCTGGAGATTCTGATGATTCTGCTGAGTCGCATAGCGATTCTGGAGGTAATGATGAAAGCGATTCTGCGGAAACAATAGAGCTTGGCTCTTTGGAAACTTTTAGAACAGTTATAGAATCCTACACTAATTCTCAAACAAAGTTAGAGAAAAATCACATCTATGACTGGGTTGAAGGCGAAATTGAGTACAATGAAAGTTTAGAAAATGAAATATTATTAAAAGAGTGTGATCGCAAAAAAATTTTGAATAGTTCATTGACAGAAATTTTTGAGTTTTTTTTTTCACTTGAAATTAAAAAATATATCATTGATTGTACAAAAGCAAATGGCTATGAACTTTCTTTGGAAGACTTGGATAAATTTATTGGAATCATAATTTTCAGTTGCTTCGATAATAAATTATCTGAAAGAGATTATTGGTCTAAAGATGAGTTTTTGAGATCAGATATAGTAGCATCATGTATGGGCATCAAACAGTTTGAAATGATCAAATCTAAATTAAAACTCCATCATCCCGATGATGAAAATAAAGAAGACAAAGTTTGGCGGGTCAGAGATTTTATAAATATTATGAGGGAAAATATTATGCAATTTGGGGTTTTCTCTACAGCGTTATCAATAGATGAAATGATGATAAAATATTATGGGCGATGTTCTTTGAAACAATTCATCAAATCAAAACCAATTAGATTTGGAATAAAAATGTGGGGTCTTGCTAGCGTTAACGGATTTTTATTCGATTTTGATATATACTGTGGAAAAAATGGTAAAAGCAATATTTTACCTAAAATTTCTCTTGGTAGTCGTGTCGTAATTCAAACAGTTTTTGTCTCGAACTACACCACGTAATATGCAAAAATACCATTTATATTTTGATAACTTATTTTGTTGTGCACATCTTTTGGTTCATTTAAGAAAACTAGGATTGCGATGTACTGGAACAATTAGACAGGACAGAGTACCTGTAAAGCACAACATAGATAAAAAGAAAGATGAACGTGGAAATTATAATGATAAGAACAGCGGTATCAATTATGTCACAGTGATGGATTCTAAGCCAGTCTCAGTATTGTCTACTGCAGCTGGTGTAAATCCCACTGGTTCTATTGAAAGATACAATAAAACTAAGAAAATGAAAAAATAACTTGATTCACCAAGAGCGTTTTGTGCAGACAATAGTCATATGAGTGGAATAGATATTCATGACCAACATTGTAATAAAGTTCTACCTCTTTTCAGATAAAAAAAAGTGGACTTGGGTAATTTTTCTTAAATGTATCCAAATGGCAATTACAAATGCTACAGTTTTATTAAATACTGCAATTGAAAATAAAAGTAAAAAAATTAGAACAAAGGATCTTATTTTAGCTGTTGCTAAGAGTTATCTGAAGGAAAAATCTTCAAATAAAATCTTTACATTGCAGAACAAAATCCCCATCAAAAGAATTGCTCTCTAAGGACCAGAAAGATTTGCAAAGAGTGCAAATTATATTTCTGCAAAAATTGTTTTGAATCTGTTGATATGAAAAAGTAATACATATAGTATTATTGCGAAAATATCTACAATTATAAAAAAAAATAAAAAAAAAAGAAAATTTATAACGGGGTTTTGACCCAGCGCGGGTCACTCGTTATATAAATTACGAGGGGATTAAGACAGCTCGGTGTGGGCCTCGTAATAGTCTGCGCAAAGCCTAGCCCAGCAGCAACAGGAACATTGTGGTGCAGCGTTTGTTACCTTGGCCCGCGGAGAGCGTCGTGTAGTCCTATGGGCGCTTTGGAACAATCACGAAATTCAGGTGCGAAAGCCGGACGGAACGGGATTGTTTACGATAGGTAAAAGGAAGCGCAAAAGAAGAAAACAGATATACGAGTAACATCGAGTTTACTACGGAGAGTAATACAAAATTAATACGCAGCGTAAGCGGGAGAGAGATTGGCGAAAAGCTAGCGAGAGAGACACGTATTCGAGAAGGTACTTACATTAATGTCTCGGCGTTAGCCCTGCAGGCGATATCCTCAGCCTCGCACGTGGCTCGCGATGACGCGCAGTGTACAGCTCGGGTGCAGTCAATAGGCGGGCGGCCTTAAAGGCTCGCACGCGTGGCCGCAGGAACTAGCCCACCAAAGGCACTAGGGGCAATCTCGGCACCGATACCTTACACCGAGTGGACACTCGCGTATTCGCAAGCAACCGAAATGTCAGTCACAAAAGTTAGTCACGGAAAATCGGACAACAAAAGATCGCGAGCACGTGTATAGCCGCTCGTCACACGTCCACGTGCTTCGAAATCGCCGGTACAAGAGAGAGTTCTTATCGCGGGGCTTTGTCCTGCCCCACTCTCCTACTCGCGCGCGTCGCGCCGGCCTCCCGAATTCTCTCTCTCTAGCTCGCCCTCTATTAGCGCTCTCTCTGACTTACCTTTGGCTGCCATACATGTGGGATAATTAAAAGACAATTATATATATAAGAATAATTATAATTATGTATGGGGAGAGAGAGACATAACGAGGGTCTGGCCGCTCGTTATAAATTGAAATATAAAATTTAAAAAAAATTAAAAAATATTTAAAAAAATGATAATAAAAAATATTAAAAATTACAGTTTTAGTGATAAAAACTGTTATTAGGATTATGAAAGAACGAGAAAACATTATTTTTCTCAGTTCTTTGCCATAAGTTAATTCGCTGGAATTTTTTCAGAATTTTTACGTAAATTTTTTATTTTTCAAGATATGGTAAAATTAAAAATAGCCAAAATTTGTTTAATCAGCTCTGAAAAAATTTACATGTATTCTTTGAATAATTTGAAGTATTTTTTATAGTACTAACTTTTTTTGTAAAGTTGATACTTTTGGAGTAAAAAAAATATCAACTTTCATAGAGCACTGCCATAAAAAACCGCCATTTTGTAAAAATGCTGGAAGAAAAAAAAATTTCCTCGAACGGTTTCTGAAAGCTCAAACAACGGGACCGCGATTTCTGTTGATAGAGTATTGATTTGAATGCCGCAACAGGAAAATAATCGAGAAAAAATATTTAAAAAACTGGAAAAAATGGGTCTTTTTTTTATTTAAACGCAAAATAAATAGGGTTGCTGAGAATTTAATATAAAACTGGTACCAAATTCTGAAAGAGTACCCTCGAAAACCCCCTAGGTGGTATTTTGGGAAAAAGAAACCGTCTTTTTCTGTATGACTCGGGCGCTTGAAATTGTGTGCACAAAAATGCGATTTTGCGCATTGGTTAATGTACAGGTCAGTTTTCCAACGTAAGACTCGGCCTATGGTTGATTGGTTAAATCTTTGATTATTAATTTATATTATCAAGAAAATTAGATCATTTATTTATATTTTTTAGGCGAAAGTTGCAAATATTTTCTTGAATAAAAAATAAGTAACAAATGTTTTTTTATCTGCGAAAAAACACTTTTAGAAGGTGAAATAAGCCCTCAAAGTACAACCTCAAAAAAGTATTTTGCAATATATCTGAGGTTGTAATTGATATTTTACGATGAAATAAATTGCATTTGACTGTTAACTTAAATACGGAACTAATACACATAGTTTCGACCATAAGGAATTCAATCCTTATTTTTTTAATGAAAATTCAACCATTTTTATGATATAACGTCGGACCTTAATTTTAGCTATTTACAATAAGTTCTTTTTTCTGTTAAGAGTTTTATAATTATTTCTCTAATTACGGGCGCAATTTAGGTTATAGTACGGAAAAAGGATAAGAAAAGATCTGTCTGTATCGCAAGGGGGGAAGGACCCGTAATTCAAGAGCCGAACAGATGGTCCGCGATACGGAACACTCTTCTTTTTGTGGCGCTCATGCTGACATTACGCAGAATGATCATAAAGTTTTTTTTTAATTAGGTTTAGATGTAGCATAAAGAGGCTACGGAATTTCATCTACATCTTGATTCACGATTTTCCTAACAGATCTCGGCTTTTTAGAAACTCAAAAAATGAACATGAGAAAAAAATGTATTACAAAATTTATATATGAAAAAGAAAAACATGCGAAAATATAGACGAAAATTTTAGAAACCTCCCACATATTTTTCCTTTAGAAAGATAGTTTTGGCGCAAATTACGAAAATACTTATGAATTTCAAAAGTTTTTTATCGAATAAGATGGTTAAATCAGTAAATAAAAAGAATATTCTTACCTCAGAAGATAACCATATATGTGTGCATTGTGTAATATCGAATGGAGGTTGAATATTCAATAATTTACATTGATTTTATTGAAGTAATTACTATAAATAAATACGGAACTTTTAAAGTTTATTGCGCGAAACTTGCCCTAACGGAAAAATACAAAACACGATTATTAACAATAATTTAATTGAACGCTGTACCTCGCTAGATATTAAGTTAAAATTGAATAAATATCAACATCTATGTAAATGGTTTGGCACAAACTATAATATTTATGCACACAATTAATTCACAACATTAATGACAAAAAAATGTTAATTAATATTGTAATTATCTAATAACAAGCGAAGAAAACATAGATTTTGAAATTTATTCATAGATATTAAATAAAAGCAATAAAAGAAATAATCTTGTTACTTAAAACATGAAAATTTAATATAATTAAGAAAGTTCATATTAATTTAGTTAATATTAACTTAGTAAATTGTAACGGAGAATCTCAGTCGTCCTTCCTTGGATGGCTCGCGACTGCCACACAAATTATTTAATCAGGGATTCGGGAAGCAAGAATCGTTCCCACGGCTGAATAACGCGTCGACCACACGCGTTAATCGTACGCGGACTGTTGCACGGGAACAGGAATGACTGTGAGGTTAAATAAATAAGGTCGAACTTGAACGCAATAATAACCTTTAATAGTAACGGCAATGAAATAACAAACGATGAAGCTTAGGCGCGGAGAAACTGATCAAACAAAAGGAACTTAAATAAAACCTAAATAATCGGCGAATACAAATTAAAGAAAATCATAAAATAAACTAAGTTACAAAATAATAAAAGGTATACAAAATAATAGAAAGTAAATAGAACGGTAGAAAATACAAATAAAATAAATTACAAAATGATAAAAATATGCAAAAACGGTAAGAAATACAAAATGAAAAGAAACGATAAAATAAAAGAAAATTGCGCCTCGTACAAAACCGCAATCGCCCGGACAAAGGAAAGCACGACCTCGCAATCGGCAGAGCTGCCGAACTGCGAGGTGTTTATTCGGCGCCTCGAATCGAAAGAGAGAGAGACCACACCGACCTTGCCTTGAGTCGACTCCGAATCTCCGTCGGCGGCCTCTGTCCTTGTCGAAGGTGGAATACTCTGGAAAAGAACAGAAACGATTAGCTCGGTAATAGGTCTCCTCTGGCTTCTCGAATCTTCTTTCGGAGTGGCTGATGTTGTGTAACCACAGCATCGCCACAACAGCAGCGGAGAAGCGGTCGCAGAGGCAGTCCTTCTTTGCTTAGTATAATAGGATACGGTTGGCCACCGTATCCCCGTCGATTTAGCGGTAGGTGCACAGCACTTTCTAATAGCGTTTTGCGTGCGATCCCACGCAGCGTGCGCGGCAAATTTATTGGTAGCATGCGTGCGAATAGTCCGCGACGTCCGCGAGATTTACTCTCTTTCTCCCCGTTCGAATCATTGTGTCGAAATAGCGTGCGTAAGTCTCTCGGCAAATCCCTCCCTTATATTGGTTTAGTGTTGACTAAATAAAGTGGTTAGAAACCAGCGAGAAACGATCTTATTATTTAGTCTTCCCTTTGTCCGGTGTCGGTGTTATTGTTGACATTCGATTCGAATGCGCCGGTAGTCTAGCACGGATCGCGCGAAAGCAGAGTAGCAGCTGTTCGTCGACCGAGGTGCCTTCAGTGTCCGACGGAGCGCTAGTAAGCTAGCGCACCAGCGCCACTTTGCGGAGAGATCGCGCACCCAAGTTAGACCGCTGAGTAGACACGGCGCGTCGGCATGCGTACGCCGGGTCGAGGTGAGTGAATGTGCTATAAGCATACATTTAACAGTGCACCGTCTGGCGGTATTGAGGATTACAATCACCTGGGATTTGCGGCTAGGCGGCAGCCTGTTACAAGTGATAACGGACTTCTTGTAATAAATCCCATTTCCAATGAGAAATTCAAGAAAATTAAGATTTATTTATTATTTGTATTCCTTACAATAATGATATTTGTCATAAAAGTGCTTGAAACATAATAATTTTTTGCACCAACTACAACGTATAATTACCACGTTTTTGCACCCTTCTATTTTCAATACGTATTGCAGGAATCTCTAAAACCGTAAGTAACAAGATTATCAAATTTTTCTGATCTTCCAGTAATGTAACCACCACTCCTGAATCATGAGTATTTAAAAATGTTGATATATCTTGGTGAACATAGTTGATTATGGATTGATGATCGAAGTTTAATAATGTATTTTCTTTTATGTGAAGTTAAATCATAATTCATCAATGTTACAGTATATGAACATTTTCGAACAAAGTTCTTCCATATGTGAAATCCATAAACATCAAGTGGCTAAATTTTTCGTATGGTCCTAGTTGGTATTTTTTTTGACATTTATAATTTTATTACTTGACATCGTCTCTTATATAACTCTATCACAATAATCACTCAAAGAGTCAAGTAAGAACATGGTATTGAAATCTTTGTTGAGGAAATATACTTTCCTCAGCCATATTTTGAAGAGATCTACAATTAAAAATCTCATTTGTAAATCCATTTATATTTAACTTTTCTCAATTTTTGACGTATACTTTCATCACTTAAATTTTTCTTTTTCTTTTTGCTACTTCTCCAGTATTCTACGGCTCTTTGCTTATATTTAAAACTAATATCTTCTTTTTCTTCTGTACAGTGGTCTGTAAGTTTTGTTTCAAAAAGGTCAGGAATGTGGTGTTAAACTTCATTCTCTACTATTTTATTTTATGATCTTTATACTTTTCTTGAAAATCCGATGTATCTTCAACAGTCATATAAATCTAATTGAATTCATTTATTAAAATACGTTTAAGCACTCAATAACTTAACGTTTAATAAAATATATGACGTTATATATATATAAAATTTTTTTTATGAAGAAAATACATCCACAAAAAAAATTTTATTAAAAAATTTATAATTGAAAAATAGCCTCAAAGTATTTCATATTATTACTTCTTCAGAAATTTCAAACACAGCATTCAAAAGAACGATCTTGAAAGTAATAGAAAAGGTATTTTAGGAAAAAAATTTATACCCAAACTTTTCATAAAAATATACAGTTCAGGTGTTAGAGCGTTAACAACGATAAATAATTATCTCGATATGTAATAAAACAAATGAAACTACGAAATAATGTTAATATCAATGAAAACCAGTAAGGATTATGGTACAATAAGTTTCCAACTCAAGAAAGGATTATTTTATATGAATAAATAGTATTTTATTTTAAAGAAACATTATTTTCAATAGAATTATAAAGTGCATAATGAGTAATATAATTTAACTGTACATAGTAAATAACTAATAGCTTGATTCCATAAATTACTTTTCTGGAAATATAACTGATTAGATGAAATATTTTGAATTTGTTACTGTTTTAATCAATTACGTAATCAATACATCTGTTTGTAATTATTTATTTTAATTAAATATGAATTGGGAAGCATAGAATAAAACATTCATTCAGTATTGATAAATTCTTTTTAATTAATAAATCAATGTATTTTTAATAAATAAAATAATTCAAACAATAATATTATATAAAATAATCTCAAAAAAATACTTACGTAGCACGTAAGAAATATTAGTAACGAATTAATTCTTTATTAATATCTATGTCGAATAAACTGTGCTGTCTGTTTAATAGTAAGTTGATTAAATACATCCAACAACTAGAACGTTTCATTAGCTACTAATAAAAAAAATGGCTTGTTCATTGTCAGCAAAATTGAAAACAACTGGATGCCGTCAAAGCTGGTTATCGTGAGATAAAAACAGAATTCGGGTAATATTATCATTGATAAGCAATATTACGATAGAGTTTCATCATCCAATGGAAAAATTATACTTATCTTCATCAATTCTTTTGGATAATTTAGAATTCTTTTTCATAAAAATAAGTACGAAAAAGGTAGAAATTTAAAATTTTAAAAGTAGGGATTGGGTTGGAACCTTTATGCTCGGAACTGCGTGTGTAAGATCTATATTTAGATTCGGAGTAATGTGCAATGTCATTCATAGTAAATTATCAACTAGAACATGTAGTATATCGAAAAATATTTTTCGGGAGCGGCTTTTCTATTTTGATGGTAGTTTGGACTTTAATCTTGGACAGAAAAACTTAATTCTTGCACTCAATCCACGGTAATATATTTTTCAATTTTTATTGGCTCATTTAAAAAATTTTTTTTTCATAATAATAGGTAGAAAAAGATAGAAATTTCATTGAAAGAAATGGGGATTGCAACCCGAACTCCCTTATTGATAGAACTACATACGTAAGTTGTATATTTTCATTAGAAGTAGTACGCAATTTAATTCATAGTATACTCGTATTATCACATCGAACTTGAAATATATCGTAAAATAGATTTTGGAGGAGGTGTAAAAAATAATGATACCCTCCCTTTATTTTAGGGGTTGATTTTTCACCAAAAAAGAGAATAAGACGTAGCTCAATTTTTATTACAATCTGAAACTTCTCTAGGAGTTTTTAAAAAAAATTTACAAATCTGACTTAGTCTTTATTTATGTTCAAAGGATGATTTCACCCTTTTAAAGATTAAAGGGGTTGATTTTCACATTCAACAGGTGCTTGCTTTGTTATTCGTAATATTTATCGCTCTCTAAAAGTATCCAATAACTATTTATCATTTTTAAAATTGTTCTTGTTTTTCTTGATATTTAAGGGATGGTTACCTCCTTTAAAGATTTCGGGGGTCGGTTTTTCAACCCCAGTAAGATCTTATCTATTATAACGGGGTATTTCGTTCGGGGCGCGAATAGAAATCTCAACCGTTAGAGAAAGGATATTCTTTGCGTTGCGAGGCTGACCGCCACCTCGATCAGCTCGTTCGGATCAGCTCGATCTTCTGGCCTCTCGCCCCAGAGCCCGAGAAAACCCACACGTGGAGGACACGTGCGGCGATTCCGGGTTGTCCAGTGACTCAAGGTCGGGCAGGTTCTGTTATGGGCGATAGGAGAGGAAAACCAAAGGGAGTTCGAAAGGAAAAGTCTCAGCTAGTTCTCGAAAGATTTACAGATTTATTTTCCTTTGCCGCGTTAGATCATACAAAGGTAACGCCGTGGCCGAGAGATTTCGCAGGGTATATCGCGCTCGCGATGAGAGAGAGAAAGACGCGCACTATCTCATTTCGCTTTCTGTCCGCGCGCACTTACAATTAATGTCGGGAACTTACGCTGCGGGGTTGAGTTGCTGCTGCCAAGGGTATCCTCGACGGTATTCGCGAGTTGCGTCGGCTTCCGGCCTTTCCTCGCGGCACGCCTGCCAGTCAAGGTTTTCCCTGCCCGGGTTCGCAGTTGCCCGCGATCCTCGACTGTTGCCTCAGATCGCTCTGGGCAACTGGCGGTAATGGGCAGCGAATGACCTTTCCCTGGGGAGTGATTCTCAGCGACCTTAGAACCACTGAGTCTTCACGTAATATCGGTCGGGAAGCTCGTTCAATTTCCAATGCACTCACTCGCATTTTTCTTGCCCGCAGGTGCGGACTTGACTAATCGTACGCATTCCTCACTCCTCTATCGCGCACGCCGGTCGGCGGCCTAATCGCTCTCTTTCCCCTTTCCCTTATTCCTACAATCCCGTGCTACGCGCGCCTAACACGCGCTGGTCGGCGCCCTAATCTCTCTCCTCTCTCTCACTTTTCCGCTCGTTCGTCTCGCGGGCGCTTCTCCTTCTCTGATTTGTTTTCACGGGCCGGTTTTTACGTCGCCCTACGCGATGGAGGCGCTTAGGCTTTACCTTTAATGAGCGACCCTCGTTACAGCCTCCCCCTAGTCGACCGATGCAGGGACGACATCGACGACGATCTGCGTTCAAGGACCTTGGTGGTATGATGAATGAGAGATGGACGGGTAGGGATTTTCGGCGGGATTGAATGACCAGGGGAAACAGACTTGGAACTTTTCTCTTTCTCGTTTTATTTTATTTATTTCTTTCTATCCGCCGTCTTACAACCTATTCTCCTGTTCTTCGGGTCCGGTTCTTCTCCTTTTCCTCCTGTCTCGTCGGATAGCTCCGTGCTCCTCTATCCGCGGACACCGGCTGGACTTCGCTACCCCTGGGTGCCCACAAATGTAGCAGCCCTGATCGTCCTTCCGCGATTTTCCCTCGCGTATACCCGAGGGGTCGACGATGTTGGGATTGGGCTGCCTCAGGTGCGCCCAACCTTGCGTCTGGGGAGTTTGATTGGGGCGAGGACGTGATTTTTCCCTCGCCCGTTCCCTAGATCGTCCGCCATCCATGTTGATTGTGATGTTCACCGAGCCAAGGCCTGACGGAGACGCATCAACGCTTATTCTGCAGGGCGAAGGATTTCGACTTCGCCCTGCCGTCTGGGTGGCTGAGGAAAGGTGTCTGCCCCGCGAACTTCTGGGTTCGCCGGATGCTTACGATGGCATCGCGATACGCCTGCCATCTTAGCACCCGGTCCCTCCAGGGCACGACGGAGGGATGGGTTCCCGGTAACTCATTGTACGCCTGGAACCTCGCCATTACCCGCGTATGTAGACGGCTGATGAATTTCCAGGCGTTTTCCAATTCTCGGAGACCCCTCTCCATCACTCGCCACCGCTCCTCTGGTGACGTTACCTCGCTCCACAACTATGGCGAGGTGGGCCAGTCTTCCTCGTCGAAGGGGCGGTCGGGCGTCGATGTCCCGTGGCCCTGCCGGGCCGCCTGGGCGGGTTCCCCAGCGTCGGATGATGGCCCTGTGTCTCCGATGGCGCTGGGAGTTTCGCCCTCTCTCTTGGCGGAAGCGGGTGCGTGGTTCGGATCTTCTGGTGCCACGTGCTCGCTCCTTCCTTTTTCCATGGACGACTCGGTGGGGCGTGGCACCTCTGACCGCGAGGTTTCCCTGCCGGGGATGGATCGACCTCCTTCGGGAGAGGCGGGCTCCTGCGGTATCTCTTCCTCCATGGGTGGTTTGGGAGGGGGAGAAGTTTCTTCCTCCTCGGTGTGGGTGTCCTGCCCATCTTCCTCGTCATCCACAATGTTTATTAGTTCTATGACATGGGACTTGGGCCTTGGTTTGGAGGTCCCCATTGGTATGTACCGCGAGAACCATTCCTTGCGGAGATCGTTCTTGGGCGGCGGGTAAAGTCCGGGCCGCCCCGCGGTATTTATGGGTAATCCCTCCGTGGCCCCACGAGCCTCGTGGATGGTTGCCTCTTGCGCTATCTTCTGTAGGTACGCCGGAAGATCTGATTCCTTCCGTGCGCGCTGCAACCCGAGGGCGAAGCGAGCCTTCGCTCCGTCCAACAAATGTTGGAACGCCCTCCCTAGCTGAGATGCCCACAAAGCGTCAGACAGCAGGTTCGCGGCTTCCAAAAGCTCCGAAACTCGGCTTTGATCGTCCTCGATGGACGAGGCGTGCCGCAGGGCATCGCGGAATCGCCTACGGGCCGCGATGAAAACGGCCCTCTTCTCGGGCTCGAGCTGTAGGCGCTCCACATTCTCCACGAGCCATTCCACGGCCTCGTGAAGGGCGCTTTCCATCATATAAAGGAGTTATATGGTTTTGATGAAGAGGTAGGATAGGGAGCCTATCAAGCTGGAGGAAAGAGATGAAGTTTAAATGATATAATGAATTGATTCGCCCACTCGCTCCGCTCTAACTCGCACGCTCGTCCGGCGGACCACTCGCACGCTTTTCCGTGGTCGGCCTCGGGGGCGCCTTGCCGATGATAATTCGAGAACCGGTGCGGGGATTTTCCGCGGGCGACCTCGCCCCCTCTTAACCGGTCCGACGGGGTCTTGACCTCCTGGGTCTCCGCCTAATACGCCGTCGCCCACATTTTCAGGCGGTGTTTCACTATCCGGACCCGCGTTTTCGTCTTGCGGTGGCTGATTACCTTCTTGGGGCGGGTCACGCTTCGCCTCGCTTCCCTCCGGCGGTTGGCTATGCTCGTCGTCTTCTTCGTCCCCCTCTTGATAGAAGGGCTTCAAGTCTTCGGCATGGATTACTCCGTCGAGGTCTTCTTGATAATTCGCCAGGCGATATGTATTGGGGCCGAGTTTTTCTCTCACCATATAAGGCCCCGCGAACGTCGGCGCCAATTTTGCCGTGATTCCGCTATCCGTTGAAGACAAGATGCGGTTCACTCGCCAGACCCAATCTCCAACTTTGAAGGGAGTGGGGCGACGCTTCCGATCGAAAAAGCTCGCCTGCCGCCCTTGCTCTATTCCTGATCTATTCGTTGCTTCCTGATATAGTGCGGGCAGACCTTCTATGTGGTCTGCCCAGTTCTGCCGCTCTCTCTCGTCCTCCTTTCCGCTAACGAGAGAGTCTTGAGTACGGCGCAACGTATGAGGCGGGATCGGCTGCCGCCCGTAATTCAACATCGCTGGACTCATTTTCGTCGTGTTTAATGCGAATACCAAGTCGTTGAGTCTTACGTCCCACTCATTGTGCCGTCCTTCGAGATATGACTTAATCATCGTCTTGAGAGTGCGGTTATAACGCTCCGTAGGGTTCGCCCTCGGACAGTAAATGGGCGTCAACTCATGAAGGATACCTTGCTCCGACAAACATTCGTCGAAGTACCGGTTTTTGAATTCCGTTCCGTTGTCCGACAGGAACGTATCCGGCGTGCCGAAACGCGTCAATATCTTCTCATGGAACTCCTTCGTTATCGTCCTAGCGTTAGCTTTTCGGATCGGTACACACTCTACCCTGCGTGTGAAAAGATCCACGAAGACAAGCATATATGAATATCCACGTGCCGTTCTGGGCAGCGGTCCGGATATATTGCCCGCCACGACTTGCCAAGGGCGGCTTATCGAGCGACGTCCCATACGTCCATAGGGGGGGGGGGGCGCTGCTCCACCTTGCATTGTTGGCAAATCTGACAGGCCCGAACGTAATTTTGGACGTCTTTGAGTAATGAGGGCCAAAAGTAGAAGCGCCGAACGCTGGCGAGCGTTTTTTCTCGCCCTAAGTGCCCAGCCGTGGGGGCGTCGTGGCACTCCTCCAACACCTTTTTCCGGTATTCGCTAGGCACGACCAGCTTCCAATTTTCGTCCTCGCTCATGTCGTCGGACGACTCCTGGTCAGGGGAATAAAAGTACAAATTTTCCCCGACAATTTTCCACGTGGGCCACAACTCCGGACTCTCGATGATTTGCTCCTTGCGACCCATAAACCATTTGTCCGAGGTTTGATTTGCCCAAGTGAGGGCGCTTACTGCCGCCCCGGGCTCCTCCTCTTCAAACATCCTAGATAAGGCGTCGGGCACTGCATGGAGTGCCCCCTTACGATGTTCTACTCCGAAGGAATAGCCCTGCAGCTTTAGCGCCCATCTAGCCAACCGATTTGTCGGGTTTTTCATGCTTCGTAGCCACTGCAAGCAACTATGGTCGGTGATCACCTTAAAATGGTAACCTTCCAAGGTTATCCATACTCTGAACTTTTCGGTGGCCCAAACTACCGCAAGGCACTTCCGCTCCGACACTGAAAAATTCCTTTCCGCTTTGGAGAGTGCCCGGCTGGCGAATTCAATCACTCTCTCCTCCCCTTCCACGATCTACGTCAGGACCGCTCCCAATCCGGAGTCGCTCGCATCAGTTTGCAGGACAAAATCGCCATCAGGATCGGGAGGCTGGAGGATAGGGGCCGAAATCATGCGGCTTTTAATTTTCATAAAAGCCGCCTGTTGTTCGTCGCCCCATACGTAAGGTTCCTTTTTTCTCGTGAGCTTTATCAGCGGTTCAACAATAGTCGCGAAGTCATCGATAAACCTCCTGTACCAGGATGCCATTCCCATAAAACTGTGCAATTTGCGGATTGATCGGGATATCGGATACTCGACGATGGGTTTGACTTTTTCGGGGTCCAGCCTGATTCCTTCTCGGTTGACCAGCACTCCCAAGTATCTCACTTCTGATTTGCAGAAAACGCTCTTCTCCTGGTTTACCGTGAGACCTGCGCTTTTCAATTTCAACAGTACTCGCCTCAGATGTTCTTTATGATCTTCGAACGTAGCCGATACTATTATAATGTCATCTAGGTAAGCGAAAGCAAATGGATCCATTTCAGGTCCGATCACTGAGTCGATTGCTCTCTGAAAGGTCGCGCCCGCGTATGATAGCCCGAAGGGCATGCGCCGAAATTGAAAGTGATCCATGCCCGGTACCGTGAATGCGGTGATCGGGCAAGACTCTTTCTTCAGGCTGATCTGATGGTAAGCCGAGCTGAGATCGAGCGTCGATATATATTTTGCATTTCTCAGACGCCGCAAAATATCCTGCATGTACGGGATTGGATAAGCGTCAAGCTCGGTCACTCTGTTCACTTCCCGAAAATCTATGCAAAAACGATATGATCCGTCCGCCTTGCGTACCATCACAATGGGGATTGACCACCCGCTGTTCGACGGTTCTATCACGCCTGCAGCCAACATTTGCTTCACTTGGCGATGCATTTCTTGTTCTACTCGCGGTGAGACGGGATAGTACCTCTTCTTAATCGGGCGGGCGTCGCCCACGCTGATTTCGTGTTCCACACCGATCGTGCAGCCCAGTGTTTTGTCGGGCTCGGGCAACAACCGCCCTGCAAGCTCTTTTATCTCCTTGCGCTGCGATTCGGACACATCTGCGATTCCGATAGAAGCCATCTCTGGTTCACCGTGCAAACTCGCGAGCTCCATCGGCACACTCACTCGCTCGTCTTTCAAAAGTAGCATGTTGTCCGTTGGATCGGGGATTGCTTTGAATGCCTTCATGAAATTCATACCGGCGTAGCACTCACTTTCCAGATGAGGAATAATTGCTACTCTCACTATCTGCGTTACGCCGCCTACCGTAAAGGGCAACATGACGTGTCCTATGATAGTGATAGAGCTACCATCGGGAAGCCGGCACGAGCCCGCTTTCCTTACGTCGAGAGTGATTCTCATCTCGGCCGCTATCTGTTGGCCTAATGAACCCATCGTCGTACATGATGCTCCCGAGTCGTACAATGCCCGAACTCGAAAACTACCAATTTGGACGGGTAGCCACCATCTCGTCTCGTCTTCAGGTTCGTAGTCGTCGCATTCCCCACTACTTGAGCGATTCCCTCTTGTAGCTCCTACTGCCGGTGACTTGCCGTTTGCGTCCTTTGGCACGCGTTTATTCACGGTGTCTGTGCTCGTGAATTTCTCCGCGTTGCTCTTCGACTCAACATGACGTCCCGAGTCACTTCGGCCTTGTGTCGAAGCCGTCTGGTCCTGCTCGTCTCTGGTTCGTGCTTCCTTCTCTGGGACCTTCTCGACCTTTGTGACGAATGGTTCCGTATCACACTCCTCTTCTTGTAAGCGAGGCACTGCCTCACTTTTCGGGCGGGTTCCCTCTGGTGACGCTCCTTCCGCGCGGTCAGCCTTTGTCGCGAGGCCATGGAGTTGATATGTCACTCCATCCCTCAGCGCTGCTTCGCTACCGCCGGGCGAGACCATGGACAGCGCGCGGCATAACTCCTCACGTGTCTGCCTTGCCTGGGGGAGCCCTTTAACGTTGGGAGCGGCCCGGGCTCCTCCTAGCCGCTGACCCTCTCGTTTCCCGTCCCGGCGGGCTTATTGCAGTCGGTAAAATACCTCGCGCTATAACCTAATTTTCCGCATTTGCCACACTGGAGCGGTTTTGAATAATCCACTGGCCTCCTGGGCTTGGGGTTAAACTTCGCTCCTTGTCCTGTAGGACTGGTGCGACCCTGGCTACCCTCATTGGGCGGGAGGGCCTTCGCCAACTCTTCCCTCAATAGGCGCGTGAGCAGCTCCTCCATTTGACTCATCGGGGCCGCGGTGCCACTGTTGTCGGCCGTTGCTGAGAGGTGCGCTTGGTTCGCCTCCTCTTTTACCTCGCCATTCTCCGTCCCCATGCCAGAAATTTTAGTCCTTTTCGGCTGAGATTGGGTGGAGGTGGCAGTCATAGGGAACTGGTACATCCATTCGGGAAAGAGTGCTGTCTTTGGATCAATCATTTGTCGCTTCTGCTGAGCGTAATGGAGATCGTTCTGGACTTCAGTTGCTCGTCTGCATAACTCTCGTATGTTTGAGCATTCCTTCCTCCGAATGTGTTGTTGGATTTCCGGCAGCAGGTTCGAATAGGCCAACTCCATTACTTCTTCCTGAGGCATTAGGGGTTGGACTTTATTCATCATCGCTTGGATTTTCGTCAGATAAATTCGCGCGGGCTCGTCGGGTTCTTGATACCTCGCTTGCGCTTCTCTTTTCAAGCGTTGTTGCTGCTGTATACTCGTGCCGAACCACTCTTGTGCATCGCGAATAAAATCTCCGTACGAAGTCCAGTCTCTATTATTATTTAGGTACCACGTTTGCGCTGCTTCCGTGAATAAATCCGCTAGCCCATTTAGCGTTTCGTCTTCAGTCAGCCCCGCTGATATCCTTTGTGCCTCGAGTTTCTCCAAAAATACGTCGATACTCTGCTGATCCTCCCCCGAGAATTTATTCCGCCAGCCTCGGACTATTCTGCCGACGTCTTTTGTGAACGCAAAACTAGCCGTCGCGTTGTACGAGAAATTGTTTGTTTGTCCGGCGGCACGATCAGCTGAGGAGTCGTTAGTCCTCTGCTGTCCACTCCCTCCTGAGGGCGGAACCGGGGGGCGCTCGTTGGGCCACCGAGCGCCCGGCGTCGGGTTCGCCCGGAGGGGAGTGCTGCCCGGCAGTGCGAGATCGTAGTGGAGCGTGAAGGTATCCGCGAAATTTACCGATTTCGCCGGAGGTTGTGGGCTTCGACTATTTTCCTTGCCTGTTTCCACCATATCATCGAGGTCATTTTCTGGTATACCTATCCGATGTAAAGCTCTATTTAATTTATCCACTTCTATTGCTTGGGTGGCGCATATTGATTGGCAAATTGCTGCTACTGACAATATATTTTCCATTGCTCGCGTTAGCGCTTTTTCCAAATAGTCTATTCGCTCTTTATATTTGCTAAATAGGCTCAGCAACTCGGGTGGTGTTTGCTCTAGGCGCTTTTTGACGTCAGTGGGCTCTGATGTTTGCGCGTTTGGGCCAGTCGATTCTTCGTCTTCCTCGCCCCGAGCATTCTTTGCTGCTGCATTCTGCATTGCTGCCCCTGTTGTGAGGCTTAGCTTTGTGTTAATTTCGTCATCGGTCATAAGCCTGTACAGAGGGTGGCTACTTGCTTCTGCTGCTTGCGTTTTTTTTAGTGCTGTGCACTCTTGTTCTATGTATCTGGTTCGGAGGGCTATCCTTCTCACCGGGTCCGATGTCTTCTTTGCTGTCTTCGTTATATCGAAATCGGCTGCTGTGTAGTCCCCCATCAACCAGTTTTTTAATCTTTCTTCTTGGGCGGTGCACTCTCCCGCCTGTTTGAGCTCTAATTGATTTAGTGTTCGCTCAAGCTCTGGTTGGGACATGCCTTCGACGAAAGCTTCGATTTCCGATGTTGTGTCGTCGAGATTGGACATTTTAGTTGTGAAACTTTTTATCAACATGTAACGGGGGCAGCGCCTCATTCGGCACTGACGTCACTAATTTATTAAGGGGAGAGTAAGAGAGGCACTTTCGCTCTTTAACAATCGGGGAACGAGAGGATAGGTCGTGCGAATAAATAATTTTCTTTGCTTGGAACGTACAACTTAAATCTATTCAGACAACAAATACAAAATCAGTTACAATAACGTTTTCATCACGCGCACATATACAGAACAACTTAAACTAACGCGGGAGGACGAATGGCCCGGCGACTAAATCGCCTTAGCCACTTACCTCCTTACAAAGGAAAGAATACGTTGAAACCTCTCTACCGCATTACGATGAGCGTAGCCGGCAAATGATCGCCTGGCTACGTATCGTTCCTACGCGGCCGCGCATCACCATGAGAGAGAAATACCGGGAGAGAGAGATAACCTGACCTTTGTCCTCGGCGATGAGCCGGCAACGGGGAGTTGACCTGGCCGCAGGCTGGACGTCTTCCTTGGCGTAGCACGTGGTGAACTCCATGGAAGTCTTGCCGTGCATGGCGGCGAGGGCGACACTGAATGCCTTGCTGCAGGTGTTGCCTCCACACGTTGCCTCCACACGTTGCCTCGGCTCGCCCTGGTCTGGTCACTGCTGCACGTGTACTTCTTCTTCTCTCATTGCGCTGCTACTTCCAACCTTTCTCCTCAACTTTCTTTCGGGGACTACCTCACTCTAGTAAGGCTCGGCTGCGACTCTCTCACGCACTAATTCTTGCGCGCATCTTGCAGTCGCTCAGCGGCGCTCGCTCCTCTCCCTACCTTGACCTATTAGTTAGGCGGCATGCGACGCGTCGCTTATCGGTCACGCGTTGCGCGCCTGCCAATCCCTGCATGGGCCTAATACTCTCTCTCTCTCTCTCTCTCTCTTTCTCACTCTCTCTCTCTCTCTGTCTCTCTCACTCTCTCTCCGCGCTCTTCAACTTTTCTTGCGCTCAGCTGCGCTGGCTCGTCCTTAGCGCTGAAACAAAAGACCAAGTGTTAGGCGCATACTTAAATGCGCCCAACGTTGGCCACCACGCTTAGCCGAGTGGGGGAGGGAGAAACGCGGACGAGAGACGGGCAAACGGCCTGCTCTCGTCACACCCCCTTCCAAGGCCAAAGTTCGCACCCGCGAACGGCCTGACTCCGTGTCTCTCTCTCTCTCTCTCTCCCTGTCGACCGGCAGTGGCAACCAACGATAGACGCTAATTCATATAAGAATACCTTAGATTTAGCTTAAATTATAATTAATTCTAAGTTGGTAACAACCAGATCAACTAAGAGCAAAATCTAACAAACCGAATAGTTTAATCCGAGTAATATGCCTAACCTTTCGTCATAGCAAGTCGACTAATCCACTGCGCCAAGATCGCGACTATCTCAGTACTCAATTAAACCAAGAATCTTACCATTTACTGCCGCTCCAACGACTCCAAATACCGGAGCCTGAGCGTTCGAAGTTCCTCTGCCGAAGGAAATGAGGCACTTGCCCCGGAGAGTCTTTGGCCGGCATCCTCAGTCGCCTCGGACTCAATCACCCCGGCGCTCCGATCGCTCGGCTCACCCGCAGGGACCGACGCCTGCTCCGTCCGCGACGCGACTTCCATCCCCGTATCTTCGACCGAACCGGCTTCAGTCCCGGCTCCCTCTGCAGCAAGCGCCTGTGACCTACGCGCGAGCTTAGCGCGAAAACGCTTGCCGCATCGGTGCCTGGGCTTTTTCGCCTTGGGCTCCCCGACGGAGGATTCAGGGCTGGCTACCTCGGGCATTGACCTAGAAGCTTCGAGCTCCGGCTCCACAGTCTTTGGCTGCGTCGCCAGGAGCTCTACTGGTTCGCCTGGGCGAGCCCGAACCCTTGCCTCCTCCACCAACCGTGCGCGCGCCTGGTCTGCCATAAAGGGATCGCGGCAACGCGGACAGTCTTGCACGCGGACATCGAGTCGCCCACAGTTCCTACAAACCGGACGCGAGAGAGGCGGATTCCTGCAGGCCGACCTGGGATGTGACCCCGTTCTGCAATTGAAGCAACGGAACGAAGGCACGTCCAATTCCTCATCCCAGAGGACCGGAGCCAGGTTTTGCCGGAAGCTACCTCTTACCAATCGAAACCCTGTTTCGTCGACCCAACACGGCGACGCAGAGGACGAGGCCGGGCTCGCCACCTGAGGAGTCGGGACAGGTCGTACCGGCCTAAGGATTGGTCGCTCCGGCACAACCGGCTCCACTCTTCGTGGGGTCGGCGGCACCACCACTTCCATCCTTGTGCCTGCCTCTGTGAATGGTCTATCAGAAATATTCCTAAACGCGCCACTATTCCGATCGCGTTGTTGTGGAATCAAGCTAGGAGCTGCATTTGCAGTCGAGGCTAACGAAGCCTGCGTGCTCAATAGAGCCGGCGCGGCTTCTCTTGCAGGTTGGCTTGCCGCCGGCGGCTGCTGCCCATCGGCCGCGGCCGCGGCAACTTCGCCTTCCCAATTTTCCACCCACGAATTTATCCTTGGCGCTTGGTACCTTGTGCTCACTGATTTGCTTAAATCAGTGCTCATAAGCGTACTACCTGCTCTATTAAACGATGCGCTCGCATGTGCCGATTGCTCAGTTCCAGCCGCGGGCACGTTTAGCACCGCACGGTTGCCGGACGGCATTGAAGCCTGCTGCTCGGCCTGGACCGACCTACTGTGCATCGCTTCTCTTTCGACCCTACAAACTGCATTCGCACCATCCGCGATGCCCTGTCTAACCTCGCGCCTATAAATCCAACGCGGAATAGCAGTTAAAGCTCCCCAGATTTAGCTTAGCGCCCCAGTGCTACATTCGCCCCGATCTCTGGCTTCTTGCTCGCGAGCGCGTCCGGTCGCGCTAACCGACGGCAGGCATGTCGCCGGTGGCAACGCGTTTTGTTAACCGACGCGGCTGCGCTCTCGCCCGGCGACCGAACCCGCTCGCGAGGAGCGGCAATACAAGCAGTTACCTGCGTCGCCTGCTTTCTCGCGCGCGTTAATTCAGTCGCCAAGGGCGTCACAGCCGTCGCGAGCTCATCGCCAAGATCTGCGCTCTGTGCCCTGTCTGCTGCTACTTCTTACTGCTCGTCGCATAGCAAGTCCGGGATTTGGCCCGACGCGAAATCATTAGAATGCAACGGCGGCCGTAAATCTGGTCGTTCTTTCAACATAAATCGAAAATACCGGTCCCGTAATTCTTCTAAATCGCCGCGCAAAGTCAATCCGCGATAGCGCATCAACTCTAACAGAACAGCCGGCTCTGTTGAGTCAATTTTACGTTTTAACCTTTTTGCGTGCGCATCGCGTAATATTCTGCGCAAGACGATTCTGTCTCTACACGCTAATGACATTTTGCGTCTAAAAAAAAATTTTCTAAGAGACTGAAATGCGAGCTACAAGAACGAACGTGTCTCAACCACGATCCATGTAATTCGACACTACTGCCAAATAATAAGACCGATTCTTTCTAGGCTCTGAGCTGGCGAGGAATCGCCTTGCATAAGCCAAAGAAAGAAACCGTAAATATATACATATGTCCACTTACTAGAAAATATCACAAAACAAAACAAAACAGCAAGGCAAAGTTTTACTTTCTAAGAAATAGGAAACTTAAAATGTGTCGAACTCTAGCGCTCGAACGGCTCAATGACGCACGCGCGGCTACCCGATTCCCCGATAAGAAAAGGTCGCCGGTAGGCCCAAAACAAAACAATCCGAGAGAACAACGACGAAATTCCTTCTACAAAAAAAAAATTTCATAGCACGCGCGTTTTGCCCTTAGCTAACAAATTATTTTTCCCTTCTTAAAAAAAAAAAAAAAAAATACCATTACCGCTTGACCATCTCTCTCTATTATTACCCGATTGTTAATCTCCCCACAAGGGATGCCATGTAACGGGGGCAGCGCCTCATTCGGCACTGACGTCACTAATTTATTAAGGGGAGAGTAAGAGAGGCACTTTCGCTCTTTAACAATCGGGGAACGAGAGGATAGGTCGTGCGAATAAATAATTTTCTTTGCTTGGAACGTACAATTTAAATCTATTCAGACAACAAATACAAAATCAGTTACAATAACGTTTTCATCACGCGCACATATACAGAACAACTTAAACTAACGCGGGAGGACGAATGGCCCGGCAACTAAATCGCCTTAGCCACTTACCTCCTTACAAAGGAAAGAATACGTTGAAACCTCTCTACCGCATTACGATGAGCGTAGCCGGCAAATGATCGCCTGGCTACGTATCGTTCCTACGCGGCCGCGCATCACCATGAGAGAGAAATACCGGGAGAGAGAGATAACCTGACCTTTGTCCTCGGCGATGAGCCGGCAACGGGGAGTTGACCTGGCCGCAGGCTGGACGTCTTCCTTGGCGTAGCACGTGGTGAACTCCCTGGAAGTCTTGCCGTGCATGGCGGCGAGGGCGACACTGAATGCCCTGCTGCAGGTGTTGCCTCCACACGTTGCCTCCACACGTTGCCTCGGCTCGCCCTGGTCTGGTCACTGCTGCACGTGTACTTCTTCTTCTCTCATTGCGCTGCTACTTCCAACCTTTCTCCTCAACTTTCTTTCGGGGACTACCTCACTCTAGTAAGGCTCGGCTGCGACTCTCTCACGCACTAATTCTTGCGCGCATCTTGCAGTCGCTCAGCGGCGCTCGCTCCTCTCCCTACCTTGACCTATTAGTTAGGCGGCATGCGACGCGTCGCTTATCGGTCACGCGTTGCGCGCCTGCCAATCCCTGCATGGGCCTAATACTCTCTCTCTCTCTCTCTCTCTCTTTCTCACTCTCTCTCTCTCTCTGTCTCTCTCACTCTCTCTCCGCGCTCTTCAACTTTTCTTGCGCTCAGCTGCGCTGGCTCGTCCTTAGCGCTGAAACAAAAGACCAAGTGTTAGGCGCATACTTAAATGCGCCCAACGTTGGCCACCACGCTTAGCCGAGTGGGGGAGGGAGAAACGCGGACGAGAGACGGGCAAACGGCCTGCTCTCGTCACAAACAGGGAGACAAAAACGCGTGTTTGTTTCTCTGTTTTTGGGTTTCGCTTATTGTGCGCACGTGCATTTGCTGTTTTTTTGGGTAATAGACGGCCAGTCGTTTTCTACTTGTCGGGATGACTTCGACAATACAAACTATTTTGTTGACTGGCCGATTTGTACGCGCGCGACTTGTAGGCGCGTCCTGCTACGCTTTTTGTTAACAATTGTCCTACCTATTAATTTCGTCAACTATTTGCTGGCGAAATTATTGTTAGTTTCCTGGGCGCGCCGTTCTGTACAAGCTACACGCTGGGCGGTTGAGTGAGAAAAGCAAAACAGCAAAAAAGGTAATATTCGAGTGAGATTCTTAGGATTGTGTCTCCGCGTGTTATGTTATTGTGAGTTCGACCTCGGCCGATGTTTACATCGGCCCAAGCCTAACTCTATCAAATTCTTGAAATTTAATGCTTTTGCTTCGCGCTTTCGTCTCACTCGTGACCGCTCTTTGTCCTGCCTGCTCGGTATTGTTATTATGTACTCTCGGCCTTACAAGAGTTACGCAATTTTTATTTCCGATCAGGTTGGAATTTCCGGCGAACTTGTATTTTTGAGTCGCGCGTTCTCGAGCTTTACACGTGCGCTCTTACAATTTGTTTGTTCGACCTATCTTTGTCTTTCTCTCTCGGGTTGTAAAAGAAACGCGAGTGTTTAATGGAGGTTTCCACTCCTTACCCTTACCACTAGTTAGGCGCCACTAAAACGGGGTATTTCGTTCGGGGCGCAGATAGAAATCTCACCCGTTAGAGAAAGGATATTCCTTGCGTTGCGAGACTGACCGCCACCTCGATCAGCTCGTTCGGATCAGCTCGATCTTCTGACCTCTCGCCGAGTCTTCACGTAATATCGGTCGGGAAGTTCCTTCAATTTCCAATGCACTCACTCGCGTTTTTTTTGCCCGCAGGTCCGGACTTGACTAATCGTAAGCATTCTTCACTCCTCTGTCGCGCACGCCAGCCGGCGGCTTAATGGCTCTCTTTCCCCTTCCCCTTATTCCTACAATCCCGTGCTACGCGCGCCTAACACGCACTGGTCGGCGCCCTAATCTCTCTCCTCTCTCTCACTTTTGCGCTCGTTCGTCTCGCGGGCGCTTCTCCTTCTCTGATTTGTTTTCACGGGCCGGCTTTTACGTCGCCCTACGCGATGGAGGCGCTTAGGCTTTACCTTGAACGAGCGACCCTCGTTACACTATATTGAACTTACTTAATTTCAATTTTAAAAGAATAATTTAATAGGAAAAGTAAATCGTTGGTTCAATTCATAGATGCTGATGATGCTTTTATCATTAACAATTTTTATTCTTCCAACTCCTAAATAGGAATGGTTTTTGACAATTTTGAAAAAACTAAAAGTGATACTCATTTTCATTTTCCAAAATGAGCACATGGGTACTTTTAAAATATTTTTACAATTTTTCCTCTTGACCCCGTCGAATGCGGGGGACAGGCGGATTTTGCAGTCACTCTTTGTTTCGTAAAATGTCAATTAGAATCTCAGATATAATGTAAAATACTTTTTTGGGTTGTACTTTGAGGGTGGATTTCACCTTCTAAAAGTGTTTTTTCGCAGATGAAAAAATACGTCTAACTTATTTTTTTATGAAATATAACATATCAAAAAATTATTAAAAACGGTGATTTCCAGTCGGGGAGGTTTTCTTGTAAGATGTTTCGGAATGGCCTTATCTTTCTCTTTATCGTTCTTTGCCCAATGCTACAATATTGATGGATAGGTGAGATAAACTGTTAAGGGTTCTTAAGGTTTTGCGTAGCTTTCCAGAGTGAACAATATGTGAAATCTGTAGGTAAAAGCTCGCTTAAAAATTTATCCACTTTCCGATTTCTTTCATATTGTAGCATAATTTTTAATTTATTAGTTGTATTATTTAGCGTTACTTTATCTCTCCAGTGTTGAGTAATCCACTAGTTCTTTTGAAGTCTCCTCTTTTCTTGACTCTTTCTAATTATATGGCTTCGTTGGTGGTGATCGCTTTTCTTAATCGCTATTGTAGAAAATTGTTATGAACTTTTTCCATCAACGTATTGAATTCTTCTATGCTTTTTTTTATATTAGTATTAGATTTTAGGGGTATATTGCTGTAATTGTTGTCCTCAATGTGCTGCTTATATTTAGTTCAGTCGATAGTTTTCAATGTATTCTAATTTATAGTTTCTAATACTGGAGCAGATACAAATACGTTCTCTCAGTATGGAAATTGACTAGAGACTTCGTTTTCGGATAAAATATAAAACTGCAGCAGTCAATGTTTGACTTCATGTAGCTCTTATACAGAGTTAAAAGATTCAGAGGATTAGCACCGATCAAGTTCCATTTAGCAAATGGATTATGTTAAGCACTTGATAGTATTTTTTTTTTTTGGCATGGTTTATGTGTGGAATGAAAGATAGTTTTAGTCATAAATTATACCAAAGAATTCAGCTGTTTCACTGGATTTAATATCAATGTCGGTGACATTGTTTTAAGTGGATTCAAGTAAAATTTTATGAATGTTGAATTGAATAATAGAAGTTTTCAGGGCTACGAATTCTAGAACGATTTTCGATAAATTGTTTCAGCTGATGTTTATGGCGTTTGAAATTCTTTTTACTCTCTTGAGTGAATTAAATTATATATAAATTGCCAGATTATTCACGGATTAAAAAATAATCATGTTCATTTGTAAATTTTTCGTTATATTTGCTCTATACATAAGAATATCCTCAGATCGCCTGTATATAAGAGTAGGGATATTTGCCAGAGTTTGCGTAGATGTCTTTGTGAAGGGTGACAAATTTCATAAAGATGATCAGTTTTTCGAAGCAGCCTAACTCTGTTAATTTTTAAAAAAAATGTTGATATTGACATTTCGAAGATAACAAGAATATCAAGAAATACAGCAAAAACTTGTCTATTTTCGAGAAACGCTTCCTCTACTTTGAGCATAAAACTTGCTACATTAACGATGCAAGATTTTATATGGCACTGCAAAATTTTCCGGACACTGTGGTGACTTTGTGGGCACGGTGAACTAGAAGTTATTTTCAGTTCATCGGATATGTCGGAAAAAATCAGCTTGGAAGCGCTAATAAGTTCATAGACACACACACTAAAATATATACTGCTAGAAATTTACTGGACCTCTACTAAGATCTTTACTAAGCAAAGCCAAACGTACCGTTTTGTTAAACATCTATTCTGTAGTCCTCAACCAAATCATTCTAGATAAACTAGTTCAATTGAACATCTTTTCAACGTCGCATGTCACGTATGTCACAGCCCACATGAACGAGCCAGATTTTTCTCACAACGTAAGTTTCAGACGCTCAATGCATGTTGTATCGGAGAATGTAGATAAACTATTGTCGTTACTGCTGATCAACTTTGCCGATATAATGTATTAATCTTTGCACTGGAAAACTAACCTACTTTCTTTGAAATAGAGAGGACATCTTGCAAAATATTGTAAATGTACAGAAGATTTATCAATTTCACAATCTTTCAAACAAATAGATATTGCAGTTAATGCATTTGCCATTTTTGAATCCGTTGATTCAAGTCAACATATCTGTTTCTCTATTCTATGAGTATTTTTTTTTACAAAATCGTTCATTCACTATGAAATTTATCCTGAAAAAGCTAGCAGCTAGTGTACTAGTAGATCAAGAATTATCTAGTACAGAGTAGTCTAACATCCAGTGTTTGACATTTTTAGGCGCATAGATAGAAGACTTCTACGAAGAATATTAGCTATTACTGATTGACTTCCATTTTTAGGAAGGTTTGTACCCATCCAATAGTATAAGAGGCACAAATTTTCGTACGATAATATTGACGAACTATTATTTATATTACAATTATCCAGTCTCACATCTAGTTAATAAATACTTTATATTTATTAATATAAATAACTCTATTTGAGATGAGATCCATCATTAGTAGCAAGATTAACGAAAACATTGTACCGTTCTTGACTAAAAAAAAGATACTAATCACTTACGCTCTTCATTGTGCAGAACATAATCATCAAGTATTAACATCAACTCATTTATGGCAACTGTCTGACTTTTCTAATACAGTGTATCTATTGTAAGAGTTGAATTTTAATGACATTTCGTTATAAGAAACGAGAACATCCAGAGATTTTCCAAATAGCCCTTTCCTCATCAATTATAAGGTCTTATGGAGACTTGATATTCAATATGTGATAAAATAGAAAATCAACTAAATAGATTTAATTATTTGTAAATCAACTAAATAGATTTAATTATTTCTATTGGTTTGTCTCAAATAATAAAGAACACGTTTTCGCAAAGAGCTATGATAGTATATCTCCTTTCCTATACAAGATTTCTTTCTGAAAACAACTGGTAAATGTTTGCTACTGAATAACAATATCATACAGCCCACGAAGGTCCGCAGGGGTGGCATCCTTTATTTTTCAAGAGGGCGAAAGTTATTTTTTTCTTGAATTTTTGTCTCGAATAAAATACAAATTTAATCCAAGGTCAACGAAACTTATATTGTCCTAAAGGACATTGAAAACTAAATTTGACGTGTTTCGGCTTTTTATTTATTTTTATACGGTACAGAGGATAAACTACCCTTAGATAATTTTCATTCTTAATCGAGTAAAACGCCGTTCCATTTCAATGGAATTTCGGTTGATTATAAATTTTCAGAAAAACAAGAGATGAACATTATTTTATATAGTGATAAGTGTTTTAAAGGGGTGAAAACAAACCCTGAAATGTGTCTTTAACCCGTTAAGGCCGAGAACGCCCCTCCTGGTACACCGCTCTTTCGACTATCATAACTCGTGCAATTCCACGTATAAAAAATTGAAAGATACACTATTTCAAAGCTTAAGATCTCCCCTTTCCAACGGTGTGCCGAAAAATGCGATAAAAAAAATGTTAACTATGTGAAAATATTGTTTAAATAAAAAAAAACGCGATTTTTTCATAATTTTTTTTTATAAAATCAAGTTTTCAGAATGGATCTCGGTTTGCAATCCACTTGAAACCTCAATAACTGGTGGCATAATTGTCTAAGCTTTCATAATATATATTTCCGAGATCGTTTTTTTATCTTAGTATCATCAAAATGGCGCTTCAATGACGGAATTTTCGTTCAGACGTTCATGAATTTTTTCCTTGAAAAGTATGGACTTTTCGAAAAAGTCAAAGAGAAGAAAAAGTTCTTAAAATCACTCGTATAATACATCAGAATTTTTTCGAAAAGTTTGGAGCAATTTTTTGAATTTTGCAAATTGTCAAATTTTGAACATTTTCAAAATTGACCGTAATTTTTTGAAAAAATTCGAGTGCATTCTTTGCTCAGTTTTGAAAACTTTTTATTCCTGGTAAATTTTCATATGAGTTCATTGCTTTTAAGAAAAAAATTCACAAGTGTCAAAGTAATTACCCAATACGTAAGTCATTAACATCCACTCTTTGATCGCCTGTCCGCCGCAGAGTTTGCGTTGCCCAACTATCACCAACGAGGAGGTTGACGAATATAGATAGTTTTTTTTTTTTTTCATATTTTAGTTATATTTTTTTTTTTTTTTAATTTTTTTTATTGATGAATTTTTCTGGAATCGATAATTCATTTCGCTACCTTTCCTACGTGTAATTTTGAAAAACATTCGATACAGTAATATTCTTTGCAATCAATGCAGTATCTGGTAGTCCTTACACAACATCCTTCGCTATTACATTTGTTTCTTGTTCTAGTATCGTGCCTGTGAGATTTGAGATCACATATTTTCGATTGCGCCAAATACTTTCTACTCACTTCTTTACACATTTCTTGCGTTTTCATTATTTTTCTATCCTTTCTGCAAAGATTGCTTATTGTTACAGCGTTCGTTATTGATATTTCAATAATTCGTGAGAAAATTTTGAATAGCCACTTCTTTGAACTAACACTTGGAGAAGCTTTCTTGCATCGAAAATCGTGCAAATCCACTCCTCCCATGTACTTGTTATACGAAGAAAAAGCACAAGGGAATTCCAATTTTGATCTTTTCTTAGCAGTTCTTGAATATCTTTCCATTGGCTCCAAGGGAGTGACGCCAGCTGCCGTAGAAAGAATAGAAACTTCTTTTGAGTCAATTACGCTGATGAGATTCATTCCACTGTTACGATCATAACTCGCTTTGTTCGTTCCTCGTGGTGCTTTTTTTTCAAAATCATGTTTTTGTTTCACTCTATCTGTAACAAAACTTGATCCTTTGTTACCAATTCTTTTGCGGGGTAAGTGAGGCACTTTCGCTCATGACAATTGAGGGAGAAGAACGAGGGGAGGTTGATAAATAAATTATACACAGACAGGAATCAAATCTCACTTACAACCTATTATTATTAATAATTATTCACACTGAACATACGCGCGCATAACATAATCTAAATTACCGACCAACAAACTGCAAATAGAACAATAAACTACTTAAGATAATCACGAATGAACATTTCGCATTTCTCTAATACCTAATCGCGTACTTAACCTATTACAAACTTACTTAAAAACTACGCGGACTAATACCGGGTAAATTGCCCGGCACGTGGGCGCCTGGACAATTCACCGGTCGCAACTTACATCACTACAAATTAATCTTAGCGCGAACCTTCAGATAGCCGGCACGTGAGTGCCAGGCTATATCTTTCAACGCGCACCGGTCGTTGCATCACCAGAGAGAGAGAGAGTGTAGAGAGAAAGAAGAAAAGGAAGGCTTGACCTTTTATCTCCTGTTCCTCGCAATGTCGGGAATCCTGAGCGATGCGCTGCCGCAGGAAGTACCGGGTGTCGTCGCTGGTCAGATCGTCGCTAACCGCTGTCGCTGACCAGGTATCCGTAGGCGACGTTGACTCTCCTAGCAGGTGGGCTGGCTGCAGTTGCTGGCAAAGCCGTTGCCGGTAGGGTTGGTCTTCCTTCCTTCCGACTATCCCAAACTGCTCTCTCTGCTGGGCTCGGACTTCCGCACTCTAGCAGGACTAGGCTTCTACTCCCTCACTCTAGTAAGTCTCGGCTACGGCTCTCCTCACGCACTAATTCTTGCGCGCGTCTTGCAACCGCTCAGCGGCGCTCGCTCCTCTCCCTACCTTGACCTATTAGTTAGGCGGCACGCGACGCGTCGCTTATCGGTCACGCGTTGCGCGCCTGCCAATCCCTGCATGGGCCTAATACTCTCTCTCTCTCTTTCTCACTCTCTCTCTCCGCGCTCTTCAACTTTTCTTTGCGCTCAACTGCGCTGGCCCGTCCTTGGCGCTGAAACAAAAAGACCAAGTGTTAGGCGCATACTTAAATGCGCCCAACGTTGGCCACCACGCCTAGCCGAGTGGGGGAGGGAGAAACGCGGACGAGAGACCGACGCACGGCCTGCTCTCGTCACATATCTTTACGAACAGTTCCTGTAGATCGTAAGCCACATTTGTTCAAGTGAACGACTAAATCAGGACTAGTGAAATAGTTATCAAAATAGACATGATAGTCAGACAATTTTCTTTTTGAAAGGCTATGTAGAAGTGGATTAACCATTTGTAATACAACTCTGGAGCCAAGTGGACATGCGGATAAATTTATCCCAATGCTTGTATCGTTCTTACCACAATAAATATCAACGTTGAATATATATCCATTTGCTCCGCACAAGGCCCTGAGTTTGATCCCGTATCGGTCAGGTTTAGAAGGCAAATATTGCCTCAGACACGTGCGACCAAAAAATCTAACCATCATTTCGTCAATGAAAAGAGCAGTTGAAAAATATCCAAATTGTTTAATATTGGTCCTAAACAATTCCAAAATATGACGGACTTTCCAAGCTTTATCATTATCATTTTTGTCAGTAGGTTTTGAATATTTTATTTTAGATTTTATTTCACTAAACCGATCGCGCGTCATCGCTGATGAAACAGCAGAGTAGTTTTCGAGAGGGTCGGTTTCCCAATACTCTCTTTGATTCTTTCGAATATTGTAAGATGATAATAATAATATTCCTATGAATGTGTTGAGTTCTTTTGTAGATAATTTCAAATCATTTTCTTCACTGGCTTGAATAATATAATTTTTTATTTCTTCAGAGAAAAAGATTTCGAACAGTTCCACGTGTGACATTGAAGATATTTTCTGCTTTACGGAATCAGGCAATAACAATTGATCTTTCAAATCTACAGAGTAAACTTTTTCTCCTTCACACCACGAAAAAGTATGATTTGGCTCTAACAGTTTTTGTTTTTCTGTATAACTTTCAAAAACAGATCGATATGAGACATTTGGTACATGAATTTCCGATTCAGAATTGTCTTCAGTGGAACGTCCTGTTGGTAGGAAGCCTGTAGCAACCAGCTGTATTATTCGGGCCGATTTACGGATTTTTGCTTCAATTGATGATAGTCAATAATACTCAATGACTTGCAAGATTCAAAATTCAATGTATTTCATGAATCATTCCAATGCGATGAATTTCGCTAAAATTGGATTTTCAGGCCACCTATGAACGAATGATGGACTTCTGCGACACGATCGGCTATTGAGGATTTCGCTCCGATATAGATTGTAGTTATAAGTAGATAGTTTATTTTGTTATTTTCATCACCAAATTAGGTTTTTCTAAAAACGTATTCCTTTTCATATCTTTTTTCACCAGTACAAGCTCACACACTAATTGCAGCGTGGATACCTCGGACTATACATACTGTGCAATTATTTTGACACTTGTGAATTTTTTTCTTAAAAGCAATGAACTCATATGAAAATTTACCAGGAATAAAAAGTTTTCAAAACTGAGCAAAGAATGCACTCGAATTTTTTCAAAAAATTACGGTCAATTTTGAAAATGTTCAAAATTTGACAATTTGCAAATTTCAAAAAATTGCTCCAAACTTTTCGAAAAAATTCTGATGTATTATACGAGTGATTTTAAGAACTTTTTCTTCTCTTTGACTTTTTCGAAAAGTCCATACTTTTCAAGGAAAAAATTCATGAATGTCTGAACGAAAATTCCGTCATTGATGCGCCATTTTGATGATACTGCGATAAAAAAACGATCTCGGAAATATATATTATGAAAGCTTAGACATTTATGCCACCAGTTATTGAGGTTCCAAGTGCAAACCGAGATCCTTTCTGAAAACTTAATTTTATAAAAAAAAATTATGAAAAAATCGTGTTTTTTTTTATTTAAACAATATTTTCACATAGTTAACATTTTTTTATCGCATTTTTCGGCACACCGTTGGAAAGGGGAGATCTTAAGCTTTGAAATAGTGTATCTTTCAATTTTTTATACGTGGAATTGCACGAGTTATGATAGTCGAAAGAGCTGTGTACCGGGAGGGGCGTTCTCGGCCTTAACGGGTTAAAGTACATTTTTCTGTTTATCTCTATTTCTACGTAATAATTTTCCAAATTCAACTGAAAATTGATTATTACTAGTCAACAAAATTATGCGCCGTACCAGTTTTCAAGGAGTTTCATCTTGTAACTATGGTAGGGATGGTCGTGATTAAAAATTTTTTTTTTCTAAAAAAAGTGAAAACAAAATTCAACAATACTGGTACTGTTTTATTAGAAGTTACGTTGAATGCTAAAGTAGACTAGTATGTATAAGCTACCTTTAATTTTTATTAAAACGAAATGCCGCAGATCACTGATTTATGTGATGTACTCGTATTATAGAAGGTCAAAACTTTTGACTAACATTTATCTGTTTTTATATGAATAAATCGTTTATTAGACTAAAAACTATCGTAATGTTAGTGTTTGTACATAATTATAGTAGTGCCTCCATGGAATCTGATTTTTTATATCCTTGCGTGATATTTTTTGAATTTTCACTCTCCTTATGTTACAAGTGATGCTTGTAGAGAATTATTATTACTTTGATAAATTAAAAATATCTTTTTTTCTTTGATTATTCAAATGTATGTTTATTAGTTTACAGTGTTTCTATTTATTAGAAGTTTTATATGTTGATATTACATTATAATTTTATTATTATAACATATTATAATTTTGTTAAATAATGAATTTGCAAAATAGGTCAGAATCTTATGGATTATAAATAGAACAGTAATGGTATTCTTCAAAAAAATGCTTCAAGCACAAAGATTTTTACACCATCCGCATCGTATAATAGCAACGCTATTGCAACCATGAATTTCACAATTCATTGCACATGAATCTCTAAAACTAAAATCTACGGGATTATCAAATTCCTACGATTTATTTACAAGGTATCGACTTTTGTACCACGTATATCTGAATATATTTTTATAATGTGGGGATGAAAATTGATTATGGACTAATGATTGTAATTTTATAATATTATTCTTCTTATGCAACTCAAATTTATCGTCGATATAGCTAACACTATCTGAAAATTGCTTAACAACATTTTTTCAAGTACGAAATCTAAAAACATCTAATGGCTGAATATTTTCAGTAGTTCCGGCGGGGTATTTGTTACAGATGTACCGTTTTATCATGCGGCGTAGCTTCCTCTACAGCTATTGAACAGTGACCGCTCCACGAATCAATTAATAACATTGTTGTAAGTTCTATATTATGAAAATATACCTTTTTCAACCATATTTTAAAGAGACCTGTAAGTTTTCTTTTAATATTTCATATTTACAATACATGAAAAATTATTTTATCTGAATTCAGTTTTCCAGATTTTGAAACAGCAACATGCATGTTTGTAGGCGTGAATATTTTTTATGCAATACCAAAAATAAAGGTGATATTAGTTCTCTGTATGCTGATATCGTTGGTTGCACGGTATAGCTATGGGTAGTGGATAATACAGATTGTACAAGACGTTATACTTTTTTCTCGCCTTCAACTGCTAAAGTGCAGCCAGAGTGCATTTCTAATTGAAAACCGCTCTGATCTGAATTAAAGGTATTCTCAATACCGCCTTGATTAATTTTAATTCGTTGACATTTGACAAAAATTTTATTTCTTTTGTTTGTAATTCCTTTCTATTTTCTATACCTTTTTTTCGTTATAAAGTTATTTATTTCTCTAGACACGATTCTGTGAGCTTTCTTAAATTTTGCAATCCACCATTTAGAAGCTGTAAATTTTATGGCTTTATTTCCAGTTAATTTTTAAGCTTGTAAAGCCCATCTTTTCAAATCATTGTTATAAATTATAAAACAAGATTCAAGAGTCGCGTTAAAATTTTCTAAAGTATATTCGCAAATTCTCGTAATTTTCTCTCAATATGTATCACCTTAATTAATTTGGTGTGTCTAGTGACGTAATTGTATTTCATATGTTATCTTGCAGAAATGATTTTGTACCGTTTGAAGAAAAAGATTTTTTCTTTTTCCGCTTCTCCAAACGTAGACAGCTCTTTTCTTATATTCAAAACTTAATGGCTCATTCTGGTTAATGCATTTATCTGTAGGAAACTTAGGATCCTGAGGTAATGTATGCAAATTTTGTTCCTCGGCAATATATGCGTTAGAGTCTTTGAACTCCTCTTGAAAACCTAAAGATTCTTCCAAAATCATATCTATGTTATCATCTGCTTCTAGCAAATCTAATAGTATCATCTGGAAATGATTTTTGATTTCAATTTCCTTCAGATTGTAAAGACTTTTTTGGATAAGGAAAGTTTGGAAGTAAGCCAAAAGCATATTTATCACATTTAACGAATTAACTTTCATTTTGAATGCTGAAAATTCATAAGGTGTTCATGAAAGTGTGGTTACATATTGATAGAATCTTTTAAACTTAACAAATAAATGATCATAATTGATTGGTGAAGAATTTTAGATGCACATATTATGCTCTTTGAGAATTTTAAATAGTCAAAAGTTATCTCTATTTCTATACTTTTAGGCAAAACTTTTTTGTAAATATATACGTATTCATATAGAACCATAATATAATGCGCGAAAATCTATATTTTATATAAATATAGATACAAAATTCTACACCAAACTAGCTTATTTAATCAAAAACTTTCATGCAAATCAATTTTCTACCCAACCTTTCTTTCTTCTCAACAAATTCTCACAAGAAATAAACTGTATACTGGAATAACTATTTAGGCAGTATTCAAAATAATAGTCAAAATAATGTTTTGAAAAAAAATGGGCAATTGACTCACAACGAAATGTGCAACTCGCCCGCGAGAAATCGTGGTACTGACTGCGACAAATAAAATTAGGCATTGTTTATAAATATCTAAATATACGCAGCAAAAAAATATTCTATAAATACATGTATGTACGAGTATATACATATGGCTACTCGGCAGAACCGGATGCGCGACAATTGTATGGAAATTAAGTAAACATCGGATTCTTGATATTTGAGTGTTACTATTATCAAGATCGATAACTGACATAAAAAATCAATCTAGAGCTGCCAAAATCACGATAAACACCGAATAAGTCAGTCTAACTAATATACTTTTCTAACTTTAAAGAAAGAAAATAAATCGTTAAATCACAAATAAGTCACTTATTCGATTCTCTCATACAACCACAGATATGAATCTAATTATGGTACAGCATTGAAAAAAAGCAAATGTTTATCATAAAAATTATTTATATACAAAATTTTTTGATTGCGTACCTGTTTTATCGTAAACATGTTTATTTTTTATATAACATAAAAGTATAACTTGATAGTTCTAAAATGATATTTACAATTAACAATAGTACTTGTGATTTTTCAGGAATTTCACATTAAAAAATTTCGGGTTGAAAAAATAAAATTCAAGAATAATTATTATAGCTAATTAAAACTACGAATGTATTTATCTCGAAGAAATTTATTTGGATGGTTGAAAGTTGGTTTTTAACATATCTTTACGTAGAGTTTAATCAAACAAAAAATTAATTCACGTGGAATACATTTTTATTTAAACGATAAATTTTTTTGTTATAATCGTCAAAAGTGTTTGTACGACTCCTCGGTGACTAGAGTTTTCCATTTCAATACATACTGTAACAGGCTGCCATTTAACCCTTAACCTATTGAACCTATTCGTTATTTCGGTCAAACGACGCCTTGTTATCTACGTGCCGTAAGCACGTTAACCTACCTTATCCGGGAGTGCGCCTGCGCAGAGTTCCCTCGCCAAGCGGAGTTGGGTTCCCGAACTCGCCACTTGGCGGCGCTGTCGCGCTTGCTTAACAGCGCTCCGTCGGCCGCTGCTGGAAACTTAGTTTGCAAGTCGCTTCTCTCGATGCCTACGCGATCCGTGCTATTTTAACGGCTTATTCGAATCCGACGTAAACAATAACATGCACCCCGGACAAAGGAAAGACGAAACAATAACTCGGTTACGGATAACTGATGTTCACTTTATTAGATTAAACAGAATACACGGGAGGGATTTGCCGAGAGACTCACGCACGCGAATACGATTGACAACGTAGATGAGGGGAGAGAGAGAGAGAAAATCGCGATCGTCGCGGACTAAACGCTCGCACGCTCTATAACTTCGCCATGCACGCTGCGCGGGATCGCACGCCAATTACAATAAATATAATGTCGTGCACCTACCGCGGAGTTGTTGTGGATACGGTGGCCAACCGTATCCAGTTACGCTATATGCTGTTGCTGCCTGTGAGCCGGTTTCCCCGCTGTTACCGTGGAGCGACTCGCTGCTGTTGTTGTTGCTGAGGCGACTCCAACCACTGCTAGAACCCGCGCACGGTTACCAGTGTGCGCACAACACTCCACTCGCTCAACAGTCGCTAATCGTTTTTCTTCACCCTCTGATCTCGCTCGTAAAACAATAGTCACAATGTCCGCTCACAATAAACCACCTAAGTGCTACCGAACTGAAAGTCACAGTCGTACTGATTGTCGAACTCTCCCCTCCCGGTCATTGCCCCTACGCGCCCTCTCTCTCTCAAACCGATCGCGGCTGCTACGGTCAGCCATTCGTAACCTACGCGAGTCGAACGATTTTCGGTAATCGTTGCAGCCTCCTCCTAGCTTCGGACTACCGGTCCGAACTATTTCGCCGACTCGCGACCCTAAGGACAGGAGAGGGAAGGGGGGAAATTAACACACTCCATCCTTATAAATATTACTCTTTATTCGCCCTTCCCGGGCCACCACTCTCCTCCATCATTTGCCGGAGCCTCCTGGCGCCTTATGTCTCGGATAGCGCCAGTGCTCCGCCTTGTTCGGGCACTTCGATGTAGTGGTGATCTCGGGATGGCCGCAAATGTAGCAGCCCTTACGCTGCTGTCTGCTGGGGCCAGGCGCCGACCCTTGGCCCTGGTTGCCCGCTGGCGGAAGGGGCTGCGGGGCCGGGGTTCCCGGGGCGGCGGTGAAAGTCACGCCGCCCACCGTGGCGGAGGTGCGTCCCCCATGGGTGCGCACCACCACGGTAGGGTCGGAAACCACCGACCCGTCCACGCGAAACGTGAACTCCTGCCCGGCACCGGGGGCCCCCGAGACCCTCTTGACCTGGGTCTGTGTCGGGGGCTTGGCCGGAGTCTTGACCGCGGCCCTACTCGCTGGTGCCGTTGGTGGTAACACCGCCGGCGGGCCCGCGGCCTCTGGGGACTCCTGCCCCCGGTCAACGCGCAGCAGGGCCTCGCCATAGGCCCTCTGCCGCCGGACTACCGGAGCCCACTCCCCCAGCATCTCTCAGGCTCCTCGGAAGTCGATGAACTCCTCCAGGTGCACATGCACCTGGCGTTGGAGTTCCCCGATGAACTCCCAAGCATTCTCTACTTCCTGGAGGCCCAGTCTCACGTGCCTCCAGGAATTCTCGAGCCCTTGCTGCTGGGGGATCCGGGTGTGATTGCAGACCCACTGCCCCGGCCCACAGGCCTCCTTTGGCCTGAGGCACTGAGTCGAGCAGTCAGCCACCTCTGGCTTGCTCGGCTCTGGGGTCTGCACCCCCTGGTCCGTCGTGGACGTAGACCGACGGCCCTCTTCGGACGGACCGTCGGTCTGGGTGGACGTTTCCCGGGTTTCGGCCTTCCTGGGTTGCGGCCTCAATCCTTCCTGGAGGAAGTCGTCCACCCGCTGGCGAGAGCGGCCCTCTCGGGCAGCCACCTCGACTTGGGCCCGGACAAAATTGCGAACGTCGCCGATCGGCCGATCGGCGTCCGGACCCAGCCTAAGGTCGAGCAGCATCCGGGTGGCTGCCTCGAAGGCCTCTTTGCTGATCACCAGCTTCCTCTCCATCTGCAAAAGAGAAGAGGGGGGTTAAGGGATATCTCAGGTTCAGCCCTTAACCTAACCGTCGTTGCGTCACGCTTGACGCTACCCTTTTCGAGGACGTCCCGGTCCCCTGCGCTTCCCTCGCGAATATGGCCCATTTGCGGGGGTGGCTGGCAGGACTACCTTCCGCACGTGCTGGGTGGTTCTGCGGGGCCTGCCTCTTCCCCTTGCCGCATTGCCATTCAGGTCATCGCCACCTGATGCCAGGGGTTCGCTCGCAGGGTTCTTTCGCGGTTTACCACGGCCTCGCTTAGCCGGCGCCTCGATCGGCGTCTTTGAAGCCGCTCCGGACTCATCACACTCGTTCGCGGGGGCTGCAATCGCGGTGCGCTCGCATATCGGATCCCCGCTGGGATCCTCTACCTTCGCGGGTGGGTCGCCTGCGCCCTCCTCTTCCTCCAACGGTGTTGAGTCCCTTCCTTCCGGTTCCTCGTCGTCCTGGTCCGAGAATGGGCCGAAATAGGGCTTGAGATCCTTGGCATGGACCAGCTCGGGCAACTCTTCCTGCTGGTTACCGAGGCGGTAGGTATTAGTCCCACATACCTCCTCGATAACATATGGGCCAGCATACTTCGGCGCCAACTTCGCACACGCCCTGAGCTGCGGAAGACAAGATACGGATCCGCTTCCACACCCAGTCCCCAACCCTAAAGTCGGCCTGACGTCTCTTCCGGTTATAATAGACCGCCTGACGGTCCGCCTCCTCCCTGGACTTAGAGCCAGCGCGTTCCCATAAGTTAGGCAACTGGCGCATGTGCTCGCCCCATTCGGTCAGTTCTTGGCCCTCAGACGCTTCCCGGGTCAACTGATCCTGGGCTCTCCTAAAGGTCGAGGGGGGAGTGGGCTGTCGACCGAAAACGAGCATAGCCGGGCTATAGCCTGTCGCGCTATGAGTTGCCGAGTTCAACGCGAAGTTGAACTCTGGCAGGTGCTCATCCCAGCTCTTATGGTCCCGCTCCACGTACGACATGAGCATGGCCTTGAGGGTTTTGTTCACTCGCTCTGTAGGGTTTGCTTGTGGGTAGTAAACTGGGGTAAGGGCACGCCGGATGCCGTTCCTAAGCAAGTAGGCATCGACGTCCTGATTTTTGTATTTGGTCCCGTTGTCCGAAAGAAATATCTCGGGCGCGCCAAACTTGGTTACCACCCTCTCATGCAATTCCCGCACGATGGTCCTTCCGTTGGCCTTACGCACGGGTACACACTCAACCCACCGAGTAAACAGATCTAAGAAGACCAAGATGTATTCAAACCCTCTCGAGCTCTTCGGGAATGGGCCAGTAATATCACTGGCCACCACCTGCCAGGGTCGCGAGACCTCTCGTCGACCCATCAGTCCGCAAGGCGGCCTCTGTTCCGCCTTGCACTGTTGGCAAACCGGGCAACTCCTAACGTATTCTCTGACCTGCTCATACATTTTTGGCCAGAAATATAGGTGCCTAGCCCTGAAGAACGTCCGTTCTCTCCCTTGATGTCTTGCTGCTTGCGCATCGTGTACCTCTTCGAGCACTTGATGTCTTTTCTCGGCAGGAACCACTAGCTTCCAGGCATCTTCATTGTCGACGGACCCTTCGCTTTCCTCAGTCGGATTGTAGTGATACAGTCTTCCTCCAACTACCTTCCAGGTAGGCTGAGAATGTGGATCCTGGCATACTTCTCGGTATTTTTGTAGATACCAGGCATCGGCAGTTTCCGGCTAATAAGTCATGGCACCCACTTCTACCACCCCCTCCTCATAGGCCCTAGACAAAGCGTCTGGCACCACGTTGAGGTCTCCCTTTCGATACTCTATATCGAAGACATGTCCCTGCAGTGCTAACGCCCAACGCGCTAGCCTTCCTGTAGGATTCCTGATACCGTGGAGCCACCTAAGGCAACTATGATCGGTGATGACTTTGAAGTGGTGCCCTTCAACATAAGGCCGGAACTTCCCGATAGCCCACACTACAGCCAGGCACTCTCGTTCGGAGACTGTATAGTTTCTTTCCGCACTGTTTAGGGAGCGACTGGCGTACTCGATTACGCGCTCCTGTCCATTGATTTCTTGCGTCAATACCGCGCCTATTCCGCTATCGCTCGCGTCCGTTTGTAATACAAACTGTGCGCTGGGATCTGGCGACTGCAAGATTGGTGCCGAGACCATTGCGTCTCGTAACCTTTCGAAAGCCTGCTCCTGTTCCTTCTGCTAAGCAAACGGGATGCTCTTCTTCGTCAGGCGGTTTATCGGCTCAGCGATTGTCGCGAAGTTGGGTATAAAGCGACGATACCACGACATCATCCCCATAAATCGCTTCACCTGCTTGATGGTCCGTGATGCTGGGTACTCCATAATAGGCTTGATCTTCTCCGGATCTGGCCTTACCCCTTCACGGTTCACAAGGACCCCTAGATACTTAACTTCCGATTTACAGAAGTGGCTCTTGGTCTTATTTACAGTGAGGCCCGCACCTAGAATTCGTTGTAAAACCAATTCCAGGTGTCGCTTATGCTCCTCAAAGGACGGCGAGATTATGATCACGTCGTCGAGGTAAGCAAAAGCGAAAGGATCTAAATCCGGGCCAATCACTTTATCCATCAACCTCTGGAAGGTCGCGCCTGCGTAGGACAATCCGAAGGGCATTCTCTTGAAGTGAAAATGCCCCAGGCCGGGGACTGTGAACGCCGTAATGGGGCGCGACTCCATTTTAAGAGGAATCTGGTGGTACGCGCTACTCAAGTCCAGTGTCGAGATGAACTTATCATCCCTGATCCTTCGCAGGATGTCGCTCATAAAGGGCAATGGATAGGCGTCCGGCTTGGTTACCGCGTTTACCTTCTGGTAATTTACGCAGAACCGATATTTGCCATCTGCCTTCTTCACCATTACCACTGGACTTGACCACCCGCTGGTTGCTGGTTCAATGACGTCATTGTCCAGCATGGCCTTGACCAGCGCGTGCATCTCGTCTCGGACCCTGTCGGAGACCGGATAGTATTTCTGTTTACAGGGTCGAGCGTCTCCGATGTCTATCTCATGCTCGACCCCCACAGCACAGCCTAAACTCTCGCCTGCGTCTGGAATTAATCCGTCGACGAGGCTAGCCACTTCTTGACGCTGTGCTTCCGTGGCTTCTATCAGGCCTACGGGTGCGAGGCACGACGTACCAGTGACGCTTGCCATCTCTAACGGTACCGCCACTTTGGCTTTCGCCAAGTATAGCTGGTCCGTGTCAGGGTTCAGGTTGGCGCTGAATTCCCTCACGAAATTCGCGCCCACATAGCAGTCATCAGACAACAGTGGCGTTATAGCGACCCTTACGTCCTTCGTGATTCCCCCTACCGTGAAGGGGAAAATCACATGACCCAAGATGGGGCAAGGGCGACCGTCGGCGAGTTTTGCCCCTCCCGCACGTGTCACATCTAGGCCCAGCCCCATGTCCGATGCCAACCTCAGCCCGAGTTGACCCATTACCGTAGATGAGGCCCCGGTATCATATAGTGCCCTTAACTTGTAGGCACCTATGTCCACCTGAAGCCACCATCTGGTCTTATCCTCGGGTTTATACCTACAGGGAGCTTTTTCCGTCCCTCTCTCCTCTGTGGACCGGAGGCTTTCACGGCTCTTCTTGCCAAGGGCAGCCGCTACTCGCATCGACGTGCTCTCACCCGTGGGCTTCTGGGTCACAGGCGTATCCTCAGGAGCGTCGGGTGGTCTCCTGGAGCTTTTGGGTCCGACGGTCTCCTCTCCGACCCATTCGTACCCGTGCTCCACCACTTGAATCTGACCTCCATACGTCTCGTAGGATCCAATGTCCCTTTCGAGACCTGCCTGAACCGTGGGGTCGCTGACGGGTCTCTGCCACGTTCTAGCGACCCGCGACGAGAGGTCACCTCTATTGGGGACGCGGAGGGGACCTCCGTCCTCCGTTTCCCTTGTTGCAATCTGGGCAGTACCTCCTGGTGAAGCCCAGCTTGCCGCAAGACGAACACTTGATCGGTTGGGAGAAGTCTACTTTTCTCCTCTGGCCCTCTCGTCGCTGGCCAGGAGACCCAGGGGGGGTTTTATTCCTCCCCCTATTTTGCGGCCGACCCCTTGGCCGCTTGGGAGAGTTAGCCTTCCTCTCCTTGAAGTACCGGTCTATCTCGCGTCGCAGGGTCGCTACCTGTGACGACAAGTCTTCGAAACGGTCAGTTGCCTGCGCCGCAGAGATTGAAGACCGGTCCTCGGGTTTCCTGGCCTGGCTCCTTACCGGTGACTCGGGTTGCAGCTGCTCTGTACCCCGAGGTTTGCTGGACATGGCCGCCGTTCGGGGCCCTGCCCAGGGTGGTGGTGCCTTCGCTGACACACCCATGTGCTCGGGGTACAACGTGGACGTAGGCTCCAGCCTGGTCCTCGGGCGCTCGTCGTCCCGCAAAGTGGTCTCGATCTCTGTTGCCCTGGCATGGAATTCGTCCACATTGGAAAACGTGTTCCTCCGCAGCTGCATTCGGATGGCGGGCAGGAGATTTGCGTATAACAAATCTAATTGTCGCTGCTCCGGTAACGGCGGGCGTAGCTGGGCCAGCATGAAGAGGAGGTGGTAGGCATACTCCCGTACCAACTCTCCTTTCTCCTGGTACCGAGCTTAAGTCTCTTGCAGCAATCTTTGTTGCTGCAACTCAGTCGACCCAAACCAACGTCGAGCGCCAGCTACGAAGTCGGCGTAACTCCTCCACTTAAACTTGTTGAGCTCGTACCAGGTCCTCGCAACACCTTCGAGGAGCTCTGATACCGAGCACAAGATTTCACTGTCGGTTAGCCCGGAGCCCGCGCGTAGATCCTCCAGTCTTGACAAGAAGGTGTCCACGCACTCTGAAGCCGTACCTGAGTATCGCAGCTTCCACCCTCGGACTATCCTACCCGCATCCCGAGTCGCGTAGTACCCTGACGCCGCATTGGTGTCATACCAGGCGGATCCTTTCGGGATCGCCTGCTCTTCGCCCATGTCGGCGTCACTTGGTACTCTTCGTGGCGGTTGCTCCGTCCGTAAAGGCGCCTGCCTTTGAGAAGCCTCCCGAGGTTCGCCAGGGGTCGGTCTCTGGGGTTCTGGGGTACTTCCAGGTACCCCCGGATCGTAGTGGCACGTATACGTTGACTGGAAGTCCATGGTTCTCCTGGGCCGCTCCGGTATGCCAGTTCGTCGATTTGTGGGGTCCCTGTTCCTCAGTTGCTGGACTTCCACCTGCTGGGCGGTCACCTGGTCGCTCCGCCGCGCGCATACCTGATCGTGCCTTTCCAGCATCTCTAATATGCGGTTGATCCCGACACGGTTGCGCTCGATTTCTTCCTTTAATCGCTCGGTCACGCACCGCTCCTCCTCTTCTTCTTAAGGTTGTAGCTCCGCGTTCTCGAAACGACGAGCTCTTCGCCGATCTGGCGATCCGGTGGAACCCTTATGTTCACTACTGACCCCCTCCGAGGGCCCCTTGACCTCGCCTGTTTCCCCTTCCTCTACGGGCTCTCGCTCCCCCATCTCGCTCCGACTATACTCTTCGAGGTTGTCGAAGACCGCGAGAGTCCGCGTCAGGTTCGCCTCCACTACCTTATCTCTATACAGCAGCATGAGCGGGTGGGCGACGAGATCCTCGGCGTCAGCTGCTTCTAGCTCCTGTCGCCTGGTCTCCAGCCACCTCTCTCGGCTCCTTCGCCTGCGTTGTGTCGCCTCTCTATCCAACGCTGCTCCTTGGAAATCCAGGTCGATGTACTCGCCTAACAACCAATATGCTAGCCGAACTGCCTGCATCAGCTTGGGGCCGTCTGTACGCAACTCCAGTTGCGTCAGGTATCTATCCAGCTGTGTCGAAGGCAGTTCCGATGCCCATCGGGTTATCGCATCGGCGGTATCCTCCATATCGCTAGGGCGTAGGTGACGGTTGAGGTTAATTTGCCTACTCGACCACTACCGCCTCCTATCGCCCAAGGCGCTAGCGGGGTGTTGCAATTTATATCAGCAACTACCCTAATACGTCTTCGATTTCAAGGCAACAATCCACGAGGCTCGTGGGTGTGTGCAGATGCCGCGTACCCTAAGGAAGTAAGAACTTCCACTCGCAACTACCTGCCTATAGGTGGAGACTAACTGTTTGCTAGCTCCACCGGGTTAGTAAAACTAACCCTACACACACCCGAATTGCGTGCTCTGCAGATATTGTCGCTCAGTGACTAACCTCTACCTAAATGCTTTAAAGTGTGGATAACCACTCGAAAAAAGCGAAAAAGTAAACAAAAACACAATTTGTCACCTCTTTTATTCACGTTAGAGCGACTCCGGACGTATCTTCGACCCCTGGAGTTAGTGTGCTCTCGGCTTACAAAAGCAGGTGTTATTGGGTCGGAGAGGCGTCTTTTCCCCACTGCAGAGCACGTGCCGAACGAGCCACGTGTTATTTTACCCGCTCGCACCTTAATACGCACGCGCGCAAACGTCTCTCTCTCCCGTGCGTCGCTCTCTCTTTTTGTGCAAATTGACTCCCCTTGTGTGAGTCCTAATATTTGTTGGGCGCCATGTAACAGGCTGCCATTTAACCGTTAACCTATGTAACCTATTCGTTATTTCGGTCAAACGACGCCTTGTTATCTACATGCCGTAAGCACGTTAACCTACCTTATCCGGGAGTGCGCCTGCGCAGAGTTCCCTCGCCAAGCGGAGTTGGGTTCCCGAACTCGCCACTTGGCGGCGCTGTCGCGCTTGCTTAGCAGCGCTCCATCGGCCGCTGCTGGAAACTTAGTTTGCAAGTCGCTTCTCTCGATGCCTACGCGATCCGTGCTATCTTACCGGCTTATTCGAATCTGACGTAAACAATAACATGCACCCCGGACAAAGGAAAAACGAAACAATAACTCGGTTACGGATAACTGACGTTCACTTTATTAGATTAAACAGAATACACGGGAGGGATTTGCCGAGAGACTCACGCACGCGAATACGATTGACAACGTAGACGAGGGGAGAGAGAGAGAAAATCGCGATCGTCGCGGACTAAACGCTCGCACGCTCTATAACTTCGCCGCGCACGCTGCACGGGATCGCACGCCAATTACAATAAATATAATGTCGAGCACCTACCGCGGAGTTGTTGTGGATACGGTGGCCAACCGTATCCAGTTACGCTATATGCTGTTGCTGCCTGTGAGCCGGTTTCCCCGCTGTTGCCGTGGAGCGACTCGCTGCTGTTGTTGTTGCTGAGGCGACTCCAACCGCTGCTAGAACCCGCGCACGGTTACCAGTGTGCGCACAACACTCCACTCGCTCAACAGTCGCTAATCGTTTTTCTTCACCCTCTGATCTCGCTCGCAAAACAATAGTCACAATGTCCGCTCACAATAAACCACCTAAGTGCTACCGAACTGAAAGTCACAGTCGTACTGATTGTCGAACTCTCCCCTCCCGGTCATTGCCCCTACGCGCCCTCTCTCTCTCAAACCGATCACGGCTGCTACGCTCAGCCGCTTCGTAACCTACGCGAGTCGAACGATTTTCGGTAATCGTTGCAATACTTATAAATTCCTTCAAAAAGTCGATCAGATTAAAAAATAATAAATTATAATCTATAAAATACGGTTTTTACCAATAAATTTTACGAGTAGATTTTATTCTTCTAGAAAATTAATCATTACATATAAAACACGTCAGTACTTTTATAATATATTGTAACGGTGGGTAAATGCCCTGGAAAATCGCAGCAAATACCCTCGTTAGCACTAAAGAGTACTCCAACGGTGCAGGGCTAACCACCGCCCTGATCATATTGAAACAGAGAAACAAGAATTTGACACTTTGATAACTAATTCTTCACTAACTTATCAATAAATAAAAATATAATTTTTTTAAACATTTAAAATTGCATTGTTAGATAGCGAATCGATCGTACATTTCTGTAAAATTAATGATTATGATTGTTACTAATTTGCTGATTTTTAAATCGTTAAAAAGAAATTTGCAAAACCGTTTTTTAATTATTATTCAAAATTTGATCGCTACCTTAATCATTTTTAACTTGAATAACGTTCCGCTAATTACAAGCGATTTTTTCATGTAAAAATTTCCCGTAAATTTATTGTAAAAATGTCGTAATTTAATTATTGAATTGTATAACTTATAACTCTAAAAGGCAATTTTTCCTCGAGAAGCGATTTATGTTAAAAAATTCGTTATTTCATATTTAATTTTTTAAATCATAAAATTGCAATTTCGATCGAGCCATTTTGCGACAAAACCGGTGCAAAGTTTGTATCAATTTCAAAAATAGCGTTGTAGGGGCTACGAAGCGTAGAAAGGAGCCCATTTCGCAAGTATAAATTCGCTCGTCGCTGCGGCAAGAGGATTCACTATCCTACCTTGTTTAGCAGCGCGAGCACTGTTATAGAAATAAAGCCTCAGCAGTTTCCTGAGATAAATTTCTTTATTCAGTGGTTAGCCTGCTAATTCCTCTCCTTTCGATATCCAAGTGCTCAACTCATAAGACTATCTCTCTTATTAGAAAAAAGTAATCTTAGATATCTTCCTACCTCAAATACAATAATTGTTGAGAAATTAAGTTGAGTATTGGTTGCGGTGCTGTCGGGCCTCTCCCCGATAGATGCGATCACGCTCAATTGCATTTCAAGACAATTCATCGAGTTAGAAAACTTTGGGTTTACTACTCGAAAGATTTTTATATATCATTTAGAATACACGCGTGTCAACTTCTTGCTACTCTCGGAGACGCGATTACGAATTTAATAGAAAGAGTCCGAACTATTGTTTTGATAACGTGGGATAAATTCAAACGTTACAACAACTAGGATAAATCATCTGAAATTAAGGCGAATACACGTACTATCATACATGTTGAACGGAGCGGCGGTTTGCTCTGCATCGTGGGAGTTTGTTCTTAAATAAATTTTCCATTTTTCAGATAACCTCCCTCGTTACAAGCTATACAACATTTTTTGTTATCTTGATAAATTGCCTAAGAGTAAAGTCAAAATTATCAACACATGTGTCTACTGAAAACAAGATATTTTTTTCTAAAAGTTTTTTCATCCTTACTCAGGCGGTCTCATCTCATCACTGTAACATATTTCTAATTGTAAGGCTAATCGTAAAAACATAATTGTTTAACCTTACCCTTACCCGAGCGATTGGATAGCATACAAAAAATGAAACTAACCTGTATATAACCTTGAGGTCTCAACCCAACTGTTACCTTATTTGAACGTAGGATTTTCCGCTCTTACCGAATACGAAATAAAACAGAGAGGCTTTCATTTAAAAAAACAAAGTTGACCGTTAAATACCCTTGAAAATGATTCTCAAGATCAAAGGCAAGATAATCAAAGTATGTTCTCTTCGAAGCCAAGCAACTACTATCTGAAAAATAAATTGCAAAAGTTCACTCAGACGGTGTAATTCAGGTTCATCTTTTAAAATGACCCATCTTGTATATACATTGACTGATGAAGGCTTATTGAAATGTATAAAATCGAAATAAAGAAGTAAGTAAAAATAAAACGAAATCAAATTGTATTCATATAAAAATAAATTGAAATAACATAATTATATAAACCAAGATCCTATCGAAATGTAACTTACAAATAGGATGGATTATACTAAGCCGTACGAATAGTTAGATGTAAGAAAGTTACAAAACTGTATACCGACCGCAATTTTGCGAACTCAAATAAAATTTGAACGAAATACGATATGTGCCAATGGCGATACAAACTAGATAGAAGGTAGCTTCCAAGAACTGATTTCTGTCCTTATCAGCGATGCGTTTGGTCATAGGGGTAGATATTAAAAGAGAGATGAAATGTATTCATAGATCAAGTGGGGTATAAATAAGAAATAAAATATTGTGGAATTCGGAAGAATGAAAGGGCGCATCCGACATCCGAATAATTATTCAGACCAATGATAAAATTTATTCACGATAAGAAGGGAAACAGAAAGATTGTTAGAGAAGACAAGCCGACTCTCGTCCATTTTGCGAGGGTTCGTAAAGTAGTGTGCACGTTTTCTTTTTTGCCGTTGAAATTATTGAGCCGCTGACCAATCGATCCCGTCATTTTTTGCCGAGTGGATCCAGTAAATTTATAGAGGTAAGGAACCTCGGATAAATTTTTCCGTGATAATTGGAGTATACATTGTACGCTCGCTACAATTTCACGTACGAGTAGGGAATCGAAACGCATAGATCCGTCACCGAAACTCGCTAATCAAGACTGATAACTTCATGTTAACCTTTCGCTATTTTCATGAGAAAACTGACGGTCTACCCAAAAGTGAAATAAAGTGAAGAAGACTCAATTGGATCATTTCTTTGACTCAATACGTTTACCTTTTCTGTGCCATACTGTTATTTATTTTCAATCACGTACGGAAAAATCAGACTTGGTCGATGATCTGAGTATCCGTGAGAGTTAACGGCTTTTCGCAATTTTCTACGTGGATCCAGGATTTCCGACAAAAACCGATTCACTAAAATTATAAATTCAAACGCTGATAGTTAATTAAATATTTCGGTTTGATTTTGCACTATTTTATGACGGGAAAACCTGCCCGTTGGAAATACAAACTCCAACATCTGTTGCACCTAATTAGTGTTGTGCGAGGCTGTATTACGCGAGATGTGACAAGATTTTACTGGCGGGTATATTAGTTTCATTTTTTCACTCAATATTCTTCTCGACTTGCTTACAGAGAAATCCGTGGGTAGGGAAAACAAAATATCAAAAAATAGGTACTTTTACTTTTCATGCTTAACCCTTTCATTCACGCTATTCGACTGCTCATAAAAATTTCTTGCTAACATACTGTTTCTATGTTTTTGGGGCGCTGATTACGAATCTGAAATCAGATTTTGAAAATTTAAAATGGCGGATTTAATATGGCGGACTAAAAATTTTAAATTCTGTCAAATTTGAGCAAATAGATGTATATATGGGTTTTTGAGATCGCTGATTACGAATATGAAATCGAATTTTCAAAATTAAAAATGGCTGATTCAATATGGCAGACTAAAAATGTTATATTCTATTGTATATGATGATTGTTTCCAAATGAAAAGAAAAATCCACGGCGAAACACCCTCCTCTTTTGATACTCGGGCTTGGGACCGGCTATGGCAGAGTTTTGTTTCTGTTTTTTTTGTTCCTCTTTTTATTTTTTGATCTTGATACATCAGTTTTTTCTTCTTTTATTGAAATTTGCAAGTATAATTAAGTTATTCCAAATATCGTACATCTTGATCAATTTTTATTAGTTTTATTTTTTTTTTCCTGTGGTAAATCTCATAGCAATTATTTTTTTTTTATACATAGTGGAACCTTACAAACAGAACATTGAAAGGAAGTCCTCACTCGTTTTTGTGTAGAGCTGTAGCAATCGCAATTTTTTTGAGGTTCTATTCTAATTGGAATGTGCGGTACGTGAGAAAATTTTGTTTCTTCAAGAACTTTTGGTTTTTGATGACTAGGTTTATGTATCCTTGATTTCTTACCTCTTTTGCCAGAAACTGAAATGCCCGTCAGTTCTGAAACTATACGCAATCTAAAATCCTTCAAAGTTATCTTTGCATCAGGGTTTTTTTGTTTATAGATAACAAATGAATTGATTACAGTCACATCAAAAAAGTGCCAAAATATACGATGCCACTATTTTTCAGATTTACGACTGATCTCAATTGGTCTGCTTTGTCTATACAATTCATGTAAGAATTGTAATCCCGGATAAGTTCGGGACAGTTCAGCTAAAGGATAGTACCATCTTTCTGGTGTCTGCCTACAGTAGTAACAGTGCTAGGATCATGAAAATTGGACAAAAACTGTATAGCTTTATTGTCTTTCCATTTTACCCAAGTAATACTCATATACAAGGTTCGGAACTCAAAATCTCCTCTTTCCATACCCTTGTTAGAAATTTGATTTTTAGGTAAACCTTTGCTCCTCCTCACAGTTCCACAAGCTAGAATATCTTTATTTTTCAAATCAATCATCAAAGCAATACTTGAAAAATAATTATCGAAATAAATTTGATAATTCTTGAAAGCTATTTTATTTGTCAAATCCTTCACAACCCTCTCGCCTTATTGGGTCTCTACTGCACCATCAATTTTCCCTGTGTAAACTTGAAACTCACATAAAAAACCATGTATATCAGCTCTGGCCCAAACTTTGAAACCCCTTTTTATGGGTTTAGCTGTATTGTACTGTTTCAGACTACTTTTTCCTTTGAACTTTATCATGCTCTCATCAACGCTTTGCTTTTCAGAAGGTTGGTAACATCCCAGATAGTTCTCTGAGAGAGTTTCAAGTAAGGATCTTACTTTATAAAGCTTGTCGTAAGTAGGTTCACCTCTAGTTGGCATTATTGAGTTATCATACAAATGCAAGTTGGAAAGTAGAGAGAAAAATCTGTTAAGAGGCATAATAGAACTCACATATGTATTGTGTAACTGAACATTCGAAGACCAATAATCTCGAATAGAGGGTAATCTGTTAACTCCCATCATAATATTTATACCTAATAACTTCAAAAGGTTCTCTTTATTTGTTTCTTGAAAAGGTCTGTGTGATTGTTGACCATATAAATTGGTTTGCCTCACTATTTCCTTAACCAAGTTTTCGAAAAATAAGCAGAGGAAAATCTGTAAAGGCGAGCGAATATTTGTAGATATTTTAGGATCATACACTTCAGAAAAAACCTTCTTATCAAATTGTCTAACTTTTTTTCCCCAAATTCCATCTAAATTAGCTAATCTTGTAGCTGACGAAGTTTCATCACCACTTTCATGTTGAACATTCATATGAGGTAACTTCGGTACACTGGAATAATCTGTTTGGTCAACTGCGGTGTCATGAACTTCTTGTGTTTCAATATCACTATTATCTTCATCATGACCTTCATATTCATCGTCTTTACTTTCATTACCACTTGGGATTTCAGAAAAATCCATAATGACGTGATGTTTTGTATACAATAAAGTATCAATAATTTCCTATATTTCAACTATCCTATGGAGGACTACCAAACAGATACACATGATTTCTCGCAAGCACTCAATGGGATGGCTTACTAATTATCCTGAAAAGTACTATCAGTAGAGCCAATACCAAGCACGCAAACGATAGATGGATGGATTGTTCAGCTATCCAATGAAGGAATACTGAACAGACACCCAAGATTTCTCGCAAGCACTCGATAAGGTGGCTCACTAATTATCCTGAAAAGGACTATCAGCACGACAACGACGGAATGATACAGTGTCTGTGTATTTATTTCATTATATATGTACAAGTAGATTGATCATCAAATTGATAAAGTAAATAAAGTTGATATTAATCATTATTTATTTGAGATCCGAAATAAATATTTTAAATTTCATACTAACAGCGCAAATAATTGTGTAACGGTGTAGGCTAGTCATGGCCTACACCGTGCGTCCCTTCTCTCTCTCTCCGACATTGGTAAGGGCTCATGGCAGGCATCTGGCGCATGTATTTTTTTCGTGCCTGATGTCAGCCTTTTGTTTCAGCATCGGTTTCTTTCTTCCACAAGAAAGAAAGAGAGAGTTGCAGCAGTACTAGTGGGCAGGAGCGCGCGACAATTTGTGCTCTCATCAGTCACCGAGAGAGAGAGAGAGAGAGAGAGAGAGAGAGAGAGAGAGAGAGAGAGAGAGAGAGAGAGAGAGAGAGAGAGAGAGAGAGTGCAGCTATAGTGCGGCTAGGCGCGCGACACTGGCCACGCTTGGCGGTGCCGCGTGCCGCCGATTAGGTAAGTGAGTGGGGAGGGCGTGAGAAGCAGTCTCTCACGCACTATTGCGTCGTTTTCTCGCGAGCATTAAGGAAGTGACCCCGCGAGCGAGAGCATACCAGCTTGACGCACCGCCACAGTATTTTCGAGAACGGCCTTTGTCCATCAGTCACGCCATATCTCAGGGAGTCACCAGCCGGCAGAAAAGAAAATCAACGTGCCAGCTCAGCGGACTTCGCCAATTACACAGGTCATCCTCTCTCCTCTCGTTTCTCTTTCTTAATCGGTCTAACCCTTTTGGCTATTCGCGACTTGTGCGTCGTACCAGGTTCTCACGGGCCAGCACGGCTTAGTTAGCGGTTAAGTTTTTCTTTTATTATAGTGTATAATATCGGTAATGAGATGGCAAGGCGCTCATGTGCTGGCTATCTCATTTAGATGATAAGAAGTAATTGTGTATTAGATTAAGGTTTGATAAATGGTTTGATCGTCATCGCTCGAGGTAGCGATTTTGTAATAAATATATTTCGTTCGTAAAAGGTTAGAGTGTTTATTGTGATCGTCTTTCCTCTTCTACTTTGCTAGGAGTGATATACCGCCTCCCTTACCTCTTTCTTAAATAACTAGATAATAGCGGGAAAGGATTGCCGGCCAAGGACGGCCGACGCTATTACAGTTGTAAAATCACCATATACTAGATTTCCGCGCACGTCGGCATAGAAGGAAACTATTTGGTAGATAAATTCGCTAAAGAAGCCACTTAACAAAGTCCTAGTCTACAACAAATACCATACGCTGACTATAAGTACTTTTTCAACAAATTAGCCAACAATGAAACAGATAAAATGATAAAAAGATAAAAATTTATTAAAGGGCAAAAATTCTCGTAAGATCATTATCATATCGATAATATCATTCAAACCATAGTCAGCTATGATCAAGTTTTGGTTTAACTATACTTTTTTTTAAAGTATAATTTTTTTTGAGCTAAGATTTTTTGAACGAGGAATTTTTCGAACTATGATTTTTTGAGTGAATTTCTATTTTCTGTTTGATGATGATATTTGTTGTATATTATTGTTAATTTATTGTTGATATTATTTTTTAATTTTATGATATTCTATCTTATGAATTATTGGGTTATTAAGTTATTCGGGTTATTAGTTATTGGAGTTATTAGAGTTATTGGGTTATTTGGATTATTGAGTTCTTAAGTTATTTCTCGTGAAAGTAGATCAAACACGATTACTCTATCAAAAAATGCTATTAAATAGCAGCCACAGTATTTTCTAGCATGAGACCTTGATATTACCTTGGAAGGGTTATAAAAAAATTTTGGAAATATCGTTTTGGACGTAAAATTTTCAGCTTTTTCTGAATACAGTGTCAAAAATAGAGGTTCCTATTTGAAAAAACAAAGTTGACTTTGAAATGACCTTGAAACTTGAGTTGAAAGTCAAGTCTGAGGTCACGAATGGTTGATCCCCTCTAAACTTTACAACTTTTATTTGTGCAATTTTTTGCTATCATGCAAAATCAGGAAAATATTTGGACCGATACATTAAAATAGTCCACTCTGTATAAATCGGAAAGTGTGCCGAACCCCAGGTGTACTTCACTAGTTTAAAATTCATTTTATGAGCTATGCTAGAACTAGAAAATATTAAGTCAAGATTTGACGAAAAATTACCTTGATTAGAAATAGTCGTATTCATATTATGAAAAAATAGATGTATTTTATTTAAGCTTTTGAGAAGTGTATCAATATTAGTTTCGTTATTTTGACAATTTCAATTCTGATGGTGTGAGTTAAAGTAATCCAGAAAGATGACAGGATTACTTCCTTCGGTGCAATTAAAGATTTCGACCCACTGAGCGGCAGTGAATATATAACCTAGGGGGTTGGGGGCAAGTTCGACCGATAGATCGGGACTGTTGATGTTGATTGGAGATGTTTGCTACGTAGAAAAATGAGAATTTCTCCACCTGGAGAATAAATGCGATCTTTCGGAAAGGCTTTGAAACTTGCGAAGTAGAAGTTTTTTTTTGTCAATGAGCGAAGAATCAACGCAGGCAAATACGTCAAGGTCAGGTGAATCTTTGATGAAGTTTTCTTGTTTGTTTACAATGCTTCTGGGATTCCGGAAGAGAAGTCTTAGAGCTTTCACATCTGTAGTAGGACTGTCAGCACTGTGTGTTAATTGAGAATGTGTATTATTGTGATGATTTTTGTTCGACATTTTGAAAGAATTGAGATGAGTGGCTTTCTGATTGTGAATTGGATAGAGATTCCTGGTCATTAAGGCATATTTTGCAAAGTTTCCTTTTCAAACGTGTCAAACGTCCCTTGAAATTCTTGCTTTTTAGATATGTGCATACCTTGTCAATAGTATTGATAGTGCCATTAATATTGATCGTGATCGATGAAACTATTGCATGGGCGTTGCTCTGATCATAAGTTTTGTTTGCACTGTTTTAAACGTTTTTTTATCGATGGAGGTAGTAATAAGATTCTGATTGAGCACCTCGAGAACAAGGGAGAGAGGTTTCTTGATTGCGAGAGAGTTGTAGGTAGTATCAATCGAGAAAGCTTTGAGTTTCTTCTTTCGAGGGCGTTTCAGAGATCTGGCAGGTTCTTTAGAAAGAGCAAAAGGGGTTTTATTATTGAGCAGTGCCTGATCCTGTTCAATCATATGTTAAGAGTAATTTGATGAGTTAGTAGTCGAAAGAGCTGATTTTTTCTGTAGAAAAAGTAGTTCGTCAAGAACAGCGGAAATTTGAGTTTGAATGTTGAAAATGTTGCTTGTCGATTTCGTAACAGGCGTAATCGACTAACTTAGGCATAGTTTAACGATGTGATTGATTTGTTTGCAAACAAAATAGCTTACTGTATCTGTATTGAAGTAAATCCAGTATGTACGTAGTATTGTTATAGTTTAGTTGAATAGATTCGGGGAGCAGTTTAACGTCCTCTTCTTTGATATATACTTATCTTATAAATGACAACATATAAGATCTGCCAGGTTTGTTTAATCCCGTTCTAATGTAGCTAATGCCAGAGACTAGATTTATTCCTTTGTTTTTCAAACTTTGAACGGGAAGATAGTGCGGTATGATGTGGCATACATTTGAAATAACTACTCTTTTGTTTTTTTCAATGAGAGATCTAATTTAAAATTTGGTATCTTTTACTGTGACTTCTTTGTTAGTTAGATTTTCTACAATATTTGCATCACTAAGAAACACACTCACTCTGTTGCGGGATATCTTGGATATAAACTTGACGGTGTTTTGATCGGTGAGAGTTTCAAGGCCGTCGATGTAATCGTCTATTGTCACGCCTTCTATAGAATCAGTGTCGATAGTATATTTTTTTGAGGTATAGAAGACTGAGCAGTAACATTGGCATAACTGAAGAGAATCAGAGTTGAAATACTGTTGATTTGACCTGCGTTCTTGCCGTCGTTATCTGACACCATTCCAGGGATTTGATTTTGCATATAAAACTGCAACCGAAGTTTCAGTGCACAAACACTGGCACACCAGGGAATTGAGTTACACTGTTGAACTATAGCTTAGATGAACAATTAACATAGTGACTATTCAAAGATACCGAGAGAAATGAAAATGTACAAAGATTGTGAGAGCGCGTATAAACACGTCTGTTTGCTTCGAGGTCTCGGACGCAAATCCACCATCGACTGATATATGTTGCGAAGAGAAAGAAAACAAATTCCGTTGAAGAGTAGTAGATAATTTCACTGTATCGATAAAAATTAGTTGGCAAGCGTAAAAAAAATCTCGACAGAAACATCGACAGAGACATTAAACCGAATACTTGATTACTGAATACATAATGAAGTCATGTTCTCCACAAACAGATAAAATAAAAAAAAAATTTTTTTTTACAGAATTGGGATCCTTTACAAGAAATAGATCAAGAGTTGTATAGAACGAAGGGTTTCTGATCCGACAATAGTAGTTCGGCTCAAGGAAGATGTTAAAAAGAGTATTTCGATCAACCAATATTCGCAAAGTATTTGTTTTTTCTAGAGTGGTAGAGGAAAGGTTAGCATTAAGTGATAATAAGATGATAAAACGGCAGGTAAGCAAAAATACAGTAAAAGAAATGAAAAGAAGAAAATGCAGATAGGTGACGTTATGCAACAACAAATAATAGCTTAAATTGTTCACGTTTAATTTCTGCAATAATAAATTCAAGAGTGTTATCAAATTCTGGTTCGGAGATAACTAAGAATATAACTGTGTAAAAATTATGCATATAGATGGCTACACCTTCGCCTTGCTTTCTCGGTCGAGACAAAGAAAGTTAAAATAGGTATTAGTAAATGATTATCTGCAACTCTTTTTGTCAATAATGTTTTAGTAACAACAATAACATTGAAATAATCCTCATCCAACTGTGCTCGCACTAAGATAGATACCACTAATAAGGTACTACTGATACTGGGGTGATTATCCCGACTAACGATACGAACCGATCTCTAAAATGGTTGAAAAAGCAGCCGAAATGGCGAAATCAGCTGACGAAGGCCATTTTTCACTACTCAAAAATTATTCCGATTGAGAACAAAAAAAATCAATGATGTGTTCGATTATAAAAATGTGACTAGTACGCACAGTTGTTTCCTTAATAATCTACTTAATGCTAGTAGTGTTCCAACATTATTTGTGAGCGCACAGATTATAATTTGATTTAATCAGTCCAACCGTATAGAAAATCACTCTAGGTTACTAGTATTGTCAAAATATCTGCAGAAATGCATCACAAATTTCAATGAGCGACAAGAAGGATCTTCGATCTGCAACAATTCACTCAACGTGGATGACAAACAGACTTACAAGGAAATACCCCCAATCTAACTTTATCGATTTTAATGTTTTAGTACTCGGCAAAATAAGAGACACATATTTCTCTGTTTGTGCAGACATCTACTTTGAAGAGTAGAAAACCTTCTCTACTATATTTTACCTTTAAAATCGTTTTCTTATTATATCTCTGTATATAATTAATATTTTTAATAAAATCAAATGGAAAAGATATAAGGCGTATTTATGACCAAGGGGATTGCAAATTTTATTTTATATTTTTTTTAAACTAGATTTTTATTTATATGTCAGGATTTCATCATTATTATTATTTTATATAAAATTCGTCATTCGAAAGAGCAATTTCTTTCCAACTATGAAAGAACAAATCATTATTATTATAGTTAATTAAACTATTACAAATTATAAACGTTAAAATATACATACTTATATATATATACGTATATATATATATACTTATCGTAAATTAACGCTAAAAGAGATATTTACCAATTTTATCATGTTTATGGGCTGTTGAAGAAATCTATCTTATTGATATGCTAGTATATCGAGCAAATAGGCTAATTATATTTATAATTATGCTTATAAGCCATAAGACTTGTAAGCAAGAATTTACTCAACTTATTATTGATGAAAGTTCAAAGATAATAACTTATATAATTACATAAAATCTTTTAATTTTCTTTATATTTAGATTGTAATAGCGTTAGCCGTCGATGCCGACAATATTTATACTATTACCAATTGTTTAAAGGGGAAGGCAAGGGAGGCAGTGTATCACTCTCAGCAAAGCAGAGAAGGAAATGTGAACACTATAACCTTTACGCAATTCCAAATAACTCACTTTATTATAAAGTGCCGGCGAAAATCACACATATATAAATAACTTAACCTAATTGACAATATATTATTAAATAAGATGACCGGCACGTGAGCACCTTGCCATCTTAGTTACCGACTTAATTAGCAAAAGATATAATAAGTTAACTAACTATGTCGGCCCGTGAGAGCCTGACACAGCACACAAGTCACGGATGCCAAAAGGAAAGGAAGATGATTGAGAGAGAGGAAAGAGAAGTGGTGACCTGTTATGTAAGGTGTTGAAGTAGCTTTGCAGGAAGACACTCGATGCACCCTGATAACTCGCTGGAAAGCTGAGCAGGACCGGCAGCAATGAATAACCAAAAGCGCAGCTCTCCGCACGACAACACTTCCACACTACTGAGCTGATAGACAAAGGCTCAGGACTCTGCTAGCGGCGATACGTGTTGTTGGTGGCGAGTTCTCTTCACTAATGAGTGGCATTCACGAGCGACGACCGCGTGAGAGCCGCTCTCTCTCACACCTTCTCTCACCACTCACCTTCCTAATTCCGAGGCGTACGACACCGCCGAGCTCGGCTAATACCGCGCGTCTCTAATCTAGCATTCTTTAAGATGCTCTCTCTCTCTCTTCACTTTAGAGCCCAGCTCTCTCTTTTTCTCTTTTCTTCTCTAGCCGGCTCGCAATGTAAAAGGGCGTTCTCTCTCCTTCTTGCTCGGGTACTAAACAAAGACAGGCATCAGGCAATGAAGATTAAGCATGTGTCTGATGCCAGCTGTGAGCCCTCGCCAAGGTCAGAGAGAGGAAAGGGACACACGATGTAGGCTATGACCAGCCTACACCGTTAAAGCCCTTCCGAAGACCGAAGTTCTCTCCCACTTCCAAGTCTCTCTCTCCCTCTCCTTCGGCAAAAGACTCACGACTTGGTCAGACGCTAGAAATAATAATACCTTAATTGATAACTTATTATACTTAAGATTAGCTTAATTCTAAGTTAATTCGGGAACGGAACTAAAACTTATAATTCTTTATAACTAAACTAATTTTACAAAGGTTAATTACAAGAGCAAACGCGTGGTCAAAACAACGTATAAAATGAATAAATAAATTAAATCAATTTTCATGGGTTACAAACAAAATGAATGATCGAGCCAACGACACGACAAGACATAACTCGTACTCAAACAAGACGTACTCGCTTTTTAGTCAGCTAGATTACTAAAAAGAAAAACCATACCTTACTACTCAGAGATTATTTTTCTCCATCCTTAAACTTAAGCTTAAGAGCTCTTAACTCCTCAGTAACTGGAGTGACGGAGCCTGCACCACTGAGCTGAGGACCGTTCGCATCAGCCACCATCGGTGGAGGCGTCTCCAATGCTTCCATCGGGGTAACCTCCATCGAGAGCGGACTTGACCCGTTGCGCGAATGGGACTCCACGCCAGCGATTTGCCGCTTGGCGGTCTTGCGTGTCAGTCGTTTCCGGTACGCCTTTCCTGACTTTTGACTTTTTTCTTTTCCTAAAACTTAAGGAACCTATTAAAGGACATAAATTTTCAACGATTGAGGAGATAAAACCTGCATCGCTGAATGAACTCAAGGCTATACCTCAAAATGATTAACAAAGTGTTTCGATGATTAGAAAAAGCGGTGGCACAAGTGTATTGTATCTAACGGAGATTACTTTGAAGGGGACAACATATATATTGACCAATAAATAAATATTTTTTGAGTATAAAGTATAAAACTATAAAGTCACCTTACTTTTTGAACACCCCTCGTATATTCAATATACACTGCTGCTCACTTACTTTTACCCCCCTCTGAGCAAAATTGTTCAAATTTTGAAGTTTCATACGTATATTCCTTCAAATTTAATGTACAGAGACGAACAGCAGCATATTTGAAGGCTCTTTCCAAAAGCTTTCAAATGGTATATGTGACAAGGACAATCAAATAGTTTTGTAATATTGTCAAACGATTATTTATCGATGAAAATTCCAAAATTTTAAGTACATTTTTGATCTCCTGTTAAATGTAGGGAAAAAACCGTAGGAAAATTTTGAGCATGGAATTTTCTTTCTCTTTCCAAATCCTATCTAAATCACTCATTCAAAAATTATTTACATCAAATATGTCCAGAGTTTAAGCATTTTTCTTGAATATGTGTTTGTAAATATATAAATATATTGTAACGGTTGTTGATTTATTAAGTGTATTAAATCGTCGTCCGTTAACAAGATCCATATACTACCGTCGTTCGTTATTTTCCTCTTCTGGCTAGCTCTATGCTTGTCGCGCAACCTGAAAACGGGCGCGAAAGCACGAAATAATAAAGGAAAGCAATGGTCGAAGGTTCCTAGAAAACGGTGCGAAGGAAAAGGGAACGTAGAGAATATTCGGGATTATCGAATGAATATGCCGGCTTATTTAGTATATCTCTGCTGAATTTATTTACTGCTTATATTCACATTAGCGCACTATTTACGCTGGCCGAGAGATTCGCGATACGCAGCCTAATCGTACGAACGCGTGAGAGAGAGACGGAAAGTACAACTCTGAATGACACGCAGCCGATGCTGTTTACATGCGCTCGCTTCCCGGAATTCCCGCTCACAATATCGAAAAGAAACGGACAACTTATGCGGGCGAATGCTGCTGCAGACAGCTACGCCTTGATTCCCGGATCTGGTTATGCGAAAGTCGTCGCCCAGGGTTGTCGAGGTTGGGAGACCTATGGGTCGATCCTCGTGGATGGTGGGCGACGGGTCGGATCTCCCTATTCGGGTGACGGCCTTCGATTCGGTCGTCCTCACACGCCGATTGTTGCTGAATATCTCCCTCAGTCACAGTGCTCGCACTTCGCAATTCCTCAATCTCACTCCACGGGATCGGTACGTCGCTCGATTTTTCAATAAAAAAAACAAAGGTATTTCGATCGCGTGCGATCTCCTTGCCAGTCTCACGTGTACTCCTCGAACCCGTGTGCCTTTTTCTATTTCTCTCTCTCTCGCTGCGCGGGTCTTCCGTGCATGGCGCGCTATTTTAAAAATCACTCATCTGTCTCTTAACGAGCCCGCTCGTTTAAATATATATATATATATATATATAGATAGATTGATATAGCATTTATTTATGCCATAGCCACATTTTGGCCTTATGGCAATTTGCATTATTTTGTACATATATATAGAAATAGAATTATATCAAAATTTGTACATAAGTGTAGTAATGTAGAAGTAAAATAAAATAAAAATAAAAATGAAAATAAAAATAAAAATAAAAATAAAGATAAAAATAAAAATAAAAATAGAAATACAAATAGAAATACACATACAAATAGCGCATAACAACATCGATCAGTAGGTAGTAGAACCAGACTACTATTTACAACAATAATAACAATAAGAGCCGCCAACAAGAATTACCACAATAATAGTAGACGTAACATTAGTAGCAACTCGGAGCAAAACACAAGCGATACGGAACAGACATGGCAGTTTGAGAATTCAGCATGATGGCGATGCAGCGAGCTTGCATTAACGTGGGCTATAAGTAACCCTTTCGAGAAAACTCTAAGTGGGCAGATGGGGTTGGTGGGTAATTGTCGTCATTCCAAACGGTCGAGATCAGTTTCGGTCACAATCACACGATGCTCCGATTCATCGTCTTTTCGGACAAAAATGTTGCCATCGCGCAGCCAAACATATTCGTAATTTAAAGCCTCTGCACGTGGTTTCGTCAACATGCACAACTTATGCACCGGTTGTGGAGCCAACTGGTAAAGCCCAATTTCTCTGTGGAGCAAGCCACCAACAAGAGCAGAAAGCTTAATGCGGCCGAATTTGCGCTTGGCCTCAAGGATTAATCTGCGGACCTTGATGGACTTCAGCCTAATCACGAAGGAGAACGATTCCACTCGCGAGGGCGGGTTTCTCTGCTGGTTGGTCGCCCGACCATCTGAACCCCGCTGGCTTGGAGTTTCTTGCGGCACCGCACGACGCGTGAAAGACCTTATCTCGATAATATCCACACATAAATGGCTAATACCAAGAACTCCGAAAATACGTGTAGCAAGATCATCAAGAGGCACGGCACACGACGATGGCACACCAGTCACCCTTATCTGGGTACTAGGCACAGCTCGAGCGTAGAGATCCTTCAGCTAGTCGACCTCACCACGCAGGATCACATTTTTATTCACCAGATGACAGATTCATACTGGACTCCACAATATTTCGCGCGCTATCAAAGGTAGAAGAACGGGCCGTAGCAGACAAACTAGTCGAATCGGTAGCGCTAAGCATCGCTAGATATTTTTGTCTCGCGATAGTCTGATCTATATGGAGTGCGCAACAAACTTCCGCTGATTTTGACTTAAGATAATAAGTTACGCAGCCTGGATGGAAAATACGAGTGCAGATCTCACAATATTTTAATGCACCAGCAATATTACGAGAGCAACGCGCACACAATGTTTTATTACGCTGCTTATTCATACCAGGCATTAGAAGAAACGGAAGACTCACTCAATCATATAAGGAAGGGCCAAAACAGGGCAAAAAGGAACAAAAATCAACTTTATAAAAATATCTTAAAAAATGAAAGAAAGAGCCCAAAATATAGTAAATGAGAGGTAAAAGGGGTCAAAAAGGGGCACGACTGAGGAATCGAAAGACCCTTATCCCTATGTATATAAGGATATATTGTGATGGAGAATAGCAGTATGGCCGTCATTTCTGCCGTCGGACTCTCATCTAGGTCCGCGCGCCGCACCAGGCTACGAGTGTGTGCGGAAGAAGTTCAACGGATAGAGAAGTAACGGAGGAGACGAGGGCAGGTGGACGAGGTCGATGCTGAGATTTTCTCTCTCTCTCTTCTCTCTCTTTCGCATGTTCTAGGCGTTATCGTTAAGCGAGTAACACGGCAGACCTGCCATCTACCTCACCGTCCGCGATTGTCTTTCGATTTTCCATTGTTACAGGCGCCATTTTGTTGTGTAATTCGGAGCGTCCAGCCGTGTCCCGAAGGATACCCGGCACCGGTGCGTGTGGGTAACCGACGAGGTGCGTGGGTGCACGTGCGAGGAATTTGACGTGCTGCAGCACCGAGCAACAGGGAGGCGGCGGAAACAACGACAACAGCAATTCTCGGGTGAAACAACGGATTGAGGCAGTATTGTGGAGCGAGCGAGAGGACGAGCAAGATAGGTAGCTATGACAACAAACATCAGCGAGACGGTCAGCGAGGGGCACACCAATGACGTCACACTGCGGAGTACTCTAGCCGTCGGAGAGGCTGAAGGTCGAGGTCGGTGCCGTGTTTTTCTCTTGATTCTCTCTCTCTTGCATGTTTGGGCGCCAGCTTATGGATGGCCAGCACGGCAGACCTGGCGGCTACCCGTTGATAGTTTATCGGCGGAAAGTGTTTGTCAGGCATTTATTATAATATTTAGTTCTAACAAGGGAATCGGCAGGCTGACCAGCCACTGAGTCACCTTCGCGTTCGCGTTTGTTATTGTGCCGCTCGTAGTGCACAAGTGCGAGGTCGCCGTCTTGTAACCTATTGTTGACGATTAAAGTATTAGTGTGTTAATCCGCTGTTGTGTTTATTCGCCGCTGTATCACTCCTCATCCCGATTTAGAATCTGTGCGTTTAACGTGTTTATGCTAGATGCGTTATTCAGTCGTGCGAACGTCTTTTGCTTCCTGAATCCCCGAATAAATAATTTGTGCGGGCGGTCGCGAGTAACCCAGATGGGCACGGCCGAAATTCACCGTTACAACTTTCTTTAAAATGCATTTATTGTTATTTTGATTAAAATTATTATTAATAAATTCGAATTCTCGTGATTTCGCATTGTCTCTCCTTATTCCGTGAAATTTACTAACGTGCATTTTGATTCGTTCAGCTCGGCAGATCATTTATAGTCCAGTCAGTCTGGTACGAAAAAAAAATTCAATCTACATTTTTGGTAAAAGCGATTTTTTTTAATCGATGAGGAATAACTCGTAGATCATAGGAAAAATAATACTGGATCATATGAGAGGTGGGATAACAATTAGTTATTAACAAATAAAGACGAAAATTTGGCACTTTTTAGAGTTATTTGTCAATATCTTTGCTTGTATTTATCGTAGCGGAATAAAGTTGATGGCATTCGATTCCTGAGATAATTTTACATAAGGATATGTATACTAAAAACCTAATTTTTTTTAATAGCATTATGTTGCAGTGCAGTATCATTAATAATTAATTTCGAAAAACGATAATATTAAAAAAATAAATACAAATTTTCATAAATATTAAAACAAATATTATCCGATCGCTTACAAGCTAATTGTTTATGAGCTATAACCTTTTAAAGTTTCAACTTTGAGGGTGTACCACACCTGTCAGAGTCATATTTGGACAAAATTAATTATTGTAACAGGTGAGGAATGATAATATTTATCAAAAGCTAGGAAATGAAAATTGTTTAGTTGTAAAATACAATTTTATCATGAAGAAAGCAAGCTATCAAATAAAAACAATCGGTAATCGATTGCAAATAAAAAATCCTTCAATTTAAAAAAAAATTGTTTTTGAAATGTTGCTAGAAGCCGAGAAAAAGTTAATTCAGTTTTTTAATCATTAATCCTCTGCTAACGCATTTTTCGAAAAAATTCTTTCAGACCCTTATTACTAATTACTTATATTCTAAGCTAAATTTTTCTTAAGTTTCCAGCGCACTGATTAATCTGTTTAATTGCAATATTAGTAAAATCAATGGGCCGTTCGTTCTTCCGGCGCAGCTGTAGCGCAGTAGGGGATCTGAGGAAGCGTCTTTCCCCTGATCGGCTCGTAGCTCCCGGAGCAATTATAAATATTAGTTACATAAATCATTTAAACGAGTTCTAAACATCGTAGAAGAAACATTTTTTTTCTTTTAATAGTATTTTTTCTGAAATTGACGAATTCACTAGTATATTTTAGTTAAATGTTTATTTTCTTTCATGAAACTTAATTTTTAAACATTTACCCCAAGATTTGTAGATTTGTATCAAGTAGAATGACTGCTAACTCAATTGTTTCGTCTATTTAAAATAAAACATTGATTTAATACACATACCGTTTATAATATAAGGTATTGTAACGTAAAAAACTAAATTTATTGACAAAGTAAGTACAGTGTTTTTGTTATTAAATTGAAAATGCATAGTTTTTTCAATAATTGATATATTTCTTATTGACAAAATAACATTCACATAACATATTGTTCGCGGCATCTGCGCTCCATGTGCGTAGCATGAGAGTAGAGAGCAATAATTTATAACATTTTTTTTTGGTTGCTGTACAAGTGAAGGTTCATTTGGAGACGCGGTCCTTTGTCGCTTAATGGGTTTTTTTGCGGATGGGGAAAACACAGAATATGAACATGTGCGACAGTTCCAGCGGTGCGCGCGCGATGCAAAAAAAAGGGTATTGTCGTCCAGCAATTGTCGCGCAGGTAAAGTTTGGAGGGAAATTCGGCACTATAACCCTTGAAACTCTAATTGGCCCCATGAACAGGCCCAATGCTGAAGAAAACTCTCTGATCCTTCCTCAGGAACGAGGAAGTAGTCAGTAGTTCTCGAGAACTCTATCCTTGCACCTCGTTGCTCTCTCTCAGCACCTCGTTGCTCTCTCTTTCAGTTAACTTGCTGCCTTCAATTCTTTACTTAGTTGTGATAACTTATAGTAATAGCCTTCACTGGTGACGTGTGTGCTGAATGTGAGTGCGAGTTCCTGGCCTTACATCACGTTCTGTGGTCAACAGTTGCGTGCGAGCACAGTGTCGTGCTTTTATTCTGTGGCTTGGTGAACCCACGATCGTAACAAGGGCTACCGGCACCCGTTGGCCTAGCTGAGGATATGTGTGATATCCTCTGAGGCGTCTCCGACCCTGGGCAGCTCAAACAGCAGCAACTCGGCCGTACTCTTAGGGGCAGCATAGTGCGGACCGTACCCATGACCAAGACGTCGGCACTGTGCTGCTCTAGGAGACGACCTTCCTTCTCGCACAAGGTGCAATTAGCGTCGTGTGGTAAGCGAGTAGTTTTTAAATTGAATGGTCATTCATAGGCAAAGCGAGCTTGGCGAAATTTATTAATTGTAAATAAGTAGCGTAACTCTTTGTACATTGGTCGATTGTGTTTGCTCATATTTAGATGGCTTTTCCTTACTTATGACTGGGGTTTTTATGCCAGATAAATACGAGCCTAATTATACTTGATAAAAATCTAATAAAAATAAATCCTTGTCCTTTATTTATTTAATATTCACGCCCTATATCCGTATTAAATTTCAAAGAACTTGATATACATGAGACTTATAAATTCTTTCTTATAGGTGATTTGAATTTCTGTGTTGATTATATTTAACTTGGAATTTCTACTAAAATAATTGTCCAATTTGTTCACATGTAGATCATATTGATAAGTATACATTTATTATCATACGTAACATACTGTTTTGATTCCCTTATAGTTTTCTTAAATGATAAATTTTCTAATAATGGAGAGAAGGGCAATAGTGAGAGATGAAAATTCACTTAATTTTAATTATATTCAGCAGCGTTTCGTCAGCACATTTGCTGACCTCTTCAAGCTTTATTAACAGAAAAACAAATTATTAACAATAAAGTTGCAAATGTAATTTTAAAGGCATATAATTATATGTTGTGACGGTAAACGTCAAATTAGCGCTAATTTTCTAACCTAATTGCTGCCTGCGGGGGGCAGCACTTGCCGGGAGACGAAAAATGTAACGACGGAATTCGGTACACGAGCAGACGGAAAGCGCGCGATTGAAAATGAACCAGTGAGGGACTAACCATGATTACGTTCGGAGAGTGGAAAACCAGCTACCGGTGCGAAAGACACGAAAACCGAGACTCTCAAACTAATTGCCGATATACGTGTACCAGAGCCCAGGATACTCATCATTGAGCTACGTGGCGTGTAGACCTGAGCCAGCTGAAGGCCATCGTACCTGCGACATCAAGAGTGTGCGTGTGTGAGGTTTCACCTTCGAGGGCGAAACCACGTGCGCGCGAATTCGCGATCCGCGACAAACGAACAGACAGACTTTCCTGCAGTGCAAATCGTTCCTTTTGTCTTCGTGCGTCTGCAGAATAAAGGTAAGCTGGCCAGCTTAATCTCGCGATCGCGATTGCATGCGTAATAACTAATCTTCCGTGCTCGAAGCGTGCATGTAATAGCTCTGATAACGAAGAGCGGCGAGCGATCCGACACTGTATGTTGTCGTCGTGCGAGCGCTACCGTAAACATAAACACGCGGGCCAATGCAAGTGTAATATTCTCAGAGGACAATAAAGAGTTTTCGCTCGTGATGTTAACAAGTACTTTCGACGTGTTTATTCCGTATTGATTCCATTCCTATAGATTCGTAGATTTGTTGGTTGACTGACACCCGTTCCCTCTTGCCCTCCGACTTTCTTATTTGATATAGGTGATTGCGAGCGTATTTACGCGATTGTCTTAATAAAAATAATTAAACGGTAAGCAACCCTGTTACAATGTATATGTGTGTACCTGATTTCTCTCGTAGTCAAAGTATTATAGGCTAAAACGAATAGCTCGTAGCCAGTCGCGTTACAATACAGTAATACATCAAGTATTTTAATACATATATATATATTCTTTATATATCATCCCTTCCTTATCGATCTTAATAAAGGCTTATAGATATGACTAAGATATTGTAAATCCTCTTTTCTATTTAAAGTGTTTTTATGTAAGCCGATGTGCAACATTTCGGATATTCTACGTTTCTTGTAATTCTTTTCATAATCCAATATCTTAGCTTTGTCCTAATCAAATTCGTGTGAGAGAGTTCTTCTATGTGTAGGTACTACTGTATCTAAGTCAATGTTTTTTTTGTGTTCATTTAATCTAATTTTTAAGGATCGCTTACTTTCACCTATGTAGACAGCTGAACATTGTTTGCAGTTAAAACTGTATACAATACCAGTATTGTCTAATAAATCAGATTTGTCTTTTCCTAAACGTATGAACTCTTGTAATGGTTTTTGTAATAAAGATATCGGAGTAATGTCACGTTTTTTTAACACAGAAGAATATTTTTTAAAGATGTTGCAATTATTTGGAATAGCTACTTTAGGTAATTTTTGATTTATTGATTTTTTAGAATTATTCTTCCCTTTTTTATATTTGTTAACCCGTTTGTGTATGTGTTTTTTGATAAATTCCCATAGATAATTATTCTTTTTCAGGATATTAGTAACTATTTTTAAATTGCGTGAACAAAATTTTTTGTCAGCAAGTAAAAACACCGGTCAACTAAATTTGAAACTATATTAACCTTTTGATGAATTGTATGTTCAGACTTAAAATTCAAAATTCTGTCAGTTTGTGTTATTTTTCTAAACCAGTCAAATTCTAATTTATTATTATTTCTGATTAATTTTAAGTCGAGAAATGGAATAAAATTCTTCATTTCAATTTCAAACGTAATTGTAGTCTATTATGATAAGCATTGAACGTCTCGATAACTAAATTAATTTTACGAGTATCTTTCGGAATGCACATCAAAGTATCATCAACATATCTACAGGGTGTCCCATTTTAAAGGAACCACCCCGAAATTTTCGACGGTTGGCGTTGTACAAAAAAATTGTTCAGACAACAGTTGTTTGGGACAATGGGGGCAACCTTTCTGTGAAATCCGACTTGACCTTGAGATTTATTTTCAAGGTCATTAGAAGGTAAAGTCATTTTTTGAATAGGAATCCATATTTTTGATCCCGGATTCGGAAAGAGCGGAAAATTCTACGTTTAGATAATGTAATATGTGTGGGGTGAGGTTAACCCCCCCCCTCACTTAGGGTCATGTAGTGGTCAAATTTATGATTTTCTTCATCTATGCATAGGGATGATCGGGCAAGGGTAAGATTAATTGTAATAACCCAATAACTCGATAAACCCAATAACCCCATAACCCAATAACCAAGAGATATTTTGAATAAGGACCCCCATTTTTTATCCTGGATTTGAAAAGAACGGGAAATTTTACGTTTAGATAAAGTATTATATTAGGGGAGCGGTTCACCCCCCATTCCACCGGGGCAAGGGTGAGGTTAATAAGGTATTGATTATCCAGCCAGTGAAGGCAAGGTATTGATTACGCAGCCGGGTGCTGCGGGTAATACCTTGCCGCAGCACGATATCGGCCTTGACATGCCCCGAGAGACAACAGAATATCAACAATTTCGTTTCTCGAATAATCCGGCATATTCCCTCCTTTTAAGTCGACTAAGAAAATTACACTTGAACTATCCTGAGAGGGACTGTTCCCGAATCACTATTGTCATAAACAATACTAAAAAAGTATTATTAAATAATTTAGTTGAAACTTTGTAGGCTTGTCCGGAATCACACCAGAAAAGAGAATGGAAATAACATGTTATCCCACAAAATGGAAAATGACACTTCTCATAAAGGCTTTGAATACATGAAGTCGACTTTGAAAATCAACCTGAAGTTTAAGCTTAAGGTCACTGTTGATTGACCCTACAATTTTTTTGGGATATTGGGGTTATTGAATTATTGGCGTTATCGGGTTATTGGATTATTGGGTTATTTGGGTAATAGAATTATTGGGTTATTACAATTAACCTTACCGTTGTCCGATCATCCCTGTGCATAGATGAAGAAAATCATAAATTTGACCCCTACATGACCCTAAGCGAGGGGGAGGGGGGTTAACTGCACCCCACACATAATACATTATCTAAACGTAGAATTTTCCACTCTTTCCGAATCCGGGATCAAAAATATAGGTTCCTATTCAAAAAATGACTTTGACCTTCAAATGACCTTGAAAATAAATCTCAAGGTCAAATCGGATTTCACAGAAAGGTTGCCCCCATTGTCCCAAACAACTGTTGTCTGAACAATTTTTCTGTACAACGCCAACCGTCGAAAATTTCGGGGTAGTTCCTTTAAAATGGGACACCCTGTATAGTAGAAAACAGGATTAATTTCATATTTATTCCACAACATGTTCAGACAGTGTTTCTCTAAGTCTTCCATTACAATATCAGCCAATAAAGGAGAGATGGGGGAGCCTATCCAGCTTCCAAATATTTGTTTATAATAAATTTTGTTGAACACAAAATATGTGTTATTAAATAAAAATTGTATACCTCTCCGAATCTTTTCCATTTATTATCTCTTATAATTGTAATCATATTCAATGTACATGTATATAATACAAATATATATAATAATACATACATTCATATACAAATACAGCTTAATTCTAATGAGACAAGAGAAAAGTTTCTTCTACATTAATCTGTAAATGTTAATTGTGCCTTTTTCATTTACGCGATACTGAAGTATCTTCTACGTTGCTATCGTACACGTCAATATATTTTGGGTCTGAGTCATCTAATTCAAAATTAAAAGATAGTTCCTATTTGTTCATTTTCTATTTGTTGTTCTGTGAAAAAAATTTTTGTATAGGCTACATTTAATTGATTTTCTAGAATTTCTGTGTCGTCGCTTTGTACAGTCATATCTATCAAATTAATTGTTTGTCCATTGGAACAATTTTTTCCTTCGCAAAACGTACACAACGGGATACACAGCACATCTTGTTTTCGACAACCGCAACAACCTGTGCAACCCTTTTTACATGAACAGGATTTTGTTTTACGTATACAATCTGGTAGTAAAGGTTTTATCGTTATAATGGAAATTAATCCACATTCTGTTTTCTTGCAGTTCTATTCTTTGGCACTAAATTCAACATTATCCTATAATTTAATTTGATAGTAAATTCCTAGGCAATGCTGTACGGCAGCATATTCTGAGGATGGTAAAGAATGCATTTGGAAATTCGAGTTTTTCTTTTTTGCTTACATATTTTAAATCGAATTTCTCTGCTGCAATGTTTTGTTCTGTGTGTACTGCTGTTTGTTTTGGTGTTGCTGTTTCATTCTGGCCGTTATGTTTAGCTATTACCTGTGCGTATGTTGTTCGGTCTAACTCTATTGTCATTGGGATTTGAATTTGCATTTGTGATTACATGTGTTTGTATGCTATTTTGAAATGTTTTTTCACGCAACTTGGGAAATAATTTTTGCTGTAATTGCTTACGTACCGGGCAACCTTTATAATTTGCTGTATGATTTCCTTTGCAGTTTGCACATATTACATCTTTGATTTTTTGTTTGATTGGACACTCCTTGGTTTGATGATATTCAGCACATTCAACACACACTGCACTTTTGAAACAGTAATTTTTCGTATGTCCGTACTCTTAGCAGTTGTGACACTGAGAAATTCCTCTTTTTATGATTGGTGGTTCGAATTTGATTACTGTATGAAGAAGTTTGGTTACTTTGTAAATGTCCTGTAAACTTTTATAATCATGTTCAATTTCAACTGTGAAAAGCGGTAGTGGTGCTTTTGTGATGCGATGCCTTATGTTATGAATACTTAGTACTTTATGTCCGTGATTTTTTATGACAACTTTTAATTCTTCAGTATCAACTGACGGATGCATGCTTCTTAGAATTACTTTGAAACCTTTTTCTTTCAGCGCATTTATTATCGGGGTATACTTTTCCGATGTTGTTAGTTGAATTTTAATTTTATCTTGCCATATTACTTTTAGTGTAAAATTATTTTTGGCTATTATGTTTAATAATTTTTCTAACGTTTGGATATCTTCTACGTTGTAAACAAAGATCGGAGGGGGGGATTCGTTTATCGTTTTGTTTGCTTCGTTACTTCCTGATTTTTCATTTTCACTATGATTGTTTTCTTTATCATCTTGTAGTATTTCGAATCTATTTCTTATATTACTTAGCCAGTAGTCTAATTTTACTTGTTTGATAGTTTGAATAATTTGTGTTTCATTGCCTGGACTGCTTCGATTGCTTGGACTTCTTTTATTAGAAGCAATTTTCCATTCTCCAGGTTTATTTTTATTGTTGCATGACTTACTTTAGTGGCCATTTCGACCGTCTTGTTTTGTGGTTCTGTTTAAACGTATTTCACCTTTAAGTGTCAGTTCACTTGATATGCTATTACTATAACTATGACTTTTCCGGTAGAGCGCAGTTTTAACACGTCTACTCACCTCAAGGTTCAAACGTTAACTGAAAAGCTCCTAATCTAAGAAAAACTTTAACATCAGTAAATTGATCCGAAAGCACTCCAAAACTTCTCTATTCTGCCAGTGTAAGGGTTGATTGAATGTTATAAAACAATATGTTTGTTTTAAATTTCTAGCTCTGTTTGCAGCATCAGTAATGGCAATAAATATCGTATCGTAATCAGTTGCAGGTGTGTTTATAAATGGCATAAATATGATCTTTGATTTTGACATGATTGTTCTTCTGATAATATCTCCATAAAACTATTCCACCCTCTTATTTTTTGTTGAATTTGCAAATTTCCCATACAACAACTAGTTATAGAACAATAGAACATACTGGTGTTATAATTTGAATATCCTCCATTACGTAAAAAGTTCTAAGACCATTCAACTTATTAATATTATGATCGTCATTGTCATAGACCCATCCAAAAGTATTTGTAATATATTCATTATTATTATTATTCATTATTCAAGTTAAATTAATGTTAGATCTCATAATTCGAAATTAGAAAAAATTAGAAAAACGCATTTATTGTATTTGATCTACATATCATTTGAAAATCTTGAAAGTCTTCCAAATTCACTGAGGCTTGTCTCGGTAGATTCAGTTTTTACTTAGATATAAGACTTTGAAGTTTAAAAAAATTTTTTTTTTTGTAGGCAAGAGCTTTGACCGACATTGTACATGCACATGTTTATTTTTTGAGAGAGAGAGAGAGAGAATGATGGGCATTCGAAAGAACACACTGTATGTATAAGAAGATTCCGAATTGTTTTTCTGGATATACGGCTTGTGAGTACCGATCAATGGCGAGTGAATGATATCTCCATATTAGCTTTAACGGAATCATCATACCGTTTTAGATTTGCGAGCGTGATTCCCATCGTGCTCATGAACAATGATTGTGAGTGAGCTTCCGTTTATTATCTGCATATGCGCGAGATCCTGCAATCTTGCAGCGAGCCTTTCTTACACGTTAATTTGTAAATACCGAGGTCATAGTCGTATATTCACTCTTTCTCTCATTCTATGTTGCCTTTCTCTCTCTCTCTCTCTCTCTCTCTCTCTTTCTCTCTCTTCATCTATCTATTTTTCACTGTTATACGATTACTATGTTCTATTGATTACCAAATTTGCGTTACTGATCTAATTATTTCTCTAAATGTTATTATTATTATCGTATTATTTAAAATATGTTTAAACAAACTGTATATCTTATAGCCTACGGAGTTATACCCCACGGCTAAATGAAGCTCACTTTAATTTTTCTCGCTCTCTCTCTTTGTTCTGTCGTATTTCATCTCGTTTATATAGCCCCACAAAAAAGAATTTACTATTCATGGAATCAGACTACCATATCTATATGTACTTGAAATCGCAGAATCCGAATTCAGGGTTCGTTTTTCTATATCAGGTTAAGACTAAGTCATTTCAAGCTCAAATCAAGATTATTTCATGAATATGGTCGAAGAGTTTCATGTTATTATAAGCCTATAGTAGAATGTTTAGATCCAAAATTTTTTAAACGGCTATATCTCCGTTGAAAAAGTTATAAAATTAATTTTAAATAGTGCTTTTTGTAGCCCAAGAATTTCTTTTTTAGGAACTGTGGTTAGAATTGCGCAGAAAAAATCTTTCGACATGTTACAGGTGGTCAAATAAAGCAAAAAAACCTGTTTTGACGCTTCTAGGTTAAGATATCTGGAAAACCAAGGGTGACAGAGCAATTCTGAGCCCAGATTCGGAATCAGCGCATGAAAATCTATGAAATATACTATGTCTGGTTTCAGGTTCTTAAAATTGTTGACCTGTGTTGTGAGATCTAAAAAAGTCGAACATAACACAACTTCAAATAATTCAACTAAATAAACTTTAAAATCTTTATTAAAGTCAAACGTAGCAAATTCTTTGTGAACACCGCTGCAACAACAATTTTGATGCATTTTCATGAATGCGATGTTACTGATAGTAAAGAAGGTGAATATAAAGATGAAGATGAATATACTTCAAATGACGGAAATATGAATGTTCTAGATAACATCGCGTACACACGCGCGAGGCACATATCAGTCGAATAAACTTTGCCCTTATTCATAATCTTAAATTGACTTTGAAATGACCTTGCTCTGATTTAACGGAGAAAAACAGACTCAGTTTCAGCGATCTTAATTATGTATATAAATATGATGGTTTAGTTCTGTACACAGAAGAATTTTGTTATTGTGAGGCTACGTTATTTATCCGATTATTATGACTTGAACACCGAGCGATAATCAAGTCGTACAAGCGCTCGTACTAAATTAAGCTCTCCGACGCTATTTATGGATTCAGAGAGGAATACTTTCATTAGCGGAATTACTGTGTCATGCTATCTGCAACAAGCTAAATATCTCCGACTATTGGATCGACTATACCCGTCAATTTCACTAGGAGGAAGTCGACTCATTTTACGTGAACACAAAATGTCGCTGCTTTACCAAAATGCCCATAATAATATTTTTACGCTTGTAATTAAATAGGAGGAAACTCATTGAATACATTTTACGTACGAGTGTATATTTTACTTTGGCTTACTCTTTATTTACTACGTTCATGTTTTAAATTTTAATTAATTATAATACAATTTATTCTTTTTATATTTTATTTTCAAATCATATTTTATTATAGACTATTATAATGAAGTTATCTTATACATGAAATAGTATACTTTATGAATTTGTTTTATGTTCTGAATAAGTTTTGGTTGATTCTCTTTAGGGTCATGATGATGGAACCTGTAGTACATGGTGCAAAGAGAGTTCACCACTTTCTATAACTCTTCCTTACGAAGTGACCATGAATGGTCCATACAGTGACATTTTAGCACATAGAGTAATATCTCCTGGTGAAAATACTTCCATTAGCGATGATTTAAGAAAGGTTGGTAAAATATATAAAGACTAATTTATCTTTTATTATTAATATTTTTATTCAAAATAATAGCTTTAATGGATTATTAAATTGCTTATAAACTTGTATATAATAAAACATTAGCTTTATACTATTTATATATTAAATATGTTATGGTTACGTTTTTAAAATGATTAAAAATATTGTAAGAAATTTTTATTTTGCAGGCTATCATATTTCAAGAGCAGTTAGAAAAGAAGAAGCTTGAATTATCTTTGGAGAACGGAGAAGATTTACAGAAATCAAGCTTCGTAACACAGAAAACTTCAATTAGGTTAACTATTTTCTCTTTTTCATAAAAATATATGTTGTAATATACTGAGATAGTATATTACAACATTTACTCACTTAACATATTTTTCAAAATTAAACTAATTTTTTTCTTTAACTTTTTTATTCTCATGAAAAATGTCATTAAGAAATTATATAAAAATATGTAAGCTAACCTATAGATTTGTAAAATATTAGCTCCGTAACTACGAGGGTGGTCCGATAAGTACTTAGCCTACAAAAGAAAAACGAAAATTTTGGAAAAGTAGCGTTTTATTTTTCAACATAGTCTCCATTTAGTTCGATACACTTTGCCCAGCGATGCTCCAACTTCTTTAACCCGTCTGAAAAATACGTTTCTTCGAGGTCTGAAAAATAGGCTTCCGTGGCAGCGATTACCTCCTCATTCGACTCAAATTTCTGCCCGGCGAGTGACTTTTTCAAGTTTGGAAACAAAAAGGAGTCGCACGGGGCTAAATCTAGAGAAATCGCTGGATAGGGCAGTAGTTCGTAGCCTAATTCGACCAATTTGGCCATGGCGACGGCGGAGGTGTGAGCCGGTGCGTTGTCATGGTGGAAGAGCACTTTTTTCTTCGCCAAATGGGGCCGTTTATTCTGCAATTCAACGTCGAATCGGCCCAATAATTCGGCATAGTACAGCCCTGTGACCGTTTTACCCCTCTCCAGGTAGTCGATGTAGATCACACGTTGTGAATCCCAGAAAACGGTTGCCATCACCTTTTCGGCCGATGGGGCAGTATTTGCCTTCTTCGGAGCACTTTCGCCGGGTAAAGTCCACTGTTTCGACTGTTCCTTGGTCTCTGGTGTATACCAGTGTATCCATGTTTCGTCGACTGTCACGAAACGACGCAGAAACTCCTTCGGATTGCGCTTAAACAGCGTCAGACATTGCTCTGACGTTGTCTCACGGTTGCGCTTGTTGTCCGGAGTGAGCAAACGCGGCACCCATCGCACCGACAGCTCTCTCATGCCCAAAATTTCATGCAGGACATGCCCACGCGGTCTTTCGAGATGCCTACGATCTTAGCTATCTCGCGCACCTTCAACCGTCGATTTGCCAATACGAGATCGTGAATTTTTGTCACGTTATCCTCCGTGGTAGTCGTTTTCGGAGCACTTGGACGTGGCTCTTCAAAAATCGACGTGCGACCACGTTGAAACTCGTTAAACCAATTTTTGACGGTCGCCATCGAAGGAGAAGAGTCACCGTACACAACATCCAAGCGCTTTTTGATTTCGCTGCGCGATTTTCCTTCCAAAAAAAAGAATCGAATCACCGACCGATACTGCTCTTTTCCATTTTTCAAAAATCAACGGACACACTTGCTTTTACACGCTCTCAAAAATAAACTACAACTCCGATTCGGCTGAAATCTTGACAGTAACCATCGAGAAGGTTGTATTACGTGATAGAATATTTCTTTTGCGAGAGTGGCGCCATCGGGCGGTGAGGCTAAGAATTATCGGACTACCCTCGTATATAGAAATTCCTACATACATGTCTGCCTAAAATCGTATGAAATCGAGGGGGTTCTTATTCTAGAGGTTTTAGAACAGAATTTTTCATACTTTTTACATTAGCCTGTTAGAATCTTTACAGTTTTTGAAGCAGGTTACATATATATTATACCTACGGAATGATAAATTCCATTTACTTATTTGATAAATTTTGTTAAGCAAGGCTTAAAGGGAGCAAGCTGATGATGGTCTTTAATTTATCCTTGAACTTGTTTTTTAAAGTCATATAAAGGTTAATTTTATTTTAACCCCAAGTATGGATAGAACGGAGCAATCTACGTTAAAATAAAAAGATATTATATATAGGATCTAATCAACCTTACCAAGGTCATATAAAGGTCAGTTTAATTTTTTTCAAAATCATTCTACCTGATTGTCACTGGCAGGGTACAATTTAGCGGAAAATGTTTTAATCAAAAATTGTTTCACTCTTCACTCGCAATGGGAAATATTTACATAATCTTACTCTTGTTAGTAAAGGATATTCGAAAATCAAAGTTGTTATTTTTAGGGAATAGGGACTCGTATTAATGTATCTAAATTCGGAATTTATAGAAGATTTTACGCTTAAATGAAATAATATATTTAAAGTCTGGTTGACTTATCTAGTTTGCGAATAATTGCTTTTCAATTGAAAAAAATAGATTTTTATTAATTAATTAAAAATGCAAATTAGGTCTTCATTAATTAATTTATTGTTTAAATATAAATATATCTTTCAAATAAATTATAGTTAATTACACAATCATTTATAACGTAAATATATAATTAAATACAATGAAGAAAAATATTCATATAGAAGTGAATAATTAATATTTTCGTTTTAATAAAATAATAATTATTGAAAGTTTTATAATAAGAGCATACGATTAGACGATTACGAGAGAGCGGAGTATAGATAGGTTTGGATAAATGCGCGACATGCAGGTAATATGTGCAGTGTCGCATACCGCCGAAAAATAGGTTAAGTGAAGATTGAGGATACTTTGGTCGACGGTTATAAACGGGCCAGGGGACTACTCTTATTAGTGCTGCTATTCTACGAGCTTCTTGGTACGAAACCCTGTATGTTTTATTGTTTTCTAGCATCAACTCAGATCGAGACTCCGTATAAAAGCACGGAGCTTACTACTGATGATAGGAGGGCCCTTCGTGACTATTTGGGTTCCCCGATGTTTAGTATGCTACCAACTACCGCCCGAATCACTGTTGTTACTTTACAACTTACATTGCAAATATGTTCTTTGAACGATAAGCGCACGTCCAATATGACTTCTCGTTTTTCAGTTGCTCCTGCAATCTTATCCACTTTTTCTCCACCATAAAAGTAACGTACCTTTTTTTTCTTTATGTGTGAGATGAGCACCGCCTCTGTTTTATCTGTAGCTAGAGCTAATCTGTAGTTTCTTAGCTATCTGGTAACTACCCCGGTCGATTCATTTCCAAGATATTCTGTCTCCTCAATGGTTTTTGCGGTTAACACCAGAGTAACATCGTAGACAAAGGCTATCATTTTAACTGGTATGGGAACTTGCTTTCTCAATAGATTATCGTATACGATACAACCATATACCTAAACGACGTTCCAGAATAATGGTTAGAGTTCCAACCTTTGCGGCATTTCTCCTGTGATATTATGGAAGTGTCTGTCATCGTCGGTGTGTAGTGCAGAATTCGGTCACTCAGGTAATTTGAAATTACTCATCGCAGATAAATCGGCGCCTTTAGATTTTCCAGGGTTTGCATAATATCAATCCATTTGACCGAATTGAAAGCATTTCGTATACCCAAAGCGAAGATCGTGCATATGTACCTCGATTTCTCCCTTTTCTGATGGTGTAGTAGCCAATAGAGCGGCTTTTCCTAAAACCATACTGGTTCTCCAATAAATCACCAGACTATTCAATTGCTGCTTGGAGCCTTCCATATATCACTCGCTCGAGTAACTTTCCCATGATGTCCAACATACTAAGCGGTCGGTAGAATAATGGCTCATCCGAAAGCTTGTTTGCCTTACAAAGAAACACCAGTCTGTGCACTTTCCATTGGTTCGGAAAGTGTCCTTCTCCGAGGTATGCGTTAAATGTATTTTTAAAAATGTAGACGACATTCATTGCAGCAGTTTTTATGGCAATGCCTGGTATTCCATCTAGGCCCGGTGCTTTGCAGATGGAAATTTTCTTAGCAGTCCTTTTTTACTCCTACTGGTGACCTAATTGCATGGGCTATCTTCCTCAACCCTGTGCCCTCCGCTCGTTTTCAGTGTTCCGGGAATAGATGATCGACTACTTTGTGAAGGAAGTCTGGGCATAATGGAGAGGTAGTGCCTCTGAGCTTCATCTTTTGCATAACCGACTTATATGGTCTGTCCGAGAGGTCGCGATCCATTTCTTCGCAAAAGTCACGCCAGAATTGCCTTTTTGTAGCCTTGATGACGGCCTTGAGCTTACTACGCTTCTATTTATAATCCGCAGTTAGGGCCTGGAACCATGGCTTATTCATTACTCTCTAGAGTTTTCTTCTAGCCATCAAAGACGCTTCTTAGTTTTGTAATGGTATCATTCCGCCAATATACCGGTATGCGACCACGTTTATTGATCTTTGTAACCAAAGAGGCGTTGCAAGCTGTTGTAATAGCCGTGATGAGACATTGAGCTCTTTCCTCCTCCGTTCCTTCCAACTTCACTTCCTTAAGAGAGGAAAGAAAAACGTCTTTATCGAATATTGTCGCTGCCTATTTTATCTTTCGATGCAATGCTGGGGTTGTTGTTGACCTGTTAGCCAACTGCAGCTGGTATATCAATATATGGTAGAAACTGCTAGTGTAGTAATTATTAACCTTCCATTTTAATTTTCTCCCATAAATCTGTATTCGACAAATATAAGATCAATTAATGACGATCTCCTAGTCTTACAAGGAAACCCCCCCAACCCGACCTCACCGATTTCAATAATCTTTTGATATGTTATAGTTCATCAAAAAATAAGACATACGTATTTTTTTTATCGGCGGAAAAACACTTTGAGGGGATGAAAACAACCCTCAAAGTTCACCCCCAAAAATAGATTTTCCAATGTATCTCAGCATCTAATTGATATTTTACGACCAAACAAATTTCATATCACTTCTCATGTGAAAAGCAAACTAGCACATGAAATTCCGACCACAAGGGATGCAACCCTTATTTTTTTTATTTAAAATACTATCTATTTCATGGCTATTTTTATGAAAAAAATTAAAATAACCCGAAAAAAATTGGAAAAAATATTACCCTACATAAAATACAAAAATAAAGTTAATCTATTCAAGCTTTTTTTCAAACTACTCCCTTAATGTTGAAAAACCACCCCTAAAAAATTGTTTTCAATACATTACAGGTGGTGTTGATAATTTAGTGTAAAATACGTTAAGCATCATTTATACTGTACAAACACAACTATCTCGTGCAGTTTCGACCACAAGGGTTGCAACCCCTAATTTCTGTCATCGAAATTTTTACCTTCTTTGTACCTATTTTTGAAGAAAAGTTCATAATGAGCTTAAAAAAATTAGAAAAAATATTACCATGGATAGAATAAGAAAAAAAAATTTACTTCTCATTTTTAAAACCACCCCTAATTTCGAAAAACCACCCCCAAAAAATTGTTTCCAATACATTACAGGTCCTGTTGATAATTTACTGTAAAATACGTTGCTCATCACTTATAATGTACAAACACATTTATCTCGTGCAGTTTCGACCACGAGGGTTACAACCCCTAATTAAATATATATTACTTGGCAGTTTACAATTTTAGTCACAAGAAAGGAGAAAAACTCAACCAACAAAAACAATAGCAATGCTATCAACCCTCCTAATCACCGAATGGCGATGGTAATAAACCTCCCCCTAATAACCCTCCTAATATCCCCCAATGGCATTGCTTACAACCCCCCATTAACCTCCTAATAACTCCCCCCCCCCCCAATAAGACCCTCCCCCTAATAACCCCAGTAGTTAGCAGGGTTGATAACGTTGCCATTATGTTATTCGGTGGGTTGCAAGCATTGCCATAAGGTTGCAAGGGGGCTCAGCTATGTCTTCGGGCTATTAGTGGGGGGCTAACGGCATTTTCATTAGAGGTTTTTAGGGGGTTATTAGGGGGGGTTGTAAGCATTCTGATAGTGCGGGTTAGTGCGGGAAATTGCCATTGGGATATAAGGGGAGTTTTAGAAATTGCTACTGGGTGACGGATCATTTTTCCGGACAGATTCGGAATCGGCGCAACAAATTACTTTGGAAAAACGTTGTCCCAGTTCTGGGTCTTGTTGGGTGATATAATCTTGAATTGGTACATATTTTTCGTATTCTATCCACGATAATAATTTTTCCAATTTTTTAAGCTCATTATGAACTTTTTTTCAAAAATAGGAATGGAGAAGGTAAAAATTTCGATGACATAAATTAGGGGTTGCAACCCTCGTGGTCGAAACTGCACGAGATAAATGTGTTTGTGCATTATAAGTGATGAGCAACGTATTTTACAGTAAATTATCAACAGGACCTGTAATGTATTGGAAACAATTTTTTGGGGGTGGTTTTTCGAAATTAGGGGTGGTTTTAAAAATGAGAAGTAAATTTTTTTTTCTTATTCTATCCATGGTAATATTTTTTCTAATTTTTTTAAGCTCATTATGAACTTTTCTTCAAAAATAGGTACAAAGAAGGTAAAAATTTCGATGACAGAAATTAGGGGTTGCAACCCTTGTGGTCGAAACTGCACGAGATAGTTGTGTTTGTACAGTATAAATGATGCTTAACGTATTTTACACTAAATTATCAACACCACCTGTAATGTATTGAAAACAATTTTTTAGGGGTGGTTTTTCAACATTAAGGGAGTAGTTTGAAAAAAAGCTTGAATAGATTAACTTTATTTTTGTATTTTATGTAGGGTAATATTTTTTCCAATTTTTTTCGGGTTATTTTAATTTTTTTCATAAAAATAGCCATGAAATAGATAGTATTTTAAATAAAAAAAATAAGGGTTGCATCCCTTGTGGTCGGAATTTCATGTGCTAGTTTGCTTTTCACATGAGAAGTGAAATGAAATTTGTTTGGTCGTAAAATATCAATTAGATGCTGAGATACATTGGAAAATCTATTTTTGGGGGTGAACTTTGAGGGTTGTTTTCACCCCCTCAAAGTGTTTTTCCGCCGATAAAAAAAATACGTATGTCTTATTTTTTGATGAACTATAACATATCAAAAGATTATTGAAATCGGTGAGGTCGGGTTGGGGGGGTTTCCTTGTTAGTGTAGGTGGGTGCCGTCTCGGTGTTGGCAATTTCCAGATTTAGCTTTGTGAAGAGTAGACGTCCACGTTCGTTGGTTTTTGCGCTCCCTTATTCCGTTGCCCATGCATTGAACTCCCTGGTAATGATTACTGGCAGTTTGGAAAATATAGCTTTATCCACGATGGTTTCTAAAGTTCTCCGGAACTTTTCCATATCATCACTATGTGGAAGGTAGCAGTTGTAAACACGCATACTAGCAACCTCCACTCAGGTAAACTTGGGGGCGGAGACGATCATTTTTTTGAATAAGTATAGTTTTTCACTCACCCATATGACCACTATACCGGTGGCATTTTGCATCCAGTTTGCCTTATTCAGATTCTCGTACTTCTTGCTGATGATGTTTGCCTTCTCCAACGCTACTATCTAAATTAGTCAATTTTGCCGAGTTTCACCATGGTTAATTTATTTGTTTATTATAGGTTTATTTGAAGCACCTTGGCCATTTTTGTTGAACACTTCTATTCTATGCCGTCTGTTCATTTTCCTATGTCCTGGACAATCAACTACATTACGCCCTTCCTTATCACTCTTAATAGTGCTTCAATCGATCAATCGGACTCTTACAGTGTTTTGCAATGTGTCCATTCTCATGGTATCGCTAGGAGTGTAGAGTTGCATCTCAAGTCGAATCCTGCAGCTTAGCTATACGAGTACTATTCTTATTTTATCATTTTCCAGCAGTTTTTTCCTGACCGCTATAGAAAATATAACGCTCGCTACCTGTGTACTTTCATAGAACTCTCTGATTTGTATATTTTCCAAGGTCACTACTTTTATTCCGAGGATAGCTTCAATGGCCATCGCAACCTCTTCTCTTGTCATGGTCTCATATATGACCCGGATGACTAATGTCTCCTTGTGTTCCAGGAGTTCTACCGTCTCTCAAAGGATATATGACGTGATCCTCTTTGTCTTCGGGTTTCCTGCATCCCCCCTGCTTAGTTTCAGGAGTAGTTCCCTTGCTTTGGTGCATTTGATCCTGGTTATCCTCTCTCTTACTTCCTTAAATTCTAGTACTGTCCTCACTCTTCGTAGTATCTCCACATGCAAGCCTTCGTCTGCTACACTAAGACTGATTAGATCAGACGCTGGTGGACGTTGGATGGTCCTTAAATTAATGCCCCGTTTGTCGACTTTTTTTTGACTTCTCCTTGTTGCTGCTGGCTTTTCTTTTTCTTCTTAGCTGCGATGGTCACTTCCGTTCAATATTGTTCCTTAGGCTTAGCTGCCTTTACCGCTCTTTTTTTAGCTGTGTCTCTGCTGATACCAATGGGCATTTGAGGGTCTATTCTTTTTTTTGGTTTATACTGGTGTTACATTTATTTTGCCGGATTTGCTTGTGATACCCGGCTCCGTGTCGTCTGAATCATCCGCCAAATAGAGAACCCTGTAAAATACTCTTATCCCTCTTGCCAGATCTTTGATCGATTAGTTGACATTATGTCAATCTTTGACAAAGTCCAAGAGCTTGTCGTTCTTGTCGCGCAACCTATCCATTTGTTTCTGCCTATGGGAAATGACCTTTGCACATTGTTCGTCCTGGTCGTCCTTCGTTTTTACTTCTTCTCCTTCATTTAATGTGCCATGAGTTTGGCTCCCCCCAAAATCTATGGAGTCGACGACAGCTATCGAGGCTTGCACTCGATCGGATTGGTGGGATTTCTGGTATTACTAGTATCTATTTGGAGTAGTTTAGTTTTTCCCTCACTTTTCATATTCGATTTGTCTTCACGGTTCCTTCTCCCTAGCCCTGGACAAAGATACTTTTACAAGGTACTAGCATCCGGACAGATAAACCTTGTTTTCTTTTAACGAGATTGTTACTTCTTCCCTCTTTCTGCAACCAGACTCAATCCATTGTTGCTCAATTATTTCGCTACTACTCTAATTGAAATATCTCCAACATATTCTATCTCTTCAATGCTTTTTGCAATGACTATTAGCACAGAATCATCGGCAACGCCACGATTTTCATACTCCCTGGAAACTGCTATCTTAACAGTCCATGATACAGAAGGTTCCATAACAGGGGCCCTAAAATCGATCCGTGCATTACCTCTCTCGCAATGTTATATGAATGTGTACCATCGTCAATGTTGTAGTGCAGAATTCTGTTCCTAAAGTAGCTCGATAGAGCTCTTAGTAGATATAGCAGCACTTTTAGTTTTACAAGGGAGTTCATGATGATGTCTTATCTGGCTAATTTAAACGTATTCCGTATATTCAATGCAATCACGATGCATATGTGTCTTGCATTCTGCCCTCCACTAATTGCGTCGGTGGTCAGTTCTACAATCCGGCTAATCGCCCTTATGGTTGAGCGGCCCTTCCTGAAACGAAACTAGTTTTCAGACAAGTAATCTACTCCTGCTATATCTATCTACAGTCGAGCCTAAATTATTCTCTGCAGCAGTTTTCCGGTGATTATCAGCATACAGAGTGATCGGTAGAATGATGGTTCCTTCGTGAATTTATTTCATTTGGTAAGAAGCACTAATTTCTGTACTTTCCATTGGTTTGAAAATACTCCTTCATTTAGGCAGGCACTGAATGTCTCCCTGATAATATGAGAGACATTCAGTGTGATAGTACTTATTGCCATGTCCGGTATTCCATCTGGCTCTAGTGGTTTATGGGTGGAAAATTTCTTGATCGCTATAATCAGCTTGGCTTCGAACGCTTCTGACGACTCGTTATCTCCATCGGTTAGCATTAGATCTGTTTGCTCACATCTTTCCCGGTGATTTATAAACAAATGAAGAACAACTCTGTTGAGGATTGTAGAGTAAGATGATGGTATGAAGCTCCTGGGTTTGATCTTGGGCATGACCATTTTATATGGCCGGCCCCAAGAGTCATTATCTACATTCTAATAGAAGTTTCGCCAAGACTGTCTCTTAGCTGCTTTGATAGCGGCTTTGAGTGTTGATCGCAATTGTTCAAATTTCTCAGTCATAACCCGGAAGTTAGACTTATTCCGTTATCTTTAGTGGCGTCTTTTGGCTGTGAAACATTTACACCTCAAGCTAACGATATCCTCATTCCACTAATATACTCGTAGATAGCCACTTAAGTTGCTCTTCATGGCTATGGATGTATCACATGCAGTTTTCGGGATGTGCATGAGACTCCGCGTCTTTTCCTCAGCGGTTTATGTTACTGATTTTCCTTCTAGAGATCAGAAAAATGACTCCCGATCAAATGTATTTGGTGCTCATCTCCGCTTGTATTCTGTTATCCTGATGGGCGGTTGCGATCACGACGCTCTCTGGAAGATCGATTATAATCTGCTTAGCAAAAACATGGATGATGCACATAGTGCACCATATGGCCAGCCGCGAGGCTGGCCAGGTCACCTTGTGCAAAAATCTTTTGTCAAAGCGGCGGACAGTAGTTGTCTTCCTCAAAAGAGAGTGGAGACTTCTCAAACAAACACTTTGTTGTTTTGGCAGAGGATGTCGTAAACTTCTCTTACCTGTACGGGCATGAGCAAATGCAAATGCTGAAGTACAAAATG